>NW_004524638.1:5017746-5034071 GCF_000260255.1 Octodon degus | reverse complement strand
TGCACTTGTTCTGTGTGGACACTGAGTTTCCTCCATATGTTTCTGCATTTGATTCTTTGCTGCAGATGTTATTAATACAGGGATTTGTTTTTTTATTTCCAATCTGAGTTCCTCTATACCTTTATGCAGCTGTTTCTTTATTTCAGATGGCGTTGATTCATTGCTTTCAGCTGTGTGATACCCAATTCGTTGTGTGTTAGTGTCCTCTGCACTTTTTATATGTGAGGTTGGGTTCTGAGGTTGCATTTTGTTCCTTCTCGTCATTTTGTGTGGAACTGTCTTCTGATCATTTTTTAGATCTTCGTTGTAGTTATAACCTTAGCACGTATTGAAGTTCAGGTGCAGATCTACAAGGTCTGGATTTATCTAGTTGTGCCTGGCTTGAGTTTGGCTGCTGTGCTCAGCCCCTTCCTGCTGCTGCCCTTCAGCGTGAATCTGTTGTGCCCCTGTGACAAGATGTTCTGCTCCCTGACTAGCTGACAGGTTCTATCCTCTACCCTCTCTGTGGGTGTTACATCTGCATGGTTATAACCCAGGCCTGTATGCCAGGTCTGAGCTGAGCCTGGAGGGGACAAGGTTGAGTAGTGGGGAGAGGCCACTTTCCCACACACTCACTGGGTCTGGGCTAGGACTGGGTTTGGGTGTTCTGGGAACGTGGCAGAAATTCCTACTCTGGGTGCGGGGTGGGGGAGGTGCTGCGGAGTGGTGGGGGGCGTCCCAAAGGGGTGGAAGACTGTCTCACCCACGCTGCGCCTGGGCTGGAAGCAGGAGTCGATCCTGCCTGGCGCAGGGTAGCGGGAAGCTCTCCCACACACTCACCGGACCTGGGCTAGGACTGGGTCTTTCATTTAGTCTTAGCCATCCATCAGAAATGTATAACCACAAGATATGAAAAGTAATGTCATATTAATATGCTGAGCTGTGAAAGGCTCAAGTCAAAAGTTCTGACATTGCCAGTCCTGCAGAAAACTCACTACTATTATGGACTACTAGACTATATTGGAATATTTTACTGAATTCACACATCTACAATATTTAAATGACAATGTAATACTCATCTCTGACAAAACTAAACAATAAAGGGAGATACAAATGAAAGAGGATCATTTTGTGTCTGTATATTCAAAGTAGGATAAATATACAGCCACTTTCTCTTAATTCAATGAGAAGAAAGATTTGTACTAACAGTGTTTGGGTAGGATATCATGTCTGCATCTTGCACTATGAATGACCACTATGAAGACAACAATATGCAATGTATTAATTATTGAAACTGTCCTACTAATTGGTTTTGAAACTATCTCATTGCTATTTGTTTCTCAATAAAATTAACAAAGTTAAAAAAAAAGAAAAATCCAGTAAACAGTGATGAGATTGTTGGGACTTCAGTAAAAATGACCATAGAGTTGCTTTACTTTCTCTTTTTCTCTCTATCACCTAAAATCTACTGACAGTGATTCGCTGAGTGCCAGTTTTGCCGTACACATATAACAAAGGGGATGCAAAAGTCAAAAATAAGAGAAAAAATCCTTAATGAGCTGATAGCCACTATCTAGAAGACTAAAATACCAGGTAAGAATTAAAATGACTCCAGGCAAAATGACACAAATCACTCTCCAACCCAAAAATGGCGAGTGTGCTGTGAATTACAAATAACAGGACATGGTGACAGCAGCACAACACTAATTATTTCTCAGACTGCTTGTTCTTTGGGTGGGGAGGGGCTAAGTCAAAGCCAGGATTCAGAGGTAGAAGTAATAGGATATCTTTTCTCATTTTGAATGAAATCTCTTTTCTCTTCCAATTTATATTTCAGTCTGCAATAAGGAACCTCGTTCTGTGTAGATTCAGTGAGTAAGCACCATGGGCCATGAATTTTTCAAAACACTGAAGATACCATTGGGACCACATTGGAGCAAAGTCCCTGCCCTGGTGGCAGTGACCTATCAATGGGAAAGTATAATAAAATGTGTTTTTTTAAAAAGCATATTAAAGTATTGATGATTGTAAAAACAATGGACATAAGTAAAGATGTTTTTGTACTTTTTCTACTGCATTATAGTAGAACAAGAAATTTAGGTAAATTATTCTTAAAAAGAGACTTATTTCTTACAGTTCTATAAGCTGGACAGTCCAAGGTCAAGGAGCCCACATCTGGGGAAGAAATTCATGCTGTATCACCCCAGGGACAAGGCAGAATAGCAAAACAGGGAATGAGCAACAGGAGATGGAGCATATTTTTATAACAAATGTACTCTCAGGATAACAAACTCACTCCTGTGTTGGCAAGGTTAATCCACTAAGCTCTGCCCTCTTGACCTAACCAGCCTTTCAAGATCTTGTCTATGGGAGTTAACCTTCCAGCACATGAACTTTGGGGAATACATTTAAGCCATAACAGAAATTAGGAAAAGAGATGAAAGCCCTTCTTGGAATAGACATACAATTTAAAGTATGATGAAGGGAGACATCTCAGAGACAGTGACATTTGAACAATGACCCAAAGAAAGTAACAGTTATTCAGAAGAATTGTGTTCTGAGCAGCAGAAATGTTAAATGCACTGATATTGAAGCAAGAGTTGTGGGCTCTTTGCAGAGATGGCCAATGGGGTCAATGTGACAGAAGCACAGGGGGTGAGCACCAGAAAGAATGAGGTCAGTGGAAGGAAGATCTGAAAGGAACTCACAGAGTATTCCAAGAATTCACACTTAGGCAAGGGCAGGACCGTGGGGTTCAAGCTCCAGCATCGCATTCCTCACCAGCCCTGCCCCTGGGCTCACTGAACTGGCGACAGAGTCCAGGTGTGGTGGTGTGTACTTGTAATCCCAGCACTGGAGGCTGAAAATAGAGGAGAATCACTAAGGGTCTGAGCTGGGTAGTGAAAGCCTGTACCAAATACATAAATAAATATATAAATAAATAGAATTCACACTTGTGTCATGAGTCAACTAAATAGCTATCAGACAGTTTAAACTGGATGCAGGATCATAGGGTTTTCCTATTAAAATATTGTGTTGCTACTATGTTAGAAATAGACTATAAGTGAGCTAAAGGCATAATTGGGGAGATCAGCCCATTGAAATAAACCTGCTAAGCAGTGCTAGTCACTAGTTTCACAGTGGGAATGCTGAATAAGTAAATGGATACTGGAAATATTTTGATCACAAAACCAAGAAGATTGACCAATTAATTAGATGTGAAGTGTGACCAAGGAAGAGGTAGGATTTTTTTTTTTTTTTTGGTATAAAGAAAAGATGAAATTTACAGAGAGGGAGAAAAGATCCTCTGGCTAAAATCTTTTGGACACCTAGATGGAAATGTCCATCTGGCAGTGATATCATTTTATGATGTTTCATTTTCAGGGCAGACACATATTTGGTATATAAATTCCAGGGTCATCAATATGTAAATGCTATTACTCCACAAGTCCATGGTGGAATAAGTATACCAGAAAATGATGGTTACAAACCAAATCCTATAATATGCTATACTTTAGTGGTCAGGAAGTTGGGAAGCAAAGAGGAAAAATGAAGTGATGGATATGAGAACAGTATGCTAGGAGAAATGCAGAAGAAGTGGTCCTTTGGCCAATTGCTACCAATAGTTCAATTAATATTAGGAATATAACTTGAGTTAGATACAGAAAAAGAAACAAATATAAAGACAATAAGAAAAAAACATCAGTGGAGGGGGGGGACATTTTACAATGGAAATGTGGAGGCAGCAAGAGAGAAATTGGCAGCAAGGGAAGGAGTTTTGATGATGGGTGAGTTGCACATTTCCTTCATTTCCTAATAAAAATGCTTGTGTAGGAGTCAAAGTTGCTCCACGAAGCAATATGCTTGAGTAGGCAAGAGGGGATGGGCACTGGGGCAAGTGTGCAAAGATTGGCCTTGGACATAAGCATGGCTGACTGCTCTTCCTGACTGGCACAAAGGTGAATACATCCTGCAGATGCATGTTCGGTATATGGATTGTTATGAAAAATTGTCTTGTGCTTCCCTTTGCTTCCCTCAGTTAAATAGGAAATGTCATTGTGAGAATTTAATTTGCTGTTCCAACGAAGCTTTGTGCAATCAAGATCCTCGACTGAGTAAATTAAAAGGTAGAATGTGGTGGCAAACAAGTTTGACACCTGAAACTAAGAGGACAGAGAACACCAATGATTTGGGTGCTGAATTCTAGAGAAGACAGGAAAGAGGTTAAAAAGCTAAGAAACTAGGAAGTTACTGAAAGAGTGGCTTCCACTGACTATGAAATTGTCAATTTATTATATGAACAGGAATTAAGATTAAGAAAACAAATAAGATGTTAAGATCTTTTTGTGCAGGGTCTCACTACGCAGCTCATAGTGATTCTCCCATTGTCAAGCTGAGATTGCAGCTTTCCGGATCATGGCAGGCATGGCATGTGGTGCCAGGGATGGAACCATGGTCCCTGTACTAGCCTACGCAGGATCTTAGTCCCCTGAGCTATCTCGCTGGCATTTCAGATGTTAAAATCTTGAAAGAATAAGGCTTGGGAGTATGAATCATGAGTCTATAGATGCCTTAGGTAAGGAGGGTAACTAATGAAACCAACTGATGTCATTAAACTCAAATCAGGTATCCACTGCTGAAGGAAGAAGAGGCTGGAGGCTACAAGCAAGCAAGAGGATTCTGGTCCCATTTGCAGACTAATGGTACAGAGAAGCAAAAAGAAAAATACCCCATACAGCTACTTTCTCTTAATTCAGTGAGAAGAGAGATTTGTACTAACAGTGGACAGAATATCATGTCTGCATCTTGTACTATGAATAACAACTAAGAAGACAACAATATGCAATGTAGTAATTACTGAAACTTTCTTACTAATCAGTTTTGAAGCTGTCTCATTGCTATTTGTTTCTCAATAAAATTAATAAAAAAATAAATTACAAAAAAAAAGAAAAATAACTTATACACTAAAAAGGCTTTGTGGAGAAGCACTATTCCCTGTTGAAATTTGAGGTAAGAAGTGTAAAGAAGAGATATAGGATTGGTGGGTGGGGGGAGCTTCCCTGTGACTGATCTGGAATTGCACAAACCTCAGTGGGATGGTTTGGGAATTAGAGTTGAAGATGAGATCAGCTTGATGTTACAGAGATGTGCACTGTTGGGGAATAAGTGGGGGGAAAAGCTGATCTCATTGTCCTGGACTCACTGTGTCTAACGGAAGTGGCACAATCTTCACCAATGCATTGGTGGTAAGCTGTGAATGGTAGAAAGTGGGCATGGGGTCTCCTCTGGAGCACACAGAACTCTAGGACACACCCCTCATCTTCCTGTTAATGGTAGTGTAGAAACCAAAAAAAAAAATGGGGTGACTAGAAATTACAAAGCCTGAGGCCCTCCGCATTGCTGTTAATGTTCTTTGCCTTGTTCACTCATTAGAGAAGTACCTAGGACCTGTTTAACCTGACTACCAGATGATAGAATATAAAAGGGAGGAAAGGCAGTTTCTGTCCTCGTGTTCAATCATCTCTTCGAAGGATTGTAGAAAACTTACACTCCTGTTATTCTTTTGCACCTCTCTTTGTAAAAATCATTTGACAGTGCTGCTAAAGGGGAATTCCAGGAGGGCAGGGGTGAGGCAGGGAAACCAGTTGAGACGTCTTGGCTGTCAGGGATGATAAGGCAGAGAGGACTTGCAATGTGTTTGCTGAATGTATAAACCACAGGACTTGGTGATGGGCTTGAGTGAGGGCAACAGCAGTGTCAAAGACAGCTTGGCTCCTACGCAGCCACAGGATCGGTGTCGTCAGGCCCTGAGAGGAAAGCACAGCAGGTAGCTGGAGTCAGGTAAGGGCACAATGAGTGAAAGATAGCTAAGTGGAGTTCAAATGCTCCTCAGAAATTACCACGGTACACTTTAATATTAAAAAATAATATTCTCACACTTCCCATGTGACAGCCAGTATCCTATGTGCTTGACACACCCTGACGCCAAGGGGCTCCCTAGCTGACACCTTCCATTTCAGGGAAAAGAACTGGGTTCCAAAGGGTTTGACCACTTTTTCCAAAATTACATTAACTACGCATCCATCCCAAACTTGCACATTACTCTATGCTATCTCTTCAGGGTACGTTCAGTCATCCTGACCTGGAACTATGCATATGGACCACAATCATGGATAATGCAGCCTAAGGAAGGAGTGGACAGTGGAGTAAACGGGGGATGTTGCAGTGGCCTTTCCCTATTAAATATTAAGAAACATTTGATTTCTAAAGGGGAAAATATCATAGCTTCCTTGAACTAGCACATGACCTAATACAACATTTCTTGTGCTATAGTTCAGATAGCCAAAAGTCTTAAATCAATGTTGTCAGCAAAGTCAGTCCCTTCTGAGGAGTCTGGGGGTAAATCTGCTCCATGCCTCCCTCCTAGTCCAGGTGTCAGCTGGACGTCCTTGGAGCTTCTCAGCTCATGAATGCGTCATGCACCTGTGCCTCCATCCACAACATTCCTCCTCATCTCTTTGTGCCTCCAAATCTCTCTCCATATTAAGAGCAACACTTGTTGAATTCTTTTTAAATTTATTTGATTAATACAGGGCCTCATGCACTATGCGGTTCAGACTTGTAGTGAACTTCCTGTCTCAGCATCCCCAGGTCTGGGATTATAGTGTGGACCGCCATGCCTGGTTTCTGTGGCTGCTACAGTGTACCTGGGGCTCCATGACCCAGATGGCATGCGGTACCAGGGAATTGAACTTCTGTCCTTACACTTGCCAGGCAGGTGGTTAGGCCCCCTAAGCCATCTCGATGGTCCTAGTCACAAATTTAATATCCAATCTATTCCAGTATCAATACATCTTAACTTGACAACATAAGCAACAACCCAATTTCCAAATAAAGTCACACTCACAGGTGCTGAGTGGACATTATTTGGTAAAGATAGGGTACTGTTGGCCCATTATAGAGAGAAAAGACAAAATCATTTTTAAAGTTTTTTAATTTAGTTCATATTGGGTAGATACAGACGTTCTAGGGCTTTAGATCATTTGATTTGAGCCCATCAGCAAAGCATCATTTTCTTTCACCCTGGGAATTATTATTTTTATCACACACAGTATTTTGGTCCTGTCTTTCGCCAGGTGATCCCATTCTTTTAGGTCACTGGTTACCAAACTTGGTAAAATAAATCATGTTTCTAATCCCTGAGTTTCTGATTCAGTAGCTCAAGAGTATATCCCCAAAACTGCATTTTTAATAAATGACCATGTAATATGGGTGGAGACTACAGGGTCAAGCCATGCTTTGAGAATTGTTCCTGTAGATTCCCAGAAGTCAACTTTCACCTGCTCTTTGCTTAGGGAAAATAGGTCACAGTTATGCCAGTTATTCTTTCTCCCTTCTGTGTGTAGTTAGCGACTAGGTTCTAAAAAAAAAAAAAATGAACCCTAGAGATACAGTTATGTTGTTTGTGCTGCTATTGCTGTAACACTGCCTGTTATCATTCTGTTTCCCATTACAAGTTGTGGAACGTCTTATCAAACTCCACGTTAATATAGCTCTTCAACCAGTGATAGGGTGGATGTCATTATCCGGAAAGCTTAAGTCCAAAGTATTTACATTTCTTGGAAGATATTATCAACTGATTGTAGATTCTGTTGTGAAATTCAGCCATTGTATTCAAAGGCAGCACAGTTTCTGCCCTGGGGCAGCATTTTTTTTTTTTTTTTTTTAGATTTTGTACCTGAATTTTGGTTCTGTATGTATGGGTCATATGCTAGAAGTCATGGCAACTCAAGACAACCCTCTAGGGTGCTTTCTCTGCCTCTGTGTTAAGGCACCATGACCACGATGGTGGTGGTGTTTACCCTTGTTTTCCTCCAGGCTTGGAAAGTGTTTATCAAGCCTGACAGAGTCCTTTATTCTCTTTCCTCTCTGTCCAAATGGCAGGATTTGTACTTGTTAAGTCCCATTTCCTAGCACTCATTCTTCACTGTTAACTGGTCTACTGCTCTTCCTTCCAAGGAATCAGGGCAGGTGAATACAGTTTCCTTACACAGTACTCCAAGCTGTCTGTCTAAGCTTTTCTTTTCCATCCCACTTGATCTCCTCAGCACTGTACCTCCAGAAAGTGGCATGGTGCAGACCTGAGCCTGCAGTCTGGCTCCAACCCTGTGCTCAGTCGTCACCTCACAGTGACCTCCTCACCACTTCCAGTAATACCTTCCATTTCAGAGAAAGGAACTCAGGCCCAATTTTATATCAGAGTTTGCTCCACTTATCAAACTGACAATGGATGTGCTCCACAAGTTGCGCTGTAATGAGCTCCGGGGGGGCTGACTGGCCCAGTCGGTGTCCGTCTCCTCTGTGTCCCGCTCGCAGTGATGCTGTGCTCTCATGGTCAGATCAGATCAGGTACAAAAACAGTCTCCAGACTCCAGCAGTCCTAGTACTATTTGAGATAGAACTTTCCACTTGTTCTCTGACTGTACTCTTGAACAAGTCACTGAATTCTCAGAGACTTCATTTCTTCACCTGTAAAATAGGCACAGAACTATTCAGCTTGGACAGCTGCAGCGAGAAGTAAGTAGATTTGTGATCTGTGCCACATGGAGCAGCTCAGTGATGGAATTTCCTAGTAATGTGTCATACTATTGCCCCAAGGTAGAGTCCTGCATCTGCCTTGATTTCTGCTGTATGTTTAATTGCCCCAGGACCTTGTCATAATGTACAGACAAGATCCCAATAATATCACTCCCCAGGTTATTTTATTCTTTAAAACAAAATAAAATAGTTCTTACTCTTAAGTGAAATAAATTAGACTCGCATGTCCAAACATCATGTTGTCTCCTTAGTGTAAGAACCAGAAAGGCTAAATAAAATTTGACATGTGCAATAGGTACTGTGGAAAGAGAATGAACCTATTCAAGAGGAAGGAATTCCTGAGATAAGAAGAAGAGCAGGAGGGAGGAAGAGATATATCTATGTACATAAGCAGGATGGCTTGGATAGTTGTACTGTGGATTTCTGCTGATCTATGGAAAAGAGCAGTTAATGCTTAATTTTGCTTATTTGTCTTTGTCTTGTTTTTCATCTTTTTTCTTTTTCTCTCGTCTTAATTTCTTATAACTTTTTCTTGTTTTATTGCTCTATCCAGTTTTTCATGCATATATATGCTAATCTGAACAACTAATCTGAAGCCAACACTATGCAATACAACAAACACTGTCAAATTCATATCATTTGATTTGGTGAAGTTCTATATCATTCCTAATTTTTTCATTTGTGGTACTATTCTCTATTCTTTTTAAAAAAAAAAAAACACACATGGTACCTGAAGTCCTTCAATTCCTTATTCAATGGTAATAATAGTGATAGTGGCCACTACTTTTTAGCCTTAAAATGTGCCTCAAAATGTGTCCACAGGATAGCTATGAACCCCACTACTCTGTGGGGTGGGCAGTACTTTTATTCCCATTTACAGAAGGAAAATGCCTCAACTTCGGTGAGCTTAGTAGAATTACACCATCTTGTAATTGGGAAGAGCCCTAAAGTCTGTCCCATTACCCAAGGCTGATTCTGCACCAACTCAGAGTTTTCTTACCAAAACATTTTGTTCCTAGATACTTTCTTCTGCCCCAGCTCCGCATCTCAACCCTCTGACTCTGTCCTCAGGGACTATTTTTGGGCTCCCAAGCTGAGTCACATTCTATGCAGTTCTGTGTTTCTATGTCTCCCTCCTTCCACCTGACCTGAAACCTGCTGAGAACAGGACGGGAGCTTGGTTTCCTGCCGCACCTGTAAGGATCTGTTACAATCCCCCGCGTGCAGCTGTTGCTCAGTGTTTATCCAGCAGGCAATATCTTTGTGAATACTTGCAAGAATGCCAGTGGCACAGTGGCACATGGGCGTCCTGCACTGCTGGCCTGGACATCTGTGTGATGCTACCTGAGCCCTGCCAGCACCCCAGTGGAAATGCCCTGACCTGAGAGAATCCCCTCAGTGCTGCCTGAAGTCTTCCCCCACAGCTTAGGCCTGGTTCCCCGCAGGTTAGGCATCGCTCCCTGCTCTGTGTTGTGTTGATGATGCATCTGTACCTTTCTTGCTTCCGTTCACAAACTGTGCTCCTCCAAAGTCAGAGGAAAGTTGCCTGCAGGGTTGAGAGGAGTAGGGCATGAGCAAACCTCTGCTCTGACTTATCCCCTCAGTATGACCTTGCAGTTGCTGCACAGCAAGATATTTTGCCAGGAAGTTTCCATTCATTTGCATGACTTTCCAGTAAGGAAAGTGCAGATACACACCTGAGACTTATCATTTACAGACACCGCCCTTCCCTTCCTATCATTCTTTGGAACATCACCATCCTGAGATTATACTCTTCTTCCAATCCCTGCGCTCTCCTGGGAGTTGCCTCAGTGAGGTCCCAGTGAGGTCCCACCGAACATGTGCAAGACCAGCTCTACCAAGACCCTGAGGGCTTCACCATCCATGAGGCTTTGGCTGGGTGTGAGAATGCCTATTGGCCTAAGTTCACATTTATAATCTTCATCCAGTTCCCTGGGGCTTTGGGATGGCGAAAACAACTCACTGTTTCTGTTCTAATTTCTACTATTGTACAGCTGTGCCCACGGCTATGGCTCTGCTATGAGGCTGCAGACTGGAACAATCAGCAAAAGACTCATTCCCGATCAGTAGGTGGTGTTAGGTAAACCTCAGTGAAGTAAGAGAAAAGAAAACAGGATAAGCAATGGCACAGCTGAAAAAAGTGTTATCTGGAAAAATAGAATAAATTGGAAGGTGGTCCTTGACAGTGATTTGGTAAATGTGCTCTAGGAAACGAAAAAAACAGTGATGAGTCAGAAGGAGAGCCTCTGCAGTGCTTGTGGGGGATGGGGCCCTGGATTCTCCTGGCCTTGAACCAGAGAAGGAAGGGGACTCTCTCCACTCAGCTGTAAAGCAAGAAGTCCAGTGACAGAACATTCTTAGGACCTGTGCACATTCAACCACGGAGTCAACCAATCTCAACTCTAACTTTAAAAAATTGTCTATATCAAACATGTCTGACATCAAATTGTCTAAATCTAGGCTTTGTGCTTGTCATTATTCCATAAACAATATATGACACCAGTGATTTACATGGATTGGCTATAATGTCACCCGAAGGTGACTGAAAGTGTATGAGAGGTGTGGATAGGTCAGGTGCAAATACTATACTGTTTTATATTAGTGAGGAAAACTGGTAGATTTGGCTATACCTAGGAGGTCTTAGAGTCAGTTCCTAATGGATACCATGAGACAGCAGTTCTTGCAGTTAGCCTTCTTAGAACAACTAGCCCTTCTATTCTTGCTTTTTCCCTAATGGTCAAATATTTTAAAAGAATTTGATCCAAAAAGTATGATGGCTTTTACTAGTACTTAATTCATTGTCCAAATTTACTTTGTAGCTGATGGAAGAGACACAAAGAACTAATTGAAATTTCTAATCAACAGGAATGAGATAATAAATCTATATTATTTATTTACATAGAATATTTAGCATTATAGTTAATTTATAAAATATGAACACTAATGTGCATTTCTTTTAGACACTTTGAAATACTGAGACTTGCTCTTGCTTGGCTCTTCCCCAAATCCATATTTTGTTCACTTAGGGCTCTCTAAAGGTGAAGGGTGATGGAAAGCGCAGTTGGCCAGAAATGGACGTGTTGTCTTTGGTGCTCAGGCACAAATGGCCTTCAGTTCCATACACTTAAACGTTTTCCTGACTTCATTTTAAACTGTGGTGGAGTTCTCCAAGAGATACTAATTTGGGGCCAGTATTGAGTGCTGGCAACTACACATTTAAAATGTTGTAAAGCTCCTACTCTACTTCAAACAGCTTACACAGCCAACATCATGGGGGGGGGGAGAGAAAGAGAGAGAGAGAGAGAGAGAGAGAGAGAGAGAGAGAGAGAGAGAGAGAGAGAGATTCTGATAGATTAATGGCCTAATTTGGGTACCTGGATCTTACCACGCCTAAATCAACCATATCTTGAATTAGTAATTTATGTAAGTCTATCATGCTCCTCCATCATTCTCCTCCCAAACGTGTTTGCTTTAGGCTTTTGTCACTTATTGTCTAATTTTACAGGTTATTAGTACAATATAGTTACATTTGAAGATTTCAGGTTAATCAAAATGGTATTTGAAAGTGCCTAACACAAAGCAGATGCTTAATACATTGGTTAATGGAAAAAGTCTTCCCAATGTTCTACAAGCGCTGTGTTTGTTTTAAAGAAAATCAAATCAGGTTTACATGATTAGCAGCACTTCAGCATTCTCAAAATACCCACACAAGATTATTTTTGCTGTTGGCAGTCACCTGTCTACTACCTCCAGCTATTTCCTAGTCTGTTAACTATGTGACCAGACAGAGGATGGATTTAGGGAAAATATCTCTGGGAGTTTCCTCTAAAACCAAAGAGGGGTGATTATCAAAACATATTTCACTTCTTAAGTGCTTTCTGTCATTGGCCCTGAGACGATAGCAGTCAGTAAGACAGACAAGACCCTGGGCTCATAGACAGCGAGAGATACAGACCAAGCGTGTCAAGTTCATTCCACCAAGACTAGATAGAGTGGCAGGCAATGAAATGACTTTCATCTGCTTTGTCCATCTGCAAATGGACACATCAGAATTGGATGGAATCAAAATGGCAGGAATTCGGGCCAGTCAGATAGCTTAGGCAGACGCAGGGGTGGGGGTCTGATCCCCAGCCTGCCATGCTGGCCCTGCTCGCAGGGCACCCTGAGAGAGCACTGAGACTAGGCATGGGGGCGTGCACCCGTAATCCCAGTGCTTGAGAGGCTGAAAGCAGGAGGATCACTATGAGTCTGATCTACACAGTGAGATCTCCGCAGACTCTGTACTAAATACATAAAAATAAATAAATAAAAACAAGGCAGCGATTTTAGACCAAAAAAAAATTCTGAAAGCCATCGCTTCACTTCTGTTGTGTTGCTTTCAGAGCCTCCAATAGTGTTTCTCTGCCAGGGACACACAGGAAGAAAACGCACGTGCTGCACAGTCTGAGCGTCTCGAAGTGCGCAGCTAGGGGCAGGATCATGAACTGAAGAGCAAAGAGCGGTCACTAGCTTTCCCCAACAGTATCTATCTTGTGTTACACAAGCAGTGTTAAGTCCTAGAAATCCATGCAAACCTCTCCCACAGACTCACACCTCCCCAGCAGCAGTTCCCTTTGCCTGCATCCCCTTTCTCCTCTGAAGACAATGCCACTTCATGAACTGCAGTCCATAAGGAATCACAGTTTCTAAGCTCATCCTACTTTTCTCTAAAGAGGTCATGGAAACCTACCACTTTGACAAGCTACATCTGCCCAAGCTGTAGCATTAATTTTAAAATGTACTTTTATATCACATCCACTATTCCCCAGTATGGATGGCATGGCAAGGCACATCTGCATGGAGGAAAGGTGACACTTCTTTCACTGGAAACCCTTACCACAGGTTGATAGGTTGGTGGGCTGAGTTTTAATAATACATCCCCAGAATTTGATTATGAAATGCTGTTTGGATTTGGAGAATTTAGGAACTTGGGAGGAAGCAGATCAAGAGTGTGCAGAGGCTGTGAGGGTGGGTCTCATAGGGAATGGTAGGCAGGCTCCTTAGGATCATTGTCTGGGCTCAAGTGGTTGAAAGGAGATGCCTGGGATTATCCTGAAGCATGATTGGATAGAGTCCTGTGGAGTGTCATTTCATGGTGGGGCTGAGAGGAATAGGAATTTCTAGGGAGCATGAAGTTATTTAGGGAGAATGTCAAGAAGAATATGGGGATAGGAGGGTTGAGGGGCTAAAACAGTTGCTGGAGTAAGAGTATTGAGATTTGCTGTGGAGTAGTGAGAAAGGACTTGTGAAGGTGAGCAGGCTGAGGTTTACCTGGGAGTGTGATCTGCTTATGCAGAAAAATTGAAAATGATTATAGAATTCAGAAGCCCTAGAGGAGGAGTTAATGTCTGCTCAGGAGTGAGAAGCACGTGACAGAGGAGCAGAAATTGCAGGGAGTGTGGAGTGGACTTGTGGAGCACAGGGGTGTAAGGGAAAGAGGAATCCAGCTCATTGTACAGAGTGAAAGGTTTGGGAGCAGGAGGTTTGGGGTTCACTCTGGGGTGCAGCGTGTTGTAGAGGAAAGGCGCCTGCCTCACCTCATGGTTTTGCTCTATGGAAACACCTAGAAAAGACAGGTTTCCTGGCAACTACTCAGTTCCCTTTCTGTCTCTCAGATAGATGCTTTCTTTCTCCCTAATAAATATAGTCTGCCCTTAACCTCAGTTGTTCATAAAATTCATTGTTTGATTTTAAAGAACACAAACTCACCCCAGATATTTTTCAGGTAGTGAGTTTCTTTCCTTTATGTCAAAAGAGCTACAGAGGTAAGAATCTGAATGGATTTTGAGGCTGGATAAGCTGGTGTTTGGTACAGCATATAAAGATATTACAGCAGGCGAGATTCAAGGTTCACCAGAGACTGCAAAATGTTTGGGGAAGGAAGGTCAGGAGTTCAGGAGTGCGGAGTGGCTGGGGGAAGGGAGGGCGTAGGCCTGGTGGTGGGATTTGAGGGGGATGAGAGGGGAGGCTGGGGCTTACCTGCAGTGCGAAGTGTTTGAAAGGTGACTGGTACTTAGGGTTGAATATAAATGATTTTGTGGAGAGAGGATTCAGCTCATAATGAGAATCATGTGAGAAGAGTATGATGCTATCTGAGGGGATGGGGGTGAGTGAGAAGTCATGGGGGTGAGGAGGGTGTCATCGTGGAGTGTGATGTAGAATTAAGGAATTAGGAAGGACCATCGGGCTTATGCAGAGCGAAGACTAGTGTCTCCTGTGATATGTGACGTTGATGGAGGGAGGGCTGGAGCTCCGCTTGGAACAGGAGGAGGGGTAGGTAGAGAGGACTGGGGATTCCTACAAAGGGTGACTCGCAGCTGCAGAGGTGCACACTTCATTACCGGTGTGACATAGTGCTAAGCAGGAAGGTTTAGGGCCTAATTGGAATGTGAATGGCTGAGGAGGGAAGGATTCCCCGTGGAGGTTCTCATGGGGTATGAAGAATGTGGTTTGGGATAGGCAGAACTGCGATTTACCTTGAGGACAACATGGTTATTGCGTGGGAGGATCGGATCGGCTGTTCTGTGGAGCAAGACGCGGTTGCCAGGAGAGTGGACGCTTGCTTAACGTGCAGTATGAATGAATGGTCGTAGCAGGGAGCTTTGCTTCTACCGCAGCACGTCAGGCGCTGTCGCGGAGGCCTTGGAGCTCACTGTGGGGCGAGATCGGAGAGATCCTGGCAATGGAAGCCAGCATCGGGAGTAAAACGTGGATTGGGGAGTTATTTTTAGCCCATTCTTTTGCTTTTTGTCTTTCCACAAGTGATCAAAACCTGACTACACGTTCCCCTCCCTGGGAAGCAACTCAGAGTCCAAAGAGCTCTTTCATCACCCCTACCTTGCTCACTTCTTTTTATTCATAAAACGTGTATTTGTGCATTTACAATGCACCTGACCCAATCCAAGTTGGTAGAAAAACCCATAAGGAAAGATTCTGCCTTCTTGGGTCCCTAGTCCAAAAGCCAATGAGAGCCACAAGTGTAGACAAAATCTGTCACTTTTCCGTGGTTCTGTGCTGGATCCAGAAGTGTGGGCACACACACCATCACACCCCCGCAGCAAGAATCCATGCCTTTTCCAAAAGGAAAAGCTGCCTGGTGTTCAAATCATATTGGCTCTCTGGACAATGATTATGGGTGTAGGAGCCTGATTGCTCTTTTAAGGTAATGAGTAGATCACGTGTGACGACACAAATCCATGACTTTTGTTAGCCCTGAGTCACACTGGACCATGGAATGATATAATTAATAAGCAAGGGATCTGGACGTTACAAGATCTGTACTCAGGTGTCGGTGTTCCAGTTGTCTTGGGCATCAGTCTTTTTTTTTTTCCAAAGTTTTATTGATAAACAGATAGCAATGAGACATTTTCAAATCAAATCGGAAATACAGTTTCAACAAATAATACATTGCATATATTCTTCTTAGTGGTTAATTGCTTTACAAGAAGTGGATTTGTGATCCTATTTACAAACACTATTAGAACAAATCATTCTATTCATTAAGAGAATGCAACTATATATCTATCCCAACCACTTTGAATACACAGATACAAAATGGACATTCATCAGTATACCCTATTTTTTCTAAGTTCTGTTTTTGAATATTATAGGTATGTAAACTCAACAAAATATTCTGAAAGAGTCCAGTAGCCCATAATAGCATTGGGTCTTCTGTTTAACTGGCAATG
>NW_004524638.1:5008174-5010966 GCF_000260255.1 Octodon degus | reverse complement strand
AGGCACTGCGGAGTGGTGGGGGGCGGCCCAAGGTGCTGGGAGAGGGTCAGGTCCACACTGCACTTGTGCTGGGACTGGTCCCACCAACACAGGGTAGCAGGAATCTCTCCGCACACTCACCATCCTGGGCTAGGACTGGGTCTGGGGGCTCCCGGAACTCGGCAGAAAATCCTACTCGGCGGGTGGGGTGGGGGAGACACTGTCGAGCCATCAGGGGCGCCCCAAGGGGCTGGGAGAATGTCCGGCCCACCCTGCGCCTGGTCTGGGACTAGTCCCGCTGGCGCAGGGTAGCAGGAAGCTCTCTGCACACTCACTGGACCTGGGCTAGGACTGGGTCTGGGGGCTCCGGAACTCGGCAGAAAATCCTACTCGGCGGACGGGGTGGGGGAGGCACTGCAGAGCGGTGGGGGGCGCCCCAAGGGGCTGGGAGAGGGTCCGGCCCACACTGCACCTGGGCTGGGACTGGTCCTGCTGGCGCAGGGTAGCAGGAAACTCTCCGCACACTCACCGGACCTGGGCTAGGACTCTTGGGCATCTGTGTTTTAGCCAGGGTGAGCACCCTTTCGGCAGTCCGGCAGTTCTTTACAAAGTAAGTATGTCCAATACATTTTCCTGTTACTTCAAGGCCAACGTATGGCATGAGTGTTGTGCGTCAGACAGCCCCTGACAGGTATGCTTCGGGGCGACAGTGACTTTCACGGAGAAGGGGGCAGAGGGCAGAGACTCCCTCTTACTAGCGTAGACCGATGCACATTAGTCCGGGTCTATCGTCCTCAATTAGGGTGCTAGCTCCAGAGCCTTAGCTCTGCATCCGCCTCTGTCTCTGGTGGGATAGTGATGAGGCTCTCAGAAATTTTTGCCAAAGTTTAGTGGCCCTGTCAGCAGAGGCTCATTTTTGGAAGGTATCTAAGTCCTTTAATGGATACCTTTCTGCTGAACATAGCACCGTTTAATTATGTTGTGCGCGTTAAAGAGACATGACCATTATACCTAACAATGAGCTTTAAAATGCTGAATAAGTCAGCCTGTAGAGGTCTCTTGGTGCACCAGGACAAGACAGCATAATGTTTGAGGCACACAGGCTTGTGAGCAAGAGCACCAGGGTTGAAGCTGGGCTCTGATTCAGGCTGTGGGAGCTTAGATAAGTTTTATCTGCTTGGGTTTCTGCTTTCTTGTCTGTGAATTAAGGATAAGGCTGCCTACTTCATGGGACAGTTATGAGAATTAAACAATAAATTTGTATCAGGCACATACAGAAACACCTGTAATAAAAACTAAACATTAATTGTAATCATAATTCTCTAAGTCTTAGTTTTCCATTTAAAACTTAATGCAATAATACTTACCTCATAAGTTTAACTTCATTGACAATTAAGTTTCAATAATGTATTTGATCATTTTTTATTCTTTATTTTCTCTCCCTTTTTCCTTCCTTCCTTCCTTCCTTCCTTCCTTCCTTCCTTCCTTCCTTCTTTCCTTCCTTCCTTCTTTCCTCCCCTCCTTCCTTCCTTCCTTCCCTCCATCCTTCCAAGAGAAGAAATGAAGTTGACAGGAACTTTGGACCGTCTAAAAGAATCTTGACCTACTTATCCATTTTGAAATTTTCAATCTCCGCTGGGTCACCTAAAATTAGAACTACACCCCAAGAAAAAGACACCATCCAGGAAGAGAAAGAGAAGAAAACAGTTACGTCTGTTGACTAAATGAAACATATTTAAACAGTCAAGCACTTAACACTTATATAAGTTCCTGGTGAGTAAAGAAACTTTCACCCAAAATTTTTTGCCATTGCTTTTTGTTTTGTCTTTTTTTTTTTTCTTATTTGACTTTTAAGTGTCTTTCATGGGTTTGTAGTGATTACATTTTTTTCTTGTTTCCTATCTTGAATACCCTTATAAGTAAATGGCAGCATTTTTTTTTACTTTCAATAAATGTTCCCTAAGAAAGACAAAGTGATTGGAACAAGGGCTCATGACATGAGAAAGTACTGGATTCTTTGTGAAATACCCTGACATTTCTGTAGAACACTGAAATGACTTTAAATGATCAAAATAATTGGCACTTGGCTTATTGACTTTTTATTCTCCTGTAGCTTCTATTTTAATTAGATTTGTTTCACTATAAGCCCTGGGAAAGCAGCTCTCATTTTGCTGTTGAGCCAGAAGGAAGAGGGCCCAAGTGCTGGTTTGTTCAGCTCCTCTCTTTAGGACAGCAGCAGCCTAAGGCTAAGTGGAAGTTAGTGTGACAGCCCTCTTCACTCCTATACTGCGAGCCAGTAAAGTGGAAAGTTCTCCCTTTTCTACACTTAATCACAAAGTCTCTATATTCGCACAGAACCCCAGAGCCTAACTTTTAATGAACTGAACTGGGTGACATTCCCATCCTGGGCCAGTCTCTGGATATAGGATGAGGTCTTGATTCAGTAGTTTTCACCAAGGGGATGTGAGTCAACAGTGTGGGAAAACTGATGCACCACCAGGACAGGAGATAAAGGAGCCTTCACAGGCCCCCAAGAGAGCTGTTCAGCATAGTCCTGTCAGATCATGTTTGGCCCGTCACTTGGAATAAGGTATAACTTTGATGTAAAACCCAACTCCATCTCCACTGGTCTGTGGGACTACTATCCTGATATTTCAAAGGAACATTCCAAACAGTGATATTTAATCAATTCTCAATGTTAGAGAGGGGACTTTTGGCAGATGGCTGGGTCATGAGGAATTTAACCTCACTGGTTTATGGATCCATTATGGATTCATAATTTGATGATATTCTTTGGGTTGATGGAAACTTAG
>NW_004524638.1:5006630-5007911 GCF_000260255.1 Octodon degus | reverse complement strand
TTCTTCTTCTTCTTCTTCTTCTTCTTCTTCTTCTTCTTCTTCTTCTTCTTCCTCCTCCTCCTCCTCCTCCTCCTCCTCCTCCTCCTCTTCCTTTTTCCTCTCTCTCCCTCCCTCCCTCTCTCTCTCCCTCTCATTACTTTGTTCCCCACTATGATGTTCAGTCTCATTTTAGGCCCATAAAAACAGAGTCAAGTGAACACTGACTGAAACCTCTGAACATTTGAGACAAAATAAATCTTTCCTCCTTTATGTTGATTTTCTCAGGTACTTTGTCTCGGTGACAGAAAGTTGACTAACCCAGAAGGTAAATGGATATTGTTTGAAAAGGACATTGTTGCAATGTGAAAACTCATGCTTAATATGGCAAGTGTGTGTTTGTCAAATAAAAATCAAAACCTTCCTTTGGTAAGAGAAAAAAAGAAATCATGACAACAAGAAGAAAAAGACATGGACACATCTTCACCAATGGCACTAGACTGAAGAAACTGGACTGAAGAAACAAAATTTGGCATATTTTATCCTATTCAACCTTTGACATAGTACAGCTGAGAAACACTGTCTCAGGAGTTGAACTCTTGTAGTTCCAAGAACATGAGTCTATGTATGGAAAAGGGCCATCAATTTTATTGAGATATATTATTTTAGATTAGCTAAAATGTCATCTTTTCAGAGATACTTATTCTGACTATCAAATCTATATATAAACCCTGCTAATTATTCTCTACATTTCCTTCACAGCCCTTACCACTGATTGTCATTATTTTTTCCTGTTTAGTGCCTGTATTTCCCCACTTGGCTAAGTGCTTCATGAGTACAGTATTCATGCCTACTTTGCTATTCAGTGTGCCCCATTTCTGACTTTTGAGAAAGAAAATGGTATTGTTCAGCATAGAGCAGAGTATGCTCCCACAACAGACAAATCCCTGAATAAATCTGGTGTGCTGGTGCACATCTGTAATCCCAGAACTCTGGGAGGATGTGGCAAGAAGAACACAAATTCAGGTTCTGCCTGAGTGATGTATCAAAAACTTGTTTCACAATATAAAAAACAAATGAATATCTACCTGGTACTAAGGATTGAACCCAAGGCCATGAAGGGATATAGCACACCTTCATGGCCTTGGGTTCAATCCTTAGTACCAGGTAGAAGGAGGAGGAGGAGGAGAGGAAGAGGAAGAGGAAGGGGAAGGGGAAGGGGAAGGGGAAGAAGAAGAAGAAGAAGAAGAAGAAGAAGAAGAAGAAGAAGAAGAAGAAGAAGAAGAAGAAGAAGAAGAAGAAGAA
>NW_004524638.1:4996551-5006530 GCF_000260255.1 Octodon degus | reverse complement strand
AAGGGGAAGGGGAAGAAGAAGAAGAAGAAGAAGAAGAAGAAGAAGAAGAAGAAGAAGAAGAAGAAGAAGAAGAAGAAGAAGAAGAAGAAGAAGATCCCCAAATTTCTATGGTTTTGAAAGGAAAATGTTCAGAGAACATGCACTTTGGCATCCTTTTTTTTCATCTTGAAGCCTTGCCATCTAGAACAGAAGCCCTCTGGAGTCATCAAAGCAGAGAGGAACTGAAGAGGCCTTTGATTGGTTCAGTCCACACATATATATTCCCACTGAGAGCTACAGGTCACACTTGTTCTGATGGTTCTGATACGATGACAGGTACAGCTGAGGCATGTAGGTGAGCTGTGGCCACATGGACCATGTCCCTGAGCACTAAAGCACCTTTCCACTCACTGGCCTCTTTCTGGGAGGGGTGGTGACTTAGCTACTTAGTGTCTTCTAAGTTGATGCAGTCCTTCATGGTTTCTGTTCTTGGGGGTTTAGCTGAGAGTAGAGAGTGCACTCCACCTAGCCTTTCATGCTGCAAGCTTTGCCAAAGAAGGATCTCCCCATCCACACTGGAGTGGAAGCCTCTGAGATAGTCCTACAGTGATGAAGAACAGGTGGATGCATTTCTTGGGTTCTGAGTTGTGGTGCTGTGAAAGCCATTTCTGCTGGGCCATTTCTCCTTGAGCTCTTGGTAGAGCTTCTCCACAGTGATGGTGAAGTTTCACTTTCCACCTGCCTAACTTCCATAGCTTTCTCACCTTTGATTCTGAACTCAGACAGAGGGCAGAGTAGTACTGACAGAACCTGCTAATTGGTGGTCAACTTGTTACACCCAGCTGACTTGAACTAGCATTGTGCTGGGTTTGGAAGGCCCACCTAAGGGTTTTTGCCAGCAGCATAAGAGGCAGAACTGGAGACACTTAGAAGTTGGTGTCTGGGGAAGCTGTTGCAGCTGTTGGAAGCAGCCAGTTCTCTTGGGCTGCTCAGCTGGAGGACCTTGTCATGTTTGCTTTCCTGATAGGAACTCATCTTTCCTTATCTCTAGAGGAGCTCAGGACCTCACTGGTGCTGATGATGGCTGCAGTACCTTGGGGAGCTCTAGTGCTTACCTTGAGCATTACTTCCTGGCTTCAGTTAGGATCCCTCAGCTGCTAGCACAGATTCTTCCTCCTGCTGATGTAGACTTTCTAGCTTCCACTACTGACCTTTGGGCCTTTCCAGCACAGATCTGTGAAGTAGGCCTGCATGAAACTTTGTTGTAGGTTCCAGGCCTCCAGTTAGACTTGTGGGAGGCACTGTTATGAGCTCTAGGTTTTCAGCTGTACACAGTCAGGATATTAGGATCTGGGCCCTCAGCTGGATTCTTTGGTCTTCAGTGTGTGGACAGATTTCCTGCACTCCTTGTATATGATTCTTTGGGTGATTCATTATAAAACATGTCCTTTATTGCATTGTTTCCCTTGTAAAACCCCAAACCATAACAGACCCTGAAGCTTAAAACCCAGTTGTTCAGTCCTAAGAGGGACTCAATAAACTCTCAATGAATGAGCAAACTTGGAAGAAACCTGAATAAATTCTATTGCAACTTTTCCTTACAAACAAGATGAGCAAATCCCACAAAGATCTGAATAATCAAGATCATCCCCAATCCTTACCTCATCTAATGCAGTCTTAATGCCAGGCCAGCTAGAACACAGCTCTTCTATTCTATGGCATATTCGTTCACAATTTAAAGAGCCTTCCTTCAAGGAGGGGGAGGATTTCACTTTAAAAAAAAAAAAAGAATTTAATGTCTCTGAATACAGTACATACTATTCTTTTCAAAGAGTAGGGAATAAATTCTTTGCCCTTCTCTACTCCTACTCCCAAACCATTGAATACTTTTGGGTGAATCATTCTCAATCTGAACCGATAATTCTTGAAGTAACCATTCTTTCCAGACCATAAAAAAACAGCAGCTTGTTAATCATATAACTATTTAACCCAGTCCCTCCCTAGTCCTACAGCTGCACTCCCAGCCCATAATGTATAATCTACCCACCCACATATATTGAAATGAGATTATTGTTCCCACAGAAAAGAGCCCTGCAGTTACACAAGTCCTAACTTTGTTCCAGAGGGTGATAAAAAGGAGAAGGAAAAGGTCCACAGGTTGCTTGATAGACTTCTCAGGAAGGCACCGAAAGGCTGAAAGGTTACCCTCCCAGGTACGCAGTGTGAAAGGCAGTGTGGGTGGACATCCAGAGGACCCCCCATGGTCCCTGAGCATGTGCTCTAACCCTTTGATCTCGAAGCTACCACCACATGCTGATAACTGCAGGAGTGGCCTCAATGGACGCACTTATCCTCACCAGAAAGCATTGCTGCCTGGGAGGAACAAAACCACAGCGAGCAGGGACCCAGGCTGAGCAGGAGAAGCAGAGGCTGTGGGAGTTAGGCCTGTGTTCATGCTCACAAGCTAGGAAAGTGAGGTGCCTGCTGACTGAAGCACCATCTATGTGTCAAGGACTGTGGCAGGTGCTGCAGTTAGGACAATGTGTATGTCTGCCCTTCACCTACCCTAAGTGAGACTCTATTTCCAAAATGGGCTGAGAAAGCCTATACTGTGTAACTATTACACAAAGAGTAGCGCCTGGGAGAGCCGATTCTTTCACACTCTCTAGGAGGTGCTCCTCATAGCCTATCCTAGAGAAACAGAACTTGCATCTGAGAGGAAAATACTCAACTGAAATTTGAGAGCTCAGCCTAGACAACACCAGGCATCTGTAGTTAGGTCTGCATTTCACTGCTTGGACCTACCTTCCCACAGACTGGAGGAGCTCTGGATGGAAACAACACGGCATACCACAGGAGGGAGTGGGAGACAGGGTTTCTGGGATGGGCAAGGGCAGGGGAAAGGTCAGAGACAGAGGCAGTCCCTCAGAAGCTGCTGCAGTGAAGGAGACAGGCATGTTGGCTTTGCCTGATTCCTGTCTGGAGAGACAGATTGAGACAGAAAAAGTGTCTATCCTGTGAAAAGATGTTCCAGAGAGAGAGTGTAAGGTTCTCCTCGGAGAACATTTCCCTGATCCCTCCCCAGGGCCCCAGGCCCGACCTTCCGGTTGCCTGAAAATCCACCATCCATTGTAGGCATATGTACCACCTCCTCAAACTGGAAACTCCTTCAGGGCAGTGACTTTGTGGCATTTGTGTTACTACTAAGTGCTTTGTCTGACACACAGAGATTTTTATATGTAAACAAGCACTTTTATAAAAAAATAATGTATATGAACCATTTTCTGCCTTACTTTTTCATGTAAAGTTTAGTTAGCGCCTTGTCTTTTAATGGCTGCAAATATTTCATTATATAAACATACTTATGAACTTAAATTTTAATTATGTTAAGCATTCTGCTACTGAAAAATGATTATAAATTTCCTATTTTTTGCTTCCTCAAGGAGGGCCCAGCATTTTTCTCTGTGTCATTGGCTGCTGCCTCAGAGGCAATCCTGCGAGTGGTTGTCACACTATCTTGTTCATGGTGTGGCTGTGAGAAAAGAGGGGAGCTGAAACTGGAACAAGACCCCATGGACTAGCAGCATGACCCTAGGTTCTTTGGCCTCTCTTAGCCCAAGTGTTCTTACTCCAAACTGTAACCAACATTAAGCAACTCATGAGGTTGCTACAAAGAGTAAATAACTTAATATATGCAAAGCTCACGGAGCAGAGCCTGACACACGTTGGGAACTGCATGGGTGTTTGCTATTATTATTTATATTTACACAGCTGTGTCAGACAAGACTGGGCGGCCCCTGAGGGTAGAGATCCTGCTTCACTGGAGTCGTATGCTCCAGACCCTTACAACCCAGCTTTGCGCATGTTTACTAAACAAATAAGAAAACACATAAAGGAGTCAACTATTAGCCTGGCGGAACCTAGTACCCACAGTACACGGGAACTTAATTTGGATTAAGTTTTTATCCCCAAATACATGTTGAAATTGAGCAGGGCTTTGTACCTGAGGTTTGAATAGTAGTGGATAGAAATTTTCTACAGACAGGAGTGGTGAGAAAGAGGAAAAGGTCCACTGAGATCCAGAGGCCTTGGGAAAGAGCTAAGCAAACAGATAGCACAAGGGACTCCGAAGACATAGAGTTAGAGCTGCCCAGTAGCAAATAGCTTTAGTGAGCTCCAGGTTTGTCCAGGGTTAGCACTGAGCTTGAAAATGGTATCAGTGAGGTTCCTAGTCACTTCTAATTATTTCCCTTCTACAGATAGAATGAAGCTGCAATGAGGACTCAAGGAAGGGAGCCACTGACGACTGAGCGGCCACTGTATCAGAAATAAAGGAAGATCTTCCTGGTGCTTCGCAAAAGCTCCAGATATTCTGCCTTATTATCTCTTCTGCTTATCTTGTTATCTTTTCTTCCTCCGGATGAGAAAACAGAGATGCTGCAATGTGTTATCATGTAACTAGGACACACAGAGCTGGGATTTTGCCTCAAAGTCCTAAGGAAAGCCTTCCTTGTCTAAACCAAGAGGACCCATACATGGTTTGCTCCCAGGAAGCAGAGTGTTAAAGCTTAGCATTCCGGAGCCAAGCTGGAAAGAAGAGAGTCTATCGGCCTGAAATCCCAGCAGCCATAAAACTGCCCAGGGACAGCACAGCCATTAGTCTCCGCTTCTGCTATTGTGCCATATTTGGAGGGAAGAAGGGGAAGAGGTGCTGATGCAGGTAAAAGTAAGCTGTCTTTGTGCACAAGTGGGAACTTACCCGGTCAAGAAAGGGATCCTATCTGTATTTGGAGGGAACTCAGCTTAGCTTAGTAGTCAAGACGACATCCGAAGCTTTGCAAGAATTGTCTTCCAGCTTTTGTCCTGGCTACAAAAAGAGGGCAGGGAAGGGAAAGAAAAGAAACAATTTTTATTTTCTTATCTTTTGTGGTGTAAAACTCCGATGATAGTCAGAAAAGTCTGAAGTGATTCAATCCCTATGAGGGTTTCGTATTTTCTGGAACAAAGTTCAAATATATTTGAAATACATGTATCGTTGAATTATTTGAGTTACCACATGTTACAGGGAAATCTCAGTTTTATCTTCAGTTTTGCTTCCAATTCTTTTGGAATACAAATCTGTTATTGCCTCCTCTGTGTTCATCTCTTAATGGACAAATAAAATGGTGATATGAAATGATTTCTTCCTTATAGGTGAAGAAAATGAAGAACCAGACCAGAAAAATACAAGAAAGAAGAGGCCTCATCCAGAGGACAAGAATCATCAGCCTTAGAGACTTTTTGGTTGTCACATCCAGCTTAGCCAAAATGTTACTACCAAGCTAGGGATCCTCTCTAGCCTATGCCCAGGAGAGATATTCCTCTCCCACTGTTACACATCCAAAGAATACCTTTGGAAGACAATGTTGTCTTCCCAGAAGGAACATACACTTCAAAGAATGCTCCATGTGAGCAATGCAGAGGCCCTCAGGTGCTGCAAAGCTGGGTCACAGTGAAGTCTACCTGGAAGGCAACGCCAAGCCCGGGTGGATGGTGACTGGGGATGTGGCCAATTGGTGGTCCATTAAAGCCCTAAGGAATTTGCTTCCTCAACCACAGCTATGTATGTGGCTGATTCAGAGGCTGAGTCAGACTTTACCTTTATTCACGTTGCAAACTTTTATTTCGACTTTTATGTCTCCTGAGGATGGCATTTGCATGCACTGAACATTCATGGCATGCCAAGCATTTATAAAGTTCTCGTTGTACTTTTGTTGACTTACCTTACGGTGAGTCTTAACGGGGCTTATTATCTCCATTTTATCAATGAGGAAATTGAGAGACAAACATTTTCCATTAGTGCGGAAGCAGATGACTAGAGAAGTCATTAACAAGCAGCAGTGACCCTGAGAATTATGACTCTGTAAGGAGAAGTTGTAATTATTTCAGAAGAGAGAGGGTGGCCCATTGGAAGGGATGACGTCGAAGCTGTACCTTGAAGATAAGGGAGGATGAAGAAAGCATTTCAGATGAAGAAAAGTGTGGAGACTTGAGAGAGGGACAGTACGTTGGCTACACTTCCCTAAGTTAGCCCGTCCGACTGCTCAGTGAGCTTTCTTCACTGCCCCCTTTCCCAGACAACCTTGCATGGATGTGCTGATACCTGCTGTGTGGCTGGATGTTAGATGGTGTGTGCCTGCACCTGCTGGTGGGTCTCCGAGATACCCAGTGCCAGGTTAGCTCCTAAACTCACCTTGTTGCCATAGCAATAGGCATGGCATCTGCTACTCTTCCAGCAAGCAGATGGGAAGATTTTATGAGTGATTTTGAATAAATGGGACATTTGTGTCTTCCAGATGTGTTTTAATAAATGGAAGATTTTTTTTTCCTTTGAGTGAAATCTTCTATAGTGAGTGAGAGACTTTCTTTTCCTTAAGGCTAGTACTGGCTCTACTCGCTAAATGACAATGAGTCGTAGGTCTCAACCTTCAGGGAATCATTCCTCTTTTTTAAAAAATTCTCATTTAAATAATTACTCATTGGCCTCTGGGTTAATGCAGATTATGAGTTGTACTACCAGGACTTTTGCTGTAAACATCTGAGATATTATTTATAGTAGTGCTTTTTGTCTTAAGGTATTAACTCATTCTCAGCATTATAATCAGGTATGGACCAAGAACTTTCTGAAGAGTTTGATACTGAGTGAAATAAAAGACGGTAGAATAAGAAAAAAAAATGTAGAACTTGAAAGGTTTTAAGGCTGATCTCTGGTGTTTTCAATTTTGTTTTTAGCAGTGGAAACCTATTTTCAGATAGTATCTGAAGGGTACTTAGATAGACATTAGTTCCCTCCTAGAAGTGTTACTACTGTTATCAGTGTTGTTACTATTGTTGACTCCTTTTGGATACCACGTACTTAAACGTTCTTTGAGGAAATACCTTTATTCCAGTGTGTTGTCAGAGAGGGACTCTAACTCTGCTTCACTGTAGGTCTCTGAGTGGCTTAGGTCATTCATCAAGTGAAAATGCTTTGACATCATGATTGGTCTAAAACAGGCAAGTTGTGTCTTGCTCATCCAATCAGGCTGGTCCTTAGGAAACTGCCTGGACTGGGCTACTAGAGCCAGCTCTGCAGGGCAACAGGACGAGGACGGAGAATTAAAACACCAGCAGCCAATGTTGCTGCTACCATTAGCAGGTCTAACCCAAGCCCCAAACAGTTCAATAAAGCATATTCGTGAAAAACACCAAAATGGAAGCCCACAACATAAATATGATTAATCTACTGCATCAACTTGTACCCACAGTGTGTGGTTTCTAAGCATCTTTGTTATGTAAATAAATAGATTATCTTTTAAGTCATCATGGATTGAGGGTGGTTTTCTGTTGTTTGAAAATTAAAGCATTTTTGAAAGGGTCCAACTTGGCAATATAAAACAAACTGGAATTTTTCTCCTGAAAGTGAAGACAGGAAATTCAAAGTCTTACCACAATGTACTCTCTTAATTTCCCCAGAGCTCTCTGCAGGCACTCTGCTGTCTTGCTCTGTTCCTATCTTTTACAGGTGAGCAATCAAAGTCTCAAACAGAATACTCAAGCTAATAACAATAAATATGAGGTTATTAAATCGGTTTTGTTATGTCTGGGTTTTTTTTTAAAGGAAGTTCTAGAAAACTGGACAGGATGAATAGTTGCTACCTAAAATTTCAAAGATATTCAGGGAAATCACAATTCTACAAAATTCAAAATAACAATGAATCAATAATTACAACACAATCAGTCCCGTAGTATAACTGTGCCCACTGGGTGCATAAAGAGCACCAACAATTTCTTCCTTGTAGATAGATGTCCGTGCTTTGAAAATGCGTTGTGGTCTGTGTAGACCTCTTTACAACCCTGAACATACTTCTTATAAACTTTCCAGAGAAGCTCTGGTATATTCTGGCAAAACTATCCTTTTTCTTAGAGCTCACTTGCTTGCATTTTGTTTTGTTTTAATTTGCTGTTAGTATATGTTTGCTGTACATGATTGTCAAATTCCCAGTGTGGGGTTGGTGTGTGTACACAACACATCTCAATACTTCTTCAGGCCTTTTTGGCTCCTCCTTCTTCCCTCCCCCACCATCTCTCGATCTCCTCCCTGATTTGAGAAAGATCTATTTCCCTACTGTTCCTGACCTATCTTTTGCTCTTTATATTTTGAGGTTTGCACAAAAGAGAAACCATGTAATTTTTAGGCTTATGTGTCTAAGTATTTCACGTAAAATTATGGTCTCAAGGTGTATCCCTTTTCCTACAGATGACTCCTAAGGTAGAGGAGTACTCCACTGGGTACAAATTTTGCATTTTCTTCATCCATTCATGCTCTTCTAAGATGTCATTCATCTGGTGTCTTACTTCAGAAATTGTACACAGCTTAACTTTATGATGCACTATCCCAGAACCCTGATCTTCTCTCTGATAGACTACAGTGTTAGAAGATATATTCTTACGATAAAGTAAGAGAAACTCAATTCAAAACTCACTGGTTTAATACAGAGGCACGTGGTACCACTGTGCCCTGGGAGACTGCCAAAACACCGTGATGTCTAAAGGTCAGACACCTTGACCAATTTCACATAACTAGTCAAATAGAAAGTAGAATCTTTCTATGAATGAATAATTAATCAGTGAGTCATTTCCCTCTCCTTTGAATAAAGCTGTCTGCACAGAGGGGATTATTCCACAAACCACACTGCCTCCTTTCTCATTCCAGTGACTGAAAAGATCAGTCTGGTGGTTAGATAAACTGATTTTAAACCAAATATGAAAGAACATCATTTCCTTTTGCTTCTTATCTAAAGATGAATCATTTCATGAGCTCCTTTCAAAGCTGAAGAAGACTGTTAGAGAATGTATATGATTAACAGCTTGGGACTCCAGACCACAGAGAAACTTTTTTCCCCTTTCATGTTAATAGAATGGAAGTACTTGATAGAATGGAGTTGAAGAACAATTTGTCAATTCTTATTATAAGAAACTTAATTTTAGTGATTCCTATGAGTTTGCATTACTGCCCTACTAGGTTTGGGTCCTGCCAAGAATGAGAAGTATTTTTCACACTGATAGAGCTTTCGCCCTAATTTCCTGGGTCTCCTCCCAGGTCCTGTGCCTGGTGTGATATGGTGGAATAGAAAACACATGGGTGTCCACATAAGTGAAACCTGAATTCAAATCTTAATTCCTCCATTTATCAGTAATGTGACAGGAGATAGATAACTTCTCTGCTCTGGCTTTTTCCTCCATCTCTCCTTCAGCATTATTTTACAAATTAGAAAGCAAAGACATCGTAACAATGAATACAATGTCACTATTAGAATCAAGGCAGCCTGCCTAGGAGGTGTGTGTCACAGAGGCTTCAGCAGGAATTGGATAGGAACAGAAAGAGACCAATGAACAGAAGGCAGCAGTGCTTCAGGTGACAAGAATTTCCCCCCAAAACTTACAAGTGTTCAGAGAAAGAGTTCTAAAGTGCCTAGCCTGAGTGAATTTTTTATGGAAACTTGCTTGAAGGCGAAGTCCTAGCACCATTCTGACACTGGACAGAGCAGGTGCTTCAAGTAGAGGATAACTGTGGGAAAGAAAGTCCATAGAAATTAATAAAAGTCAAGGAAAGACACTGGTCTTTCACAGACCAAGACCTTGAGATTTGAGGCTCAAAAACACAACAAATGTTGGAGAGGCTGTGGGAATAAAGGAACCCTTCTCCTTGCTGGTGGGAGTATAGACTGGTGCAACCATTATGGAAATCAGTGTAGAGACTCCTTAGAAAAGTTGGACTGGAAATCACATTTAAACCAGCTATTCCTCTACTGGGAATTTTCCAAAAGGATCTGAAAACATCATATCATAGTGATATATGTGTGCCTATGTTTATAGCAGCACAATTTGTGATAGCCAAATCTTGGAAACAACCAAGATGCCATCACCTTAGGAATGGATGAAAAAGATGTGGTATTTTTATACAATAGAGTATTATTCA
>NW_004524638.1:4972834-4995560 GCF_000260255.1 Octodon degus | reverse complement strand
AGTGTGCCTAAGGAGAGTCACATGGAGAGAAAACATTCTCTCAGGCTTTCACAGAGAGCACATTGGCCAAGCAATGGTCGTGACTCATCCACATGGCTGACACTGACAAACAATCTGAGGACAGGATCTCAGGATAAATCCTGAGGGGATTTCACTGACCTTATCAGACCCAAAAGCTACAACTCTTGTTGCATAGGTCCTGCATTACCTTGGTCTTAACCATCCAGAAGAAAAGTATAAAAATGAAATATAAGAAGTAAAGCCATGCTGTTATGTTGAGCTGTAGGGTACTCAGGTCAACAATTTCTGACATTGCCCGTGAAGTGGAAGACCTAATACTATTATGGGTTACTGGACTCTTTTAGATTATTTTGCTGTGTTAACACACCTATAATATTCAAATAATGGAACTTAACAGAAAAAGGGGATACAGATGAATGTCCATTTTGTATCTGTGTATTCTAAGTGATTAGGATAGATATATAGTTACATTCTCTTAATGAATAGAGTGATTTGTTCTAATGGTGTTTGTAAATAGGATACCATGTCTGCATATTGTACAGCAATTAACCACTAGGAAGAATGCATGCAATGTGTTAATTATTGAAACTGTCCTACCAATTTGATTTGAAACTGTCTCATTGCTATTTGTTTCTCAATAAAATTATGGAAAAAACCCAAATTCTAAGGATATCTGGGGAGTTGCAGACATCCGACTAGGGCTTCAGTTTGGAGGTGTTCTGTGCGCTTTCTCCTCTCAACTCATAAACTGACTTCTCAGTTTGCCTAGAGCCATGAAAAATGCCTGATGATGTGAACTATCACATGGTGGTGTGGCAGGTGGAAAAAGCAATCAAGAATGTACAGTTTCTGCCCCCAAACACCTCACCACAGTTTAAAAATGTAACTAGCACGTAATAACTGTACATGTGCATTCCCTCTGCTCCCAGTCATGCTCTGGTCTTTAGCCAATGTATCTCAGGGGAGACAGTTCATGGGAGCAGGTGGCTTCACGGGCCCCCGTTTCGTGTAATGAGCTATTATCTCTACCTAAAACCAACCCCCAAGGCCCTTCCAGCTGCTTTGCACTAGGAGCTGACAGAGACGTATAGGTGCCAGTGTGTGTGTGTGTGTGTGTGTGTGTGTGTGTGTGTGTGTGTGTGGAGAGAAGGAGCCTTAATTGTCTTTGTAGCAATCAACTTGTTCATACCTGTTTCTTGTATGCTTTCTAAATCAGGATGAAAGTTGCTCAAATCTCTCTCTCTCTCTCTCTCTCTCTCTCTCTCTCTCTCTCCTCTCTCTCTCTCTCTTCTCTCCCCCCTCTTTTTCTCTCTCTTTGTGTGCAAGGTCTAACTAAGCAGCTCAGACTCAGAGTGATCCTCCTGATTTCTGCCCCCCTAGTGCTGGAATTACAGTCATGCACCACCACACTCAGACTCCATCACTGGCTCAGTGTGCCCGGGCTCCGGGCTGGTACAGCATGCAGTGCCAGGGATCGAACCCTGCCCCTGCGCTTACCTAAGCTGAGCTATATTGCTGGTCCTGATCACTCTATCTCTTTACAGTGGTTAAAAAAATACAAATCAAGCCTACATTTAGGCAATCAGCTACCTCTTTTAGCCATCAGATTTATGTGCAATTTCCAAGGAATTCGCCCTTTCTTCTTCTGGAAAGAATAGGAAGAAGATAACTGAAAGCCAACAATACAAGGGGAAAGTCCCCAGTGTCCTCCTCGTCTCCAGGGAAGGTTAATGAATTGCACTCTGGGGAAAAGGAGGCCATTGACAGTGGAGATCTTGATAGGTTGCTAAGGCAGGAAATGTGATTATCAACCAAGACCCGGGTGTACAAACACAGTGTATGTGTTTACATACCTTCCTCAGCTTGCGAGCATTGTGCGGGTGGAAGAGGAGGAGAGCACAAGGAGGACATCCTCTTCCTTCTGGCAGAAGACAAGTAACATTTCATGTGTCAGGCCTGCATCTGCCATCAAAAACAGTGTCATCTCCTTTATGCTGGATGTCAAGAGGAGTTCAAAGGACGTCACCACCATTAGCATCACATATGCAAAGCTAATTATGAAGCGCTGGCCACAGGACCATCCCCATCGTGGGTGTCAGGGCTCAATAGTGAGCGAAGTCATGGCCCTGCCCTCCACACCGGCCTCTGAGGTACCTCGTCACACCCCCAGACCGTTATCAGCCCCCTCAGGGCCACAGCCACTGGTACTTCCCTTCTTATCTCTTAGGATAATTTTTCTTAAAAAATGGGGTGTGTTTATGAGATAGCAAAGATTTAAAACTGTGCAAATAAAATACTTTTACAAACAAAGGAGTGAAAAACAGTCATCTGGAGATTTTTTTTTTTTAAATATAAACTTCTAGGTATATTTTCCATGCTATGCTGTGAGATAACAAATCCCAGGATTCCATGTTGTGAAAGCAATCCAGATGGTTCTGATACACATTTAAGAATTCGCATTTTACAAATATTGTCTTGGGTTGCAGAACTTTAAATATGGTGTCGTGTTGTTATGCTTTGAATGTCAAAGCAGCCCAACAAAGTACATAAATAGAAGGGTGAGTATTAGCTCCAATTTACTCATGAGAAACATGAATATATAAATGAATATATGTCATTAAATCTAACTTACTATAACTGGTGTCTACTTCATTCACACCTCTCCGTTAGAAGTTGTTGGGAAGAATAAGATATTCAATGAGTTTGTCTTTGAAGAAAGAAAAAAAGCACATAATTTGGCAGGTGCTTTCAGGGCTGCAGTATCTATATCTATATCTATATCTATATCTATATCTATATCATCCATCTATATCTATATCATATATATATATATATATATATCAGTATTTACACATATACAAAGGCATTGTGTCAACCTAAATCTATGTCCCAATTATGCTAAGTCCATTCATTCACTCATTTACCCCGTCCTTATCAAGTACCTATTATTTGCCTAGTAATTTTATTTTTGCTTCAAAAACAGTAGTTTATAAAGCACATTTTTAGATGCCTTCATGGAATTAGCATTTTAGTGGGGGGAACAGAGGTCCAGCAACCATCTCATAGCATAACTTGCTCCTATATGAAAAAAACCTGTTCAGGAGTCTATAGTCTAGCGTGGTCTTACCAGCAATTCATGGCTGCTCCAGAGGATGCCTCCTGCTGATAGGAATCAGGCAAAATCATAGGATAGAGGATGCTGGAGGTGATTCATTGATGAAGTGAATGTTATACAACGTGTGTGGTTGATAAGAAAGACTATAAACAAACAAGTCTTCCGTTAATAAGGAGAAAGAACTTGACAAGCCCAGCAGCCTCAGGTCTTTGGTATAATTAAGGCTAAAATTCATCCCCTCCACTTAGTGGAGCCCCCTCTCACCCTTTCACTGGATGGTTTGTGCTTCAGAGTAAGGATTTCACACAAGGCACTTTGGGATGAACAAAGAGGATGAGAAGAAGCAATTCATCAAGGAACGTTTGTACTAACTGTTTGGACTCTGTTGGATAATAAAAATTTGCATGCACTTTCATAAAAATATTTCTTCCAGAGCAAGATTTTAGGGCAGCACATTTACATATCACCTACCTTGGAATTATTGTGGTCCATTGTTTGCAAAAATAATCAGCTGTGAGCATCTGATTTGCCACCTCAGTTTGCAGGAGATTCTCATTTAATCTCTTACAACAATGCACAAGTGGAATCTTATTATTTCCATTTTAAGGATTAGGCGTTTGAGGCTTAAAACAGTTTAATTCATTTGATGCTGTTTTTAGGTATCAAACTGCAGCATAGATATAACACAGTGTGTTTCCAAAGCCTGCACTATTTTTATTCCTTATTGTGGTTTGAGAAAATCTTGAGAGTCATAAAATCTGTAAAATCTCATCTCCACTAATTCCAGTGGCTGTGGGTCTCACTGGGTTTTCTTTTACAGTGGTCAATGTTCATTGTATTTTTGTGCCTCCCATCCACACTGTTGTTCATGAAGACCCAGTTTCAGTTCTCATGACTACATAATTTTCTAATAGTTGTTAATGAATTTATATATTTAGTGCAGAATATACAAAGTCACACTACACAGATCAGACTCAGTGATTCTCCTGTTGTCAGCCTCCCAAGTGCTGAGATACAGGCGGGGGCCGCCCCACCCAGTCTCACTTGCTGCCTCAGAGAGCCCCAGGGGTGGGCACAGCACTCTGGGAATCGAATCCCAGTCCCTGCGCCTGCCTAAGCAGGCACTTTAGTCCTCTGAGCTATGTAGCGAGCCCCTTGTTAATGAGCCTTTTCAGTCTTCTCTTCCCTCAGTACCCAAACTGAATTTTCCTGAAGATTGAGTATTCCTTCCTACACTCATCTTACACCCCATAATACCTACGACAATGAATTGGCTGCAAAAAACACAGAATGTTTGCTGATTTGACAAATACATTTTGACTGCACAACTTAGAAGATCATGGTAGGAAGAAAATAGACAATAAGTATTCGATCTTCTTTCCCTAGATGAGGAATCATTTTTGTCTTTTAATCTTTTTATCAATATAGGTTTGCAATGTATAAAGCATTCCTTATGGGGAAGTGACACATATATCTTGGTCCATTGTACTTCCCTTTCTTCTCCTCTCCTCTCCCCTCTATCAAAATTATTTTTCTATTTTAACAAAGTCCTGAGCAAATGTGATATATATATATATATATATATATATATATATATATATATATCCACCAACATGAAGAATAATGCAAAATCTTTTATTTATGTATTTGGTACAGGGTTTTGCTATACAGCTCAGACTCATAGTGATCCTCCTATCTCAGCCTCCCCAGCACTGGGATTACCAGCATGCGCCACCATGCCCGGTTTCAGTGGCAGAGTCAGCCACCTGGCATGAAGTGCCAGGGTTTGAACCTGGGTCCTTGCACTTGCCAGGCAGGGGTTTAGACCGCTGAGCTATCTCCCCAGCCACATAAAGAAGAATAGTGGATTCACCTTGAGATTATAAGGCAAAGTGAGATAATTTAGAAACTTGTCTCATGGCTTCTTTCATATGAGAAACCTCAAATACAGATAATGTAAAGAGCAAAATGAAAGATATAATGGGAGACATAGAGGTAGATCTTGTGTGCATGGGAAGGGGATCTGGGGATAGAAAGAAAGGGAGGGCGGGGGAAAAGCACAGGAGGCAGACGTGATGTGTGCATGTGCCAGATCCCCACTGCTAATTCAGCCACTGTGTGTCACAAATGTACACTAATAAAACAAACTTAAAAGAAATAAAATCATTATCAATGAAATATGTAAATAATTTATACAATGAAATAACAGATGTTAGAAAACGGAGATAGACTCTAGAGGTAAGAAGTGTTTGCTTCTGAACACAGCTTTCATAATAGAGGTCACTTTTACTTCAAATGGTTTCTAATATTTCAAAATTAGAAAATCTGTGAGAATTGCACTTTTTGATAATTCAATTCTTAATTTAAGATACTTTTGGGTCAAAAGTTATTTACTTATTATTTTTAATACAAGGCTTAGAGGCCCTGCACCAAGAGTTTCCCTTCTGGGTAGGTTCTGAATATCTCCGCAGGTCTGGTTGAACAATGGGCTCATCTGAGGCTGACCTGAGGAGATGTCTGTGGGGGAGCAGGAGAGAAGAGACAGAACACAGAAGGCGGGAAGGCAAGGTGGGTGGAGGCAGGCCTCGTCCAATCAGGTCTTCTCCTTTCATTGTAAATGAGTGCACAACACGTTAGTTTAAAAGGGGAGTGATTTAAACAACCTTCTACTTCCTTTAGAAAAAACAATTGTGCATCCTGCTCCTTCTCAATTATTAAAACACAAGGACTTAACAATTAATGACTAATGACATGCAAATATGACAGAATCACAGTGCTTAATATACAAATATATATGCATATTGATACTTGGTCCTTGTTTCCAACTCCAATACTAAAAGATTACCTGGGAAATTCATGAATTGATGAAATTTAAAAATTTTAAAAATCATACAATGGATTGTAAATTCACAAAATTTAATTGTACATATTTGAAAATAATGACGTTGTCTAAAATTTGAATGAGGGCTGGGGAGATAGCTCAGTGGTCTAAGTGCCTGCCTGGCAAGCTCAAGACCCAGGTTCCATCCCTGGTATGGCGTGCCGTGCTGGTTCTGCCCTCAGGTGCGTTGAGCCCACCAACGAGACTGGGTGTGGTGGCTGTGGCAGATTACACTCCTGTAATCCCTGTGCTGGGAAGGCCGAAACAGCAGAATAGCTACTAGTCAGAGCTGTGTAGTGAGACCCTGTAACAAATACATAAATTTAAAAATAAAACAAAATAAAATAACAATCCTAACTATTTTGTATATACAGATACAAAATGGTCATTCATTTGTATCCCCTTTTCTTTGTTTAGTCTTATCAGAGATGGACATTCTATTGCCATTCAAATATTGTAGGTGCATGAATTCAGCAAATTAATCCAATATAGTCCAGTAGTCCATAATAGTAGTGGATTATCTATCAGACTGACAATTTTAGAAGTTGTTGACTTGAGCCTTTTATAGCTCAGCATACTAATATGGTTTTACTTTTTATACCTCATATTCATACTTTTCTGCTGGATGGCTAAGACCAAGATAAAGCAAGACCCATATAACAAAAAATGTAACTTCTGCATCTGACAAGGTCAGTCAAATCCCCTCAGGATTTACCCTGGAACCTCATATGACAGTTTGTAGATCATTTGTCAGTAGTGTCAGTAGACAGGATATCATGTCTGCATCTTGTACTACAAATAACTATTACGAAGATAATCAGATGCAATGTATTAATTATTGTAACTGTCCTACTAACCTGTTTTGAAACTGTCTCATTGCTATTTGTTTCGCAATAGAATTTTGAAAAAGAAAGAAGGAAGGGAGGTAATTTCAGGTTTTCATTCCATTTCTTCTACAATTCTTTGTACTTTACTTTATGTGTTTGTATTTAAATTAACTGATGAAAAACTCATGCTGAGCATTTTCCTAGAGTACGTGTAGCTTTTCTTACATAACTCTTTCTGTTATCAGTACTTTTGCATTAGACACCTGTGGCTATTTTTGAAGATCTCTGTACCAGGAAAATATAATAAGTAAATAATAAAATAAAATAAAATTTCAATGATTAGTGTTATGGGTTATATGGACATTTGGTGAGTGAGTAGGTGCCATAAATTATGAGTAACAAGATGAGCTTTGTACAGACTCGTAGGTTAAAGAGATCGTACCATTAACAACTTTGAAGGGAAGTGTATGTGTGATGCACATGTAACATGTAACACATGTTACACATGCACATGTAACAAACCACTAGACTAAAAATTACATGAAAAATCATTAGTGTAAAAGCCATATACTCTAAACACGGGTCCTAGACCATGTCTTTCACCATTTTGAGCTAAATTTACTTTGTACCTCTAAGCTCTAGTTCTCCTTTCTAAATTTGAGAATAATTGCAACCTATCCTACCTCAAGAGGGTGTGAGAATATTTTTTTATTAATTTTATTGAGAAACAAATAACAATGAGACAGTTTCAAAGCAGGTTAGTAGGACACTTACAATAATTAATACATTGCATATGGTTGTCTTCATAGTGGTTATTCATAGTACAAGATACAGACATGATATCCTGTCCAAACTCTACTTGTACAAATCTTTCTTCTCATTGAATTAAGAGAAAGTAGCTAAATATCTATCCTATTTTGTATATACAGATACAAAATAGTCATTCATTTATATCCCCTTTTCTTGTTTAGTTTTGTCAGAGATGGATAGTCCATTGCCATTTAAACATTGTAGGTGTGTGAATTCAGCAAAATAATCCAATGTAGTCCAGTAGTCCATAATAGCAGTGGGTTTTATATAAGATGGCAATGTCAGAAGTTGTTAACTTGAGCCTTTCACAGCTCAGTATATTAGTATGGCTTTACTTTTTATACCTCATTTTTATATTTTTCTGCTCGATGGTTAAGACCAAGATAAAGCAAGCCCTATATAACAAGTAATGCAACTTCTGTATCTGACAAGGTCAGTCAAATCCCCTCAAGATTTACCCTGAAAATCTGTATCGCAGTTTGTAGATCCTTTGTCAGTGTCAGCCATGTGATGAGTCACAGCCAATCCTTGATCAATTTGCTTTCTGTGAAAGCCTGAGAGAATGGTTTCTCTCCCTGTGATTCTCCTTAGGCATACTCTATGTGGTCAATCATTTTCCTCTGTGGCCCTATAATCTCCTTGATCAGAAAATTTGGGACACCACTGAGCTATAGGTTGTTACAATACATGTTCTCCTATGTCCTGAGTCTTCACTGACCTTGAAAGGCTAGGGTCAAAATGTTGGATGTCCTTGAAGCCCTTCTTTTTCTCTAATTTTTGGTCTGCAAACTTAGGTTGTTAACCCTCCAGAGGAGAAGCTTAATATTATTACCCTATAACATAGGCAGTTTTTTTTTCCTTCAGAACCAGGGGTTGAACTCAGGCCCTTGCGCTTGCCAGGGAAGTGCTTATTCCTCTGAGCCATCTCCCCAGCCCCAACATAGGCAGTTGAACTTAACTTCACTGTCTGTCTGAATATCAAACATCTTAGACATAACATATAACAGGTATTTTCCATCAAGTATTGATATGTTAAACTTTAAATCCCTACAGAATGTGAACACAATACAAAAAATAAAAAATATTCTAAAAATAGGAATAGACAATTACATATTTTTACACAGAAATTTAGAAATCTAACCATATATGGCATTGCAGCAGGATAGTCCTATGACATTATTTTTCTTGTCTCTTGTTTTCCTTCATTACCCTTTTTTAAACAAACATTTACTTGAGAGACAGTATAGCAGTAATTTTTTATTAATTTTCTTGAGAAACAAATAGCAATCAGACAGTTTCAAAACCGATTAGTAGGACAGTTTCAATAATTAATACATTGCATATTGTTGTCTTCATAGTAGTTGAAATAGCCTCCAAGTTTTATTGTAATAGGTTATAGGCAGCAATAGTTAGAGAAAATATCCCTAACTCACCAAAAAGAGTCAGAAGACAAGTCTTCAATGAATATAAAACACGTTTGCCCCATGGGAAGACATCCCTGGGAAGCCCACAAGTAGACAGCGCATGAGTTGGAGGAAGGGCCAGGCACACACTAAAGGTAAAATGATGCAGAGAGCTGGGATGCACAACCAAGCAGGAGGAGCCAGCATAGCCAACCAGCAGGAGAGAAACCCTCCCTCAGTGTCCATACTGCATAATCTATCCATGTCCTAGAGCTAAGCTCATGGGTCCTAGCATACACATGCTCAGCACACCCAGGTGCCATGCCCAGTGAGCATCCAGAGTGCCTGGCCTGCCCCACTCAGTGACCTGTGCTGACCCGATGGAGCCGACACTGAACTGGAAGCCAAGCCACGTGGACTCAAGGCCTCCTTTTCGGAACTCTGTTAGTACTGGCAGGTAAATTCTTTGGTTCCCTCACTGGTAAAGATAGCATGTGTTCTGTCCTATAGTTACTGTGAGATCCAAAAGAAATAAAAAGGGAACACAATAGGTTTATACTCAAAGACAAAGTCTGCTTCGATTCAGAGAGCTGGGATGCACAACCCAGCTCAACCCATATGAGGTGCACCACCTAGAGCAGAGCCCAGTCTTGCTAAGTGTAGTTATTTTTCAGGGTCCTTAACTGGAAACCGTGGGGGTAATGGCCCTTTCTCAGAGTGTTATACAGATTCAACAATGCCGCCAACACACTGGAGAGGCACACAGAAGAGCTGGGCACACAGTAAACATTTCGTAAGGTAAATGTGAACGCATATTATTAATGAAAACATGATATGGAAACAGGTAAGGAAAGAGCTGTACTTTATCATCAAACAAGCTTGTGCTCCAATTCAAAAGTCATCTTTGTGAACTGTGGAGAAAATTAATTAACCATTTTTAGTCTCACTTGTATAAGCTTGCAAACTAGGCTTTCTCATGTTCTTATGAAGATTTGAAGTAACTCGTGTCAACCAAGTGGACATATATTTGCATATCTTCAAGAATGACATTATATATAATTATGAGATGAAAGACACATGTGGAAAGCAAACAATGCTATCTGAATTCTATGATTTTAAGTTCTTTACTGGACAAGCAATGACTTCTCACACGTTAGAGTGGTGTCATTGTTGAACCAACACAAGTGAGGGGGCAGGGTAGCTGGAAAAGTTGAGAACCTGATTTCAAATGATCATAAATGCGTCTTCCTTGACAGAAAGCCCCTACAGAGCCAAATGATTTGCAGGCTTCTTCTGTCTCCCGTGGCTCACACTTGTGATGGCACTCTGCCCAGCCCTCTCTCCTTTCTGGTCCCACATGTTGCTGAGACCTAGGAGAACAATAAAATGTCCTGGGAAAGAAATGCCACAGGTAGCCCAAGGACATGAGCTCTGTGTCCTGTGTGCTCAGACCTCAACAATGCTGCCACTGTCCTCCTGGAAAGGCTGGAATGTGGACAAAGGCCAGCTGGACCCAGTTACTACAAGAGCAGACCAAAGGCTTGCAGATGGGCCAGAAGGAAGGCTCCAAGATGGGTATTTGAGAATGCCACTGGTGATGCTCTCTCACAGTGCTCTTCAAAGTGTTGGGTTCTTCCCAGCTTCTTGCATGCCAAATGCCTGAAGGAACAGACAGATTGCTTCCGCCTGCCAGGAGGGAGGATCCATAAAGAAGACGGGGACCCAGCAGCAATGAAGAGGTTCTCTGCACATGGCAGGTGCTTTATTTACACAGTGATCTTATGTAGCCCTCCAACACCTGTGCCAGGTTCTGATCGTCATCCCCTTTTCCAGGTGCATTGGAAGCCTGGAAAGCTTCAAATTGTGTTACTATTGTCATGACTCCTCTCATAGAGACCTAGAGACTCTTGCCTAGAGTAATCTACCCAAAGTCATCCAGCTGAAGGCTAGAAAGCTGGAATCCAAGGCTGGGTGCCTATCTTCGAATATGTGTGCTTTGCTGCAAAACCTGAGCCTATATGACTTATTAGACACTTTCCCAGCACCAGGGACCACATGAGTTACAGTAAAAGACAAAGTAGTTTCCTCTCAAAAATGTAATTTGATCCAGCATTTTTCATGCTAGGCCATGATCCTTGATGGTTCATGAAACAACTCTGAGATCATCAAGGTGCATCTCAGACCTCAAATAAGATTGAAATATCAAATGTCTCTTACGTGACTCCAGCAAGTTTTGATGACATCTGTCTCAATCTCATAGACGCGTTTGGAAATGTATGTATTGGACCATAGTGTATGCAGTCTATCGTACCGAGACCGTGGTCAGAAACTTTTGTGAGCACCACTGTAGTAAGCATACGGCAGTAAGCATCCAGCGGACATGACATTACATGGCCCAGCCCCTGGTGGCTAACTTCTGCTGTCTTTTGGGGGCCGCACGAGGCACTTTGAGGACTTTCAAATGCAAAAGAAGGATAACAACGATTTTCACCAAGATAAGGGGATCCTAGGCTTCACAAAGCAGACCCGGGTAGCGCTTTGTGAGCACTTCAATATGTTGAATCCAATATTGTGATACAAACTGCTTGAAAGGTAAGGCACGATGAGATTAACCCAGTTTTTGCAAATAAACAAAAAATTTTCAATGTCTTTCATCTTTATTGGGGTACCTGTCACCACAGTGAAGAAAGAAGTTCAAAAACAACACATACTGTGCTGCCCCAGAGGTCTCATAGCTCCTCCCACATGTGGGAGCAGAGTGCCCCTGTACCAGTACTGTGCCGGAGCTAGGGAGTAGCTATGAGTTGTGCTGGATCATGCTGCACCTGAGGAAGAGCCAAGCAAGCGCTCCTCTACATCCAACTCTTAGTGTAAGTCTTTAATGGTTCATTATGTTTCTAGAACATTAAAATCTTTAAGCAACATTTAAGCCTGAAAACAAGCCACTTCAATGTTTAATTTGTGCCCCAAGCCAAATTTATTAAAAATTTCATTTCCTGATTTTGTGGATGAGTAAATTCACAAACATATTTGAAATCAGCTTTTTACACATCTCGTGTTCAGCTGCAGAGACGGTCATGGTCAGCGCCATTTCTTCCGCAAAGTGTCATCTCCCGTGATGGTATTAAACCTGGGACACAAACACATTCTCTCTTGAAAATGTTATGTTCATCATGTGACATCTTGCTAATTCTGATTTTTTAAATAGTGAGCTCACATATTGCTTATCGTGGTTGTTTATGCTGTGTGTGTCTCAATGACTTCCGCCCTGGCCCTAGAGCCCACATCCACACTGTGGACTCAGTTTCCTCCCCTAGTCCCTGTGCGTCGAAGGCAGCATGAATGAAATTGGACAGAGCTCTTGTTCTCCAGCTGTGATTGTTATGGTTTGTGTCTAGCTGTCCCCCCAAAGCCTTATGCAAGTCATGGGGCTGATTTACCTCTAGGGTTTGTGATTAATTTATGATCCGCTGGGATTATGGGTCTGAGTATTTGGGATTATGGGTGTGAGTGCTACACCCAGCCGGAGGTGGATATCCTGAATGTAATACAAGACAAAGAGACAGACTTGCTCTCTGTTGCCATCCCTACTGTTACTCTTCCCTTTTGCTCTTGCTGTTTGGTTGCCTTCTGTGGCCCAGAACTGCTGCCCTCTGCCTTGTGCCAGGCTGCCTTGGAGCCAGCTGAGAACGGACTGAAACCTCCAGTAACTGTGAGCTAAATAAACCTTTCCTACCTTCATTTTGTGTGTCAGGTTTTTGTCCCACCAATGAGAGAAGAATAACTGCCACAATGGTCATCCCACAGGAGACAGAGGTGAGGAGACACACCCAAGCTCACACTTCTTGCACACTTATCAAGTGCTATTCTAAGCACTTCCACAAATGAATTTATTCTACTCCTTCCAAACAAGTGTATGTTTAAGTATATAAAACTGATTTCCTTTTAATAGGCACAAAGCTTATAAAAACCTTTTACTTTATAGGAAAGTAAGGCACAAAGTAGCTAAAAATATAGCGGAGAGTCAGAACCTGGATTTGAAGCCAGACATCTCGGTTCCAGAACACAAATTACCAATGGTGGACTTGTCTCTAGATTAAGGCAACATTTGTGGTTATAAACCTAAAGATTCCCCTGATAAGCAAAAGACACAAAATAAACTCAATGTTATGTCAATAAAGGATTTTGCAGACAATTGCTAACAATAAATGCTTTGAAAGCATTAGGTGACGTACCCCTAGATAATATGATGTCTTTTCCCCAAAGAAGTGGTGCTTTTCCTCTGAGCCATGTACTTCCCATTCCCACGTCTGCTGCACATGTTGAAATAACTAAGAGGCCCTCTACAGTGGCGGGTGCTTGTGCACAGTGGGCAGCCACCCTGAAGCCCACCAACACCTACTATGTTCCAACCACATCTGCTGCATGCCCATCCAATCCATTCCCGGAGCAAGTATTCATTAAAAGCCTACTATGCATCAATTTCAGTTTTAAAGAAAATGTCAAATGTCTTTTAAACACTGTTCTTGAAGGCTATTTTCCTCTGAAATTCTCTGAAAGGGTCCCAGAGGAGGAAACAGTATTTATACACAAAGCAATATCTTTGAGTGTAAAACTCTATATAACTCACAACTGTATGACAGTTTATAGGATACAAAGTGCCTTCATATGCATTATTTTATTTGCTATTTATCTTCTAGAATGTCTCAAGAGATAAGTAAAATTAAAATAACACTAATTCAAAATAGCCTTATTAAAGAAACTAAAATTATAAACATTAGCAATACATAAACTTTAGTTGTTGCCCTACTGAGGAAGAGAAGTTGAAAAACTAGGTCATAGATAATGCTTTCCCTGATTAAGGCAGGAAGATAAAGTGCTTAAGCCCTTAACCACATGGATGATATCAGACTGGGTCATTTAATTCTGTGGCTGAATTTTCTTATCAATACAGTGAGTATTCGGTCACATGCCAGGCCGACTTACGGAGTGCTGTGGGAACTGGTGACATGCTCCTCAAGCCTAAGATTGTGTACTTACTCATGGCGATAGCCCTCAGGCCTAGGACATACTCACCGTGTCTGGTGGATGATTGGTAGCTGTAGATGAAAGGGTGGATGGAAAGGTGGATTTATGGATCAGTGGATAAACAAGCACATGACTAGCAGCTGGATTCCTATGTCCTTGTTCCTTTAAGCCACTGATGGGTGCCAGCCCACCTCCAGAGTTTTCCTAAGACCTTTGCCATTACCGTGGCCTCTGCCCAGTGTGCTCTCTAACACCTCTTTTCTTCCTTGTTCTGTTGCCATATTTATGTTTTTTAAACGGATCATCCCAGGCTGGCTCTTAGCATTCCCTACTCTGTTCTGTTTTTGTCTATCATTTAGCTTTATTATCTTCAGAGCTCTTAGCATGCTTTGAGTGATTTTATTACTTTTTGTTAATTTACATGTAAGTTATCTGTGCTCCACATTGAATGTAAGTTCCCCAAGGTAGGGAACTAGTTACTGTCATTACTGAATGCTCAGTCCATAATGTTGTGCTGGTACTAGTATTGGTACAATATAGCAAGTTATAGAAGAAACCTATGACCTAGTTTACATACCCATAGGACCTGTCAATCCTCCTTTATGGATTTGCTAGCCACTGCAGCTTCTGCCCCTAAGATCTCGATGCCACTGTTTGCATGAGTTCTGCTTTTTCCTCTCAGAAACCTTGATTTTTCTTAGCAGTGATGGTCAGTGTTATTCAGTCACCCACTGACTGCCAGGACCCTAAAAAAAAGAAGAAATTTTCTCTCTTTCCTCTTCTTCAAGAAACTCTCACTGATCACCCAGATTCGTAAATTGTCGCTACAGACAAGGAGAAATGGATAGGTGGATAGATAGATGGATAGATGGAAGTACGGGTGGGTAAACAAATGATGGATTTGAAAATGATTTTACAATATATGGCAGTTTTCACCAATTGAGCAATTCTGAATGTATTTATGTTTTCTCCATGGAGATTTCTTCAATCAAAGAGAATTGTCATTATTTGAGGACTCTAACACCACTTTTTTTTTTCTTTTTTTGGTACTGCAAATTAAACTCAGAACCTTGTTTTTACCAGGCAGGCACTGTGCCACGGAACTATGTCCCCAGCCCGCTAACACCATTCCTGCAGAGACTGTACACAATTGTGTCTTCATTTATTACTCCAATTGTCTATGGTGTGTATACTAGCTTCCCACCTTAAATGTGGAGACAACTGATAGAATGAGAGAAAGGATTCAAAGCTAAATCTGAAAATTAAAATGAAATCTTCATTACTGGGAAAAATGAATTGGAGGATACAATTTGGATAGCCAGTGGCAATAGGTTTTGTTCCAATTATCTCATTAGCCATCCAAAAATTCATACCTGAAAACAACTACCTATTTTTTTTTATTCTTAGCTACTTACAAACCTCCAGTTTAGGCAGTGCTTAGTAATTTCCACTGGTCTGGGGCTATATATTACATTTGAATTATCACTATAAACAATGTATTATACATATAACAACTCACCATTGTAAAGCAAAAGAAAGAAGAGAGAGAACTTGGAGAGAGAAGAAGGAAGAAAGAACTGAAGGAGGAAGGGGAGGAGGAGGAAAAGGAGAGGCAATGGAAATGCTCAATTAGAAATAATACTGTGCAGTTCTTATCAATTTTTCAAACCTGCTGCCTTGAAGCACAGTAATTGTGTTGTAAGCACAATACTGTGGAAACAAAACACAGGAAGCAGAAAAGTAACATTTTAGCATAAAAACAGAGTGTAAACAAAGCAATTTTTTAATCAAGTCTCACATGTTACTATAGAAATAAGACACTGAAGTCTAACATGTAAATACACACATGTATATATACATGTTTATATACATCGATGAAAAATAATTACCTCCCGCTCCTCTCCAGCTCAGCGTTCACCACTGCTAAAGTCCTCTAGTCTTCAGTTAATCTCAACTGACCTCAAAGACTGCCTTTAATCGGTCCTTTTCTTCCAATGTCCAGCCCTATAATAATTGGAGATGGTATATTTCAAATAAAACTCTGCGTCAAATGCCGGATGCGCTGTGATGAGGAAGACAGACATTAGCTCCATTTCCCTAGATCCTAAAATAGAGTGAAACAGAGATTCAGTGAATAGGCAAGGTTTTGCTCATCACGGCTTTTGTTTTTATCTGCATCTGACTTATTACAAATATTGTCACCCAGCAGTGTGGGGTACCTTGAGAGTGAGGGCCATACACAACATGGGAGCAATTTTCTAGGTTACCTTGATGTAGGATTGTCCTCCAAGCCATACATCATGGCATTTTCTTCCTGATGTCCCCAGGCTCTGGGATGCTGGTTGGCCAGAGCAGTGCATGACTTAGTGGCTTTATCAGTCCTGAATTTAGTGAAAGTATGATACTGCATTAGGTGCGTTGTCCTGATTATAGTTTTTGATGAGGGTGTACTAAGTTCTAAATTGGACAGAAGTGTGCTAAGTTATCCAGAAGTTCTGTCGTTTTGATGATGAGGCGACATTTGTGGTAAGCTCACCTGCCCAACTATGCAGTGGGCCACAGAAGCACCTTTCAGACAGCCCTTGGGTTCCGATGGATGGATAAGCAAGGACTACAGGAGAAATGTCAGCCTCCAGAGAATCCTCGCTGAATCTCTAAATGCCTCTTGGCTCCAAGACTTATGTTTTGGAAGGAATTGAGCAATGCACATGAAAGAGGAGAGATAAACAGTCACACCCAGAGTGACTTCCCACTCCTCATTGTCTCATTCAAAGAAAAGAAATTCTTTGGATGATCCCTTCCAAAGAAAACATCCTGTGCCCCATGCAAGCAGTCCACTTGTGGGTCTCCGGTAGCCTGCAGGCTGACTCTCTCCATGCCTGCAGTTCCTGGTGCCCAGGAATTGCGCACAGAACGTTCCACCCAACCTCATTCCTGGGGCTGGCGGAGGGGGCTGTAGCGGTGCCCACACAGGCCGCTTTCCAAAAGAAAAACACATCTGCTTCTAGCCTGCATAGATGGAGGGAACTGCAATTCACTGAGTTTAGCTGAATGCTTATTGTACTCCAGTCTGCAAAAACTGGGCATTTTTCAAAGCTTACTTACCCTGCACTGTATTTAAGCTACCTTCCTCCTGCCTTGTTCTGTAAATAACTGTTCCCAAATCCAACTGCCGATCAAACAACAAACCAATGATTCAGTTAATAATTATAAACCTGAACAATCCAGCACACACCCACATATGAAGGAACTAGATATCACTTGCCTGAAATATTTGACAGTCATGCAAGCAAGAAAATGGGGCTCCTGCAACAACACAGTCATGTTGGGAGCTGTTGGGGAAGGGGCAGGGGTGGGGAGCCTTTTTGCTCTTTGAATGAATCTTTGCCTAAGCAGTTCCAGTGGATTCTTTCCCACAGGAGCTCAAACCCACATCTCAGAGAGGTATTAGATCTTTTCACTTCCTTGTAACGCTCCTCCAAGAATTAATGAGTCATATTTAAGCACAAATTCTTAACATAGGTGCTACCAGGGAACAAAGGAAAACAAAACACCTCATTCTTTTATTCATGTTTTGAAAGAAAACTCACGGTGGAAACATTTGAGTGCCATTCTGCTTATATAACAGGAAAGCCATCAGCTGGGAGAAGGCACCCTGCTGCTGAGGGAGGGGAGCTTGAGGGTTTTCTCTGTGCCTCTGGGCCTGTCTAAAGGCTTCAGTCCATAATATGCTATAACAGACCCAGGGCAAGAGAAGAATGCAGACGCCCTCATGGGAGGCGACAACGGAATGCAGGATGAAACATCAGAGGAGGTGATCTCCTGCAGGCAGTGTCAGGAAATGCCTCCCTGGGTTGCTGGTCACCAGGGGCTCTGGAGTCAGGTGGCCTCGGGAGTGATGCTGTTTTGCAATTTACTGGCTGTGTAGCCTTGGGCAGTGTCTCTGTGGCTCAGCGTAATCATCGGCAAAAATAATAATAAAATCTAATTTACAGATCATCTACCTGAAGATATGTCTGATACAACAACCTTTTCAGCTTATTCCATGGGATCAAATTCTACTTTTTGTCTTGGCTTTTTGGTCTTTTAGTTTCAGCTCTTCCGTCTTTCTCCAGAATTTATAAAAATTTTCTAAAAATAGGAAAAGCCCCTGTGTGGCTAGAAAGGGTCCTCAGTGTTAACCAGGTTTCTGCTGATTTAGAATCACACAAGAGAAGGAAAGATGCGGGTCACTGCAGCTTTGTACAAGGAGCCCATGTGTGTTAGAAATCTTGGAAACCTGCATCTACCAATTTCAAGTTGGTTTATTAATGTCTTAGGGTTTGGTATTACTTAAATCAACTTTCCAGTGGGTGATCTATCAGGCAGGACCCTGGAAACAGACAGATTGACTTAAATGACAGATTTTTCACTGTAGGTGTGGGACAAGTGCACCCTGTCCTTAGCAGGCTTCACGTGGTGATTTGCATCTACTGGTCTTTCCAAAGACCCATCCTTGGTGCTTTTGTGTCATTTCTAGATAGAACTGTGCATTCTACACCACAGATCTCGCCATTTGCATCTGTCATTTCCCTCGTGATTTAGTTTGCAGTTTCATTTGTAGATTCTTAATTAGAGTCACTCATTTATTTTCAGTAATAAAATAATAAAGGCATTTAGGGCAACACATTTCTAACTATAGGTCTCTACCAAGTAGATTTTTATACAAGTAATCATCTTTTCACTGATTTCTAGTTAAGATTTAATTTATATTTTTATTTCTTCTTTGCTCCAAGGAATATATTGAAAGGTATTCAATATACATGTCCTCCCTGATAGTTTACTGCTGGAGTACAGACTGCTAAACTATCATGGCCCTAATCCAACATGGCTGAATCCCCAAACCAACAGCTTGTCTTCCCCATGGCCACTTCCTCCTCCTGCCCCACTCCAGCTCTGCATTCGATTTCTTTTTACCTTTCCTGCCCACACAAGGGAGCCCCTAGTCAGCTCCTGTGTGTCACTGAACCTGCCCCTCAAACTCCGCCCCTGGCAAAGGTCCAATAAAGCCTTCCCATCTCAGGCCAGAAGATCCACCCAGCTCCCTCCCTCAGTCCTCTGTGTGTTCTCATAGTTAATAAAGTCTCTGCCCCCATTTCTGCTTCTCTGTTGCGCTGCCACTGTCATTGCTGTTGCCCATAAAACCTGTCATTCCCTAATCCTTAACCTATTTTCTAAAGCTGTGTGATCAGGGCTGGCGCAAAGACCAGAGTTTCGATCCATGGCACCACATGCCGCGCTGGCCTGGCTCCAGGGCGCAGTCCACAAAGACCGGCCGTGGTGGCGCCTGCTTGTAATCCCAGTGCTGGGGAGGCTGAAAACAGGAAGATCATTATAAGAGGGAACTGTATAATGGGACCCTGTACCAAATACATGAAATAAATAAATTTTTAAAAATCCATGTATTCTGTTTATCTTCTTCTTAGATATATAAAGATTGCTTCTTAGTTCCTAGGTTTACTGAGTTGTGGTCAGAAAATGACAACTTTAAAAATATCTATTTGCTGTTTAAACGGCCTGCTTAGGCAGACTCAGGGAGCAGGGTTCTATCCCCAGCATGCTGTGCCGGCCCCGCCCCCAGGGCGTGCTGAGACTGCCGTTGAGACTGGGCGTGGTGGCGCACTCCTGTAATCTCAGCGCTTGGGAGGCTGAAAACAGGAGGAGCACTGTGAGTCTGATCTGTGTAGTGAGACCCTGTAGACCTTGCACTAAAAACATAAAAATAAATAGTTAAATATTATTTAAATGAACTAATATATATATATTATATTCCAGTTGGGTTTTGTGGATTGTGAGTTCTTCCTTCCCTGACTGGCTAACTCTCTTCTTCTCAGTTTATGCTCCTGTAATTTAAGGGTAATAATGCCTGCTTTGCGGTTTTGAAAATGCCCAATAAAAGCACACTACCACGGCCTCGCATGGCGGCCTCCGCACAGCGGACTACTGCCCACTCTGCTGCTCATCCTCCCTGCCCTCCAGGGCACGCGTCTCTTAGGCGCAGAAAAATAAAATGTTGGCACTTGAAGAAGCCCTCCTGGTTGGCTCTTGCAAAGCAGATCAGGGGGATTCCTCTTTACTCTGTAGCAACCACTGGCGTTCGAATGTGAAAGACTCACTGGGGGCAGCAGTGGAGGAGCACAGAGTGCTGCTGTAACTTGGATACTTCCTCAACGCCACTGGATGTCTTGCAACAGTGCGGAGAGGGGGATTCTAGGAGAGGCTTCAGTCAGGAGGCTCTGCCCTCACCAGTGGGTTAATCACTGTCCTTTCCATGAGTGGGTTAGTTATCCGTGTAGTAATCCTGATGAAAGGACACTCTCAGCCGCCTCCCCTCTCAGTCTTTCCCAGGTTTCCACTGTCTTCCCTGGGGAGGAAGAGTAAGAACCTTTTCCTCAAAGTGGGGGCCCCTTGACCATGGCTTTCCTAGCAACAGCAAGAAAAAAATCTTTGTGGGTTACCTATTCTCAGGTATTCTGTTCTGTTAGCAAAAACTGCACTAAGGGAGGCACAAGTGTGGACAGAGGAGTGGAAAACTCATGTTCTATACTGGATCAAAAGGTGGCTTGTGAAACAGCATAGTTATGGTTCTCTGTAGCTTGCTATGATAAGGCAAGGATGCGCTGGCTGATGAAGGCAACTCTGAGTCCTTGGATTTCCCCTCTGCTACAAAGGAGATGATGAGGGCATGAAATCCCAGGCGTTGTGCCATCTTTTGTAATCCATTCTTTTCCTCTCTCTCTGCTGGTTGCTTCAGATTCTTCCCATAAAGCTCACTGCCTTAAAGCGCTGTGCTTCCTCGCAGATCCCTACTAAAGCTTGCCAGGAGCGAGGAGCCTGCCAAAGGAAGTGGAATCACCACTCTGGAAAGTGAACTGAAACCACACACAATGCTTATCAATATCGGAAAAATGCTTTTCGGTGACTCACTCCACACACTAACTTTCAGATTACACACTCTTGCTCATTAAATACACACGCAGCTCCTTGTGCTATCTCTCCCCCAACTCTCCAGGAGTGTCTTGTCCCTGTAAGTTTAAGTGCATCTGCCAATGAGGTCTTTTAAGAAAGAGAAATATAACTTAGTTGCATTGGGCACATTTGATCATTGGATCTGGCAACCTCTATCACCTTGAATTTTCAAGAAAGCCTTGAGAGAAGATGTCGCATGTTTTTATTCTGAAGCCTAGAAAAAATTTCTTTCACTGGTCTACACTGCTGCAGTTCTGAGTCTAAGCCCTTCCCACTAGCTCAAACCCCATATTCTTTTCTCTTGATTATACAATCTTCTTACAAAACTCTTTTAGTTTTCAGGGAACTGTTACATGGATGCAGAGTGCTGCCTGGTTTTCTAGCCTGAGTTGGGCATTTGAACCAAGTCTACAGCAGCAGAAGACAAGGAGAAACCCGAGAAGGCCTCAAGTATCTTCAGAAAACTATTGAAGTTCTCAGATGCTCTTGCAATACAGTGAACATCTTGTATTGTTTTCACTCAGTGTGAGATTAAGCAGCCTCCAGAGGTGGGGTGCTGGCACCAGATTTTCCCTCTCCCTCGAAGTGGTAAGAAGATGTTACAGCAGACAGCCTCCACACGTGGCGCCATCAGGGCCTGTCTTTGCTACCATGCTCTTCCCACCAAAATGTATCATCCACTCCCCATTTTCTTAAGCACAATATGGCCTCATAACTTGCATTGCTCTGCAAAACGTAATACAAGGAAAGCTAGCCAGTCTTACACTTTGCTTTTAAGACATGAGGCAGCAACTATGTGTGAAATCTGATTGTCCTAGAGACTTTAATGCTGTGAAAAAATACATATCAACTACATGAGGAACACATGGAAGGGAACATGAGAATGAATAGTGCCCTGGGCTTCCAGCGCAGCCCAGACACCTAGCCAATGAATGACCTTTGGAACAGAAGAACAACCCTGCGCAGCCCAGGCAACCTAGTGAGCTGTGAGAAATATTAATATCTTATTGAATTCATTAAGCTTTGTGGCATTTTATTACATAGTAATGGATGGATTTTTTAAGACAAGAAGAGACAAAGAGAAAAATGTTCTAATTATTTTCTGTATATTCCACCAATAATTCAGAAGTTTGCAACTTGGGGCATCAGAGCCACCTATAAAGATTTACAAATTGCAGATGCTCACTGCCCAGTGAAAGCTATAAAAACCCTTCCTTCTCCCAATGTGTGGGATGAACAACCCTGTAGTAACCCACAAACCTAAAGGCATTTGCTAATCTTTTAAAAAGTAAACTTCCTTCCTTCCAGGAGTGATAAATCAAAGAGATGTTCCCAATATTGCTCCCATCGTCTTGTTATTTTCCTAGCTGTCCTCATAGCTGGAGATGTAAGTATGGACCTTGCACACACCTGAGCAAGAATTGATTGAGGTGTCAACCTCAAAATGTCATTTGAACAGGTGAGGGACATCTGGAGTCAAGTGGGTGATTCAAAATTTTTTTTCAAAGTTTTATTGATAAACAAATAGCAATCAGACAGTTTCAAATCAAATCGGAAGTACAGTTTCAACAAATAATACACTGCATATATTCTTCTTACTGGTTAATTGCTGTACAAGAAGTGGACTTGTGAT
>NW_004524638.1:4922622-4968909 GCF_000260255.1 Octodon degus | reverse complement strand
TTAAGGGTGAACCTGTTGTGGCCCTGTGGCGAGATGTTCTGCTCCTGGACTAGCTGGTTGGATCTATTCTCTACACTCTCCCCTGCATAGGTTGCAGCTGCGGGATTACACCTCAGGCGTGTATGCCAGGCCTGAGCTGTGCCTGGGCTAGGACTGTGTCTGGCGACTCCTGGAACTCAGCAGAAAATCCTACTCCGGGTGATTCAAAATTGAAAGACTGGTAATCAGGACAAGGGAATATGCACAAATGGTATTTATACCTATTCTGATGGAAAATCACTGCAAATTATGCCAGGAGTTACCTTTAGAGCTTGTTATTTAGGAGCCTGAGAAATGACTATGGAGGTGACTAACAGGGAGTAGGGTGAAGCTCAAGCCAGATGACTACGCCTTACTCATATCTGACTTTCCAGAAGGCCAGAATATGAAAACATTCTGATTTCTTTACCTCAGTCACATAAAATGATCATGTCTAAAGATGTTCCAAGCAAGAATCAGTGTTCAGTACCAAGTACAGAGTGTGGAAGGGAGGCAGGCTCTCGGTGAGATGAGGCAAGATTTTCCCCAGGATTCTCTCCTCTGTCTTCTTCCTTGTGCTCCCTGAGCTGCCCTCAGACTTGTCCCCACACAGTGCATGGCTAGTGTACTCTCCCAGACGACCTGTGAGTCAGCTGCTTCTGAGAAACATACACTTTTACTTTTCTCATTAGTTCTAGGCTAAGCCACACCTGGAAGTTTCATGTACCCTGAAGCAAGCAAATAACAAGATACTGCTCTTCCTACAAAGCTCAACTTTCCTATTTGATATGAAGAGAAAAAGAAACTTACACTTCTGAACCCCCTTAACTTCCTGGATTGCTGACCTAGTGAGAAAAGTACTTTCTTGCACTGAGCAGGCAAAGAGGCTGATTCTATTACCTGCATTGCCTATGAAACCTCAAGTCATAGGTTCAGTTTCTTGAGACTGATTTTTTGGTCCTATTCAATGGATTAAGGGTTCAAGGTAACTTGCATAAGGCCACGTGGTTAGGAAATGATAGAGACAGGATTTGAATTCAATTTTAATTTCACATGAGTCCTCTCGTTCTAACAAACAACATATCCATGCCAAAAATAAAAGAAAAAGCATCATTTCACAGCAAGGGGAGAGGTATTTTCAGGGGGTCATTCTGCCATCATAGAGACAAAAGTTAACTGCCTGCCAACGTAAGTGAGTTTCAAGGTATATCATTGTAACAAGCTTGCTGGATCACTTAGCACACATAGTAAAGTTTGCGAAGCATTGAACTAAATTAATGTGTGCTTAGTTGAGTCTAATATCTCACCAATTTTAATCCCCTATCTAGGGACAAGTCATTTCAAATTCTTGAATCCCCAGAACCCTCAAATCCTACAACAGAAAGACTTTGACTCCCAAAGCTGCCGATCAGTGGATCTTAGTCATCCCAGTAAATCAGTGACAAAGGAAACCTATAGCAAGTCCTTGGGTAAAGCCCAGTTCCTGTCCTTTGAAAAATATTGTGATTAAGCGCTATTCCAGGCACTTTGCTAGGTGCTGAGAATTCGGTAGTAAAAGGAACAGAATCTGTTCCCAAAGAGTCCCTGTCTGTTGAGGGAGGGAGGTACACACTCCGGGGGTTACACCGGGACACAGCAGTGCAGACAAAGAAGGAGGATGACACAATATGCAGTCATTAAGAGAAGCCCTTGGAGTTGCCAGGCTTCCTGGAAGATGTCTGCTTCCCTGCTCTTCCCCATGATTGACGCCATGGTTCCCTCTCTACGGGGTCTTCTTTTCTCTGCTGTCCATTTGCCCCCCTCAGCATTTCTACCTGGCATGGGTCTTTTGTACTTTCTGAGTGCCCAGGTGTCCCTTACAGGCTTTTTCTGCCACTCTCTCTCATATAGGAGTCTCTGCGCAACTCTTTTGCTTCTGGATGTGACTATGTCTTTTAAAAGTCTCACAGCACACCTTGGCCCTTTCTGGAGACTTTGCCAGGATGTGGTTTTGCTGCACTCCACATAATTCTAATGTACAGCAATGGCTGAGAAAAGAACCTGTTCCGTTGCACAATTGACGCCTGATCCTAGTAGGGAGAGATGTGGCATCTAGTAATCTCTCCTCACCTAACATTGATACCATGCAGCCCTGTGACATCACAAGTGAGAGATGCTCAACCCATTTATCAGATAGGAAAACTGAGTGAGGCAGCCTTGAGCAAACAACACGAGGTCTCATAAACTTCAACCCACTCCTCACCTGCTCTATGGCAGTTGAGCTCTACATAAGCATATAGGTTAGGAAGAGAGAAATGCCCAGCTTTTCCCTGTAATTGCCTTGTCTTCTGACTGAACACATCCTCCTTTTTCAGCCCAGGAGTCAGGGCTTGGTGGCAACCACTTGGGGGATGTAGCTGGGTACCCAGTCACAGAGTTCTCCATCTGAAAAAGAGGAACTGGGAGAGGGTGCAAAGCAAAAGCAATGTGACCTGACACACTTGAGTGAGTCCTGTGAGAAAAGGGAAAGATGCAAATAGACCGAGGTACTAGAACTTTCCTCAAAATCAACCTGGAGTCACGTTCTGATGAGGACAGATAAGAGGATCATGGGGCCTGAAATAGTCTCAGTTTTGCTTCTTTCCACCCAACCACCACTTGCTACTTTGGCTTACAGGGCTCCTGCCAATACAGTCTTCTTACCTGTGCTTGCTTCAAAGGCAAACACGGAAGCATTTGTAACATTCCACTCTATCCTGTTCTCAGGGCAGCCCAGGAAGTAGGGCTGCTGAAAAGAGGTCTCAGCAAACATAAATTTGGGCAGGAAGAGGTTTGGAAGGAAGTGGTGTTTTATTACACAGTAACGGATGGATTTTTTTTAAGTCAAGAATAGACAAACGAAAAATATTCAACTCTGGGCATCACAGTCACCTGTAAGATTTTCCAAACTGTGGAGGCCCCATGTCCCAGGAGGATGGTCAAAACTCTGCCCACACTGCTCCCTCTTCCTGCTCGTCCACCTCGCTTCAGCCTGCTCTTCCTGTCATTCCTCAGGTCCCCATCATCTCTGTGACCCTGCCAGTTCTCACTCGCCCCGTGATCTATCACTGGATCAGGTTTGCTTTCACCCACAGTTTCCGACTCTGGTGTCCTCCCTGTGTCCCCAGCACATGCCACCTCTGAAAGGTGTCCTGGTCGAGCGTGGTGGTAGCCGCTATCCTTATGTCACCTTAGCCAACCCTGCTGCTGGGAATACTTGCCCAGCTGGCTTCTTTGCACTACTCATTTCTATCCTGGAAGTCTCATCTGAAATATCCTCTCCTCAGAAAACTCATTCTTGAACCCCTAACCTAGACTCTAAATCTCTGGCCTATCTTTGTAACTTATATTGCCAAACATGTATTTTATGAAATTAAGTGAATTTATTTATTTCATGGAATTAATACTACAGACATATTATCTATGAATGACTTCCCACCCATGCCAGTCAGATTTGTGTCATTGTAACAAAATACTGGAGAAAAATAACTTGAAGGAGGAAAGTCTTATTTTGCTCCTGGGTTTGGTCCATGGCAACTGGTTCTGAGGCAAGAGTTTTATGGTAGAAGGTCACGATGGAGGAAAGCTGCTCTTTTGAAAAGAAGTTGGGAGCCAGTGAGATAGCTCAGTGAACTAAGTACCTGCTTTGGCAGGCACAGGGACCAGGTTTTGATCTCCAGTTCTGCATGCCCACCAGCCCTTCCCCCAGCCACTGAGACTGGGTGTGGCGGTGCAAGCCTGTAATCCCAGCACTGGGGAGGCCGAAAACAGGAGGATCACTATAAGTCTGAGTCGCGTAGTGAGACCTGATATCAAACACATAAAAAAATAAAATAAATCAAATAATTTATTTTAAGAGAAATAAAACAATTTTAAAACAGATTAGTAGGAGAGTTACAATAATTAATATAGGGCCAGCCAAATAGCTCAGCAGATTAAAGCACCTGCAAGCAGGCCCAAGGGCTGGAATTTCGATCTCTGGACTTGCTGTGCTGGCCCCAACCCTGGGGAGTGCTGAGACAGCAATTGAAATTAGACATGGTGGAGAGCGCCTGTAATCCTAGCTCTAGGAAGGCTGCAAATAGGTTGATCTAGTAATGAATCCTTGTGAGTCTGATCTAGTAATGAGACCCTGAACACCCTGTAGACCCAAAACAATGATTAATACATTACACATTGTTGTCTTCTTAGTATTTGTTCATAGTAAAAAATATGGACTTGATTTCTTACCCAAACAACATTAGCACAAACCTTTCTTTTCAATGAACTAGGAGAGACTAGGTGTATAACTTATCTAAACTATCTTGTGTATAAATATTAACTGTGTTATGTACAAAGTTGCTTTTTATGGCAGGGGGAGGCAGACAGTGAAAGAGCCACAGAGCCTGGTCTAGCAGAGTTCTCCCTTCTCTTTGTTCCAGCTCAGCTCCCAGCCCCATTCTGTGTGGGTTTGAGTCTCTGTCGCACATGCCAGTTACCTCTGAAAACATCCTGAGACATACCTAAAGTCTGCTTTGCTACAAGTACGGAGGATGTCAGTCCAGTCCAGTGCACAAGACGAACCGCCACACTGCACTAGAAGCAAGCAGCTTTACAGTGGCCAGAAGGCTCTCTGTTCCACGGCACCAACCATTGGTGGGTCTTGGACCTCATGGGGAGATCAGTACCCAGGGACTGACTGGAATGGATGGGCTCTCCTAATTGAAAGTAATCAGGTTGAGTGTGGCAGTTAACCAAAAGCACTAAGATGGAAATCGACTTCTCTATCCAGAAGACAGACGTATGGAAGGGGCTTTAACCTGAGAACAGGACTTGTCTTTACCAAGAAAAAAATGATAAGTGCTAAGAAAGAAATTTCCTTGGCCAACATAAGAGCATTGCTTTGTCTAATGAAGAGAAAGTCACTGGTTTCTACTTTTCCCAAACAGCAAAACAAAGCCAGCCGCAGCCTAACCACAGCCTGGAAGTAAGCCTTTCTCCACAGAGGAGATGAGGTAGGGAGATTGGGTTGAGCACCTGGTTTCAAATGATGACCCCACATGCATCTAGGTGCATTGCTCCAAGTATAATCAGACTCCAAAGGCCTGGAAGGGTTTATTTATGAAAACGAGGCCCTAGTGCCTTGTGAAAGAAGCGCTCCTAGTGCAGAGGGCTTTGCATTCCAGCACACATTGCTGTGAAAAATAACAAGTCTTCTTTGACCCAGGAATGTCACAGCCTGAGATGCTTGCGTTGGAAACAGCATTTATTTTCTGCTGGTTTACAATGTGCTCCTCTGAGGCATAACCTTCTGGCTGCCCCGGAAATGCTAATCCACAGATTGCGAGCTCAGCCCTCCTGCGCCCCGTACCCACAGTCATTCCTCACAGAGGTGGGCAACCAGCCTGGTCCTCTCACCCCAGTCCTGCTGCTCCCAGAGATCTGAAAGCGATTCTCCTGATGGATGGAATGAAATATACGTAGGATACCTTCCCTGGTAGAGGAACTATTTTTGAAGCAGAGCAGAGAAGGAACCTCATGAAGAGATGCAAAACAAAACAAATGGGGATCTGGGAGTGCTCCGAGCAGAGCAAGATGACTTCCAGCTGGAGGAGATCAGAGAAGCTGACAAAATGACATCTAGTTTCCTGTTAACCTTCTAAAGTGATATGAGTCTACGCAAAGATCACAAGCAGATCCTGAAAAAAAACAATGCTCTTTTGTACATATGACCGATCCCGGAGTCCCATTGGGGAGAGACATGAATGCTGTGTAATGTCAAGAATCCTGGAAATGGAACGTTTCCTCTTCAAGCAAAATTACCTTCATAGAAGCTTGCTTACTTGTTAGAAATGTCTGCGTATGTCAGCCTTTGAGTTGTAGTACAAATACACACAAAAGAAAAGCTGCAATAGACATATGCACAACAACTATGGATGAAGCATTTCTGTAACTATTTTGTAGATGGAAAAACTGACATCAAGAGGATTAAATACTTTGGTCATGGTCATAGAAGAAAGATAAATAAGCCAGGAGCTCATGTGTTCGAATTTTTGATGTCTTTCTCTAACATTTTGACTATTTATGTCACCGTCTTCCATCCTGGCCAGCTTACTGCTTGAGACTTCTTTCCCCATTATGTTTCTCAGGGACATCCCTTTTCACTGAACTGTGGCGGTGCCACAGCCTCTCCGTGGACATCACCCATCTGGTCAGCATGCATTTGTCCCATGCCCATAGGAGGTCTCTCAGTCTATTTCCTGGGTCTTAGCATTGATCCTTTCCAGTTCTTTCCAAAGAGCATGGGCAAGCATTTTCTCAGTGACCCACGTGTCACATTCACCATTTAGAACCAGGTGTCAGGAAGAAGTTGCAGATCAATAAAGCTCAGAGTTGCCAAAGTGTCTTATGCAAGTCGCAGCGCCTGCGGCGTGAATAGCACGTCGCATCTCAGTTGGCCATGAGGAGTCAACACAGGAGAAACAGCCCAGATCTAGGAAAAAGGACTAGCTGGGTTTTGGGGAAGATGGCAGGCTGATTGGTGCAGAGGCTGTGTGCAGTGTCTGGCATGGCCAGAGCTTATACTGTCCACTGACTAAGAGCAGAAGAGGAAGTGAGAAGGAGTAGCTCATCCTCGATTCCAAAGGAAGGATAGAGAAAGCACAGCTGCAGAGAGGACCCAGAATTGAAACGGACTGGCTTGTGGGCGGGCCTGTTGCCTGAGCCTGATAATTTAATGTCCTTTGATCACCTTCTATACATTCAGCAAAGCTCATAGGTTATGGCAATTAAATTGCTTTCTAAATAGGAACAATTCCAAGAAGGTGTGTTGACCTTTAGGAGAATTTCTAGTGGCAGTCACTTTATGATTGATTGGAAATATCTACAAGTATGCACGTCCTGAAGGTGAAATGAGAAGTAAGTGTTGTTGCTATTTTCCCACTGAGTCGGTGTGATTTTAAAGATCTGTATAGGCAGGAATAGCACCAAGGAAGCAATAGTGGCCAGGGATCCCGGCAGCTTCCTCTGCGATGGGTTCTACAATTTGGGAGATGTGGAGAAACACAAGAGTGCACAGACAGACACACAAAGGAGGAGATCAATGCAATACATGTTTTAGGTTATTGAACTAAAAAAGAAAGTTAAGAGAAAGAGAAGTCAGAATCTGGGGAGATAGCTCAGAGGTCTGAGCACCTGCCTGGCAAGGGCAGGGACCTGAGTTCCATCCCCAGTACCTCATGCTGTGCTGGCCTTACGATAACCAGTCATCGCTAAGACCGGGCGTGGTGACGCACACTTGTACTCCCAGCACTGGGGAGGCTGATACTGGAAGATCACTACGAGTCCAAGACCTTAGCAAGACTTTGCACCAAATACATAAAAAGATTTTAAAAAACTAAAAAGAGAGCAAGAGAAGTCAGTAAAATCAAACTTGATTTTTTTTTTTTTCCTGAAAGTAGAGTTCCTGTGTTGGAGTAATTCGTCAGATGACACCCCTGGCAATGACTTGGGGGAAAATACCTGTCACTTCTTTCAGGTTTCAGTAGATTCTCTTTTGACATTCATACAGAAAACAAGGGGCAAGGGAAATACCCTTTCTCTCGTCACGTTTGCGAGAAAAGAATCTCTTCAGAGGTCACACACACTGTGACAGTCACACTCATGCAAATTCTGTGCTTGGTTCCTGCTCCATTTCTTTACCAATTCCATAGCTAAGCAAAATGGAATAAGAAATGGTATCTGGGGAGAAATAAAACTGCTGGATTAGATACAAGCCACCTTTATGAAGGAAATAAAAGTGTTAAACTATAGTCCTGGTGAAATGAGTGTTTGGGTGGCTGTGGAATTTTACTAAAATTAAAGCGAAGAATGTGATATAGGGACAGCAGTCACAACACATCATTCATTCACTTTACAAATACTTATCAAGCATCTATGTTAGCTTGGTATTTTTTATTCTTATTTTTTTCTGGGACTGGGGATTCCATTCAGGACCTTGTGCTTGCCAGGCAAGCACTTATGCTACTGAGCTATCTCCCCAGACCTATGTTAGCTTTAGTTGCCTTCCAAGACCCAGGGCTTGGCCTTCAAGTTTCTCTTCTTCATCTAATACTCACCACATGTTGACGATTCATTTTTCTCTTTGCATTTACTAAGGTATGTGTTAGGTAGATGTGTGGCCAATGTCTTTGAGATTTCTGCCCTAAAATCCACAGCTACAAAAGGAACTGTCTTCTCTTCTGTCTTCACTCAGTGCTGAACTGATCTCAAACTTCAAATGTACAAAAAAGAGTTCCCGGTCTCCATCCTCCAAGCTGCCCTTCCATGCGTCCTCGAAGCATCCCTAAATGATAGCACGTTTTTCTCTCATATCTGTTTCTGCACATCAAAACAGGCATGTGCTTGTCTCAGAGCCAGGGTGAAGGACAAATGAGGTGATACAAGTTTTTCACACAATACCTGTTCAGTAAAAATGAAGAGTGTATCCTTTTAATTCTTTGATCTCAATGGCTCTTAGATTCACCCTGTTTTCTCTACACTTTCATACCTGTGTATGCTCACCTGAGGGTCATTGTAATATCTCTTCATCTGTACCCTAGATTTAGTAATTAGAAACTAATTATAGGTATTATTACTCTTTCCAGTAAAGATGAGAAAAATGACACATAGCTAAACTGTGCAAGGTCTCATAGCTTAAAAGTGGCAGGGTTGAGATTCAAACCATGGCTAACCAAAAGCCAGTGTTCTCCAGGCAGGCTTATTTTGGGGGCAGCCTGCATCATCTTGGGGTGAAGAGTAGGATTTAGGAGGTGTCACATGACACCAAGGAGGACAGCTGGAGCTTGAAGAACAAAAGTATGGGGTTTGCAGCCCGGATTTATATTACACACTTCTGAGCCTGGTTCCCAGAATTCACAAAAGCAAAATTTTTTATGGATGGGACCCAGAAATTTATATTTTAAAAAAGCTCCATAAGCACGTTTTGGTAGCAGATTTGAGTACCAGTGTTCTAGGCTTTAAAAGACAGATTTTGCAATACTTAGATCCAGCAAATATATTACCATAACTTAAAACTCTTCAAAAGAAGCCAAAAATCTGACATTCCAAAATATAAATGGGCAACAGTATGAAAGGAAAATTCACAAAAGAGGAAGAAAAAGGATTAATATAACTATTTTAAGTTGTCAGATTTACTCATATTCAAATTAATGCAAGCTTTTAAAAGTTAATGGAAACCGAATTTTCTAACCTATCAAATTATCCAAGTCTCCTCAGCATCTGATGAGATGAGTACTTTCATAAACTACTGGGAGACCAAATATTGGTGTTACCACTTTGGAAAGCAGTTTGGTAAAATGTACTCACAAAAGCCTAAGAAGTGTCAGCCGTGATTTATTCAGAAATTCTCTTGTATGAATATATACAGGAAATACACAAAATGAATGAAAAACTACACAGCACGTAAAAGACATTTATAGCCATCTCACTCAAAAACCAAAATAATAATAAACCTCATATTTAGCAACTGTAAAAAGTGAGTTATTTGGCATCATTGTGTGTTTCAAGCATTGATCAAATCTATTAGAATATATATGAAGGGATCCAAGAGATTCGGGGGGGGGGAGAGAGAAGGGAAGGGCTAAAGAAAAGAAATGAGATGTGTTACATCTGTACCATCACCTCACTATTAATGTCATCAATGTGTACTGCAAACATGTGCCAATACATAAATAAATAAATAAATAAATAGGGATTTTTTTTTGTGGGGGGCTGGCTCAGGCTGCCTTAAGTGGGGGCCTGGTGCAGCATGTGGAGCTAGGGATCGAACAGCGGTCACCTGTGCCTGACTGAGTTTGCCCAAGCAGGCACTTTAAACAACTGAGCTAACATCCAAGTCCCCTATAAATAAATAAATAAATAGATACATAAATAAATAAATAATAAATCCCAGGAAAAATGTTTCAAGGCCCTTATGCCAAACTACTACCAACAGAGTGAGTGGATGGCTACACTATCCTCCTCATTCAGGTTTGTTCAGACCAAAATTAGGTTCATGCTACAAGTCCAAATATGTTCTTTTCTCCCTTCCAGAAAGCTCTATTTAGCTCTCCATACTGAGTAAATGTTTTCTAAGAATGAATACAACTTCTGTCTCCCCTGGGAATTCTTTCCTTCTTTCCTCACCAACATATGCCCCGTTTACTTCTCTTACTTGTTAGTACAGGTAACCTTCATCTTATCAGTTATTGTTTCAAAATTGTCTGTTGTTAGGGAAATGATCAAAGTACGTTATGTAAGGGCCAGAGAGATAGCTCAGTAGAAAAAGTGCTTGCCTGGCAGGCACAGGTTCCTGAGTTCAACACTTGGTACCATTAAAAAAAAAACAAAAGTTATATGCATTTTATACACGTCACAATGGAAGCCATTATTCTGTGAAATCAATATACACCAATAAAAGTGTCTATTGGTGTACTGAACTTTCATAGAACATTATGAGTTTATAAAAGGCAAGATCTGGGCATTCTCAATAGCCCAAGTGTTTACTAAATTAAACTTAATGAGTGACAGTTACAAAGCTCAATAGAAAATATTCATGGATATGACTCCATCAGAAAGAATACTGTGCAAGCTGCAGAGAGGTGGCAAAAATATGGAAAGAAAAAGATATGATCTCATGGCCTTGGAGAAGAGTGAAGAAAAACCATCTAGCAAATAACTTTCCACCTTAAACACAGGTAATTCTACAGCTGGAATCATATGATGCCAGTAAGACATACCAACAAGAAATCTCAAATTGTCTAATCTCTGTTCAGATGACACAAATACCCCTCCTCCCTGAAAGTCCTAGAAAAAAATCAAGGCATAATAACCTTCAGGAATAAAAGTTATATACTATAGTCTTTAATTACATGCAAAAACTATTATGAGAAAGGAACTAATAAAACACACTCTTAAGAAACAGAACTATTAATGAAATGAGACTCAGACATGAGACACATAAATGTCAATCATGGAGTTTAGAACAACTGATTGGGATGCTGAAGTCTCTACAGGAAAAAGTACAAAGTACACATGATCAATTGGATCACTTTAGCAAAGAGAAGGAAATTTGAAGACAGAAGAACAATTAGAAAGTTCAGGGCAGGCCAAATAGCTAGTGGATTAAAGCGTCTGCAAGCAGACATGGAGGCCTGGGATTGCATCCCTAGGCCTGCCATGCCAGCCCCATCCCCAGGGCGCGATGAGCTGACAACTGAGACTGGGTGTGGTGATGCACACCTGTAATCCCAGCTCTTGGGAGGCTGGAAACAAGCGGATCACTACGAGTCTGATCTTGCAGTGAGACCCTGAACATCTTGCTACAGATCGTTCCCTAAAAAAAAAAAAAAAGTACACAGTGAAATAATAGCAATTTATATTTTGTGTAAGTCACACATAGAAGTCAAATGAATGACAACAATAATGGGTGAAGGAGGAATCAGGAGTGTATCACTGAGGAAACTGCATACACTACATTTGAAAGCGGTATTATTTGGAAATTGATGCTGGTCATCCCAGATGTCTATCACAATAGGGACCTTGTTTAAAAAGCAGATATGGTAGATAAAATAGTGGTAACATAAGATTGTTAACAAGTTTGAATTCATAAAAAGCCAAAATTAAAGGAAAAGAAAGAACAAGTATAAAGCAGAGAACAACATAGTAGATATTAATCAAATTGTATAAAATAATTAAAGTAGCTAGGTTTTGTAAATCAGGAGGGAACAAGAGGTAGGAGGAGGTGAGTAGAGTGGAAAAAAACAGAATTGAGTAGTGTCACATACAAGTATAAATTCTCTGTGATGAATGTGAACAATATGCATACCAAAAATGTACCAATAAATATAATTAAATTTTTAAAAAATCAAAACACAAAGTCCACCTTTGTGGAAATAGAAAAGAGACTTTTCTGTGGGAGAGCTGGGAAGACAGGCAGGGAAGGGGAACTTAAAATGTTTAAGAAGTACTATGTGTATGTATCAATTTCCCAATATGATTGCAATTATTGTGTATTAAAACATAATAATTAAAAAGTAACCAAAGAAATGAAACACAAGCATTATGAGATAGAAATTATCTGGATTAGATTGGATTAAGAAACAAAATCTAATTTTATGGTTTCAACTTTTTAATAGACTCAGAGATTTTGTGTAAAACAGAAAGTGTAACATACAAACACCAAATTCAAAATGTTTGAGTAACTATTTCATACTAATTTCAGACAAAGGAAACTTCAGAATAATGGATAAAGACATTATTTGATGAAAAAAAAATAATCAGTTCACCAAGAAGATGGAACAATCCTGAATATGTAAGCACCTGTGAACAGAGTTTCCAAATGCACACAACAACAATAACAACAAAAGGGTTGGAGTTGAAAGGCATTGTACACAAGCCTGCTAAGTTTGGACTCTAAAATTTCACACTCAGTAATCAACAGAAAATTGGTAAAGATTTAGAAACTCTGAATAACATTATCAGCCAATCTAATCCAAATGGTATTTATAAAACACTCCACCCAGAGATGACATTCTGTCAGTCTTTTCACATCCTTTTCAGGGATGCATAGAAAATTCTCAAGGACAGAGCAGATCCTGGGCCAGCACAAGAATGCTATTTATTATGGAGAAATAGTATCCAGGGAAACCAAGGTGGGCCCATGGAGCAAGGGTCTTTCCAACCCACTATATAGAATATCAGGAATCGGAGTAAGGAATCTCACTAGGTAACTAGTGACCTCCTCACTGGAAGTATTGCTGGAAATGTGATGACACTTCAATTGCGTAAGTAAGACAGTGGTTTTTCACTCTTTTTTCTTGCTTCATTCCTGAAAATCAAACCCAGGGCCTTACACATTGGAAGACAATCATTTCAACCCTGAGCTACAACTTCATTCACTTTCTGACTGTTAATGCTGTAAAAATCATTATTAAAATTGTAATATGTTGAGAAAACTAACATTTAGAACAGATAACACCAGAGCGTATCCAAGCCCAATTGGTGTATTCTCAATTCTATCTAGGACCTTGGCTATGACCACAGGACTTCACTTTAATCTGCCAGACGAGGTATGTGTGTGTGTGTTGGGGGGTTGTGCCCACTACAGTTCCTCCAATTCAGGTTGTTAGAGATCACTCTCTACCCCTCCATCTGAGAGAGCCCTTGTCCTTGTAAAACTTATGTAGTCTTCTGTAAACCAGAATCATGCTAGACAATGCAATCAGTTCTTGAGTAGGTTTGTCTATGTACAAATTCTTCTCTATAAGGTACAAAGTTTGTGATATTGAGCAAATTTTGTGACTTCTCAAACCTTCTGCCACTTGAGATAGAAAAGATAGAGACACTAATATTACCTACAGCAAAGATTTCCTCCAGTGGTCAAGAACTGAGTTAATGTATGTGAAGACCTTAAAGACGTATTTGACACATGGTTAAAGCTTAGTAAGTGCTAATGTTGTTTTAACCAGACATTAGCAGACTTTGTTGGAAGCATAGCACAATAGTTTTAGAACTAGACAGTGCTTCAAATTCAGGACTGGTAGTTTCTCTGAGAGAGCTGGCAATTTAGCTTCAGGTTTTAACATTAATGTTCATGCTATTTCTTCCATAATCACTGATTGAGTTCCTACCATGTGTTTGACATTCTTCTTGGTCCTTATACAAAATTGAGATAAAGAGGTTTAAGGAGGAAGAGAATGAAAGTTAATCACTTAAAAGTATATTGGAGGGTGCTGAATAAAGTTGCCTAATTGGTTGGTGGTGTTAGAGCCAAGATCTAAAATCATTCCTTGGAAATGCAGTGTGTCCTTGTGGTTGGGAATGGAAACTAGGATGACCAATATGGAAATCAGTATGGAGATCCCTGAACAATTTAAAATTAGAAATTCCAGTTGAGCCTGCTGTTCCCTTTCTAAATCTCTTCCCCAAAAAGTTAATGACATCATATTATAAAACTACACGCATCCCCACATCTATAACTGCAGGACTCCTCATAGCTAAATCTTAGGAGGAGCCCACATGCTCATCCGCAGATGAATGGATGAAGAAAATGTGGTAGCTGCACACCATGGAGTACTACTCTACCATAAAGAAATATAACATGGATTCGTTTCTGGGAAAATTAGACACACCCTGAGGCCATAATGTTAAGTGAAAACCATCAGACTCTAAAGCTTCAATATCATATTGTATCTTCATATGAGAAACTCAGAGTAAAAATAAAGAGGAAAATATAAGCTGGATTATAGGAAGTAGGGAGGCAGATCTTTCTCAAAGAAGAAGGGATCCATAGATGGAGGAGAGGGGGAGGAAGGGAAGAAATTAAGGATGAAAACAGGAATTGGATATGTTAGGCATATGTATCAATTCCACACAAAGAATGTAAATATTATTACAGCAGATATGTGCCAAAAACAGAAGGAGATCAAAATATGAAGGAAGAGGAGAGGTAGGTAAAGGAAAGGGGTTACAAAGGAGGTAAGATGTTCTATGTACCTGTACCAGCTCCCCCACGAAGAATGGAGTGTGAGTTCTACCACACATATGTAGTACTAACAAGCTAAAAACATAACTAAATGCAGTATGTGTGTGTCCCTTTGTCTCTTGAGTTTGTAAAACAAGGCACAACGGAACAAGCACAACAGCTGGCCGGTGAGGATGTGCACTCAGCTGAACGGGCAGAGCACGTAGGAATTGCAGTGCTCTGCGTGGGGCCCAATGAGTGAAGAGCACAACGATCTGCAACAGCCTCAGCAGTGTGTCTCTGCTGTCCACGTGCTGCTGTCCTTCACATCTGAAAATATAACAGCAAACCTGCGCTTTCCCATTTATTAGCATCCGTTCTTTTGGGTGTCTACTTGCTAGCGGAAAAGTTAAAGACTGATAAACAACCCATGGGGTGATATGTTAAAATAAAAATGGGCTTTTCCCTAATCACTCATTCTATTCTTTGTAAAACAAAGAAAAGATGATCATGATTGAGTACAGACAAATATGGCATCAAGTGGATTTTCAAATAAATTCAAAGATGTAGTTTAATTACCAAATACTGAATCTAAATCAGAAGTCTTCTAGGATCTGGTTGGTAACAATATCCCCATTTGTGGTGCACATGCTGACTCCCACCCTCGCCAACAAAAGGTTGTGCTGTCTGTAGCTTTTCCTCCTTCTAAAATGAATAGATCTCATTTTGAGGCTTCTCTCCAAATCATTTTTGGAGCTTAATAAATTAACTATTATCAAATAAAAAGTAAGTAGACAAAGCACTGCAAAAATTCTTGGGAGCACTCAGTCAAGGATTAGATGGTAGGGAGGACAGAGTATGGACTCGGAAGTTAGAATGTGAATTACAGGATTTAGCTCTACTGCCTGTAAGGGAAAGAATGAGATTCACCTCTGAATCTCAACTTCACTGTCTAGAAGCAGAAGTCAGGATAGTTTTTGGCCCCCAAGGCACCTCCAGCCATTATACCATATTGCCTTATGCCAAGGAATATTTGGAAGACACGCTGGAGCTGGGCAGGGGCTTCCCTGAAGACCTCAGCAGTCTCTTCCACTGCAAAGATCTTAGGACACAGATGCAACAGGATGCATCTTGTGTAGCAAGTAACTCGAAGGCAACTGACTTTTCAGGATCTCCCACAGGGAGGGGAAGTCCTCTGAGAGCAAACAAAGGCGCCAGGAGCTTTGGGTCATGCCCCGCTTCAGATTCTGGCCAAAGGCAACAAGAATGCCACTGAGAACATCAAAGCTGGAGACTCCAGCCCTGGAACACAAAGACGGATGGAGGAGAGTCAGGATCTGCAGCAAAGCAAATAAATAACCTTTAAAATCACATCTGCAGACAGGCTAACGTCCTTAACTGCTTTCCAATGAGCTGCACTGGTAGCCTGCCACAAAGCCTGCCTGCAAAGATTTATAGTAGAGGGAAACAGAGGGTTGCGACCTGCTCCTGAAGCTGTCACCAGTCGGGGTGACGTTGGCCATGAGATTTCACCTCACTGGCTTATTGCCTTCTCATTTCTAAGGAAAAGGGTTAAAGAAGATGGCTTCTGACTTCCCCTTTAGCCTCCAAATCCTCCCACCTCCCCACCCAAGCACAGTGGTTAGTTTTCGATTAAAAAAGCAGTCCTTTCCATGATCTATTGGAATGCAAATTTAAATTTAAATCCTATGCTTGGAAGAAGAAAAGGGAAGAGGAGGAAAGAGAAAACAGGTGGCATTATAGAAAGTTTCGTATTTCTTCCACCACCACTTGCTATTATTTCTCCCTGTTCCTACAACCTCTCCAGGGCTGGTCAGATAGCTCAGCAGACTAAAGCACCTGCTTAGGCAGTTCAAGGACCAGGGTTCGATCCCTGGCACCACATGGCATACTGGCCCCACCCCCAGGCTCACTGAGAGGCAGCTGAGACCGGGTGTGGTGGCACATGCCTATAATCCCAGAGTTTGGGAGGCTGAAAACAGGAGGATCACTGTGAGTCCAATATGTGTACTGAGACCCTGTAGATCCTGTACTAAATACATTAAAAAGAAAAAGAAAGAAAGAAAAAAGACACAACTGCTCCAAATCAGCAAGGAGCATGGCTGCCTGCAATGACTCTGCTCTGGGCAAAGAAGCACAGGGCAGGCCTTGAGCTGCTGCTGCTGTCTCTATTCAGACAGACTCAGGCTTGGGCCTCCCAGACATGCAACCCCATTCCTAAAATAAAGCTCAGAACACTTAATCCTCCTTTGTCTTCAGCTTACAGTGTGGGAATCCAGGAAGATAGAGCACTGCGCTATCTCACAGATTTCCCATTTTAGGGCAGATCTCTGAAGAGTTTATGATGTAATTGTTTCCATTGCATTTATTACAGACCTTCTCCTACCTAAGCCAAAATTGCTAGAGCAAGAATTTTTAGATTTTTTTTAGAAAGGTCCAAAAGAAAAAAGAAAAAAAGGGAGAAGGTTTACACTTACCAGATGTTAAAAGGTAACCTGAATTTGTATTTCAGCAGTTTATGATTTTTATAAGAGCAAATACTCCACCCAGTCCCCAGACATCCTATAAATATAAAGTCAACTGTGCCCTTAGGATCATTTTTAGTCCTAGACACCAGGATAAATACAGACACAATGAAGCATATTTGAAGGACGAACTATAAGCAGTTCCTTAGCCTGTGGAGAGTCGGCAAGCAACATCTTTCCAAGTACAACACGTACGCAGAGTACAGCGGCAGGTACAGTGCAGGTGGTATACTGTCCATATTGTTTCCTGGCAGATATCTCTGCTCCAACAGCCCAATCCAAGGAGGAAATCCTACAAAACCCCAAGTGAGGAGCGCACACAGCCCACCATCACCTCTGCTCCGTGCTCTACCCACTTGGGCTGCCAGCCTGGACTCATCCACCGCAGCACCACCACGGCCCTCCCGAGCGGCACCGCCCACCCCTGACGCGCTAGGCACCATCTGCCACAAGTCTGTCCTATGCATTTCTGCCCTTTGTCTCCATCCCAGCCTCTTCCCACCTACAATACTTCATTCTATGACCCAGCAAAAAGCTTCTGTAAGGCCGGGAATATAGCTCAGTGGCATAAGCACCTGGCTGGCAAGCACAAGTTCCTGAGTTTGATTCCTGGTACTGAGAAGATGAAGAGGACGAAGAGGAAGCCTCTCTCGTTCCTTACTTCAATCTTTTCCCAGCTAAATTCTGTTCTCTCAGCAGGTCAGCCCACTGCCTCAGGTCTTCCTTTTCTATCAGTTCCATTAGTAAGTGGCCGTTTTTCATATAGCATAATGTAAAGCTGGTGTCCAAACTGACGACCTTCTCTGGCCTGTTCTTGTCTCTGCAGAGCAACCTCCCTACATTTTGCCCCCATCCATGCACTTCTTTTCCAATAAATTCCCTTCATAGAAAATTTTTCTTTTCGTGCTGGCCCCGCCCTTGGGGTGCATTGAGACTGGACATGGGGATGCACGCCTGTAATCTCAGCTCCTTGGGAGGCTGAACACAGGCAGATCACTACCAGTGGTCAATGTTTGATAATTATAGAGAATGACAGCTTGTCGCACACTATTTTGGCATTTTGTAAAATTCCTCCTTATGGAGCTCTCACATTGCAAGGACAATGGGAATAATTAACAAGTTTTTAGACAGGGAAGCTAGGAGTAGGAAGTCACATAAGTTATCTGGCATCACACAGCATGTGTGACTGAGACCATACTCTACTGACCGCAGAGGCGGCCCTCATTCCTCACTTCAGTAGGGACCCTTCCATCACAGATACAGTCATCCCTCCATGCTCAGGCACCCCCTGTGAGCACCAAACTCACTCCATGGTCAAGTCCTTTTATATAGCATAGTATCTGCATATAACTTGTGCAAAGCTTCCTGTGTACTTTAAACCACCTATAGATTACTTACAATATCTAATGCCATGCAGATGTTGTATAAATTGTTGCCTTGCTGCTTGTCCAAGAGAATAACAGAAAAAATTTCTGTACATGTTCAGGAAAGATACCATTTTTTTTTATATTTTTGGCCTGTGGTTGATTATAGAGCCCACAGATACAGAAGGTCAACTATACTTAAATATGAATCTTTCTTACAGATGCCAGACAGAGACCTCAGGAAAGGGTACTTCCCAGGAGTAAAGAGAAATAAATTAAATATTCATTTCAGGTAGTTCAAGCATGTGTCAAATTAAGAAGCAGCATGATCTATAGCCAAGGATAAGACAGCAAATCACTGAAATGTAAATAAGGTTTCCTTATAGAATGTAGCAGAGTTATGGAACACAAATATAACTCAAGGCAAATATATTTAAGTAAGACTGCTGCATTTTCACATATCAGATGTTTGAAGAGAAGCCATCAAAAAATGGAAATTGTAAGTTCTGAATGGAATGAATCTCCATGTCCCAGCTTCAGCCTACCCACTCCCCTATACACTGTAGGCCTGAACACATGTTTCTATCAACAGTGGGGTGGTGGAGACAGAATAATGAGATAAAGCGGTAGTTGAATGGGCTGGGAGAACTGTCCCTGCATAGATTTTTTAAAGGACAGTAATCATAAAATGGAAAGTAGGAGAAGTGTGGTGTTAAAGCTGAGCTTACAGGAAGTCCTCAGAACAACCTGGACACATACTAAAGTCAGCAATGGCCCAGTTTACATCGCAGCCCCCCTGCTTGCCTGCTGGGTGACAGTCACAATACACCCAGTATTTCTGTACTTCATTTCACCTTTGACAAGCTGGAAGTCATACTCCGTAGCCTCTAGACCATCTGAGACGATTAGGTGAGACAGTTCCTCTAAGAATACTAGAACAGAAAATGTCCATGGAGATGTGGGTACTTGAATCTATATAAACCCATAAAAAGACAGTAGAAGAATTTTTAAAAAGCGTGTGAATTTATAAGGACAAAAGAATTAGAGAGCGAATGACATCAGATGAAAAACTGTCTGCTAAGTGTTCAGCAATGAAAGACATACCGATAGTGGTGGCCAGCTGGGAAAAATAGAGCACAGTGTCACCAAGTGCCATATTGGGTAAACCATAGTCTAGTTAATGTTATGCAGCACAAAGGGCCCAGGGCTTCTCAGCAGCAGTTATAGTTTAAAGGAAAAAAATGGGAGTGGGGAGAGGCTTACGGCAGGCTAATTGAGAGTTTATAAAGAGGAATTAGAACCATAAATTCATGTCTTGTCCTAATAGTCAAATGATTACTGACCCTGAGACCTGGCAAACCACATTACACTTACTATAATAAAGGTTATATTGGAGAAAATGGGGACAGAGAAAGCAGACCTGGCTGAAAGTGAAGTTTAATACATTTTACTGAAAATGAGGGAATTAAGTCAAAATACACATTTTGAAATGTGACCTTTATGGTCCTTTCCAAATACTGTCATTTAATTTTCTACTCTCCAACAGAGACCCTGGAGAATTGTCCATGGGCATTTTCCATTTCCAGGGTAAAAAAAAAAAAATACCTGAGAATATGAATGCATAAAGTAACTGAGCAAAACCTTGAATGTAAAAATCAGAACAAAAATAAACATTTAGAGAAGAAAAACTCAGAAATTTTTCTGAAAACATATTAAAATGCAAAAAAAGATGACTATAACAAGATGAGGCACACCTCAGAAATTTGAGAAATAAAAGATAACAAGATAGAAAACATTAAAGAAAGTCCATCTTGAAGGTCTAATATTTGAGAAATTTGGTTCCAGAAAAAAATGATGAAATCTGGGGCTGGGGAGATAGCTCAGTAGAATAAGCACTTGCTTGGCAAATGCAAGGGCTCGAGTTCAATCCCCAGTTCCACCAAAAAAAAAAAAGAATTTAGATATCAGCATATTGTCCAGGAAATGTTTTTAAAATACACACAGAATGCTGATGCACACATTTGCAGACTCCAGAGAATTAATAAATATACTTCCTGATGAAAGAAAAAAGACACATGTAATGTGCATTCTTGTAAAAATTTTAAAGTCTGAAAAGAACAAGATGCGAAATGTTGCAATTGAAAAATAATTATATGTAAAAAGGATGAAGAATGAGAATGTTATTGGACTTAACAGCAACATTAGAGCACAGACGACAAAGGAACACGACAGCTTAACACTGAGTGTGAATGGCTTACAAAGTGGAATCCCATAATTCTCCAGGTAACGAAGTGTATGTGGTAATAATCATTTTTGAGATAATCAAATTTTCAAAATATCGCCACCACACAACCTTACTCACACACTGTTGAGAGCTATGCTGTCTCCCAGCGTTTCTGTTAAACAAGAGGTGTAGAAACGAAGATACTCAATCCAGATGAGAAGAAAAGGTAATGCAAAGACAATGCACACGACAAGGTCACCGGTAGGCAATCTGTGTAGAAAGAAACAAGATGAGGTTGAGGTAGCAACCAGCAGTTCCAAGAGGACCGCCAAGGGGATAAAGCAAATTTGCAGATTTCTTGTTGCACTGGACAACTGTCCTAGGTTGGGGCTTCGCAAGGGGAACAATACAATACAATACAAGTACACATTTTATAAGATTATTTATAGCAGTCACCCAAAGAATCGGATATAAAGAGTTCAGAAAATCTGTGTAACAAGTGTAACAAGTTGATCACCAGTTGGCAATCCACCATGACAACCATAAGAGGAATTTTGTTACATGGGAGAAAGTTTGAGAAGGAGTTTGTACAGTTACAGGAAATAAATGAAAACTGAGGGGTCAACTTTTATCTCTAAAACTGTGTGTAATAAAAATTACAAAGAAAATGTTATAACGGTACACTATGGATCTCAGGTATAATGAAGACAATGCACAGTCAAATTTAAAGTCTATATATTGATAAATTACAGCCAGAGATGAGGAGCGTATTTGTTCCCATAATAAATAGTGTGGTTTATAAGAGAATTAAGTCCTCATCTTGGGCCAGCAACAGAGGTCAGTGGCACAAGTGCCTACCATGTAAGTACAAGGTCCTAAGCTCAATTCCTGGTACCAAAAAAGAAACTCAGACTCGTGATTCTCCTGTTTCAGTCTCCCCAGGGCTGGGATTGGAGGCATGCTCCACGACTCCCTGTGTCAGTGGCTGGCTCCGCCCACTCAGGTGAAGATAGAACTCCAGTCCCTGCATTTGTCTAAACAAGTGCCCAATCTGCCGTGCTATCTCAGAAGCCCTTACATTTCTTTCTTTTTTTTTTTTTAAGGAAAAGAAAAACAACAAAATCAATGTTATAAAATTTCAAAGCAGGATCATAGGAGAGTAACAAGGTTCAGTACATTGTGCATTGTTGTCTTCAAAGAAAGTGCTCGTATTACAAGATATAGGTATGGAGAATTTATCAAACAATATAGGAATAGACTTTCAATGAGCTAATAGCAATTATAAATATCATATAAGAAACAAAGGAATAAATAGGAGAACAAATAATCAAGGATTATTAAAAATAGTGGGCTTTGAGTTTTATAATAAGTCTTATCTTATAGCATCATATCAATTTTTAAACCATGCACATGGATTTAGATTTTCGAAAACAAGTATATAAAACATAGAGTGCTTTTCTCTATGGTATCTGGCATAGAGACAATGCTGACCAAAGATTAATGATTATTACTGTTGTTGTTAATATGTTTCCTGGGCAAAGTCCCAGAATGAGCTCTTCATTCTAAGGCAGATTAATAATCCAGAACCTATCACATGCCAGGTTGCTTGTCAGAGTACAAGAATGTTTTCTATTGTATTACTGTCTCCAACCCCACCTATCATGTTGTAGGAACAACAAAATAAGTGCTCAAAATATAATCAGTTACTGGGGCTGGTGAGATAGCTCAGTGGACTACAGTGCCTGCTTAGGCAAGTGCAGGGACCACTGTTCAATCCCTGGCACCACATGCCACATTGGCCCTGCCCCTAGGTCGTGCTGAGCTGGCCAGAGACCAGGTGGGGTCGTGTACCCAGAAATCCCAGTGCTGGGGAGGCTGAAAACAGGAGGATCGCCACAAGTCAGAGCTGCAAGGTGAGACCCTGCAACAACCAAACTGAACATATTATGAATTATTTCCACGCACACAGAAAAAGGTGAACATTTCAAGTCCTCGCACTTGCTTAAGAATCAAGGACAAAACTCCATCATAAAATTATGTCTTAAATTTCAGCCTACTTATTTGCCTTCAAAAACTGCAGAATCTTTTTTTAAAATTTCTTTTGTTTTAAAGAGTAAAAATAAGAGCAAGGAAAACAAAAACAAAGACAGAAGCAGGGTAACATATAACAGTAAATACATTACAGATTTTCAAAACAAGAATATTTTATTAAGAGTGATTGATATTTATTTTTATTGTCAAATCTGTTGCTCAGATTAACAGATATAGTTATGCAAGATGGGACATATGATTGAATATTACCACATGCTTTCAAGAAATCTTAAACTTTTTCCTTGTCTCTCACTTTCTTTTATTGTCTTTAAAAATTATTTTAAATGGAGTATAGTAATACTTGATATAACATTAGAAACAGTAAACATTTAGAAGGTCAAAATGATGGGTATTTCAAGCATGGTTTTAGTGTTACACATTGCTGTCCCCAATGTAGTTGCTTAGTTCACAGATATTAACATACTTTGTTACTCAAGGTGAGAATTCTACCCATTAACTGCTATTTTCAAAAACCTAATGGAAATTCTTAGGACTATTACATTATCCATCTTGTATATATATACACATATATGATTTTGGCCCTACCTTTTTTCCTAACTTTTCTCCTTTCTCTCTCTTTGTTAAATCCTTATGCTCTATTTCTTTCCATGTAACTGTGTCTGTTATACCTTTCAGTTTTTATTTCTTTTTTTGAGTTCTTATACTAGGGAGGCAATATAATACTTACACATGTGGGTCTGGTACATTTCACTTATGAGTATAGCCTTGAGTTGCATCCATTTGCCTGCAAAGGCTTTGAGTTTGTTTTTCTGTATAGCTGAGTAATATACTCTATTGTATAAAAATACCACATTTTTTTTTTCATCCATTTCTCAGGTGATGGGTATTTCAGTTGTTTCCAAGATTTGGCTATCACAAATTGTGCTGCTGTAAACATAGGTGCACATATATCACTATGGTATGATGTTTTCAGTTCTTTTGGGAAATTCCCAGAGGGGGGATAGCTAGATTAAATGGGATTTCTGGCCCTCATTTTCTGAGGAGTCTCCGCACTGACCTTCATAATGGCTGCACCAGTCTGCATTCCCACCAGTAGTGGAGAAGGGTTCCTTTTTCTCTGCAGTCCCTCCAACATTTGTTGTTGGTTGATTTCTTTATAATAGCCATTCTTTCTGGGGTGAGATAGTGTATTAGTTACTCCTTTCTCATTGCTGAGACAAATATCTGATACCCAAAATGAGGGAAGGAAAGATTCATTTAACTCACAGTTACTGGAGGTTTCAAGACACTGGAGAAGAGGCTGGGGTGAAGCCATGTCCAGGATGACCCTCTCCACATCTCTCAGAGCACAAGCCAGCCAGCTTAATGGTTAGCGCCTCTCTGGCCCTACCCCTTGAGCCCTGCCCTGGTCCTCTGGACCTGCCCTTCAAGCCAAACTTTGCTCCTCCAGCTGCATCTGCCCCATAACTTATATGAGTCTTTGGGGGACAACTAAACAAACCATAACATTCCACCCTGGACCTCCAAAGTCTCATGTACATCTCCTCGTCCAAAAGGCATTTTAGTCCATCTCTAAGAGTTGCTAAAGTCCCAACAGTTTCAGCATCGCTGAAAAGTCCATGTCCCAAGTCTCCTCCAAGATCCAAGGCAAACTCTCAACTGTGAGCCCATGTACAAATACAAAGTTAAATACAACCAACATTCAAAGGCACAAGATAAACATTGCCATTCCAAAAGGTATACACAGAAGTAGACAATCCATTAGGGCCAAAACAAGTCTAAAATCCAGCAGGGCAAACATTAAGTCCTATAGTTCCATGTGCATCATCCAAGGAAATTTGTGGCAAATTGTGTGAGCTCCATGTGGCTCCGCCCCTGTGGCACTTCTGGTGGTTGTAGCTCCCGTGGCTTCTCTCTTAGGTTGGCTTTGCTCCCTCTTTGCAGCTTTCCTTAGATGATCCATGTTACTGGCCTTTCTAAATTTCCGGTGTTTGCACTGAATAGGCTTCTCTCTCACAGCTTCACACACTACCCTCTCAAGCCCATATGAATAATATCCTTTTCGATTAATTGAATAGTTAGGGACCTTGATTACATCTGTGACATCTCATCTAGCATTATATTCACAGGCTCACTTTGCATTCAGCAGATGGAGATTTAAAAAAAAGGCAAGGGAACTGAGAGCTATCCCTGAATTCTGCCGCCCAGTCATACATGTCACCTTCAGCAAGCCATGCCACCCGGCTCCCACATCCAAATGGCAAGTTCTATGCCGAGTGCTACCATGCTCTGCTGTGCGGAGCCAGGTGGGCCACACATGTGCACAGTCTTACTGCAACCAGGTTTGTGCTGATAAGAAGACAGGACGTGGCCAGTGACTGGAGGCCTAGCACAGCAGGACAGACCATAGCCAGCACTTATTTTTCTTTCTGGAGGATTTAAGAGGAATCATTTTCCAGTATAGCCTCCTTCTTAGGACACATTCATGCAGTAGTCGTGATTATTCCTAGTACCCATGAGAAAACTGAAGCTCCGAAAGATTATACAAATGTTGCAAGTCACCCAGCAGGAGTGGGTAAGCTGAGAGCCAGAGCCAGACTCTTAATTCCCTGGCTCTTAATGACCGAGCCCTGTGTTGTAATTTTTCCCTTCTCCAGTGCCTTCGGTCCAAACCCCTTGACTGAACTTCCAGTTAGATGAGTTCTTTCCTATGAGCATCTGATGTCTCCTATTGATTTTAAATTGACTTAGAGCCTTCAAAGATGATTTGGGAAGTATGAACATTTACACAGGGACACTGTCCACCAGGAAGCTTATTTCCCTGTTGAACTGCTGGTCACATTCATCAATGTCACCACACTGTAATGGTGTAATTTCATCTCATGCTGAAGGGAGAAGGTTGTCTCAGTTATTTTTCTCTTATTTCTGGGACAAAATACTCAACACCCAAAATTAAGGAAGGAAAACGGTTTAGCTCACAGTTTGTGTAGGTTTCAGTCCATAACCAGCTGGCTCCAAGGCAGAGCGGCTCATGGCTGAAGGCAGCAGTTTATGGCAGTGGAAAACAGCAAAGAGAGAGGCAAAAGGGAGGAGCAGTGGCAGCAATGATGTAGGCAAGCCTCCCTCCTGTCCTGATACTGCCTTCAGGCTACCTGCTCAAGGGTGGGTGTAGCACTTATACCCATAATCCCATAATTTCAGCCAGTACTCAGACCCATAATCTCAGCCTTGGATCACAAATTAATCCCAGACTCTAAAACCATGCCCCAAATGACTTCATGAGGCTTTGGGGGGACAACTACACACAAACCATAGCAAACCTCGAGATATAATTAGTAGTGTAGTCTAATCATTGTAAATGTATTAGCCTTTTGAAATACTGAAAAATTTCCAAACCTCTATTATTAAACTGAAAGACATTTAGGAATCAAACTAATCCACAATAGGACATGATGTTCTGTTTAAAATTAATCATTCTTCATTTGCAGTTGTCCCAATGGGAAGCTTCATTTGGGACTGAACTCGAGTTCAAGTCATAGAATAGAAAGTTCAGTATCTTCTGGAAAATTCCCACAAAATCCAACATTCGTAGTAAAACATATCCGGCCAATTGTGAGTGTGTGTAGCAATGAACTAAGATTAACTATAAAGTTCTCCTTTTGTCAGCAAGTATGTAGCTATCTTTAAAACCCTGAAAGAACATTAGATTGTCTGAATTCCATTTCATCATATCAATTTCATTCCATGAGCTTTTATTAGTCATTGTTTTCTCTATTGGGCTAATTCTGCATCTTCACTAAGGACATAAAGAGGCTCGTATCCTCCCCTCTGTCTAGTTCTCCAGCTTCTTTTCTTTCATTCTCCTCTTTCATTTGTGGGCCCCTACCCCTCTGTTTTCACTCGCTTCTGTGATCTGAGGATCAGAAGGTGAAGGAGATGAGCAGAGAATGTTTTGTTCACGTGCTTTTCTGGACACACAGCCATGTTTCTCAGAGTAGGCTTCCCACAGCAGTGGGGCGGCCTTACTCTTTCCACTCCGGCATGCTCCTCTCAGTACTTCCTTGCCATTCCCTGGAGAACTATGCATTTGCTGTTTCTCAGCTGGTGTATCTTTGAGATACACTTCTCCAGCCCCTTAGCTGCTCTTCCTGAGAATTTCCTCCTCTGTTCTTGGCAGCATGTGCCACAATTCTGTGCTGCTTCATCATACTTTCTTCTACCTATACCTTGAGACTTATTTTCTGCTGCTCTTTCTACTCTCGGCCCATGTAGCCCCTTTTTATTACTCAAATGCGTTGAGCTTTTCATGTCCTCAGATCACCCACACATGCTCTTTCCTTGGCCTGAAGAGCTCTTCCCCCATACTTCCCTTGCCTTGCTCTGACTCACCTTTCAGTTCTTGGCTTAAGTGTCACTTCCTCAGAAAGTGCTTTGCTGACTCCCCAGTATGCATCTGCTCTATAATTGCTTCCATGACACATTTTGCATACTCTCAGCTACTTTTCTCATTGCTGAGATAAAATACCCCAAACCAAAGGTTAAAAGAGGAAAGATTTATTATAGTTCACAGTTTATAGTGGTTTCGTTTCATAGTTGGCTGGTTCAAGGCAGGGTGGCATGACAGAGGGGCATCACAGAGAAGTAACTGTTCACGGTATGGAAAAGACAGTGAGCAAGAGATAAACAGAGAGACAGCAACCCTCTTTCTGTCCTTTCTATTCTGTCCACACCACATGCACTCAGAGTAGGTACAGCTTGTACTCAGGGTAGGCCTTCCCATGATCAAAATCCAGAACTAAGCCAAACGAATCAGTGAACTTATTATCATATAGTATGATAATAACTATGATCCTGGTGGTTCGTACTTAATCCCATGATCATGAACTCCAGATCCAGCCACTTCTGAAAAGCACTTTGACTACATGAGTCTCTGCAAACATCTAGATACAGGCCAAAACACTTACATATGTGGAATTTACAAAAAATATTAGATTTTAAAATTATTTTTATTTCACTATTTTACTTCTACAAATATTTAGTGTATTTCATGTAGCACAAATGATTCCGGAAATGAGGATATCTGTACAGTGACTGTTGTCTCAGCTAAGAAAAGAGATAAAATGCAATCAACAATTTAGGTATTTGAAGCACTAATAGACGCAATGAAGATGATGGATAATTCAGCGGGATTAGACTAAGAGTGACTGGGAGGGAGTGGAATTTTAGTGCAAGGGAGAAACAAATGGGGCAGAAGTAAGGAGAGCTATTCCAAGTGAACAGCATCATGTGCACATGTCTGAAGAAAGGAATGGGTTAGGAATATTCACAAGACAGCAGAAAGCTCATTGCACCTATACTCTGGTGCAAAATGAGCAGAGAGAAGGAAGAGAGTGAGGCCATAGAGGTAGGAAAGGCAGGGCCAAGTCCTGTAAAATCATGCAAGAGAATAAGTCTAGAATTGGTGCTGAGACCAAAGAAAGAGCACTGGTGGCTATGGTGCAAGGGGTTTGCTAGCACTTTTGAAAAAACTATTCTGACTGCCAGGCAGAAACGGGACTGTTCAGGGTGAGTCCACAGACTCCAGAGATGAAGCTATTTCAAGAGCCTTGATGAGAAGACATGGTGCTTTGTGTTCTGGGCTTAATGTTGAAGACAGTGAAAAATGGTTAGATTTTGTGTATTTTGAAAACAGCTGGATCCAGGGAGATAGCTCAGAGGTAAATGAATCTGCTTGGCCTGCACAAGGACCTGAGTTTGATTCCTGGCTCCACATGCTATGCCGTCTCAGCCCCAGATCCCTGTATACCCACAATGCAGCCCTGAAACTGGGTGTGGTGGTTCATGCCTGTAATCCCAGCACTCAGGAGGTTGAAATAGGAGTGTTTCTGTGAGTTCAAGATAAGCTGGAGGCTACCAAAGTGAACACAAGGCCAACCTGAACTGCATAGTGAGACCCTGTCTCAGAAAGAAAGAAAGAAAGAAAGAAGAAAGAAAGAAAGAAAGAAAGAAAGAAAGAAAGAAAGAAAGAAAGAAAGAAAGAAAGAAAGAAAAAAAGACCAGCTGATTGACTGAAAGAAGTAAAGGAAGGGTCTAGTTTTTGAGTCTCAAAGATGGAGGAGATTGTGGTGCTATTAACTTATATGGGCAAGGCTGTGTACAGGCAGATTCCTTTGGGAAAATGAAGAAGACTAAATTCATTTTCTGGTGCCATTATTGGCAATGGAAAATATGAAATGTTCATTATATTTGCAAGTGTAAAGATATCTAATCTATACAAATATGTAAGGAACCTAGAGTATGAGTTTATCTACAGACATATACTTAAAAATCACTAATGCGTATAGGGACTGTCTCAAGCCATGAACTAGGTAAGTTTTTTTTTTATTTTATTGAGAAACAAATACCAATGAGATAGATTCAAAACTGATTAATAGGACAGTTTCAAAAATTAATACATTGTACATTGTTATCCTCTTAGTGGTTATCCATAGTACAAGATGCAGACAGAATATCCTGTCCAAACCCTATTAGTACAAATCTTTCTTCTCATTGAATTAAGTGAAAGTAGCTGTATATCTACCCTAACTATCCTGCATATACAGATACAAAATGGTCCTTCCTTTGTATCACCTTTTTTTGTTTAGTCTTGCCAGAAATGGGTATTCCATTGGCATCTAAATACGATAGGTGTGTGAATTCAGCAAAACAATCCAACACATTCTTGCTAGAATAAAATTTGTTGATCTGAGCCTTTCACAACTCAGCATATTAACATGGGTTTACTTCATATACCTCTTTTTTATACTTTTCTGCTTGATGGTGAAGACAAAGATAAAGCAAGACCCGTATAACAAGCAATGTACCTTTTGTATCTGAGAAGGGCTGTAAGGACAGCCAACAATTTGACCATAGACTTTCAAGGTCAGTGAAGACTCAGGACATAGGAGAACCTATACTGTAACATCATGTAACTCAGTTGTATCCCAAATGTTCTGATCAAGGAGATTGTGGGGCCACAGAGGAATGTAATCGATGATGTAGAGTGTGCCTAAGGAGAGTCACCTGGAGAGAAAACATTCTCTCAGGCTTTCTCAGAGAGCAAATTGGTCAAGCAACAGCCATGACTCTTCCACATGGCTGACACTGACAAAGGATCTGCAAACTGCGGTATAGGGTTACAGGATAAATCCTGAGTGCAGATGAGGTTTTAAGGTAAGGAAGAAAGAGAAAAGAAAAAGGCTAGTACAAAAACCTTGGGTGCACTTTGACATAAAGTGGTCAGTTAGTTTTGAAGAAAAACAGTATATAACAAGAGTACTAAGAAAAAGCAGCCAATTGAACACAATAAAAACTAGAATATTGTTGCATTGGAGAAAAGGAGTTACACTTAGAAGATGACTGGATTCCAGTGGGTATTAGACAACCCAGTGAAACAGGGTAATTCTGTAAGTATTTATTCACTAAAGAACTGCAAACGAAGTATATATGGAGGCTTAATGCACCTCAAGAAACAGTACAGAAACCCTTTGCTCAAAGGGGAGTTTTTAAGCTAAGAGGAATCTAGACCCAGCTTTCTTCTCTTCCTTCTGGAGAGATACTCACTAAATCCAGTCACAATCCTGAGTTATGAACTTATTGATGCATATCTAAGATAGACAAAGGTGAAGAGTGGATTCAGAGGGGCCAAGGAAAGGCATCTGGCATGGCAACCCACTCTCAAGTCAAAGCTTTATTTTCTTGTAATAGGAAGGACACTAAAATCCATTTTCTAGTAGAATCAATGTCATAGGAGCAGAAAGATGAACAATGCTGAGGAAAAAACGATCATTGTGAGCATCAGGTGTTTTAGTGTGCAAGAGAGTGTAAGAGCAACAGGTTTTGTCATAGACACAAGTAGAGGGATGGGAGCAACCACTTAAAGGAGTTGGAAGAGATGCTTGATTTCATCTACTCTTTCAGAAGACTATGAAAGGAAGGTATCTCAATAAAGAAGTGTTCTGGAATCTTAAAGACTGGCAGAGCATGCATTGATCAACTCTGAGTATGAGAAAGTGAACTTATCATAAAAAATATAGGATAACCTAATACTTAACTGCATATTTGAATTTTTTGAGTTTGTAAGAAATATTTGATGTTTTTGAAAGAGCTTACTCAGACCAGACAATATATTGGCTTCATCCGGTGTTTTACTGGGCAAGAATGGTAAACGAGAAAGGAAAAGAATTTAAGGGTGTTTACAAGGCAGTGATATTAATAATGTGTAGGTGATAATGGAAAGGAGAGAGAGGAGACAGAGGTAAGGACACAGCTGTAGAAGGGTCATCAGATTTAAGGTCAAAGATATCATGGAAGAGAGGTCAACTGCTGGAGTTAATAAGCTAGCAGAAGAGGTAATGAGAAGCAAAAGTGGGATGTATGAAATCAAGGTTTTGGAGGTGATACAACTGCTGGAGATACAAAAGTCAGGAGCATGACCTCAGTGGGCTGCTGAGGTGGGATGGAGAAAGAGACGGTTAGCACTAAGGAAGCAAAAGAGCTGAGAGACTGGAGTCATGCGGGCTCCTCCCTCATGTATGCTGGGTTTTCCAAGAATGATATCAGCCTCAGAGGAGGAGATGAAGAAGAACACCAGATGCTCAAGTTATTGGTGAATTATAGCAACCAAACAATTGCCAGCATTAATGTAGTCCTTACCATATGCCAAACTCCTTTCAAATGACCATCCCATGTTTTATCTTATCTCCCTTTATATCCGCACTATCTTCATTATAAAGATGGAGAAATGGAGTCCAAAGACATCAATGAAACTTTTCCACTGTCATGAGTGAATGACAGTGCCAGGATCCAGACCAGTTAATTAGATTTCAGATTCTGGGACATGAACCATGAATTTAATTGCCTTGTCTTACAAAACAAAAGAAAAATATGGAATTTAAGCCCATATTTTGGAAGCACTTTTCCATAGTGCTAAGCAATAAAGCCTAATGATATGCTTTAAGGTAGCTGGGATATTTGAAGTTGAAAAAGGCAACAGAAGGAAAGGCAGTAACATCACAACTCAAGGCCTTGAGCTATTGGTGTGTTAGACAGGAAACATGTGAGGATCAGAGAAAAATTGCTTTATCAGAGGACAAAGCGTCTTCACTTAGGTCAAGAAGGTGAAGGGACTCCCCAGTGAGAAAGTGAGGACCAGATAGAGGTGGTGTGTGGCTCACCGTGAAATCCAGAGAAGCACAGGTACTAGGGAAAGAGGGAGGGGTGGGGATGAAGCCAGGTTTGAGGAACCTAGAGGCATGCTCACTGGCAAAGGATTTGCTGCAGCCCTGGCCCCTGCGGGTGACTAATGATGAGCATATGGATGCTGTGATGGTAGGGAAGGCGGCTTCAAACTTTGGGAGCATCTCTAAGGACAGGCTGCATGTATGGAGGGGAGTGAATCAGAGCACAGTGAGTTGTGAGAATCTTGTCTCAACTGAGATACAATTTCAACTGGAAACACACAATGAGGAGACCTCTCAGGACAGCTGGCCTGATTCATGAATTTTTTCAGTAATCTTTATACATTGCACAGCATAAATTGCTGTGCAGAGTTGGTACCTATCTCCTTTACAAGAGAAGCAAAATCTAGCATTAGCCCTCTCTCCACCCTCTGCCAATCTCATTTCATCTTGGCCTACTATCTGTCGTGCTCAGGCAACTCGGCACAGAGGGACCACTGTATCCACCAAAGCCACCAAGCTCCTTTCAGCTTCAGAGTCTACATACTTACTCTCTGTTTACCAATTCCAAACCAAGTCTGTTCCACACAAAACTGGCTCTTTCTTACCACTCAACCCTTTTCTCTGATCTTGCCATTGAGAGGTTTACAGGTCTCCCTCCTTTATCATCTCATTCCAGCCACTGTCTCCTCATCCTCTTCTATTTCCTTCACAGTGTGTATCATCCACCATTTGTTTGCTTATTGTTTTGCATATTACTTCTTTCTTTCTACCCTTCTGCACCAGTGGGGCCATGAATAAAGAAGCCCACTATGTTTGATTCATCTTCATGCCTTGGTACTTTAAAAGATGCAATGAATATAATTTAAAAAATAAAGCTGGGCACTGTGGTGCAAACCTGTAATCCCAGAACTTGGGAGGCTGAGGCAGGAGAAGCACTGTGAGTTTGAGACCAACTTCAGCTACAAAGTGAGCTCAAGGCCAGACTGAACTGCTTGTGAGACTTTGCTTCAAAAAAAGACAAAAAAATTAGTAACTGTTTACATTTTTGTGCAAATGTATTTGACCTTTTTAAGCACAGCAATCACGATATATAGGAAAAGCCTCCACAATTAGCAAATAACCAAGTTCAAAATCTGGCTCAGTGTCTCTCGCGAGCTCCGCACTGCATCTGTAACCAGCTGCAGTTTGAGTTGGGGAAGTTGAAAGGCTCACGAGGGGAGTGAACAAACACTTGGCCGGCTCGCTCACCAAAGGAATCATTGCCACTGATTGAGAAGCAATCAATTTTGAGAATTAAGGGACAAAAATGACCTCCATGTCCCTGGTCCACTTTTTTCTGAATGACCATGTTTGGCCCAGGGCAAGTCAAGACATAAAAGTGAAAATTAGCCATGTACTTCCAGTCCACCCTGAGGATTCGACAGTAAAATCGAGATGGCAGGTCATAGACAAGGTGACCCGAGTGCAGAAAATTTTAAAGAGCACACCTTTAAACTTCAAAATAATCAGCAAAAGAAAAGGATTCTTTATAACTATAAGACAAAAATGGGATCATTTAAAAGACACTTATGGGTTAAAAGAAAGATAAGATGTATTGTCCTGGGAAAACTGAAGAGAACCCATGGAAAGTGTCACTGTGGGATGAAGCAATTGAGATAAGCCTCTTCCAGCTCTGGATAGAGGGGATTAATTTGAAAGCAAAGTGGGTTTTTTCTCTGCTACTTGCTCCATTGGATTTTTATTTTCCTGTCAACTTGAACTTTGAATCTTGCTTAAGTGATTTTTGACCTAGTTGTGGTATGGTGGCCTGAAACTCTGTGAAACAACTTATTTGAACTATATTGTTCAGCCATTATAAGATTCTCACACTTTCCCCCTATTTTTAAAAATGTTTGCTTCCCATCTCAGTTAAATTAAACTACTTTTTTCAGTTTATTACCTCAAACAACAGCTTACATTGGTTTATGTCTTTCAAAATTGAGAAATGAGGTTAGCGATCATCTAGTTATTCCCAACTCTGATTATTTCATAGATGACCAAAATAAGCTTTAGAATATTGAGGGATCTGATCAATAAGTAGCTCAGTTATCAGGTGAGAGCTTTTATTATAGAAATTTCAAGTACTGAGTTGGGTAGACCAGAGTTTGAATTCGCCTGTGTTATTCACTAGCTGTGACAGCTACTCTAGTTTCTACGTCTGCAGCAAACACAACTATGTTTCTCTTGACCCAACCTCAAATCTTCATCTACAAAATGGTGAGAATTTCATGACACAGTCACACACAAGCCCTCTATTGAGATCTGGGGTTCAGTCCAAATACAAAAAAAAAATGAACACATGAAGCTTATTCTCATTGTAAACTGGAAACTATGATTATCTTATTAAAAGAAATTAGAACTCAGAAATTCTACATGGACAGCTTAAGAGAGGGCTCGTGATTGTGTTTGTCCATTACTAGGATGTGAAGCCTCACCACCAAGAGCAGACATGAGCTTCTCTGGGTTCAGGGTCTAACTCTAGACTCTGCTGCCACAAGGTTCTCTCAGCTCTATCCTTCATAACTTCCAGCTCTGCAAAGATGACCCTCTGCCTAGGACATGTACTCTTCTAGAACAATTGATTCCTAACAGAGGTTAAACTTAGACTTTCCAACACTTTCCCATATTTGTTTCTATAGTACCTTATACAGCCCAACACAAAGATTGGTAAATTTTTCTACAAAGAACCAAGTAAATAATTTCAACTTTTTGGCCTATATAGAATCTGTTTCAACTGCTCAACTCTATCTCTGAACCCAAAAGCAGTAATGCATGGAAAATATTACAAATAATGAATAGGATTGTGTTTTAAATAAAATCTAATCTATAGGCAATAAAGTAAATTTGACTCTATGTGTTGATTCCCCATGTAATAGCAAAGCAAAAAACTCAGTAAGTATTATTGCTTATTCTTATTCATTCATTAAATCAGAAAATATTCACTGAGCATCTTCTGCAGGCTGGCCTCTGTCTTGGATCTCAGATAAAATGTTGAATGGAAGGTGATATTTCTTACCCAGAACTATAGGCTATGTTCTAAATATTAGCTATGAAATATGAAGGAAATAAATGTGGGTTTGAGATAAAGAACAATCAGAAGCCTGTCTGGTGTCTTCTGACAATGAACCTTGTATCTCAGTATTGCTTATAATGTACTTGCTTATGAGAAATAAACCCATTAGTTTTAAATTTTATTGGAAATGCACAATTCTCTGCATATACATTGCTTCCCTGAAAAAAAAAATCCTGACATTACCATCATAGTAGGGAACTGAGGTTACCTTGAGGACTGATACATGCCCCTGCCTTTCTCCATCTCTGCAACTCTCTTTCTCTTTGCAGATGTAGAGAGAATTTGCAGACTAATTGACATGACTGAATTGTCTTTGGGAAATATTAAACCTCTGTTCAAATAACAAATCTCAAATGACCTGCAGAAAACTCTGTGAATGAAGAGTAAGAAATCAGAACAAGGTTGTATCTTAACCTAGACACCCCTCCATGCATATCAAGCGAGAAGGAAGAGCCTGATACAAGGGCTGTGGGGAATTTTATTTTACAGAACTGAATGCAAGAAACAGACAATGAGGGTTGTAAATAATGAAATAGAATAGACAGGTATAACAACAAGCTGGTATCATTTCGTGGGGTTTGGGCTCAGGCTGAGTAAGGAATCTTCTGACAAATCTTGCAGAATGCACCACAAAATTGCTGCCTAAGGGATCAGTCCTCTGTTAGTCCACAATCATTCAAAAATGTGCTACCTCAAATATCTATAGTAGCAAAAAGACTGAGTAAGTTTCTTTGTCCCACATTGATCATGTCAGAGAGTTATAGTATACAACTGAGGTTGGGTGCTGTCAGTTTGACCTGTGTGGTATCTGGTTACCACAGCAACAGCTGCGGTAGATAGTGTGGATTAGGGGCCAGCCAGATAGCTCAGCAGATTAAAACACCTGCTTAGGCAGAGTTCAGCAGCCGGGCTTCGATCTCCGGTGTGTGGTGCCGGCCCCAACCCCTGGGTGCACTGAGATAGTCATTGAGACTGGACTCTTGGGAGGCTGAAAACAGGAGAATCACCACCGGTCTGATCTAGTGAAACCCTGTAGGCCTTGTAACAAATATATATATATTTGAAAATGTGGACCAAAAGATGGAGTGTGTTGTGTAGTCTAGCCATATATGTGCTCTGCTGAATGAGCATTTCCAGACCCTTCCCATTCCTCAAAGAAAGTTCTGTTCTTCACAGAGAAATAACATCCCATCTACTAAGTCTTATCTCCAACCTTCCTGCACTAAGATAGTGATGCTAATTCACTTTTATGTACACTTAATAGCATTTTATAGACATTGGTCTCTTCCAGAACTCTTGTGTTATAACAAAAAATCATTGTTATAGACAAGGAAATGGAGCTTAGATGATGTAAGAGCATCACGTGGCTAAGCTGTCACATGCAGTGGACTATCTACAGTAACAGAAGTGTTCTCCGTATTGTCCAGCAGTACTCCCCAGTCACAAGCACCCTAAGTGCAGTTCAGGAGATCAAAATACTGAACTTTTCATTTGATTCCATTTTAACTATTCCAGTTTAATGTTAGTGGACAAGTTGGCTACAAATAGGAATGTAAATAGTATTAAATGTGTTGTATTCAATGTGCTTCACTGTGGAAGTGTAAAGAAAGAAGTGTGTGGTCTTTCCTCATATTGCTGTCTTATTTATTTATTTAGTTCTAAATTAAACTATTTCACATGGGTTCTTCCCATCCCCTTTTTGCTTTTCAGTCTTAACTGTAATATAAAAATGAGAGACTTACCAAGAAGTAGCGCTGAATAAAGAACACAAGCTGAGGAAGCAAGAATTTTCATGGGAACAAAACAAATACAAAGGGTGGCTTCTCCTCCTCCTCAGCCCACTCACATTCTTGTTTTCAATCTGCACCTAGTCATAGGACAATTTGTGCTCACGCACGCAGCAAAATTATAGTAAAAGTATAGTGTGTACCCTGTAGAACAATGCAGTCAAGGTGCAATTTGCATACAGTGAGAATTACATGCCGCAGGGTACATGTGACAGATAAATGGAAGATCTGAGCGATTATACTTCAGATCTTCTGAGCTCTAAGTCCGGGACTTTTCACTTCACCTTACCATTTCCTAATTCAAATATGGTAAGTATGTCAAATCCAAGTACATTCAATAAATGATTCACGAGCTACTAACCTACAGTACAATTGTTATTTAAATATTTATGTGTGGTTTAGAAGGAAAGGGGCGTTTTATGTCTAAAGAAAGGAGTAGATCATCCATCCTGAATTGTTAGAGGATGAGACATCTCACATTCATGTATTTTTCAGAAAAGTGAAGTTTACTATGACCTTTAAAGACTAAGATTTCTAAAAAAAAAAAAAACAAAGCTTTCTCATTTTGCTGGAAATGTTTGTTTTTCTTAAAAATATCATCCCACTTTCTTAAACAGGATCCTGTGAACATCTTTACTTATGTATCCACTCACTTATTCAGGTATTCATGCTTCCTTTCAACAAATACAGAATAAACACTTTCTTGAAGGATGAAACATTGGGCAAGTTCAGGGTCTGCGCTGCAAGTGCTGCACTCATGTGACGTATTTGAGAGCAAGCGAAATCCATAGGAATCCAACGGGAACTACCAGCATAATGTCTAGTTTTCTAAAAGCTATGTGTCTTTAAAAAAGCAAAGAAAACTACATACAATTAGTTTTAGTGTGTGTGTGTGTGTGTGTGTGTGTGTGTGTGTGTATTTGGTCCAGGGTCTCACTGCGCAGCTTAGACTCATAGTGATCCTCCTGTCTTCAGCCTCCCCAGCACTGGGATTACAGGTGTGGACCACTATGCTGGCCAGGGGTGTGGCCTGTGCAGCATGTGGAACCAAGGATTGAACTCTGGTCCCTGTGCTTGCCAAAGCAGGCACTTAGTCCACTGAGCTAGCCTGCCCTGATTAATTTTAATAGGATATTTACATTTAATATGTCCTACTTATATTGCCTCAGTATGAACTCAAACTTAAAAACTTGATGAAGCATTCCGATCATCTTTCATGCATCCACACTCCATGTTCATTACAGGTATATGCAGAACTTCCAACCGTCTTTCAATATTTACTTACAAAAGACACATTTGGCTGGTGGCTTTCATACTGGAGGTTACAGTTCCAGCCAAAAGGTATCAATAATTAATTTGCCCTTTGTGAAATGGTCCAGACACTTAAATATTTTAACTTTATAGTTTCTTTATAATTTCTCACTTTTCGATATCACTCTCAGGCACCCCCCCCCCACCGCATCCCGCCTTTGCTGTTGCCAGTGCATTTATTGCTAGAAAATGCCAGTACATCCTGTTTGTTACCTATTTTTCAAGCATTATTAAGCTTTATAATGAAAATAAAACTATTTTGTGTTATCCAGAAACAGTGGAAAGGAGCTTTGAATAAGTGCTGGATGGGAACTTTAGTGAATAAAGGGTAAGGTATTATAACTGTATGAAACTTCCCATGTGTGTCCGATTTCCCAGAGCGGCCGTTTTCTAACTGTCATCCTGGTCAGTGGTTCTCCAAGCTGGTTCACACCCTGAGACTATCAACACCACGTGGGAAGGCACAAGCCAGGCAGTCTGCAGGCCAGCCCAGACCTTCTGAGCCTCTGTGGTGGCACCCAACTGTCCCATTTCACCAGTTCTCTGGCTGCTAATGGGTATCTCCACAGTCGGAGAACTATTAATCCAGAATATTCACAATTCAAGATCCATTGACTGGATATAAATAAATATTTCCTTAGTTCTTCCAAATTCAGTATTCTCACATGGAAAAATAACAAAATTAAGGGCTTTACATTTCTTTCTTTGAATCATGGTACTAAGACATGTCAGCTAACATGTGCATAACTTTCCTATTGCTGCCCCAGCAAGTGACCAAAAATGTAGTGGCTTAAAGAGCAAAAATGTATTTACCTACAGTTCTGGATGTCAGAACTCCCAAAGGCTCTTTCTCTGCTACAGCAATCAAGGTGACAGCAGAACTGTGCTCCTTCTGAAGGATCTAAAGGACAGTTTGCTACCAGAAGCCTGGCCACATGCCCTGGCTCCTGCTCCTGCCAGCTTCCACACTATCCCACTGCATCCTGGGGAAGTCACATCTCCAATTCTCCTTGTTCTGCGTCTCTTTCCTGCTTTCCAAAGGCCTTGAGGTTACAATGCACGTACCTGCATAACCCACAATAGGTAATGGCCCCGCCTGACATGCAACCAATCAGTAACATTGATTCCATCAGCAACTTTAATTTTTCTTGGTCATTTAAACCAACTTGCATATAGTTGCCAGGGTTTAGAACAGGGGCATCTTGGGAAAGTACTATTTATTTCTTACAGCCAGACCTTTATGCAGTTTATTTTAAATTGTTTATTCCTCACACATTTTTAAGTTTTTATCTATCTTTCTTCATTAGAATTGCAATCTCAATACTCTTAATAATATACTACTTTTACAATAGATTCCTGTAATATCCTGTAATATCATCATCCATTTGAATTGTTTTATGTATTGTATAGACTCCCTCCTGACAGTTGAAAAGTACATGTAATATTCATTTTTGCCTTACAAACATGTTTTCTACTTTCTTCCTCTAAAACATGGTGGAGGGATCAACCTATTGTCACATTTTAGGGTTTTCATTGGTCACCCCTATGAATATCTCAACAACAAAATTCTGTGTGTGTATCTCCAGACACAAATGTATGCGAGTGGGAAACGTGGGGACATTCGGTTTCCTAGAAGCACAAGGCTTTATGCATTTAAATTTAAATTTTTTTCTTTTATATTAGCTTTTTTTAGTTTTATATATTTGGGACAGGCTCTCACTATGCAGCTTGGACTCACAGTGATCTTCCTGTGTCAGCCTCCCCAGCGCTGGGATTACAGGTGTGTGCCACCACGCCCAGTCTTGTTGGCCATTCGGAGTACCCCGTGCCGGGGCCAGCACAGCATACAATGACGGGGATCAAACCCAGGTCGATGTGCTTGCTTCTTCGGGGGGTGCTCAGACTGCTCAGCTATCTCCACAGCCTTCTTTTATATTAATACAAGCATAGCAGTAAATAAGCTATAAAATTATATATTTAATCATTATTTTTAACTAAAATTACATTGGAAAGATCTCTCTGTATTGAGTGTTAGGGTGGAGACAGTAAATCACTGCACCTTGATTACAAGAAGCTCTTGCAAATGAAAGTATTTCAAGGCACTCTGAGGTTTCCATCTCTCAGGACATCCCTTCTTGCAATTGATTGTGGTCAGGGGAGCCTTTGGAAGGCAAAGTGGCTGTAGAGAACGTCCGGGTGCTCGGCGATAGCAGGTCAGCTCTTCTGCAGGACACGCAGACCACGCAGCAGATAGAGCAGTGAGCGCATCACGGACATGCTTTTTTTCCTTTTCAGTGAAATTGCACATTAGGCTGCACCAGCAGCCAGTGTATGTAGGGCAGACAGCACCAGCATTACTACAAAGAGCGTGTCTGCCTGTGGTGAGGTCGTATGTTTTATGCATCACAACTATCAATAATAAACAACAAATTTCAGTCAACCATGCAAGAAGAAAGACGTAGCCAGCTCCTGATTCCTGCTAAAGAAAGCTATAATGACAGATCATTGTCACTAGGAGGAGAGATCAAAATGCAGGCAGACCAGCAGAGTAGGAGCAAAATATGATCATGCTGTGTTTAGAAGGTAATTAAGACAGTTCCTCTTAGCTGATAATGGAATTAATTATATTTGTGTTCTTTATTCATTGTGTGATTTCTTGTGGTTTCTTTTCTTATTCTAGATAAATATGCACTTTCACAACTAATGTTGTATACTTGATTTGTATGTTTTTGTAGAGAACCACTATTATTCATATAGCAAAAGAATCAGGCCACAGTAAGTACATAATAGCATTTAAGAAAATGGGAGCTGGGGAGAAAGCTCAGCGTTCTAAGCCCAGCCTGGCAAGTGCGAGGTTCTAGGTTTGATCCCAAGTACCACACGCCATGCCAGTCCCGCAACACCAGACACAGTGTGCCAGCCGGAAATCAGGTGTAGTAACACACACACCTGTAGTCCTAGCGCTGGGGATATTGAGACAGGTGGATCACTCGGAGTCTGAGCCCTGCAGTGAGACCCTGGACCAAATAAATAAATAAATAAATAAATAAATAAATAAATAAATACTCAATTTTGAATCTCTATTTCAGTTATAAGGTGTCAGAGTAAACTGAACCATTGGGCTGGGAAGATATCTTGGCAGTTGGCAGTGTAAGTGCCTGGCTGCCAAGCACAAGTATGTGGGTTTGATCCCCAGTACCACATGCCTCACCCACCTGCGCACACAGAGCTGGCCACCCAAACGATGGGTGCCAAATCAGGTGTGGTGGCACACACCTGTGACCCTAGTGCTGGGCAGGCTGCAACAGGAGGATCACTACGAGTCCAAGCTGCACAGCAAGACTCTGTACTAAGTAATTGAAAGATTTTAATTTTCTTTTTTTAAGCAGCAGAGATATCAGTAGTGTAACAATGAAAGAAAACCATTCATAATTCCAAACGAGATGCTCAGGACGTCCCTGGTCAAAAGGGAAGTGAACACTCAGCCACTGATCTCTCAAGGCAAAAGCAGGACCAGCACCAACAATCTGTGCAACCACCTCTCCTTGTCCCTGGAAGATGCCAGCTCCCAAGTTTCCTTATTCTAATTTCCTGGACCTGATAACTCAACTACTTCTTTTATACTCTGAACGTTACTAACTGCTTCCTGAAATAAAATGCATTTTCACTCCCTTTATAATTATTTGACCAATTCTCTAAATTCTCTCTATTAAAATAACTACTGTGGTTTCTATTTTCTGCACTGGAAACTGATTTATTTGGTGACATGAAAACAAATCTGCATTTACTTCCACAAATATGTGTTCTGTCTCTGCTATGAACCAGGCACCATGCTGAGTATTAAGAATGCAAGCTAAAAAAGATAAAGGTTCTGACAGGAAGGATGCTTAGGAGGAGTTGCTGAAGGGACACCTATTAAGTTTGTTCCATGTAAAACCCATCAGACCATGCTACAAATAAGGATCCTAGTGTTGCCAACAAGGTACAGGGGTCACACAGCAGAGACAGTAAATGATTTTTTTTTTCCTGAACTGAGGACTAAACTCACACCCTTGCACTTGCCAGGGAAGCGCTTATTCCACTGAGCCATCTCCCCGGCCAATGATCTGACCAGAAGAATCTTCCAAGCTACCAGCAGGGCTGCTGCTGGAAAGAATGGGATTTTATAGAGAAGAGAGAAGAGGAGTGGATGGAGGCCAGGGAAGCAGAAAAGCCGAGAAGAGTAGAAGCACTTGGGAAGACAAGCCCAGCAGAAGGGGAGCTGTGGAGGTCAACATGGAGAGTGTGCTGGCAGAGGCAGGAAGCTGGGTCTTGGAGGGCCTTGAGAAATTGAACTCTTGTGCTCCCAAATGGCATGGGAATTCATCAACGGGATTAGCCCAGGAAGTGACAGGGTCAGAGCTGCCATTCTAAATATCATTCTTGTCACCAGAGGGATGATGGGAAGTTAAGTTATAAAAGGAATCCTACTGAGCAATGAAGAAGACTGGAATGGGACATTGGATGGGTGAGTAAAGACAGAGGGAGTTTTAATAAGATGTAAATACCACCCCTTTGAAGCACAGAAAAGTGACTTTTAAAAATCTTAAGTATTATTCTTACTTTCCTTCCACCTCTTGTCAACCTTAGTGCTTGCAGCAATCCATTAAAAACTTGCAGCTACCACGGGCACCTTCAGTTTCTTGGTCTTGCACCCTCCTGTCTGCCCAAGAACACATCAGCAGGCATCTGGCAGGAGGCTCCCCGAAGTCTTTCTTGCTCAGTCAGTCTCTCGTCGGGTAACTACAACATTTTACACTCAGAGCACTAACTCCCTCCAGGACTCAAGGTCGACTTAGGAAAGCTTGCTGAGCAGGGCTTTGGGAGATTGCCCAGGGACTTCCTAGATGAGAAGACCTGAAGCCACATGCCGTGCAGTGAGGGCGAGCCAGGCACTGTCAGCAAACCGATTCCCCAAGTCTCATTCTCCTAGTCTATAAAATGGGACTCCCAACACCTACCTCACATGGACGACGTCCTAGAATGTAGCAGTGACATCCATCCAGTGACTGACACGAGCTCAGAGCCCCTGAATACAAGATGCCTGAGAAGGGAGGTCAGCCTTCTGTGCTCACCTCTTTCTATTTTTTGACTGCCTGCCTCACTCAGATTAATGCTTGCTTGGCTTAACTTTGTTTTTACTTACTCTAGAAGAACCTCATGAGACTCAATTTTGCTCTATCAAGTTTTCATGGAAAAAAAAAGAAACCCTGAAAAATAGTTGCTCATGAATTTTTTATACTACTCTAGTGTCACCATTTGCAGTCCCCAAAACCTTTAACTTTCCTGGATGAACTGATGCTTTGGGGGTTACATGGTATGTTTATGTCCATACAATGGGAGAAAAAAACAGATCTGAAAGCAGGGTAATGTGAGGGTACTCACCAGGCTAGAATAACGGACTAGGACTGGAACCAGATGCGTCCAGCTGTACCATTCACTGTATGAGAGCCATCCATGGCATGAATACATCCTTTCCCTGTACCAAGAGGCCCTGAGGAGGGTGAGGAAGAGTTGTGCTGGGAACTCAGGGCCAAGCTGACTAAGGACAGTAGGGCGGAAGGCAGAGTCCTTGCACAGGGTGAGTGCGTGTGTTCTCTGAATCTGGACACCCCTCGCTTGCAGATTTCTCCAGAGTCCTTGGTCCTTGAACCACAGCAAACTTTGCCATTTCATTTGCATCTCATTCCTTTGCTTTTTCCTCTCTCTGCTGTGCATCCTGTCATCCCCTGACCTCCCTATCTCTCCTTTCACTTACGATGCAGCTGGGTTGACATGTCTCCTTTTTCTCGCTCTTCCTCACACTCCTCAGCCCTATCCTTCCCTGTGCCTGCTGCAGCTGGAGGGGAAGTAAACAAACCTGTCTGCAAGATGCCACGCAAGGAATTAAACTGAAGCATATTTCTTTCTACCTAAGGCAAAGCACTTTAATTATTTTGAGATAAGGCGGGCGCTGAAGGCAAAACTATACTGACAGAAACTGGAATCAACCAGCCTCTGCCAAGACTGGACAGCTCTTTGCAGACCAAGGTCACCGGGCTTCTGAGACAGGCAGCCCCTGGGCCGGTGCCATGGTTAGGACCTCTTCTTGACTACATGACCCTGCTCAAAATACCCTCTTCCCTCCCAGGCAAAGCTTTGCTTCTCTTGACACAATGAAGTTTGCTTTCCTCCCTCGGGGAGAAGACGAGTCACTTGCTGAATACATTTTCCTTCTGCTCCGGCTTCCAAGAAACTCACAAGATTGCCTATGACTCTAGCACCATGATACCTGCATCCATTTTAACTTCTCCTAGTTTCTTCACCTTCCCCCTAACCCATTTTTCCATGATTTGTACTTTCTAATTCAGATTTCCTTCTCTTTTTCGCTACATGAGTATGTGATTGCATATTTTAAATCATAAATCCAAACAGAATAAAAATAGTCTCTCTGTGTGGATACATTTCTACACGTATATGCTCTGAGTGTTAGCACCTATTGTTGTAATGAGGCTTCGATGAAGTTAAAATGCAGATAGGTTTTAGCAGAGTCTTATGCATAGAAGATGCCTAGTAACTACTTCGTGGGGTCTGATTCCTCCCTAAATTAGAAGAAATTTGGCTGCTATGTACACCCATTGAAAATGTTTTGCATCAGATGTTTCAGAACAGAAGAGTAGGAAGACGTAGGCAAGTCCCAACCACCCTGCTGGAGTCAAGGGCATCCTCCAGCTGCCACGTAGATGGGCAGCAAGATTGCAGCCATCTTGTGATCTTCGGGCTCCGTCAGCCTCTGTGCAAAGTCATGCTGCTGTCTGCAGTGCTTGCGTTCTATCGACCTTGGTATTGGGCACGTTCTTAGCCTCTTGAAGCCTACTGTTCTCCAACTCACTTATTTATTTATTTATTATTTTTATTTAATTATTTTTTTGTGGAACAGAAGGAGGGTTTTTTGGGGGAGGGGCTCTCAGGATGCTTTCAGGGCAGGTCTGGCTTGAGGATGAGGCGATCGAACCACAGCATCCTGAGCCTGACTGTTTTGCTTCAGCAGGCACTTAAGCACCTGAGATAATGGGCAGGCCCCCTCTAACTCACTTATTTAAAGAAAGGGAATTATCATATTTTCCTTTTAAAGTCTAGTGAAGGTGAAGTGAAATGAACCACATAAGCTGTCCATATCACCCTATATCTTCAAAGCTGTGCACACTGCCCAGCACCTTCCCATTTCTTCCACTCCTCCATCCTCGGCAAACACTGTACAGTCTCTCCTTCCATAGTGAACTTGACAGTTACATGAATAGCACAAAAATGGAAGGCGATTATGCAGCATTTTTTTTCCTGTGTCTGATTTATGTAATTTAACATAACATGTTCCAGGTTCGTTCACATTGTCATAAATGACAAGAATTTTTTCTTTTTCAAAACTAAGTCATAGTTCAGCAGCATGTACACAAGTGTGTATGAGTGTGTGTGTGTGTGTGTGTGTGTGTGTGTGTGTGTGTGAAAGAGATATTCTCTAGTCATTTATCTATTGGTGAACATGGATGGTTTCTATACCTTAGCTAGTGCAAACACAACTGAATGGATACGGGAACACAGACAAATGAAGACTTCATCCCAAAAGGAAAAACCAATGGTAAATGGAAAGTTGCACTCAGGAAACAAAGCTCTAGCCAAGCAGAGAAACATATTCACATGGGTTTACTCCCTGCTGTTGCTGGATGCCCCCCAAAATGCAAAACAGTGTGTAGTGTGGGGATTGTTATACCTTGAGGGCTTTGGAGCCAAAGCAAATCTGGGCTCTAATCCCAGGTTTGGCCTTGTTAACATAATAAATCATTATTATTCTAAAGAATACGCACCACCTAGCTTAAGAAGAGGTAACTCCAACTTCAGTCATGTATATAAAATTAGATTTTGAGTCAAATGAAAAGCATCTACTCATCAAGGAATCAGAGACATTTTCTTGTCAATGTAAGATAATTATCCAGGCAAGCCAGAATTCACTTTGGCTATAAAGAGAATTTAATAATGGGTTGGGAAGAGTTATCTTTTGCCCAAAAAGGGTCAACTTTGCAACTTTCTTATTCATTCCTCTCTCTCTCTCTCTCTCTCTCTCTCTCTCTCTCTCTCT
>NW_004524638.1:4918068-4922522 GCF_000260255.1 Octodon degus | reverse complement strand
CAGCCCCATCTTATTTGTTTCTATCCTCTTTCAAACAACCACATTTTTCTCTTTTTAAAAAATTAAATTGATTTTGTGCAAAATTGTTTTGAGTACGAGCCACATCTTCATGTCAAAGAGTTAGACTAAAAGTCATAAATTTCTATTTCTGCAGATTTATTGTAGAGACTCTTGTGTTACTTATTCCTCAGATTTTAGAAGATTTGTGTTATCATCACCCCCCCAAAACTCAATGTGATGTGTTCAAAATTTTGCTAGTCACACTGAAAAGAGAAAAAAAAAAGCATGATATGTCATACACCATGATAAACTACCCCATGTGGTTTGGATAAATTAAATACTTTAAGCTTTCAGTCTCCCTAATGATTTGGAAATGAAGCAGCTGTGATTTATGGCTTCATCTGATAGGCCAGATCTGAAGTTTACACTTTGAAAAATGCCATATTTAAATTTCCCTATAAATAAAAAATCATATTACTCTAAAAATCCAGCCTAGGATGTGCATGCAATAAATCAGAGCTTCTCCTAGTAGGAGGAGAAATCTTTAAGACTGATGAATTTCTACCTTGGAAAAAGGGACCCAGGAAATGAGACTCAGGCCTGTGCCTTCGCCATCACTTAGCTTGTAGGTATCGTTCCCTCTCATGCGGTCCTCTGTTGCCTCTCCCAAGGTCCACTTCAGACATGCCTTCTTTCAGCTACAGAGTCCAGATCAATTTTCTGAAATCTTGATACTAATATCAGTCTTGCTTCTTTGTGTTTGTTTATTATTTTAAATGACAAGATGGCAGTTGCATTCTGCTAGCATTCCCACATAATAATAAAATAGATAAGAAAAATGAAGCACATCATAGGAGGGGAAGACCCTTTAGGAGCTGTTAGCTGACCTGGGGTCTTTTGTCCTCCTTCTCTATCTTGTAAAAATATTCCTGCTCTCTCTGAGATCTTCATAATGGAGAAGATTAACTTATTTGATTCATAAATCTTCTTCTTTTAGTGACAATTAAATAGCTCAATGATCCTGTAGTCCATTGTGTACAGTGGAGCAAAACTAAATTAGATTCTTTAACAGTTTCTAATTCTCTCTGAGTTCTTAATAAGGAGACAAATGTCCCTCCTATGCAGGGCTGTCATGAAGATAGACAAAATAATGTATGCATAATTCTTAGAGCAATTTGTGGTGCATAATATGCACTCAATAAATAGTAGTTGTAGTTGTTATTTTTATAATTAGTACTATTGGCGTTCTCATTATTCCGCTAAACAATGACCAGGCACTAAGGAAGAGCATTAACATAAGAAGTTTCAGAGACAAGGAGGCATTAAGGAAGGGCCTCTTTTTCTGCTTGCTTCATAGACATGGCAGTGGGCTAGCAGGTGGCAAAATCAAATGAGATGTTGATTGAGTCTTCACAATATGCAGGACTCACTGGATGCTACTTCGGAATGCGCAGACATTCCGTTTCCGCCACGTAAGAAGTCTTGGGCTTGGGCAGGTCATGCAACATTTTGAAGCTAATTATTTATATCTACAAAATGGAACAATAGTCCTTACTTTATGTGGTGGCAATGAGAATTAAACAGAACTATGGATATGAAGCACTTAACTCTTGTATCTGTTCTATAATAAGTTGTCTAAAACAAAAGTTGCTGCGATGACTATTGCTCTTATTAGCATGATTGATTTTTTCTGGCACAGCTTTCTGTCCCCACTAAACTCAAAGCCACTCAACTCCCATGCATGCAGACCTCCCCTGGGCCCCCATCGCTTACTCCTGCTGTACTCAACTGTCTCACTTGACAGCTTCTGCTAGTTCATGCTCTTTCCATTTGCTCTGCTCAGGTTTTACGGAAGTCCTCAGCCGGCTGAGAGGAGCCCTCGCTTCATTTATGATTCATAAGGTGTCGAGTATACAGATGGCACTATATAAATGTTTAATAATCACCATATGCTTTCCCCAGAAATTCTGTCACTCAGAGAGCAGCACTGACTGAAGGCTTCTCGCCTCACTGACGGAGGAGGCTCAGAGGCGCACCTCATGCTCTGGGAGCCCTTGGCTGGTTGTATGTGCTCTGCAAGACTTGAGGACAGCAGTTCATTGCAGGAACGGGGTGGAGTTTAGAGATCACCAAATTGAGGCATTCGGGGAGAAAGGTGTTTCCTATGCTGGATGTCACTCTCTGTGTCAAAGCTCAGTGAGCTGTAAAGTCCCGGTGTCCATATTAATTATCTATTACAGAGCATCACTGTAGATGGTTGAGTGACCAGGAGGTGTGCAGCTGGGTCTGCTTCCAGCATGATCTCACTTCTCCTGGCTGTTTCCTGAGAAGGCTTCGCACCGTCTCTCTGTCGCCAAGGTCCTGTGCTGGGGCCGGGAATGCATATGGAACGGTTGGAGGCAGCAGCACACTTGACAAGCGGAAGTCATGATTGTCTGGTCTTCTGACAGTTGTCGATGTGCTCCCCTGACCTGTAAATGTCGCAGCTGACTGATTACAGTAATTGATTGAGTAAACATTTGTCAATAGCCTTCTAATGAAAAAGAAGTGAGCAGGAGATATTGCTGGAGCAGCTAGGAGCTAGAATTACTTAATGGAGAAGCATTGACCCATATTCTGGCTCCCAAATCCCCATCTGTAGCATGAAGATGCATCTGGGCAAAGCTTCGGTATAACTGCCACGCACTGGACCAGAGCTGTAGCGTGTGTCTGGTGTCTGTACCTGGAACACAACCTTCAGACTTGCTTGATGCGTCCTAGACAATGGATCTGCATCCATTGTCTAATTTTGTGAAAACTGAACATGGATTGACAACATTTAAAATCAGGTTATTTTACATTAAAATCTATGCTTCTAGCATCTCCTGGAGAAATCGCTGGCAGCATTGGACCTACATTTCTACAGGGGAATTGCTGTCTGGCCTGGGTGGTCACCCCTTCTGGAAGTGTGGCGTCCTTGCAGTTTGCCCCTGGCCCCACGCCTCACCTAGCATGCCAATTATTTCATTCCTTAGTGTTCATTCTGTGATCCCTGCAGGACTTCTAGTATGCTATCCCCATGTTATATGAAAATATAGTAATTCCAGTCCCCAGGTTAAGGGTATTCATGGTGCTGTAAATCTGTACTGCAGAAAATATATTTTTAAAACAACTAACAAATAAGAAAAAATTGGGCTTTCTGGTCTATTAAATAGCCCAGACATCTTATGTCTATCATGATGGTTATCATACAAAAGCAACCACTTAAAAATCTTTACCTTACCCTCTCTCCAATAGTAACGGGACTATGCCTGAAGGAGGCTCACACTTCTAAGCCGAGAACGCAACACAGTATTGAGCTACATCACCTGTTTCTAATGACCTAGTGTGAACTGTCTGATTCCCCAGGAATCTTATTCTTCAGGCACCAATAGGGTAGGAGGTTGGAAAGTAGGCTCTAAACCCCAGTGTTGTATATCAGGTGCAGTGACCTGTGGTCAGCAGCTCCTGCCAATGAATCTGATTGGCTGACAGCTGCACTCACCAAGAACATGAACTCGAGGGCAGTGTTTCCCTCAGTGCAGGCTCCAGGCCACTTAGTGCAGAGAAACGCTGAAATCCTGAGTTTGCTCTCCTGAGAATAGCAGCTCCTTTCTTGCACAGTACTTGGCAAGACAGCTGTGACGAGAGTCAGCGGCCTGAATTATGAATCTCCTCTCATCAGAGATAAGCCTCCAGGCAAGAAGGACTGAGCTGGCTTTTAGTGAAAGGAGGGAAACTGTTACCCGGAGGCTCTCCGAGGTACAGCGGCCCCAAGAGACTGCTCTCAGATGGCTTCCTGTCCAGTGCTGTCTCCTCCTGCTGCTGCTGAGCTCCAGATGGACTCCGCCCATCGGGCACTGCAGAAGGCATCCTGGAGATTGCTCCTCCGGTGGCTGTAGCTCTTCACGTGTGGCTCTTCTTGCAGTGGCTTAAGGCTCAGGGTACAACAAAAGCTGAAAATGCAGAACTCAGAGCTTAAACAAAAATGTAGGATTTTCATCTGTTTTGTTTGGTGGGGAGTGATTTTTCTTCCAGTGACTTCGAGCTCATGAGTACAGCAAGGACTGAAGATGAAGAATCCACAGAGCTTAGGCCCTTCTTAGGCTTTTGTTACACTTTTCATTTTCTTTCTCCCTGGAGCTGCTGTCTCATAACTACTCAGCAGTGACTATCTTTCTTTTGTGACTGGATGAACACCCAGGTCATCTTGTCACTTTGCCAGTCACCCTTATTGGTCTCAAATGAACAATCTCCATTCAGACATTATAATATGCAGCCTAAAAATATTAATGAAAATTATGGAAAGATGAGAGTTTCCTTTCTCGAGGCTGGAGAGAGAGCTCAGAGGCCTAAGCATCTCCCTGGCAAGCACAAGGATCTCAGTTCAACACCCACTACCGCATGTCATGGAGGCCAGCATAAGCAAGCGTGGG
>NW_004524638.1:4915746-4917478 GCF_000260255.1 Octodon degus | reverse complement strand
GGACCTGAGGTCGGTTCTCTCCCGTGCACACTCTGGGAAATCACCCCTACATTCTTCCCCTAACACTGATTCTGGAGACATGGAGTCAGCTTTATCGTCTCTGCTGCCCTAGAGAAGCTCACTGCCCTTTTCTTCTCTCTAGAGCTACCTAGACAGAGTGAGGCATTGACCCAATCCTTTTCCTGAGATCTTGGCCCCACGCCTCAAGCTGTCCGAGGGTATCACAGAAGCACCACTCTCAGCCAGAAGGGAGGAGCCAGCTGGCCTCAATAGCCAAGGACACAAGAGCCTGTGGCAGCTTTCTCCCTAAGAGTTTTTCTCATGGAATCTTTCCCAGATCATTTTACATTCCACTTGGGAAAGAGGCGTTATACCATTTTTCTATGTTAAGAGATATGATACCTAATAAGTCTTAAACTTAATAAATGAAAATTTCCAATAAACAAATATCCAGTTGTGTCATGTTCAGGATTGTTCTAGAGAAAAATATTTTTCAGAATAAAACATAAGACCAGTATTCCTGTTCTAAGAAAATGGCAAGATCAGACTGGGCGTGGTGGCACATGCCTGTAATCTCAGCACTTGGGAGGCTGAAAACAGGAGGATCACTATGAGTCTGATCTGTGTAGTGAGACCCCATAGACCCTATATTAAATACATTTTAAAAAGGAAAATAGTGAGACCATACAAAACATTGTCACTAGCTCAGGCTGATGGTAAGGCTCAACCTCAGAACACTTCTGGGAGAGAGAGATGCTAACATCTGTGAGCAGCAAGGACATCCGGCCTGTGGGGCAGGGAGTGCTCCTTCTGCAGTAACTCTGCATCACCACTATCTTACAGCTCACCAACACTGTGACTGTCTACCACTGTTTCCCCATTAGACTGAGAATTTTTAGAGAATACACCTGTATGTTATTCATCTTGAAATCTTAACACACTGACCAGGATCCAGCGATTAGCAGGCAGTGAAGAAACGCCAACTCAGTGGAGTAAAAGCATTTCCCCTTCTGCAAACTCCTCTTTGATCCATTTCCTCTGGTGAAATGGAAGACATGGCTGACAGCTTAATCATTGCTTCAAAGGCAAATCTGTTGAAAGGTAGCTGCAAGTGCACTTGAGGAGTGATCCTGTCTCTGTCTCCTTCTCCAAAATCGTTTCACCTTGCGGTATGTCAACCAGGAGAGATCATCCACCCCGCTATATTTCTTTCACCTGTGTCCAGATATCCTGATTTCTTCTTGTGGACTACAACACTTAGAAGGAAATTGAGTCAGCGATCCGCTTGAGGTAGAGTTTGTTGGCTGCTCATTTTTTCTTTGTGTTGTTGTTGGTTGCTTATTTAAAAGAATTTCTTCTTCACACTACCTCTCTATAAATTAATAAAGGTTTCTGGGTCTTTGACAACAGGTCAGGGTAAGGCTGGATTTATCTAAGGAAAATGAACCTCAGACCGGGGACAGTTTAGGAAGCTCCAGAGAATACCATCTACACTGAGCACACAGCTTTTCATCTTCAGAGACCAAAATACCTTCTGCACTGTTCGCCATGTCCTCCGCTTCTTCTGTGCAGTATTTCATTCATCTTTTCCGCAAAGGTTTTCCATGCTCTATGTAGGTGGCCCACAAGTGCCTGCCCCCCTGAGACCCGCAGCTCTTCCCACGAAGGAGTGCTGTCTTATTTTCTATTTAGAAAATAGCTACATGGATCAACTGAATAGATTCTGACTGCC
>NW_004524638.1:4906732-4914717 GCF_000260255.1 Octodon degus | reverse complement strand
TGCATATTTACTCTGTTGCATATGATTATATATTATGTTTTGAAGATAAATAGATCAAACAACTTTTTTTCAGTCACAATCCAAATAACCTTAATAGATTAATACTTTCAAAAACAAATCCTAGTGTAAGTTTATATTTCTACAACTCATCTTGTTAACACAGAGAACATTAACTGTAATATTTTGAGGAGTGTTTTTGTGGACTTGGGTGACACACTAATAATGTGCTCTCTTGTCCAGGTACAGTGCCAGTCCCCTGAGAGAGAAGAATCACATTTTTTCTCAAGGAGCTCACAGTTTCAAGAGGAATTAGATTCTATTCAGAAGGGATATGAACAAACAACATGTGGAACAATGTGGTGAGAGCTTAAATAAAAAACAATTACTTTTAATTTTTTGAATGATCTTCTTAATTTACAGTGGCAAATTAATGAGCAGGTAGATGGGGAAGGAGGAGGACCTTTTCTATCCTGCCCTCTTATTAACATTGTTGAGAGCTGTGAAATAGTTCTGAGGCAGAAGAAGAGTTGTCTCTCATGGGTGCAGTTTTTAAACATGGTATTTTGGGAAGATACAGAGATTCCTACAAGCACCAGGGTTGCCAGCTGCCTGCTGTACTTGCCCAAGACAGGAATTCTGCTCTGCCCTCATGTGCGTCCCATTCACCCGGGAGCAAAGGGAGCACACAGCACCGGGGCTCCACCTTGACACCCTGCTCCACCGGCCTAGGACAGGACTGGTGACTCCAAGGTTCAGCCGAGCTTGAAAATCACCACCTGACTGGAAGGAGCTCACTATTTTGACAGTGTTGCCAAATGCTGCACATCCTGCTAGGTAGATTTGCATACTGATTTCTTTTGTCCTTTATATTAAAAAAAAACCACTTCTGAACAAAATATCACCACGATTTTATGTATAAAGAAATAGATATTCTAAAAGATGACATAGTTTGCCCAATGTGACCAATATAAATAACAAAATCTGGAGTTTAGTCTCAGCTCGTTCTGACTCCATAGATTGTTACCTATCTATTCCCTTACTGTCACTTAGGTTCTGTTATTCTTTCGATGAGTTTTAAAGAAAATATGTGGTTAGCTTCCAGAGTAGAAAGCATTTCTAAAAATGAGTAGCAACCAAAGAGAAACCACCTACCTGCTCAGTGACAGAACTACACAGAGCTAGGTATAAAAGGCATATCCCTGTGGAATAATAGACCAGCTTTCAGCCATCCCCAGGGCCCAGGCTGTGAATCAAATGCCCATTATTCAAATCTCCTTGCACTGGACAACACATGGTCCCTGTGACTCCTCAGAAGCACCAGTCACATAAATCATCGGATGAGAAGTCAATTTCAGCTCCTTCATCCAAAGGGCAAGCTCTATGCAAATACGTCGGACCCCTTCTCCTCAAGCCGCCGCAAAAGGCGAGCAGGTAGAGCTTCCTGCTGGGGAAGGAGGGCTGGGAGAGACAGAGGGCAAAAGCAGCAAGACTTGACCCCTGGGCACAAGGGTAGTCTCTTTGTCTATCTCCGCCTTTCCCTTTGTGGTCAGAGCCGCTGGGGCTGCAGCCAGGAGGACAGGAAGGGTCTGTCATCTCCCAAGACAAAGGCAGAGCCCAATATGCAGGCAGTGACGCTGTGAAGGGGAAGAGCATGCTACCTTCTGCACTCTCACCCAGATGGCTTCCCGGTACAGGCGCCTTCTTTCTGCTTCCCATGTGACGCCTTCCCACCTTCTGTCCTCGGATTGCTGGAAGCCAAGCAGTGCTGCGCTCATCTCACTGTTAACACAGCAGCTCTTTTGCTTGGCAGACAGCAATCTGACTCCCAGACAGATCTTCACCCTTGCCACAGCCTGGGGCTCATGACCTTTCAAGGTATAGAGCAGGCCTCTTTCTTTTGGGCCTTCCCTTACAGATTTCCTTCATCTGTAATTCTCTTCATTCCTTCTCATGGGAAACACCTATGTGGTTGTTAGTTCTGCTCAATTTCTGGCAGTACTGCTGAGCAGAGTGACTTTTATAGTGTTAATGAATAATTCTCCCCTCAATTGCTCTGGACAACACTAGGGAGATAATACAATATTTACACATGTGTGTCTGACTTATTTCACTTATAAGTATAGTCTCTAGTTACATCCAGTTAGCTTAAAAAAGCCTCAAGATTTTCTTTCTTTATAGCTGAGTAATACTCCATTGTATAAAAATATCATTTCATTTTTTATCCATTCTCCAGTTGCTGGGCATTTGTGTTGTTTCCAAAACTTAGCTATGACAAATTGTACTGCTATAAACATGGATGCTCATATACTGTGTGGTATGATGTTTTCAGTTTTTCTGGAAAAAAATACCAGGAGGAGAATAGCTGGGTTGAAATGTACTTCCAAATTTAGTTTTGTGAAGAGTCTCCACACTGATTTCCATAGTGGTTGCACCAGTCAACACTCTCACCAACAGTGGAAAAGGTTCTTTTTTCCTCACAGCCCCTCCAGCGTTTGCTATTGGCTGACTTCCTCATGATAGCCATTCTTTATGATGTGAGATGGAATCTCAATGTTGTTTTAATTTGCATTTCTCACTTTTTATCCACAGCCCTGTTCCCTGTTTCCTAAATTTCCACACCAGTAGTTGTCAAAGGTGAGCGTGCATCAGAACAACATGCAAGCATTTTAACGCTCACTTCTCTGAATCTAATCCCTGGTTACTAATCTAGTAGGTCGTGCAGGGCCCTAGGAGTAGGAATTTGCAGGAGATTCCCCATGACACTGGTGCTGCTGCCTGGGGTTAACACTGGGACTCACTGGTCTGCATGGACCCAAGTATGTGTGCTCAGTTGCTTCATGATGGTTCAGTCATCTCCCCGCACACTCACCAGTCCATAAGACAATGGCAGACACTGAAAAGCATTACCTAAATAAATAAATACATTCAAGTACCTTACTTATCCATTTTTGTATGATAAATTGCCCATCCCCAAGGCACAGCTTAAAACAACAAGTATTATTGCATCGTTTTTATTCATCAAGACCCTGGAAGAGCTTAGCTGAAGGCTTCTGTTTCAAGGCCTCTTAGGATGCTGTGGTGACACTGCTGGATAGGGGTATAGCTTCATGGAAAGCTCCAGCACATGAGGGTCCTCCTCCAAGTGGACACATGAGGTCTCAGCTTCTCCGTGTTGGTAGCCAGAAACTCAGGCCTTCACGTGAACTTGACCGTTGACTTCCTCCACGTGGACCAACTGGCTTTCCCTGGAATGAAAGATCCAAAAGATACAGTAAGCCACACCCAGGCTGCAAGTCATAATCATTTCTAACTAGCCTTAGAAATTACCACTTTTGCCATGTGCAAGAGCACAGACCTTACAAGCCTCCCGGGCTAGGTATCGCTCGCACACGAAGACAGAACCAGGTCAGTGACAGGAAGTGGAGGTGTTCTTTTTGGTTAGGACACCTTTTCTGAGGGAATGCTACAGAAACAAAGACTTAAATGAAAAGGAACTTCCCACTATATACAGCATGAAGAGTAGAAAGCTACAGGCAGAGGAAAACAAGTGCCTTGCAAAGGGCATGAGCTCAGTACAATCTGAAGCAAAGAAACTAGGCCAGTGTGCTTACAGCGGAGGGTAGCCATCATTATTAATATGAACACCAATATGATTTCTAAAATATCCACGGTGCTCAGGGTCTTACCAGCCACATGAAGAAGAAAAAGGACATTTCTTTTAACTTCAAGGAACTGACCTTTCCGTCAAAGAAAAACTCTTTTTTCAATTAGTGGAATTAGAAAAATGTCTGGATAATTTAGCTTCAATACATTTCCATTACCACACCTGCTAATTCTCCCTGTGTGAGTTCCAATTATGTTTCATCAACCCAGGAGCAAAAATTTGAGAAAAAAAGTACTAATTAACTGAGTGAAGCAAAGGCTAGACTTTATATTTATCAAACTTAATGAGCCAAGAGCTTTCCAATATTGAAGGATGCACAACCTAGAATCCTGGAGCATCAGAGGACATCTCTGCAGTGCCACCACCCTTCCTCTTCACCTTAAACTGGACCTGGAGCCAGCAAGCTACAGAAACCAGCTCAAGGTCTCCCAGCTTGTTCAAACGCCCTCCACCCACTAATTCCATTAATGGACTGAAAGCGCACAGTCACAAGCCAGGTGCTCAGAGCTGCAGAGGAGTGGGCTCAGGGTGGGGCGGTCGTCTTGCCACACCCAGGCAGGTGGGACCCAGAGGCTGCTTTCCCTAACTGTGGGTGGAGCCGAGAAAGGAGAAGCAGCAGCTGAGAAGCACCTCTGGACATCTCTCCTGCCCATAGTGGTGATGTGTGTGCTTATTTATCTTACCTGTAGGGTTCTATAACTCACCTGCCAAAGAATGTTGAATCCTGCTTCACAATACCATTTTCTCCTTTTCTGATTGGAAGAGTCAGCGAACTGTGTCTCGGGGGCCCCACCCAGCCCACTGCCTGATTTTGCATCACCCTTCTGTGAGTCACAAATGATTTTTACATTTCTAGATAGCCAAGACAAAATCGAAAGAAAAGAATACTTGTCATAGATGAAAACTAGGAGAAATTCAAATCTCCCTCTACATAAATAAAGTTGGCTCACAGTCACATCCATTTGTCTAAGTGCTGCCGAGGGCTACTGCTCCACCACAGCGGCAGGGCTGAGTGGCTCTGACAGAGTCGGCGGGCTGTGAGCACAAAGCGTTCACTACGCTCCCACTCAGGGACATGTCTTTGGACCGCTGGTGCAGCCAGATGTCCAGTGTACCCAGGTTCCTTCTCTGTGCCTCCGATCTTCCTCGGGATCCTGTCTTGCCAAGCAAAACTTCGAGGTAAGTTTCCAACCACAAGACAGTTGTCTGTGAGGCATAGGTCTGGCTTGGGATACTAGGGTATTTGGGTTTAGGATTTACAGATACAACGGCAGTCTCAGTTTTCTGGCTCAAACCACTCAGGCTCGGTCTGCTCTCCTAGAAACATCCTATGTCAGTACAGCGGGAGAATGAGGGAATCGCTCACCTCTCCCAGCTGCGGCACTGAAAGACTCCGATGTGGCTGCTCTTCTCCTGTCTCCGTGGCCCATGCAGTGCTGGGCCACAAAGAGAGCAAACCTGGAGCACATGGATGACTCCACCGTGCCCAGCCACTCCCAGACAGCGCGCTAGCGAGGTGGAGACAGGAGGAGGCAGCTGAGGGACACCGCGCCTCGGCTCCTTGGTGGCCGTACAGTTTGCAGGAAGATTCCTTGCTAGGCTAAGTGGGGCCAAAAGCTCTTACATGCGTCAAGGATGTATTAGACAGTAGGATGCATTTTCAAGGTGTGTTTTTGTCAATTCTAGCCAGATATATAAAGTAAAACCAAAACAAGGTATTTGTTTATATCTAGTAAATAGTTTGAGACAAAATTTGGAATTACATAAATCAGTGTTTATAACACTGCGGGCAATAAAAAAAGAACACAGATAGGTAGATATCATCATTTTCAAGAGCAGATCAATTAAGTCTGTTTTCAGCTACTATAACAGAATACCTGACACATGCATAATTTATAATGAACAGAAATTTATTGTTTACAGTTCTGAAGGCTGAGTAGACCCAGATCACAGCTAGCATTTGGCAGGGACCATCTCACATTATCCCATGGCAGGAGGTGAAAAAGCAAGAGGAAGAGAAACAGAAAAGGAGAGGACAGGAAAGGAGAAAGGAAGGGAGAGGAGGGAAGGGGCGAGGAGGGGAAGGGGAAGAGAAGAGAGGGCAGGAGAGGAGAGGGAAGGGGAGAGGAGGGGAGAGAGACAGGGGAGGAGAGTGGTGTGGAGGGGAGGGAAGGGGAGGAGAGGAGAAGAGAGTAGAGGAGAAGGCAGGAGAGGAGAGGGCAGGGAAAAGGAGAGGAGGGGGACGGGGAGGAGAGGGGAGGATAGGAAAAGGGAGAGGAAGGGAGGGGAAGGGAGAAGGAGGGGAGGGGAAGAGAGGGCAGGAGAAGATGGGAGAGCAGGGGAGGGGGGACAGTGGAGGAGAGGGGAGGGGATGGGAGGGCAGGTCTGGGCAGGAGAGGAGAGGGCAGGAAAGGAGAGAGGATGGGAGGGGAGGAAAGGGGAGGGGAGGGAAGGGAAGAGCAGAGGAGGAAAGGGGAGAGCTGGGACTGGAGGGGAGGGGAGAGGAGGAGCAAACAGCCCTTTTTATGAAGAACCCAGTTCAAAGGAAAGAACCTGTTCCCAAGATGCTGCCCTTAATGCCCTCAGGCAGGCAGAGCCATCCTGAATGATCCCTTCTCTTAGCCCCTCCTCCCACACTTCTTTTTTTTTTTTTCAGGTCTGTTCCCCACCCCCATAATTTTATTGATAAACAAATAGCAATGAGACAGTTTCAAATCAAATTGGTAGGAAGTTTCAATAATTCACACATTGCATACATTCTTCCTAGTGGTTATTTGTTGTACAAGATGCAGACATGATATCCTATTTACAAACACCATTAGAACAAATCCCTCTATTCATTAAGAGAATGTAACTATTCTGCTGTGGATTAAGTTTCCAACACAGGCTTTTGAGGGACGTTTTCAAAGGAGACCCACAGTTGTGCCCTTAGAATTTTTTTGTCATTTCATTCTAAGACACAGGTTTTGAAAGAGAGAGAGAAAGAGAGAGAGAGAGAGAGAGAGAGAGAGAGAGAGAGAGAGAGAGAGAGAGAACTGATACAATGAAACTCAGTGCAGTTTATTATTCAAAGCTACCAAAATAATTCTGAAACTTTAAATGTCTGAAAAGATATTTTGATCAATCAAATGCCAGCCAGCAAACCCAATGAGAGGATCTTGCAGTCATTAAAATGACCCTGTTGCAATGTGGGAAGTTCCTTTATATGTATGTAAAATGATATTCAAGCAGAAACTAGAAGAGAACATTGCCTATATGCTGCAATTAATGTAAGAACATGCCTGCATCTGATTAAAAATGGGGCATTTCTAAAACATTTTTCTATGAAGCATGGGAAACATGTGTGCAAATATTTTTCTACAGTTCATGAAAATCATTGTAATAAAAAATGCTTTATTTTACTTATAAGCTCACATATTTGTAACTTAAAACAAAGAAAAAACATACGAATATTCGCCCCATCTCTCTTCGGGGCACTGCACGGGAGCGCCGCCTGGGCGGCTGCGGAAGCACTCTGCCGAGGTGACTTTGGCTGGGTGGCAGTGCTCCTGGGGGAAGCGAGCTGGGTTCTCTCTACAAACTCTGCTGATCGTGACATCGACAGAATGGATGTCCCTGTCGGGAGGTGGAAACAGGGCCGCTGAGCAGGTGACTCCATGGGGCCAGATGGTATTTATTCAAAGGCTCATTTATTTGGATGAACTCACGTATGGGATAGCGGGGATTCTGACAAGGACGTGTAATACCCCATTTCCTGGCAGATTACGAAGCTGAAGACATTGTATATGTCCTCTGAGGAGAGCCAGACTGGGACAGAATGAAGCTCAGAGGTAGGCGAACCCTGACAGAGCCCAGCTTCCGTGGGACTGATGAAAATTGAGGGCTGATTGCCTTGAGCTATGTGCTCAGGCGTAGTTCCTCAGGCTTCGCCCCTCAGAGATGTGTTGAGTTCCTAACTGCAAGCAATTCAGCATGTGACCTCACTTGGAAATGCTCATTGCAGCACACCCCAAAGCTCCTGTGTCCAGGGAGTGCACCGGCTAGTCGCTTGTCCTCACTTACCTTTCAAATTGCTGCCTTCAGTCACAACTTGAGTCTTACTAATCCAGAGCTGAAGGAGAAAGACCCTGGCAACTGGAAACCTAGCTAAAACCAAAGGAAGGTGAAGGAGCAGGAATACAGGCAGAGAACAAAGCACTTTCTTCCCAGAGCAGCTTATAATAATTTTATAGCAGGAGCTGGAGAAGAATTTGAGGTGGGGCCGAAGACCGTGGCACCCAGGCATCCGTGCTTTGCGTGACGATGTATAATGGGGAGGCCT
>NW_004524638.1:4898064-4902872 GCF_000260255.1 Octodon degus | reverse complement strand
AGAAATAGAAATACTCCTTCAGCTTCCTTGGTGCCATGTGAAGCAGTAATATCCAGGAGATAGTGGCTTAGAAGTACTAAATATTTTTATTAAATTAAAACAATTATGATGTTTTTATTGGTATATATATTAATGACTAATTAATTAATTCTTAACAATTGTGGTTCTCTATGCATTGCTAACATTACGTTATGGGCTATAAATAGACACAGGTCTTGCAGTCAGAAACTCAACTGAAAGCAACAGAGACGAATCTTTCATGATATAGACATTAGCAAAACATGGGTGAAGGTGTTTTTAACAGGAGACAAAAGAAGAAAAACTAGTGAGAATAAAGTAGAGAAAAGGAAGGAATATTAAAAAAAAAAAATAGGGCCAACACAGGAAGCGAAAAGGAAACAAGGAAGGACACAGAGAAGGAGCAGGAGGGGCTGGCAGTCACTGCGGGCTCCGATCTATCTCCCTCCTTGCCTGATGCTGCTGTACCACCAGCTCAGAGCCTGATTATGACGGCTGACTTAGCAGAGTGCCTCCATATTTTTAGATGAAATTAATCATTTTCATGTGTTATTTTTGGATAAGATAATGGCTCGGGTACAAAGCGGCTTCTTCATTAGCTGCCAACAGTAATGTAAACAAGCTTGGTTCTCTGCTGGGCAGCTTCTATATTCAGTTCTGCCTTCACCGAGCCAAACTCTGTGATAAAGAAATTCTCCTCCAGCCCATGAAGGATTGCAGAACGGTGGAACTAGGCACAATCAAAGGGAGTTGGAACCGCATTGGCTCTAAAGTTCTCTTTGTTCCATTTCTTTTAAGTCAACCACTATTTCTTAGGGCCTGCCAGATAACTCAGTGGATTAAAGTACCTGCTTAGGCAGACTCAGGGACCCGGGTTCGATCTCAGGCATGCTGTGCCTGCCCTCCCCCTAGGGTGCACTGAAATGGCAAATACAACTGGGGGTGGTGCGTGCCTGTAATCCCAGTGCTTGGGAGGCTGAGAACAGGAGTATCACTATGAGTCTAATCTGTGTAGTGAGACCCTCTAGACCCTGTACTAAATACATAAAAAAAAAAAAAAAAAATAGAACTACTACTTACATGGCACTGTGGACAGGCAGACTGGACTATTCTGTGTTGTGGGGAGCTTGGAGCTACCGGATGCTAAGCAACATCAAACCAATAGATGCAAATAGTACCCCCTCTCCAAAAGTCTCCAGGCAGTTTTCATGCCTGGGGGAATGCATTAGGGCATCTCTCACTGACTCAAATCAATAAATTAGAGACCAGTAATAGAGCTCAGTGGTGCAACACATTCCTGGCAATGCAAGATCCTGAGTTTGATTCCCATAACACGCACCCCCCCAAAAAAAAACCCATGACAAATCAATAGATTAAAATCATAACACTACTGCTCAGATTATGGTAGCATAGACTCCTGGCTAACTGAAGGCAGCAGACAGAATTTCCAAGTGGTCTCCCCTATGCAGAAAGGTAGACTGCTCTTCTTCACTCACCCTCCTTTCTGGGTTAGTGCTGATGACACACCAGAGACTGCTCCTTGGGCGAGGGCAGGCTCCAGGCATTTCCCTGGTGGCCACTGTTGCTGATGGAACCCTGGCATGGAGGGACCTCTGTTTTCTCCTCACTTGCTTCATCCCAGCGCTAACTGCACAGCAGACTGGAGAGCCAAAGGCAGTTGTTCGTCTTATACTACTGACAGCTCAGGGACAAGAGGCAGGAACTGTAGAGACAGGGAAACGGCAACCCCTGCTCCACTCCACACCAGTCAGGGCTGGGCACACACCGTCTCCTTCTTCACTTGTCTCCATGGGGCCGGAGGTGGTGGCTCTCCCCCTGCTGTCTCTCTAGTCAGTCCATTTCATTGAAACTTAGATAAAACATGTGTCCTTCTTGTATCATAAGAGGCCTGTTCTTCCTAGTCTAAATAACACTCACTTCCTGTGTTCTCATTCTCCACTTAGGGGTCACGTAGTCCCAGGGTGGCTGACCACAGGAATGCTTATGGCATCTCGGCTCCTGGTCACAGAAACATAGTTTAGGGCAGCATCTTTACAAAGAAATCATGCCACAAGCTGACAGCAGAACTCTGTCCATGTCTAGGTGTGTGGGGATCTAAACAAACCACAGCAAGTCCTTGTTTGCACAGTTTGTTCTCTTCAACTTTAAATTAAATGCTGGGAGACAACTCAATAAATACATAACTATAATGAAATAGAAAGGTTTCGTAGGAACCTAAAGAAATGCATGTGGCCCCAGGTGAGAGCAGTAAAGGAGAATCCGTGAGTGAGAGGGAGCGTCAGTGCCCTAGTGAGAGTACAGCAGACGTCTACCAGATGAAGAACACTGGGGATCGAGCAGGACAAGTGGGGGGACTCCCCAAAGCAAGTGTACCCCGTGGTGCAAAACAACCTGATACATTATGAAAGATTCAACAATATCTGTCTTCAAGGGTGTAAAGTACAGGAAAGGTCAGATTTAGGCCAGGTCAGACTCCAACCTGGGAAGACTAGAAAATCCAGAATCCAGGGAAGATTTTAGAGGACAATCCCCAGGCTCATGGCTAGGACAGCTTACCTGGTCCTTCTCTCTCATCCCCTTAAAATTCATGTGTTCAAATTCTTTAACTCTCAGTGTGTTGGTACTAGGAAGTGGGGCCTCTGAGATGTGATGCATGATTTTGGAGAATTATTGCCCTTCCTAAGGTGACCCAAAGCACTCTCTAGTCCTTTACTGTGTGAGCATGCAGTGAAGGCTAGCAGTGTGAAGCTCAGAAGCGGGCTATACCGTAACCCAACTTTGTTGAAACCCCAATCTCCAACTTTCTGCCTCCACAACTATGAGAAATATGTATTTGGTATTGTTTAAGTCACACAATCTGCACCTTGTTACAGCAGCCCAGAAGGACCAACATCAGTTCAAATGAATTCTGCTTTCCCTGACATTACTATCCAGTCCTGAGCATAACGAAGCCATGGGGGCAGGGAGGCTGTGGTCGTCTCTCCTGATGCTTGTCTAGTGCTGGTATTGTTTTCTCCTCTTAACCATGACCTTCTCAATGGTGGTAGCTTTCATATAGACATTCCTAACGCAAATATACATGTCACATGCTGATTACAGCTTCAAATATCATTTTTAAAAAGCATATTAGGTCATCCCAACTGGACTGTCAAAAAGAACAGTAACCCTCCCTTACCTAAGGAGGAGACACCTTCCACAGTATATACCTCATCAAAGAAAAGTTCTATAAAAGGAAATTGGAACAAAGTTCTAACTCAGGGAATTTATTTTCTCCATGTGGATAGCTATGAAGCCATGTACTAGGAAGAGGAAGCATTTATAAAAACAAAAGGCCCTTCAGAGCTAAAAAGCACTATAATTTTACACCAAAATGTTAGACTCAGAAGACAAGTTAACTTTCATGTTTCAGCTCTTTTATTGGTCAAAGTCAACTGAGGAATTATGTTAATTAAAAACTCTGAGACCTGCTAGGACTTTTGCATCTATAAGATGGACTGTTGGTCAAAATAATTTTAAGTTTTTAAAAAGGAAAAGAAACCCAAATAAAATTAGTTTAAGTAAGAAGACAGGAATTTGTTGATTCCCATAAAACAACAGATTTGGGGATGTTGCATTTGAGAAGTTCTCACTTGTCTCATGTTAACAGTGCCCTCTTTTTTTTTTTTTAATGTTTCTACTGTCTGATAGATTTCAACCAGAGCCAGCCTCCACCCCCAGGCTTTCTCCCCCTTTCATTTTTCAATTCTCTTCGCAGGGTGCTAGCTGCCTCCTCTTCACTAAGTTTCTTTCACTCAGCACAGATCGTGACTGCAGTCTGCTACACAAGTACATTTTTAGGTAAAGGAAAATAAACAAACTTCCCATAGTTCCTATCTGAAAGAATCTCTCCTCTCATGAGGAGAGATGCTTATCAGACTGCTTTAGAGTATCCGCTCAGCCATAGACCAATCAATAAGATCCAAATCATGGCGGCGTAATTGCCCTGGCTGGATCACATGCCTAATTCTTGGGTCAGGATAGTATAGGCAATATATATGAGTTAGCATACACAAGTGGTTCTTATTTTTATGTAAATAAATACAGTAAGTTATAATGTAGAGCCAATCTCTTCCACTCTACTCAGGGATTTTACATTTGAGAAGTTCTCAGTTGTCTCCTATTAACAGTGCCTTCCTTCCTTCCTTCCTTCCTTCCTTCCTTCCTTCCTTCCTTCCTTCCTTCCTTCCTTCCTTCATGTATTTGGTACAGAGTCTCACTACATAGCTTGGACTCATGATGATCCTGCTGTTTATAGCCTCCCCAACGCCGGGATTACAGGCCTGTGCCACTACGTCTTGGCCCGCTCAGCACCGCCTAGAGGTGGGGTCGGAGCACATGTGGCGTGCAGAGTCGAAACTCAGTCCCTGCACTTGTCTAAGCAGGTGCTTAGTCTGCTGAGCTATCTGACCAGCCCAACAGTGTCTTCCTTTCGTTGGACCATTCTCATTTGTGCCTGTGTAGGCACAGCTGTATAGATATGCAAGTGCTGGAAAAGCTAGTGAAAAAATCAAAATCTATCATCAGTTCAAAGATTTTTGAATCAATATGCTTGAATCTGGAAAAATTAAACACCTACTTTCCAAGGGCCAGCCCAATAGCTCAGCGAATTAAAGGGGCCTGCTTAGGCAGGGGGAGGGGCCGGAGTTCGAGCCCCAGCCTGCCGCGCCGCGCCCCCCTCCCGCCACAGGGCGCGCTCACACTGAGCGGAAGCGCGCCTGCAATCCCAGCAC
>NW_004524638.1:4892951-4897964 GCF_000260255.1 Octodon degus | reverse complement strand
TGTTCGCCTTCTACATTTGTGTATCACTCTATAGCCTCTGTATTCATTCTGTCTCCATGGTAACTTGTTTGGGCTCCACTACAAAGACAGAGGTACTTGGAGATCAAGTCAGACAAAAGTACTTATGTTTGTCCTTAAATGTTTGGTTCTCTGCTTCCTGCTCTGTGTCCTTTTCTTTGTGTTTGTTAATACTTAGGAACTATTCCTGCTTCTATCTAAGCCAGCCCATAATTTATAATCTGGACTCCACCCATGATCCTCTACTGAAGGATTAAGCATTTCAAATTGTCTCACTTACCTCTTCTATAAACAATTTTTCTCTCTCTTTTCTGTTAACATCTAAATGTATTAACATACAAATATATTCCTCCACTTAAAAGGACTCTCCTCAAAGTCCTATTGTCTTCAAAATTGTTCTTCATTGTTTTTCTCTTTATAGATGTATCAAAAGTATCAACTACGCTGTCTCTAACTGTTCACCACCTAGCCATCTTTAAGCTCCTTTTATGAGATTTTGTCTCCAGCACCCACTACAGCTACCCTGCTCAAGCTTCCCACCAACCTCCATCCCTCACCTGATGGACAATGCTTTGAGCTCATGCTAGTAATTTCTAAGCATCATTTGACTTGCACATACACTCCTTTCTCAGAACATTTTCTTCCTTGGCTTTGGGACTCCACATTCTTCTGGTTTTGCTCTTGCAGACCTGACTGCTCCTTCTCAGTCCTTTTTAGCTGGGTCCTTTGCTTGCTGGTAACTTGTTTAATATAGCAATTTCCTTGGCTTCCATTCCATATCTCTCTAGGAAACACACCTACAGCTTTAAATGAAGGCATGCTGACTACTCTTGAGTTCTCCAAAGCTCCCATGTCTAGGAATCTTCCTGAATTCAGGGCCGAAGCACAGCTCTCTCATCCCCAGTTCACACTTACTTCTCTCCAATTTGTCCCATAAAATTTAATGTTATCTATGTTCCTCCTGTCACTCAGGCCATAAATCTAAGGACCTCCTTTGCTTTTTCCTGGTGCTGCAGATGGAGCTCAAGGTCTTAAATTGCTCTACCACAGAGCTGTAGCCCCAGCTGTAAATCAAAAAAGCAAATCATTTTTTATGCTTTTCTCTTCCTGAAATTCCACACCCAAACCATCAGCAAGTCCTGCCTCCAGGATGCATTCTCAAGATACATGTTCTCTGACTCTCTGCTGCCTGTCAGTGCAGGTTACCAGCCAGTCTCTCCCAGTGTCCCAGCTCCAAGTCTTGCTCCTACATGGTTCCTTCTCCCATATAGCCAAAAATGATTATCTGAAAAAACATCCACACTATACCTCCCTCCTGCTTCAAATCATACAAAGGCCTCCTCAAAATTAAACTCAAAATCACTTCCACCTTGATCCTCTCTTCTCACATTCTCTCTCTTACTCATACACCCTGACTGCAGGGCCTCTTCTAAGTCCCTTCTCTAAATCCAGATTTTATTGGCTTCATGTCCTTGACTTTCTGGGTTTCACTTTTAGAAAGTGTTTCCTCACTTCCACTGTTTCATTGCCATTGAAGTCACTGCTCAAAAGCCACTTTCTTAAGGAATGACCACCCATCTAACCCTTTGTGCAACAGGCATGTTCCCTGGAGACTGTAGGAAATCTTTATTCCCTAAACATATTCTGGTTTTTTGTTTTTTTTTCATAGCCCATAGTTTTCCATTATACGTCACTGATTAATTTGTTTTCTGTTTTTCATATTCCTTCATAGGAGTGTGACCAGGTAATATTTCTGTCTAATTCCCTTGATTTCAAATCATTTTGCTTCTCTGTGCACAAATGTTTGATAATTTTAGGACAGCAGTAAAGTATAAATAAAATTTTTCATGAAAAAATAAATTTGTGTTTCTTATTGAACATTTTCACAATAGACGCCCAATAAATTTTGGATGAATAGTTGGATAGAAGGGATGATGGATGGAAGAACAGGTGGGTGAATGAATGTGCAGATGGATGGATGGATGGATGGATGGATGGATGGATGGATGGATGGATGGATAAATTGTTTCTGTGGTGAGACAAATATTTAAAATGTATCAATTCAATAGTTCTCTCTCACTAGCAAATAGAGGATAGCAAGCATGTTCTTTCCCTTATCTATTGCCACATGTTAAAACACCTCAAAATTTCATGGCTTGGGACAATAGTTGAACACTTCAGAGGGTCAATGTGTAGTTCTTCTGGTTATCACAGTATTGGCAGGAACCCTGCCATGGCTACAGACATCTAGCATCTAGGCTGAATAGGTCTGTCCAAAAGTGGCTCACTCCAATGGATAGCAGTTGGTAGTGGCAGTTGGCCAAAAGGGACTGTCCACCAGCACAACTCTATTTGTCCCATCCACATCACTTGGGTTTATTTCAGCATGACAATTCAGTTCTTCACCCTCCCACTGCAAGATTGTTTTCTGACCCAGCCTTACAAGTCTCAGAAGTCATTTCTGCCACCTTCTATTAATCAAACAATCACAGCTGTTGATATGATTTAAGACTCCACCTCTTGAAGTGAGAAGCAGTGGCTGTCTATCACACCTATGAACAGCTCACTGAGTTCCACAGGTTTGAGGAAACACATCTATATGTTTTATTTTAAGCAGCTCAGATCTTGGAAATTATAAATGACTAAAGTAAAAGATTTTTGTATCAATCCTTCATAATTCCATGTCTGCATATTCATTATCTGAAAATTTGCTTTTCTCTTCCAAAAATACAATCTTGTTTCACTTTCTTTAAATTATTCTGTGTATTCTAATTAAGGTGGTCTGTTTTTTCCCACTTCTACATTCCTGCCACCTGTTCCTTTCCCACCACCACATCTTCTCATTAGCTCAGATAGGCTGATACAGAAAAAAATATCAGCTCTAAAATAAGAAATAGAAAAGAGCGTCTGATCATCCAGATGGACATATAGTCAAGAGAGGAAAAAGAGTCATGTTACTCAATTAATGATTGGGTTCTACTCAACTAATGTGCCAAAATCTTCTTTTTTAAGCGTTTCTTAAGATGAATTATAGGTTGGCCAAATAGCTCAGTGAATTAAATAAATAGCTCAGGCACAGGGACAGGAATTTGATCCCTAGTGTGCCATGCCAGCCCCACCCACAGGGCCCGCTGAGCTGGCAATTGAGACTGGACATGGTGGCAGGAGCCTGTAATCCCAGTGCATGGGAGACTGAAAACAAGAGGATCATTAGGAGTCTGAGCTGTGTAGTGATACCCTGTGGTCCCTGTACTAAATACATGAAGAAGAGGAAGAGGAAAAGGAAGAGGAAGAGGAAGAGGAAGAAGAAGGAGGAGGAGGAGAAGGAGGAGGAGGAGGACGAGGGGGGGGAAGGGGAAGTGGAAGGGGAAGGAGAAGGAAAAGAAGGGGAAGAGGAAGGAGAAGGAGAAGAAGTGGAGCTCTGAGTTTCATCCCAGACTTATGAATCAGAAGCCTAGCTGAGCTGTGAAAGGCTCAAGTCAACAACTTCTGCAGATAACCACTACTATTTTGGACTGCTTGACTATGCTGGACTGTTTTGCTGAATTTACACACCTATAGTACTTAGATGCCAATGGAATACCCATCTCTGACAGGACTAAACCAAAAACGGAGGTACAAAGGTGGAACCATTTTTTATCTGTATATGCAGAATAGTTAGGATAGATATACAGCTACTTTCGCTTAATTCAATGAGAAGAAAAGTTTGTACTAGTAGTGTTTAGACACAGTATCCTGTCTGCATCTTGTACTATGGATAACCACTGAGAAGATAACAATGTATAATGTATTAATTATTGAAACTGTCCTATTAATCAGTTTTGAAACTGTCTCATTGCTATTTGTTTCTCAATAAAATAAAATTTAAAAAAAAGAATTTACATACACATGTGGAAACTTAGATAGATAGATAGAGACAGATCTTTTTTAAGATATAGATGTAGCTATATAGATATATAGACATATAGCTATACAGATATATGCTTTACAGAGGTGACTGATATTTTGTCACCTTTATGACCTTTCCTAGGTATCACAGCACCACACTGTGAAGGAAAAGTAGCTCTTCTGCAATTGCATTTGTTTCATTAGCACCTATTACTTTCCTATTGAAGGAGTGACAGCTAGTTTTAGTTATGTTTCCCAGTATATTTCATATCCCTGCTTCTGAATAAACACACTGGTAAATTGGTAAGGAAACTTAATCAAATAGCTTTCGATATGCAGAGATTCACTTTCCAGGCACATTTTCAGCACTGATCCTAATCTGCAAAAGACATTGCCCTCTCTAGAAGCAGTGGCAGCCAGGTTCTCATTGTGCTGGATTTCCCAGACTGGGCTCAGTAAATGGGCCACAGCTGCAGGCGGCAGATTGCGGGCTGCCCTTGTTCCTGCCACAGAGGATGTGTGCTGAGGCCAACAGCCTGGTGAATAATTCATTTTCTCAAAGCAGAATTTGCCAGTCTTAGAATTGCTTTTTGCCACAATAAAGAAAAAAATTGAAAAGAAAGTAATATTTTTGATAGATGATAGATAGATAGATAGATAGATAGATAGATAGATAGATAGACAGACAGATCTGTTCATATTTTTCTCATCACTCTCCCAACAATGTGGATAATCACTACAGCTAATATTTGTTCAGTGCTTAACATGTGCCAGGTTCTCCTACAGAAACAAATCATCTCATTTAATTAGTAAGACATTCTGAAGTCGGGATTGTCATTTCCATTGAGATTTTCCAGAAGAAAACTCTGAACTTTACAAGAGTCAAGTGACTTTCCTCAGGCCCCATGGAGCTTAAACCCATTCATTCATCATGCTGAGGTACTTCCCATTTCTACGTCTCTTCATCAATCAGTCTATAACTGGGTAGATAAGATAGACAGATGACAGGTAGGTAGGTAGATAGATAGATAGATAGATAGATAGATAGATAGATGATAGGTAGATATAGATAGATAGATAGATAGATAGATAGATAGATAGATAGAT
>NW_004524638.1:4882437-4892536 GCF_000260255.1 Octodon degus | reverse complement strand
TAGATAAATAGATAGGTAGATAGATGATGGGTAGCGATAGATAGATGATAGATAGATAGATAGATAGATAGATAGATAGATAGATAGATAGATGAAAGACATAGGTTCATTTGATAATCACAAAAGTCTTGGGTGATAACAAAGAGCCATGTATTATGGTGCCCTTTTTCTGATGAGAAAACTTAAGATACAGGACTACAACTACCTGCCCTGGTAACACAGGAGGTGAAATGAATTTTTATCCAGAGTCTTGTGGTCTCCCCACAGCTTTCAGACAAACTTCAACAGAGCTAAAGGGATTTCTTCAAACCTTGCCTTAGTGTGAAGTTTGTGGGATATGGGGTAGGTTACGGCAATACACTGAGCTTTACCATGACATTTTCAGCCAAGAAGAACCGTTTATCAAATCACTGTCAGCCCAACCTAGATCCTATCAAGATTTTGCAATATGAACATAATGTTCCCTCCTGCCTAGGATCTAATCCTTTTTCATTGGGGAACACAACTGTGAACCATGACTCCTAAGTGAGAAGGAACAGGATCCAACTCTTGCTCCACACACCAGGACCTTTATACCATGTTGGAGGCAGCAGCCATGAGGTTAAAGGGCTGTTCCGAGTCTGACACTGAAGCTCTTGCTTGAAGGGAGGTTTCCCAAAATGAACCCCCAAAGAAACTGAAAACGGCATGAACACACATCCTGTTACTCAACCCTCCCTGGGTTTCATAATGTGAAGCCAGGAAGAAAAGGTGCCAACATTCCTGAATGTTAGAATCATTAAAGAACAAACTCTTGGTGTTCCCACACTTGAATGTTAGAGACATGGGATTATTTGCTCCCCTCCTCACTTACGGAAGCCCTGCAAAACCATATGGGCTGAGTTAGGCATCCACTACCACTGCTCCCTGCTATTTTCCCGTCTTCAGGCTCTTTGGGGCTCATCCCAGGAAACAGGCTATCTTATTTGGAAATAGTCATGAGCCCTGATATTAATAAGCACTTTCTAACTTCAAAGTACTGCCCTAATTAAGTCTTGTAGCTTCCAAGAGAAGAGACAGGCTTTGCCACTCCACATTATAAATAGCAAGATAGAAGGAGAACACTATGGGATACAGACCCATTTTCTACCTTCTTAGCCAACCATGAAAGATAGTCTGTCTTAAATTAAAATGGTGAAGTTCAATTTTTTTCATTCCTTTTACATTTGATGAAAGGAAAACAAGCCTTTTAAGTGTATATTATGATGTAGAAAGCTCCAAACTACCGGTGTGTCCTGGGCCAAGGGATTTCAATGTCCTCATCTAAAAAAAAATGAAAATTATGTTCATTTCAAAATTTTAATGTCTTCATCTGAAAAATGGAAATAAAGGTAGAACCTCCCATGGCATCTTATCATCTGGGCTAAATAAAATGATACATGTTGAAAATTTTTACCACACAAGTAATTCATTTAGCAATTTTTTGAACATTGGCTCTTTTTCTTTCAAACATTCATTGACTCACTGACTAGTCAGCCCATTGAGAGTTGAGGACTTCTCTGTCTACAAGGGGTACAGCCATGAGCAATACAGAAAAATTAATTACATCAATTTAATTTTAAAATTAATTCTTAAATATTAACTTAATCTTGTTCATTCCCATAGCTCAGGTTTTATAGAATGTCCATTGCTTTCCACTGTTGACTGTGGGTCCATTTCACCATGCCCTGCATCCTTCACTGCTCTCCCAAATGTGCCAACACCATCCTTGCACAGGCTGTGGCAGTGTAGACGGACTCCTGCTAGCAACTGCTGGAGGAGGCAGCTCCTTTGGCCTTTTCGCCCAGGGAGGGGATGGAGCAGTTCGTCTTCGGCAGTGTGACACTAGCTGACTGGGGTCCCCATGGATGCAGCTGGGAGTATCTGCGTCAGGCTCCTGTGAGTTGCAGCCTCTGCCGGGGGGCTGTGCTGTGGAGGAGGAGCAGGGGAGGAGGGAGCTTAGGCAGTGCCTGGCGGCAGAATGCGGATGTGCAGCATCAGGAGCATTTTGATGGAAGCAGGATGAGTAAGTAAGGTGAGGGGAGGGGCAGGAAGGAAGCTCTGCTCCCTCTCTCCTGCCTGGCGACTTCTACGGTCCCAGCACACACCACTCATCTCCTATACGTTTCTAATTACACTCATCTGTATTTATATAATTTTATATTTATGCTTGTGTGTATGCACACACACAGTTACATATTTTCAGAGAGCAAATATTTGTTTGAAAATCACTAAAAAAAACATTTGTCAAGCTTTTATTTTGGGTCAAAATGTTGACAGCTGCCTTGATAAATATTAGCACATCTCAACATTCTTCTAATTCCAAAAGATAAATATAATTACTTCTCATGTTTTACAAAGAAAACTAGTATTTCCAGATATGGACATCTGCTCATTTCTCTTATATTTTCAAATTTCTTTTCTTCGTGAATATTAATGAAGTTTTAGTGAGGTAGAGTAAAAGTGGAGATGGCAGCCGCATTGGCCTTTAAAGAGATTATCAGTGAGAAATCACCAAATGATCAAATATTTTGTATGTGCTTCAAAAACAGCCAAGCATACTCTTTCTGTTCATGGTTTGTGAGTGGCACAGAGTTGGAATCCAAAGCCAGGTGTGGCTCACTATGTTCCAAACTCTTTACACTACAAGGGAACTGAGGGAAGAGGAAGACAGGAAAATAAGAAAAGACAATTTAAACATTTCCATAACGCTAAGGCATGTGAAAACCTTTGCAACTCACATCTACATTTTCGGGCCCAAAAGTCTGGTGTATGGGCTCGATGGGATAAGGCAGGGGAGCACCTGTGGGGGAAAGACACATGATGAGAAAAGAAGGGTCACAGAGTCAGAGTGCAGGCCCGCCTCTCCAGACAGCAGGAAGGCAAATGCATAGCCGAGGAAGCCGAAGTCATTCCCAGAAGACAGGCACATTCCAGGGCCCTCTCAGCCCCTGGGCTCTGAGCCCCTGGAGCATGGGAAGTCCTTAGAGCAGGCGTCCCACCCAAAAGGCCTCTCTAGCCGGCACACCTTCTCATCCTCAAGATCCAGGTGAAGAGATTTCCCTTCTAAGAAGACTTTCATGAAAACCCTAACTTCCAGAGCTGGCTTCCTTGCAAAAAGCGCCTTTAGTTATAAAATTGGCTATAGTTACTGTTTACTAAAGTTCACTCTGTTCCGGCTACTCTGTACTAACTCCCTGTACGTATTATTTAGACATCACATGTTTAACCAGCACGGACGTCTTGGAGGGAGTCACTTATTCTCATATTCATAGTTCAGGAATTTCCTAGTGTCTCTTTACTTCTAAGTGGCAGAGAAAGGTTGTTAACCCAAAGCCCACTTTCCTTTCACTGTAAGCAGCCTTCCTAGTAGCTGACTGGAGTTACAGGAGCAAAGTTGGAAAGGACTGGTGAACACACGGGTAGTGTTGAAGACCCTCAAGCAGAGAGAAAAAAGGAGGGTGAAAAGCTCACTGCTGGAAGCTTAACTTCCTCCCAACAGGGCTCAGCTCAATGATGACATCATGGGCACTGTCAACAGGAATTAACAATCCACTTCCAAGGGGAGTCAAGTTCCAACTTCAGCACATTTCATGAGACACAATGTAAGGCAGCAATTATTTGCTAAATAGAAAATTAAAGGCATACATAGAGTTAGTGCTTAAGCCAGTGAGGCAAGAGGGCTCCGATTTCCACAGACAGTGGCGTAGCTGCCGATTGAAGAATGCATGGGAACAGGAAAAATACAAGATCAGTAGAGCACAGCTGAGTGATAGTGATCCTGCTGATCCTGCCCAGCCCCCCACCCAAGCCCACCCTCTGGATTAAACCTTCCACTGTCAAAACCCAGGAGCTGGACAGAGTGAGCCCTGTGATACCCCGTAGGCCATCACTTTCTCATGAGTGAGCTCAGCACTGAGTGAGCTCTGCTAAGGAGCACTTTATTTCCCCAGACTCCTTCTCTCTCTACATCTGCCAAAATACATTTTTGAAGTGCTCCAACCCTAAACATACAAACCCGCAAGCAAAAGCCCTCTTGGTATTTCTTAAATTCCGACACTGGCTCTTTTCTATATCTCCATCTCTAATCAAGCCTTGTTGTTTGATAAATAAGTGCTGACACAAGGCAGGGTAGAAATCCGGCTACATTTCATTTGCCCTAGGGACATCGGCAGGACACTGGGTCAGATGTCAAGTACTGGGGGCCGTGTTCTACAACTGCTGCCTAACGAGATCACACATAGCTTATGCTTCTGACCTCCCTCACCCTGCACGTTCCTAGCTGCCCTTGGGATTCTGCTTCACAGTCATCCCTGAAGCATCTCTCACATCTTCCCTCCCTTTAGGGTTCTCTGTCTCTCATACCCATTGCAAAGTGAATCGTTTCTGTTCCAACCTCCATGAAGATGCAAAGAGCAATTTTCTAATTCAGAAATCCCACTGCATTTGTTCTTTATTCAAAAAACACAATAGGGGCAGGCCAGATAGCTCAGTGGACTAAAGTGCCTGAGCAGAGTTCAGTGGCCTGGGGTTTGATCTCCAGTGTGCCATGCCAGCTCTGCACCAGGGGCATGCTGAGACAGAGACTGAGACTGGGCGTGGTGGTGCACACCTGTAATCCCAGGACTTGGAAGGCTAAAAACAAGAGCATCACTATGAGTTTGATCTATGTAGTGAGACCCTGTAGACCCTGTACTAAATACATAAAAAATTAAGAAAACTACAATAAGATCCTCATTGCCTACAAGAGAAAGACCATTCTCTGTGGCTGTATCAGGACTTTCAGAAACCACTCCTTATAACCATCACTGGTGCCACTCATTCATTCATTCATTCATTCATTCATTCATTCAAGGACCTGAAACACCGCTCTAAGCTAGCCACTCTTCTGGGCACAGTCAATCCCAATGCCTTACTCCTGCTCAATCTCTGCTGTCCCACAATGCCGCTTTCTCTCACAGCATTTTCTTCCTGCACAGCCTCTTCTCTGCCCCATTAAACATGCCCTCATCATTCAGGATCAGGTTTCCTTGATGTCTTCTCCATGCAGCCTTGCTGAAGACAAACATAGAAATGTGTCCCACCCAGTTTCTCTCCAACTTCCTACCATTTATTTTTTGGCAGACTGTCATGACTTGAAATCAGGTAGTAGAATCAGAGCTTACTGGTTTCCTTCTTGAAACAGAGGCTGTGTTAGCTTGAAGAGCAGGAGAGCTCTATACTCTTCTCTGTATACTTAACTCCCTGCTTAGAACATAGGAAGTACATGTTTGTCGAAAGACACCTGCTTGCCCCACCTCCTAAAGAGGCCTCTTTGCTATTCATTTCAAATCATTCTGAAAGGGGCCAGGGAGATAGCTCAGTAGAATAAGCACTTCCCTGGCAAGTGCAAAGGCCTGAGTTCAATCCCTGGTTCCCCCCAAAAGAACCAAAAACAAAAACAACAACATCAAATCATTCTGAGGAGGGGACAAAATCATTGCCTACCTATCAAGTGACATTTGCATAGTGTTTCCCATTACAAAGTGTGCCGTGACCACTATAGTCCATTTGAGGATGCATCACTAGAAACTTGCTTCTTAGCAGACCACCCCATTATCCTTCAAGAAGCTTCCAGAAACTTTCACTTTCTGATCCAGGAGAACACAGATCTTGTGAAGGTAGATGCTGGAGCCATCATGGCCAAAAACACTCCTCAGCTTCACCAGGATGTGTAAAAGATGGAAAGCCTAGTAACACCTCACAAGGCAGTTGTATAGATTAAGGAAGGCAATGCACATGAGGTATGAGGATTAATGACCAGCACACCCCAAGTGCTATTTATACCTAAAGTTTTTGCCATTGTTGTTCTTTTTATTTTCTACTCAGCCTAAAATGCATCTTTCAGAACAAGATTGCCACAGCCGTTGTGCTCACCCTACCTTTTGAAAGTCCCCTTGCTATACCTTGCCCTGAATGTTCTCCTCTTTCTTCCACTCATTTTCCAAAATAAAGTTCATGTTTCCTTCCAGAGGCCATCCCAGGCTCAGTGAAAGGTGACTCTGCCCATTTGTGTGAGCACCGGAAATGGCACATGCCCTGATCCTAACACTCACCAGCCCTAGGTTGCAAAGCATTTCCTTTGTAAAGTCTAGCATGCTGTGGCCAGAGAGACAATGTGGGCACAACCAAGTCACTTAATGAAGACTCACCCTATCCTGGATATGTGCAGTTTCTGAGGTTACCAAGTAGCCCCAGTGCAGTCCTTGCCCTCAAGAAGCTGACAAGAAACAATCTTATGGCCAACACACAGTGGTGACAAAAGTGGTGCTTTTCAGGGTCTCTGACAAAGTCCCCGCCCTTACATTGTCATGGGCAGCTGGTAGGAAATCAGTTGGAAAAGGAAGAAGAGAATAAAGGTCAGGGTACTGCCAGTCTTACAGAAAATGTACCACTATTAAGGACTACTGAACTATATTGGAATATTTTGCTGAAATCACACATCTACAATGTTTAAGTGACAATGGAATACCCATCTCTGACAAAACTAAACAAAAAAGGAGGATACAAATGAACGACCATTTTGTATCTGTATATTCAAAATAGTTAGGATAGATATACAGCTGCATTCTATATTCATTAATTCAATGGATAGAGAGATTTGTTCTAATAGGGTTTGTGGACAGGATATCATGTCTGAATCTTGTACAATGAATAATCACTAAGACAATATGCAATGCATTAATTATTGAAACTATGCTAGTAATCAGATTTGAAATTGTCTCATTGCTATTTGTTTCTCAATAAAATTATTTTTTAAAGAAAGAGAATAAAGGTCAGGGAAGAGAAGAAAAAGGAAGGGAAGGGGAGGGCTTGGAAGAGGAGGGGGCCAGAAAGGAATCAACTGGGGCCATGGAGATGCTCTGGTCCTGAAATCCTCCACCTGAACACAGCGACCATTGGAGGAAGCGATCGCTCCCACTACTAGGCAGAAGCTGCTGTCATTGACATCATAGTTCCCAAAGAGTAGCTAGCATGGTATAGGAGGCAATTTGCTGGATAGCATGTGTAGAAACATTTTACATTATAAAATTACATATTTTAACTCATGGATATTAAGTGTCTAGCCCTTCAAATCTATCTTTTTGCTGACAGTAATGCATTGTTTAGAGTGAGTTTAAAGATAAGTGAGTAAAATCAGTCAGGGCAGAACTAGACTAACAAGGACCACCTGATGTCACTACCACAGTGACAGGCAGGCACTAAATGCCTGCACTACAGAAGCCCAAGCCCACCTCTGGCCCAAGTCTAGCTGACCAGCACCTCAATACATCTGTCCCACGCTTTACAATTAGAAAGGGCCTTTTCCCCCATCGAGGTCATCACTCTTCAAATGTCTCACAGGCTCACTCCCATCTTACAGATAGAAGGACTATGGCCAGAAGAAGCCAAGTGAGTCACTAATACATCACTTTTTAAATTTTTTAATCTTTTATTTATTTGTTTATTTAGTATAGGGTCTCACTACATCATGGTTTGAAGCTGTACCTACAGAAGAGGCACCTTGATCGAGTGTCCTTTGCACATAAACTTTGTCATTCCCACTACACAATTTGTGCCAAACAAACAGCTTATGAGGATAATTCGCCTTCATTGCACATCTTAAGCCCCCAAGGAATCTCATTTGGACCAAGTATTTCTACATAAGCAATAAAAGGAGAAATGGTGCAATACCTCATTAATATTTTTCTTGGCAGAACAACTCTTTAAAATATGTATATCAAATTATAGTTGAGATGGGAAGCATACCTCATTGTAAATAGTACACAGGACTCTCCTACCTGTGGCGTGTTAGCCCTGGGAATCCAGGCCCTTCCAAAAGAAAAATGTCCAACCTGCTCATTATCCAACAAATAAATGACTTTGCTCACCTCCCTTTTTCTCATGCTTGCTTTCCCTTATATTGTGCCAGACTTCCTGCACCCTGTCATTGTAGAACATTGTCCTGACATGCTAAGACACAACATTCAATGGATATTGGCACGCATGGACCCCCATGACCACGACAGAACCATGCACATCCCAAGGGCAGGCTGGAGACTCCGCATCAGTTCAGGTAGAGAGCAGCAGCGGCACACCTGAGTACCCATCACTATGCTGGAGACTCATGACCATGCTCAGGAAAGCACCACCACAGGAGCCCTAGCAGGAGCTCCCCTGGTGCAAGAGCTTCCTTTGACACCATGTTCACGTGACTGGTGCACCTGAGGCCCAGCCCAGTGCCCATACCTGGAGGACCTCACCGACGGACCCTGAGAAAGCCACTAACTGAGCAAAAACAGGCAACTTGTTTTACCCAAGATTTTAATGAGTTGCTGAACTAAATTAAATCACGTGTTTGCAGCATTTCTCTCCTTTCCCTCAGCATAGAATTTCTTATTTATTGACAAGATTTATTTGAGGTTGCCAATAAAAGCTTCTATTCTGGATCTCATTCTTCAACATATTCCTTGACTTTTTCCCCCTTCAGGTCTCTGTTCAGAAAACATATCTTCAAGTAAATTCTCCCAGATCACCAGCTAAATCTCAAGTGTCCTTAAAAAGCTATCATAGTACCACCTACCTTTATTTTTCCTAAATATACACTGACACAAATGCATCAAGAATACATGGAGCTGCGTAGCTATTTGAATTATATCTGTTTCTATATTAATCTCTGAGAGCAGGTGCTTTGTCCACTAACTATGACGCTTAGCACACGATAGGTCTCTCAGTTAATAGTTAATTTATCAGCAAATGAATAGATGCATGAGGGAGTGAAATAAAGGAGAAAATGACAGAAGTTCCCAAAACGAGTTATATATTGAGATAATGTCAGTGGTCTGAGTTCCTAACAATTTTATTCTCCTCTTCCTGGTCACATACCTGTATCATACTTCCCATCATCCTTTGCACTTGAGGTGTAGTCACGTGACGTTCAGGTCAGTGGAAAAACAACTTCAGTATACTCCATAACCATCTCCAACATACGCTTCGTTTAACTGTTTTCTCCTGTGGCTGGCTGAAGCTCACCACGGTAATCTTAGAAGTTAATGTTAAACCTAACAGTCTGTCAGCCTGTGTCCCTTCATAGCTACGTGGAATAGAGCCACCCAGCAATATGTTCACCCATGTCCAGAACTGTCACGTTGAGCATGAAATAAGAGCAAGTCTGTACACAGATGGTCCACAACTAAAGATGTTCCATTTATGATTTTTTTAGGCTTATAATGATGTGAACACTTTCACTTGCAGCCATTCTGTTTTTCACATTCAGTACAGCACTCAACAGACTATACGATATTCCGGTTTATTTATAAAACAGACTTTGTGTTAGATGGCTTTGCTCAACTGTGGGCTAAATTCTGCATATATCTAAAGTAAACCAGACTAAATAATATTCGGTAGGTTAAATGTACTGGATGCATCTTTGTCTTATGCTGTGTTCAACCTGAAGCCTTTCAATAGGTGAGGGCCTATAGTTGAAGTCACTAATGATTCAACAGATGCATCTCTTTATAGTGATTCTCAACTGGAGAAGAATTTGGAGATTATATCTACACCTTATAGAAGGATGCTTGGAAAAATATTTCCATATAACTGAGACACTTCCACCTCTCAGTGATTATAATCACAGTCTTACATTCTTTCATGAAAACAAAGATTCATAGATATATTTGACTAATAAAAGAGTTTTGGGATTACAGAACATAATCACCCACCTGTACACACATAGAAGGCAGTAAGAAAAATCAAGCACAGTTCACCTCCAGTAAAGTCAAAGAATGGATTCTGATTCATTTCGTTTCAAAAGAACCACAATGGCACAAGTAATCAACCTCACTGCAGCTCCTGTGGAAGAGAAAGTGAAAAAATGACTAGTTTCTCCAAAAGAGAGCATAAAAGTATAGCTTACAGGGCTTGTCTTTGTACATGCTCATAGAAATAAGATCCCAGCAAAATTATTTCACCTCTGCCTTTCTTTGTTTGTTAAAAAATGTGTTTAAATTCACAACTTTGCTATAAGAGTGCATGGTTTAATTCATATAAAAGGCTGGTGGAA
>NW_004524638.1:4869540-4882162 GCF_000260255.1 Octodon degus | reverse complement strand
GTTACAGATTGTGAACCTTCAGGAACTGTGGCAGGCTTAAGATAAGGGACTGTGGAAGCATAGGCCATCAAGGATGAACACTCAAAGGGGAGACATAGCAGGCATAGAGCAGGAAATGATATTTTATTCAAGGGCCACATGTGGGATTCAAATGATGCAGGTAGGAGAAACTGAGAGGTGATCACATGCAAGTTCCTTAATGTTCTGCAATGTGAACTGAAAGCTAAAAACCAAACACAAAGATAGAGATCAGGAAAACTAGCATGAGACTAATAAACAATCATGAAACATTTCTTGAATGCTGATTAAATTGCCATGTCCTCTTGTCAGCTAAGCTGTATAGACATAGACAGGTACAGAGCCAGAGATTCTCATGGTGAAGTAGAAACCACCTCAGACTGGAAGCCAACATTCTGGATCACACTGTAACTTACTACATATTTAACCTTGGATAATCACATTGACTTCTGCAGTCTCATCCTCCCCTCCTAGGAGATGAAAACACACAAGAAATTATTTCAAAAGTTGTGTTTGTGCTCAACCTGTAGCTCTGTTTCCATGTTCAACCTACTACTCTTAGCAGCTGCAGAATCCCATACAGCCTGCAGGGGGCGTTAGACTAAGAGGTAGAAAATTGGATTTCTTTTCTCCGCCCCACCCCTAACCAGTTGGGTGACCCTGGGCAAATTGTTTAACCTCTCCATATCTCAGGTCCCATCCATAAAACAGAGGGATGTACAAACTCCTCCTCCCTTTAGGGGGTGTAGCTAGAGTTAAAACCCTCATCGTCCTTTGAGCTTAGCAGATGAAAGGCACTGAGAAAAGTACAAAGAATTTTTATGTGCTATTGACTTTATTTTATTTTCTGTGGGGGAGGGAGCCTGCTCCAGCTGGAGGCTGCTTTCTCTGAATCAAAGGGCAGGAACCCAGCAAGTTTCTCAGGATCAGGGCTTTAGACTGGGTTGTGTAAAGGGACAGTGCCAGCCAACCCCACAATTCAGTTTCCTTTAACCTGGCGCTCCAGGCAATAACTGTGCAACGCTGCAATTTAACAATGCGCTCTTTGTCCCTGAACTGTTCTTGATTCACAACTCCCAGGTAATATGTTTGAGCCTGTAGGAAGAGTCAAATAGTTAATGAGGGAAGGGCTTGGCATGCCCTGCATAAGATCTTCTAGCAAGTCCCAACAAGAAGGTATTCACTCTCCCCTGGTTCCCTACCCACCCCTAATATGTACAAGTGTCAGTACTAGGAATAAGCTCTCCTTCCTAACAGGCTGTTGTACCAGTTTGGTCTTTATCAATGCACTGGCGAGTTGTGTTTTGTTTACAATTTTACGCCACCTATTTTCCCAGGGATATTAGGTTTTCCAAAGAGCTCTTGAGTTTGTGTCAGCTCTTCAAGCTACCAGCACTACTATTTCAGTTCTTATTAAGCCCTTAATACGGTATGAATAGGACAGCTATTGGGCTAAAGAGCCATAATCGCTCCTGAGGAAAACATCCATCATCAACCTTTACGTGGCCCCTGAACCTCTAACATGTGTCACCTCTCTAAAGTATATCTGCTGAGAACTTTCTCCAGGACACTCTGAGAAGCCAAGGCCTTAGATAGGGCTAGAAGGGCATTTTCTAACCATTACAAATTGCCTAGTCTAGCATCTCAATTTCATGTACATGATGAGCCTTAATTAAATTTGTCAGGGTTCGATCTTTCATCCCCAGATGTGGCACTGACAGAGACTGATGACAGAAATAACATGTGCTCTGATCGATTTCCAGGCTCTGGGCTGGGGAAGACCGCCATAGATTTCTGAATGCCATTCCCAAGGTATCTTGGAGGCATTTAGCTTTCCCCTTTTCACCCTGGGCAGAGCCACGGGGAACATCAGCTGACGATGCCCATGCGTCTTGACAGAGCCTTCCCCCCGGACAGGTGTGCTACCTGCAAATGCCTGGGTCAGAGCGAGTGGTCACTGGCCGCAAGCATCATCCACCAGGGTAAAGCATTTCTTGCATAAGTATTGAGTCTGATGATCTTCAATAAGTCTTCCTTTAAAGCTTCACACACACACACACACACACACACACACACACACACACGAAACACTATCAGGGGTTTGCCTTATTTAACTATAGTATTCCAGGAAACAGTCTAAATAGCAGAATTTTCTCCCAGTGACTTCCTGGTTCCTCATTCCTATCTAGCTCTCCGGCTGGAGACAGGAGCCAAGAAGAGAGGCTTTCTGTCAATTGTTAGCTCACCAGCAAGCAGGCTGAGCTCAGTGAGCTGATAGAAGCCACAGTGCTCCCTGCCAGGACACAGGCACCATCCTGTGCTCACTCCCTCCTCAACCCTGGTTTAGACTTAACTGCTGGCCCCACCCAAATGCTCTGTAGCTTTTACTCCAGGTGGCAGAAGGGGGAGAAAGAACACAGTGGGCCTGGGCACCAGCAGGCCATGGCTGGCTTCTGCCTCTCGAATCTGCTCCCGAGTTGACTTTGGCTATATTGCTTCATCTCTGAGTCTCAAAGTCCTTATCTATGAATCAGGGACACTCACACTGCCCTGGGACAGGAGGACGCACATACAAGTTCACATTCCTCTCTGCATTTCCAGTGACAGCCACACCAGGACTAGGATGGCTCCCTGGGCTGGTATTCTTACAAAAAATGAACAGGGCAGCTGACAACCAGCCTGAGAAACAAAAGAGACTTTGCGAAACACAGAAGGAACGGATGAAATGCAAAGACTATTGCCAATACTTTCCTAGTGAAAAACCAGCTGACAGTAAAACTACTCCTTAACTCCACAGCCCCAAACTGGGACAACTAAGGCTGCCCAGCCCCTTCAAGTTTGCAGGGCAGGTCTGGATCTGTGTAATTGCTTTAAACTGGAGCTCTAGACATAGGACTGAAAATTGCCCCAATTCACAGATAAGGAAACTGAACTGAAAACAAGTTAAATGCAGCCCAGAGCCACCAGCAGTCCAAGAACAGACCTGGAAACAAGGCCACAGTCTAGAGACCTCAGTCTGGGGTGTTCTTCTTCATCACAACACCTGTCTTCATTGCATTTGCCGATCCCCATCCCTGACATCTACCGGTTTGCTAAGCACTAGGATGGCTGTATAAGTGTTCATCCCTTCTCTTGTCTCTCTTCTGCCATCCTCTCTGGCCCAGAGAAAGCGCTATCATTTTCCAAAGGTGCCTTGCTTTCAGGTCTCTTTTTCATTTTAAAGTTTATTTATTTATTTATTTATTTATTTATTTATTTGGTACAGGGTCTCACTATACAGCTCAGACTCATAGTGATCCTCCTATCTCAGCCTCCCCAGCGCTGGCATTACAGGCATGCACCACCATGCAGTACCAGAGATCAAGCTTGGGTCCTTGAGCTTGCCGGGCAGGCACTCAGACAGCCGAGCTATCTCCACAGCCCCTTCCAGGTCCCACTAACAGGTCCTGGTCTGCACTTGTTCCTCCTGCAAAGCCCTTCCTCCACCCTATCAGGAGGACATGCCCTCCTAACCTCCAGCTCCCAAACTTCATGTGAGCAGGTGCAGTCCATGACCTCTGGCAAGGCTGGATGAAAAGAGCCTTAGAATCCGGCAGATGCAACTTGAAAAAGGCTCTTGATCCTAGCCCAGGGACTTGGGGAAGCAATTTGTCACATGTTAGTCCTGACTGGATGGTGCATTTCTTTACTTTGAGAGTGAAAGGAAAATTGGAGCATCCCTCCAGCACTGCTGGAAGATTATCCAAATGCATACACGATTCAGGGAACGTGGCACCGCAGCTCAGAAGACAGAAATAGCGCTCATTCCCCTCCCTCCTGCTTCCGGCTTGCCCTCCTCCGGAAGGACTGTACACTCTCACCCATTATAACTCCAATCGCCAGCTCAGGTGCTTCCCAATAGACCACTGGTGAGCTCCTTAGAGGTATGAAAACAACCGTTTTTGCTTCTGGGCCCCAACACACAGCCTGGCAGAAGTAAGGCATCCACGTCTAGAGAAGGAAAGAGCTATGCGAGAGCGGGAAGCTGTAGGGAAAATTCCTTCACTTCTTGGCACAATAGAAAACCCTATTACCTCTGACTTCCCCACTGTATGAAATCAGCCTCATCTGCGTCTGCTGAACTACAGGTGACTTCACATGTTAGTCCTGACTGGATGGTGCAAGCTGCGTCCATGTCCCCGCCGGGAATTTCCCTGCACAGTACGCAAACATCTGCGCAAGTGCTAAATTGAAAGATAAAGATCTGAGCAGAGCATAAGCTCCTGCTGCCCCTGGCTACCCTGCCAGCAGCCCTTCACTTGGCCTGGAAGCCTCACATTATAAAATTGACATGAAAACAGGCACCAGCCAAATGGAAGAGAAATGGAGCCACGAGTCTGAAGGAGCACAGGATGATACAAAAGACATAATTCCCTCCTTCTCATCCCTGCTTCTTTCCATGTCTGTGTGAAACCCTAATTTTATCTGAGATAACTGGACATTGGATAGTCACAAAGCTATACGTCATAATAAGTTTTTCATCAATGCAGTGGGAAAAAACAGTAATACCTTCTACCACATAAGGATATTATGGGGCGGTATCCACCCACTGCTGAGTGTCTATTTGGATCTGATTCCCCCTGGCAGATCCAGATTGAGTACTACCAGCTTCACCTGCAGAACAGCTCAGAGGACACTCTGTAGTGGCCCTGGGAGCATGGGCACCAATCCTCCTTCATGGCCCTGTGCCTACAACAGCTACACGGTGTCACAGCTTCACAGCACCATGCCACAACACCTGTGTTCTGCCTATCATCCTGTATGCTCCTCAGATGCTGCGGGATTAAAATGTATCATGTTTTTTGATGACGGAAGTTTGTTGGCATTTTTATATGGTGACAGCGTTCTTGGGATAGGACCTTGAGGAATACAGAGGCTTCCCATAGTCTCTAGAAAGAGAGCATTTGAAAACATGTATGCTATAACCTCTCTACATTCTAGAAGGACACTTGGTGACAAATGGAAGGCAGCTTAGGGGAGGAAGACACTGGTCACTGAGAGATTAAGCATTTTCGCAGCCAGACAAAAGAAAATTAAGAGGACTGAGATTATAGCTCACTGCAACAACCCTAGATTCAAGCACTAATATTTAAAAAGTAGCTTTTGTGCAGGTTATAATTAGCAATGACATGGTCCTGACCTACGCCATTGGCGATAGCAAGAGAAAGAAAACAGAACAAAGTACACTTTGCCTATAAAAGCCTCATGCGCTGAGGACCAGTTTTCCAAATAGAAACAGAAAAGAAGAGGCAAGTTAGCACGTATCAGTAGAATTGGATAAACCCTTTCAAGGAAAAATAAACTCTTCCATAGGTGGTAAGCAATTTGTCAAAACGATCTTTTATTTGGTAAGATTATTCTCTTAAAATATTTTGTTCAGCTGTGTAGTGAGACCCTGCACAAAATACAAAAAAAAAAAAAAGGTATTTCATTCATCCAAATATGTTGAATTAAACTAATGATGTCAGGCCAGGGACTTGGCTCAGTGATCTAAGTACCTGCCTGGCACGCGCCAGGACCCAGGTTTAATCCCAGGTACCACAAGCTGTGCCATCATCCTGGCCACTGAAACTGGGCATAGTGGCACACATCTGCAATCCCAGGGTTGGAGAGGCTGAGCCAGTAGGATCACTAGGAGCCCAAGGGGCATAGTGAGACCCTGTACCAAATAAATAATTAATTAATTAATTAAAAATAAATAATAAATTAATGAGGTTATTTAGCCATTAAGCAAATGGATTGGGTTGACCAAACCAGCTCTTGGAAGACATCTCTAGTTTACCCTTTGACAACTCTGGCCACCTTGGCTGCATGAAAGGCCTGCAGAAGTCATGTTCTGCTCCAGAACACCTAGGCGAGGCTTCTCAATCCTGGCTCCAAGTCCCACCTCCCTAAGGTAAATACTGTGTTATGACCTTATCCCAGGCCTAACGGGTCACTCCACATACAAGGCTGAATCTGTTTTGATTTTTAGTATAAGGAAATCAGTTGTCCTATCTTTATAGAACCAAAATCTAAGATAGCTAGGTTCAGAAACACTAGAGGTGGGGCATGGAAGGAGGTGTCATATGTACTAGGTTTGTCATTAATTCTGCAGTATTCCCTTAAGTGTTTTTTTTGTTGTTGTTGTTGTTGTTGTTTGTTTGTTTTTGGTTTTGGTTTTTAGGGAAGGGTCTACAGGGTGTTCAGGGTCTTGCTACTAGATTGGACTCATAGTGATCTGCCTGTTTACAGCCTCCCAAGTGCTGGGATTACAGGAGTGCACCCAGTCTCCCTTAGGTGTTAAACAAAGAAAATAAAGATGAGCAAGCTCATCACCCTGTGTTTGGGAAGCAGAGTTTTGCAAAGCTTTGTGGATGAATGCAGCAGCCACGCTCCCAGCAGACAACTGGGACACACTCAGATGAAAGGCACTTGAGAGTTTCAAGAAGATGTGAATCACATCATGAGAAGGGCTTGTCAGACAACTTTAAGGAACCTTAAAGTACTCAGGGGGTAGCAGTAATTCTATCCCAAGGCTAAGTGGGTAATGCAACAGAATGATTATTGGAACCTGGCCTTGAAAAGCTCTGGGTGGAAAAAAGAACTGCAGTCATTTGTCACGAGGATTCTGCATATTTCAAGGACCAGGTGAATAATCATCTCAACTCCATTCACTCGCTTCCCTTCTTATGTTACTGCTCATCCTCTGGTGAGCCCAAGCAGAGCCCTGAGACATGGAAATGTGTGGATTTAGCTCACACATGGTAGTCTCCTGGAGACCAGAGAACAGACAGGAGGATGGAGACAGCATTCCGGAGGAGAAAGGGAGATGCCCAAGTCAATGCTACTAATACACACATACCATACCAGGCGTTGTGCGCTGGGACCTCCGAGAGTTGCTTCTGATAAGCAATGACTCCCTAGCTGGTAGGATTGCAGACACATACATCAGCACTGGAGAATGCACTGAGAAATGCTGCTGTGGTAGGATGATTAAGGAACAGCTTTATGGTCCCAGTGCAAAGGGCATCTGTGGTCTCAGGAAAGCATCTCACTTCCTCAGCCACCACATTATTCCCACTGATGCTTCTCTGCAAGACGAAGTTCAGGCACATTTGGTGATACATTGTGCATTTTCCAGCTGTGGAAGTCTGGTGATCTCTTTTTTCATTCTAGTTTACAAATTTCAGTGAAAACTTCAATTTGGATTCGCTGGTGTGAACGCCAGCAGCCTAGCACTGCCTCCAAGTTTGACTCAGAAGGGTAGGGTGGCATTTTTGAGGAGCTACTTCTAGGAAACTCTTCAGTTTTAGTTTTAGATACTTCAATGCTTTCGTTTCAGAATTCTTTGCATTTTTCATTCATCAAGTCCGTCTCTCAGGAAACATTTGAAGCCCTCGCCTACGTAAGAGGCTATGGTAGCAGCTAGGTGGAGTGAAGTGTACGGTGGATATTAAGGGCTAAGGAAAGGAAACAAACTGCTACAACATGGCACAACCTCAAAGGCAAGTCAAGCAAAAGGACACAGACACAAGGAATGCACACTACATGATTTAGTGGGCATGAGGGTCAAGACCAGGCGAACTAGTCTCTTTTGGTGGAAATTATAATACTTATCTCTTGCCGTAGGGATTGGTAGGAACGAGCATGAAAATATCTTCCAGTAATGGAACTTAACAAAAAAAGGGGATACAGATTAATGTCCACTTTGTATCTGTGTATTCAAAGTGGTTAGGATAGATATAGAGTTACATTCTCTTAATGAATAGAATGATTTGTTCTAATGGTGTTTGTAAATAGGATATCAAGTCCACATCTTGTACAGCAATTAACCACTAAGAAGAATGTATGAAGTGTGTTAATTATTGAAACTGTCCTACCGATTTGATTTGAAACTGTCTCATTGCTATTTGTTTATCAATAAAATTATGGCAAAAAAAAGAAAATATCTTCCAGGATGAAAGAAATTGGGAGTATTTTTTTAATTGCATTGTGTGGTGAAGGGGTATCTATCTACAAAGCACTGGGGAGGTGCTATCTATAAGCCTGGTGCAATATATATTGGTAGTTTACATCCAAGTCTTAAAAGAGCAGAGAGTGTTGCATTATACCAACATACATGAGTGAGGTCAGCACCCCACCTCACCACACTGCCTTCTATATCTTCTTTTCTATGTGAACCATGTCCCAAGAGCCTTACTCATGTGCTGTGAGACAGGGCTACCTGACTCAAGGAGCATGGGCTTTGCTGAGCCACTCAGAGCTCAGTTCTGCCTCTTCCTAAGTGTGTGACCTGGAACACGTCACTCACCTCTCTGAATCTGAGAGTTCTTGTCTCTAAAATCTCATCCCAGTTTGTACTGTGTCGTGAGCATTAACTGAGAAAGTGAATAAGATAACTTAGCACACTTTCCAGCACATGAGAAGTGCTGTCTGTCCATAGGTCACAGGTTATTAGTCCAGAATTATTACAATTGATGTTTCTCTGCCCTTGTGTCCTTCTACATACACTGAGGGGAATTGAGTGATGAGAGGGGAAAGGGAGAGGGAGATGGAAGGAGAAGAAGAGGGAGAGGGAGGAAGGAAGGGAAGGAGTGTGGGGGAGAGAGAGAGAGAGAGAGAGAGAGAGAGAGAGAGAGAGAGAGAGCGCTTTTCTTGGCTTCCCAGCAGTTTCCCGCAGGCCAAGTTCAAGGCGGAGCCCAGTGGAGGATGTAACTGACCCAGGGTCTGGAGCACATGGTCTGCCTACCTGCCCAGCCTGAGGGCTCTCTTAATGTGTAGGGCAAGAGGCCAGCCCAGCTGCTCTGCCATGTACAGAGCTGCGTAGCCTGGCTGTGGGGCTCTGGTGGGTTCATTAGCGGCTCCCTCTCCCGTAGCCCTCAACCATTCCAATGTGAGCTCTCTGTGGAGCCAGAGTGCCTGGAGGCAAAGGCGAAGCCCATGCTGCCTGCCAGCCGGCTCCTTCCATAATAGAGTATTGATCTCCACCAGGAGAGTCACCAACCCAGTGCTCCGGGCAGTGGTCGTTTAAAGCAGGCCTCTGCAGATGGCAAATTCATCAGCTACCAACTTGGCATTAACAAGCAATTACAATGCAGCCCCTGTGTTAGCACCACTAGGAGATATAGCGGTGATTGCTTTGAGTGGAGAAAGGGAAAAGAAAAGAGAAAAGTCCACAGCGCTCCTCTATGATTTGCTAAATGAGGAGGCTGGAAGGCCCAGCAGAAGGAGCACAGGACTCAGTCAGGGAGAGGCGTCCACCTGCAACCACAACTCTGCAGCCATGTCTGTCCATGCTCAGACCTCCGTGCCTCACTTTGAAAGCAGTGCTTCTCAACCCTACTGTGTGTTACAAACCCCAAGGGAAGCTTCTGCAACCCCTAGTCCCTACACACACTCCTGATTGGCTACTCTGCCAGCTCCTGGGCTAGACTCAGATAGCCACAGTGGGGGGGGGGGTTGCTTTAGTTTTCTACGTATTTTGTTTTTTAGACTTCTAAATTATTCAACTAATTGATTAATTTACTTATATATTTCCTTAAGTTCAACTCATAATTATTTTTAAAGCCCCTCAAAGGCTTCCAATGTGTAGGCAAAGTTGAAAACCTCCAGAACACTCAAGGACAGTGACTGAGATCAGAAAGCTTTAAGACAGAAACACTCTTCTTTCAAGGGCATGAAACCTTTAGGTGCAAATCCCCAAAAACCTGCACTAAGGCAGGTCCTGACCCAGTAATTCTGACTGAGTAGGCTTGGGATTCTGTTTTAAAAATAAATAAGCAGGTGATGCACTTGCCGGTGGGCCTGCGAGAACTTCTGAAGTGATCAAACTCTAAGGTGCCTTTCTCCTCTCAAGCATCTGAAAGGCTTAGAGTGGTGCTAACCTCTGGGACTTTCTGCCCTGAAGGAAGTGCTCCTCTCTCTGCGGCACCATCCAATGGGACCACCACCAGGCACACCTCACTACTGAGCACCTGACATCCGGCTGCTGCGACTGAGGAATGAAATTTTCATTTTATTTAATTTATCACTTCTCTACCATTTGGCTAAGATCAGGTGTACTCTAATTCAAACTAAGTTAAATTTAAATAGCCACATGTTGCAAGTTTGGAGTGCAAGTCTGGAGTTTTAAGAGTGAAGTACCTTCTAGGGTTAAGAAAGCGTGCTTGTACTGCACATCCGCTGGCAAGATTCCATGTCCTTCCCTCCAGGAGAAAGCCCCAAATAACAGCAAGACATACTCCTAATCAAAGCAAGTCCAGGCTCCAAGGAAGCATCAACAGAGTTTATCTTGGATATATCTAGGAAGGGAGTGGCTAAAAATTTGTCTGAAGAGGTGAAGGTTGGACTGAGCCTCCTAGGTTGTACCCCAAGGACAATGACAAGGGTAAGGACACACCTTTGTGTCAGAAAGTGCAGGGGAGGTAACCCAGGAGTTCTGTCTTAGCTAATTCTCTGAAGAAGAGAGGAGGCACATTGGAAAACCAAATGAAGGATGGGAATTCAGAAAAGGAGAACAGCACACATAAAAGAAAAAATTAAAAATGAGCAAGGAAAGAAGGCCAAGAGTATGGCAAAGAGCAGGGAAGGTGGGATTGTGAGGCCTTGGAAAGCTCAGCTGCCATGAAGGGCAACCAGAAGGCAAAATGCAATGACTGCCTCACTGGATCCCAAAAGATAACAGGCATTGCCACTGAGCACACGTTCAAGAAGTGGCTGTGTAGTCTTTTGAGGTTGCTCACAGCTCAAGGCTGAGTCCACTATTTGCATAAATAAAATGAAAACAGCAACCTATGGAGTTGCACACTATACAGACCCTTTCCCAGAGTATTCTCTTTAAAAACTGTTCATTATTTTTCTTCTGATGAAGAAAATACTATAACTTCTGAATACTCAGAAGGGAAATGCTACTAAAGCGAGCCCCAGATTTCTGGGTATTCAATCTCCTGTTAACCAGAGAGAATTCAACCTCCTGTTAGCCAGTGAGATGATGAGTCACAGATCTCCATGGCAACAGGTTCTTGGGCACTGTGAAGACCATATCCCATGCTCCTCACGGGGCCAGGGAGAGGGAGGATCACTGCATTGTTCCTATGAGAAGTGATGCTGAGTGGCAAGATAGGGAAAAACTGGGCTGGGAAATAGCTCAGCAGTCTGCGTGCTTGCCTGGCAAGTGCAAGGACCTGGGTTCAATCCCTGGTACTACCTGCCATGCTGGCCCTGGAATATCTACCACCAAAACCAGGTGTGGTGGTACATACCTATAATCCCAGTACTGGGGAGGCTGAGACAGGAGGATCACTATGAGTCTGTGCTGCATAGTGACACCCTCTACTAATTAAATAAAAGATTTTTTTAAAAAATAGGTAGGAACTGTTTGTATTAAAATACTCACCCAGGCTTGATTGATACCTACCTGCATGCTCTGTCCGCTATGTGACGCATCCTTGAAAATGTACATTTTAAGAGGAATCCATTTTATTTCACAACTCCCGCTGAAATCACTCATAGACCTGTGATTAAAACACATGTGTTCAGACATCACAAAGCTTTGACGTGGATGAAATTATAGCGACTTTCCGGGGCAACATCAGTTATCGTACACTGCTGAGAGCCTCCACGTGACAGCTGTCTCTGTCCTAGATGTGTCAACTGTTTAAAATTTTCATTTCCCTTCACTCTGTCAACACACAGCTATGTGGAGGACGAAAAAGCTGAGTCCCTGGTGCTGCACTCCCCTCAACTGCCTGGAGTCCTACGGGCACCTTGGCATCACTGGGTACCACCATGTTTGCTTACACCAGGCTCACTTGGGTTGCCTACATTAGTTCTCAGCATTACCTGCAGCTTCTTGAAAAAAAAATCACTCTAGGGCCTTTACACATCCATATGTTACTCTGGTCAAGTCTGTACCTCCTTTCTTCTAGCATTACTTCATAACTCCTAACACCTACATCCTCCCAAGCCCAGTGCCAAAGTATTCCTAGATTCTTTCTCTTTAAGTGTTTCAAAATATATCCCTCCTTCCTCTTCTAACTCCAGTCTTCTGATATGTCTTTTACTGAATGGAACCACCCAGATGGTGCCTCGGGCAACATTCTGGATCTTTTGTGATTCTCACTTCTTCCTCACTCTGAGCTCCCATTCTGGCCACTCCATCTGAACATCCACAATTTTGTGGAGATTTTTAGGATTAGGACCAGCTGATTGTAACAAAAACATTAAAATGCCTTGATGTAAATAACTCAGGTGTTTATAGTTCTCTCATGAAGCAGAACAGATGTGGGAAGTCTGAACTTCCTACATAGACATAGACATAGCTACACACATTTGGGATTCAGGCTGCTTTCTCCTTTCCCATTGAGCTTACAGCACCACCCTAATGCTTCCTCAGCATCTGAGATGGCTACTGAAATGTTACTGTCACATCCATAACATGGTCTAGGGACAGAGAACAAATTCCAGCACACTGAGCTCCTGCTGAGTATTCTTCTCCAAGGGCTTGCATATCATTCTTTCAATCTTACTACAGAGAGAGAGAGAGAGAGAGAGAGAGAGAGAGAGAGAGAGAGAGAGAGAGAGA
>NW_004524638.1:4860090-4869440 GCF_000260255.1 Octodon degus | reverse complement strand
AGAGAGAGAGAGAGAGAGAGAGAGAGAGAGAGAGAGAGAGAGAGAGAGAGAGAGAGAATAGATTTGAGATGCAAATAGCCATTTCTGCTACTTCATTTGCTATAGTTCCTACATACACTTGTAGGGCTTTTATCAGCACCTAGTTCTTGTATGATGTATGGGTGCAATGTGCTGTTTTCATACACATATGCCACTGTCCTTACATCTCACTGCCATTGTCAGAGCTGGTGCCCAATTCCAAAGAAATATCAATCTTAATGATAACTAGAAAAATTGGCAGACAGTGAAGAAGACAGTCGTTTTCCAGCTTGGCATAGCTTTTCTCCTATTGCATGGCCTCCACGGACAAAGCTTTTAATTTGGAAGAAAGAATGATATAAAGAGAACTAATGTTTACACTTTTCTCAGCTTAACAGTGAAAGGCAGAAGGACAAAGAGGAAGATGAGCATTATGCTAAATAATGGATGCTCTTACTGACTAAAACAATCATTAATGGTGATAAAATGGAAGCACCCAGGAAATTGTTCAACTCTGATATTTGTATTTCAGGAAGATTGACTTGAAGTCACAGTCTAGCGTCACTAGGAACCCCACCAATGTCGAAGCTGCTCCAGCATTGACCACCATGCTGTACCTGTCTGCTTGTCGTTGTCTCAAGGTAGAAATGGAATGGCATGAGTGTTTTATGCCCTTCCTCTGCCTGGGATTCCCATGGAGATCCTTCATGTTTCTTTGCCTTAACATTTCACTCAGTTTCTGACCAGCAATGGCACCAGAAAATGCTAATGTACTAGACTAAGTTAAATACGAAGACTATCCCATTGAATTGCAAACTTTTAATTAAAACACATATGCAACCACCTAGTCTTACAAGCCATGCACAAAATTCAATATGTCACTCTACCCTGCTATCATCCAAAGAGAATCATTTAAACAGAGGACCTCCTTAAATATTTTTATAGTTCATTCAAAGCACCTGTACAGTAAGCACTACCTATTAGCCTTCTGTTTCCATACCATTTTTTTATGGAAATAATAAAAAACAAACACTTCATTTTGTGATGAAGAAATAAGTTAGGGAAGAAGCTATATTAGACCATGTTTTTCTCATTATTAATGGTACAAAATACCTAGTTAAAGTTAATGTAAAAGAAGAAAGGCTTTTCCAAGGTCAATTAAGACTCAGGATGTATGAGAACCTGTACTGTAACATCATGTAACTCAGCTGAGTCCCAAATTTTCTGATCAAGGAGATTATGGAGTCAAAGAGGAAAGTGATCGATGATGTAGACTATGCCTAAGGAGAGTCACATGGACAGAAAACATTTTCTCAGGCTTTTACAGAGAGCAAATTGGTCAAGCAATGACTGTGACTCATCATGGCTGACACTGACAAAGGATCTACAAAATGAAGTACAGGGTCTCAGGATAAATCCTAAAGGGATTTGACTGACCTTATCAGATGCAAAAGCTACAATTCTAGTTACATAGGTCTTGCTTTATCTTGGTCTTAACCATCCAGCAGAAGAGGATAAAAGCGAAGTATAAGAAGTAAAGCCATGTTGTTATGTTGAGCTGTAGGGGACTCAGGTCAACAACCTCTGACATTGACAGTTATGAGAAAGACCCAATACTATTATGGACTACTGGACTATTTTGGAATATTTTGCTGAGTTCACACACCTATAATATTTAAATGATAGAACTAAATAAAAAAGGGGATACAGATGAATGACCATTTTGTATCTGCATATCCAAAATAGTTAAGATAGATATACAGTTACATTCTCTTAATTCAATGAATAGAGAGATTTGTTCTAATAGTGTTTGTAAGTAGGATATCATGTCTGCATCTTGTACAACAAATAACCACTATGAAGACAGTATGCAATGTGTTAATTAATGAAACTGTCCTACTAAGGTGAGTTGAAACTGTCTCATTGTTATTTGTTTCTCAATAAAATTATGGGGAAAAAAGAGGGTGGTAGAAAGCACAGCTGAAGCAGGGAACAATGCCTGGAGCCCAGAAATTTCAGAGATGACTTTTGAGGTCTGCACAGTCCTACGGATAACCCACTATGACTACTGGACTATATTGTATTATTTTACTGAATTCATGCACCTACAATATTTAAACGGCAATGGAATACCCATCTATGACAAAACAAAATGAAAAAGGGGGATATAAATGAAGGACCATTTTGTATTTGTATCTACAAAATAGTTAGGATAGATGTACAGCTACTTTCTCTTAATTCAATGAGAAGTAAGATTTGTACTAATAGTATTTGGACAGGATATCATGTCTGCATCTTGTACTATGAATAATTACTACGAAGACGACAATATGCAATTTATTAATTATTGTAACTGTCCTACTATCCTGTTTTGAAACTGTCTTATTTCTACTTGTTTCTAAATAAAATTAATGAGAAAAAAGAAGAAGAAGCGCTTATTTTGCCTCACGGCTTCTGAATTGTTAGTCCATGGCTAGCTGGTGCCACAGCTCTGTGTCGAACATGAGGCAGAGGCATGATGCAAGTGTGTGGCACAGTGACGCTGCCAGGAAGCCAAGACGGAATGGACAGGGAGCCTGTGCTTGTTGGCTTCTTCCTTCTGTTTTTGCTCCATCCAGGGCCCCACCCACTGAATAGTTCCACCTACACCTATGCTCAGTGCACAAGGCAATCAATTCTGGAAAGACTTTGGAAAACAGGCTGGGACTGTGCCTCACTAAAATCCTGGGATTTCCTCAATCAAGACAACCTGACAAGATTAACCATCAAGGAGGTAAAACATATTGTATGTTAGTTAGAAAAAGATGAATGGTGGTACCTCATGTCCTGAATTTAATTCTTTCTAGGATTGTGGTTATGAACCAAACTGATCTCATGACTAAATCTTCTTTCCCCGTAAGGTCAACAGTGACACTAACCACTGAATTAAATTTGGTATGTAATCAATTTGGATTGGGACCAAAATCATTGAAAGAATTATTTGTGAGCAAAAGTACTCTCTATAGTCCTCTTAATATGCACATACTTTTCCCAAGTGGAATTTGAGATCTTTATTCTGCAGTAAAGGAACTGAACCTAACATAATTATGAGGAGGGTAATAGCCATTGTTTATTGAGACAGTTGCATGCCTTACCTGACTAATTTTAAAGGCAGGTTATTATCCTTAGAAAAAGATTATCATGTTACCAAGGTAAAAAATGAAATTGCTGCTTTGTTTTGGCACGTTGAAGTCTCCTTCTGGAAGTGACTTCTAGATTTTTTCTTTCCAAAGCAAAGAGTTGGTCAAGACAATCATAAAGAATAGCAAAACAGACCTGAGGATCAATGGAGTAGATTAGAAGATTCACACACAACTACAAACACACTCAGTCACCTTATCTTTGATAAAGGTGCCAAACAGACTCACTAGAAGAAAGATAGTCCTTTTAATAAATGGTGCTGAAAAAACTGGCTTGTTAAATGCAGAAGACTAAAATTAGACCAATGTCTAACACCATGCCCTAAACTAAAGTCAACCGGTGAGGCTGAAAAGAAGAGGATCACTATGAGTCTGAGTTGTGTAGTGAAATCCTGTACCAAAGACATTAAATAAATAAATAATAAAATATAGTCAAAATGGATCAAATATTAAAGCAGAAACACTAAATCTACTGGAAGAGAAAGTAGTTAAAAATCTTGAAGATATAGAGGTAAATAAAGAGTCCATGAACAAAAACCAAACTGCATAGGAAATACTTCATAGAATCAGCAACTGGCATCTCATCATTTTAAAGTTTTCTGCACAACAAAAGATCACCAACAGAGTAAGAAGAAAACCCACAAATTGGGAAAAATCTCAGCTAACTATCTCTCAGACAAAGGTCTTCTTTCTAGGATATATAAAGAATTTTTTTAAAAATCAGGGCCCTAAAATTCAAAGATCTGTTTCAAAACTGGACATCTGAGATGAATATACACTTCTCAGATGAAGAAATACAAATGGAAAATAAATATATCAAAATATATTCAACATCATTGGTGACTCAATAAATGCAGATTAACACCGAGTTCCATCTCACCCCCAGAAAGAATTGCTGTCATCAAGAAGTCAACCAATATCAAATGCTGGAGAGGCTGTGGAAAAAATGAACCCTTTTCCACAGTTGGTGGGACTGGTACAAGTACTATCAAAATCAGAGTGGAGATTTCACAAAAACGCTAGGTTCGGAGGTCCCATTCAACTCACCTATTGCTCTTCTGGGTTTTTTTCCAGAAGAACTGAAAACATCATACTACAGCAATATATGCGTATCCAAGTGTATGGCAGTGTAATTTGCCTTAGGTAAATCTTGGGAACCTAAATTCCCATCAAATGAGGAATGGATAAAAAAAGATGTGGTATTTTTATACAATGGAGTATTACTCAGCTATTCGAAAAGATAATCTGAAGGCTTTTATAGTTAAATGGTGCAACAAGAGATCATAATCATAAGTGAAACGAATAAGACCTACATGTGCAAACATATTTTCTCAATAGTGTAAGAACATGGAAAAGTAAATAAAATCTGAAAGGTACAAAATATATGGTGAGAAAGAAGGAAAGAATATGTTCAAGGAGAAGGAACAACTGAGATGAAGAAAATGACAAAAGAACAAAAAAAGGAAAAATATATTTATGAGCATATACACGATAGCTTGAACAATTGCACTACTGATTTCTGCTGGTCTATTGAAAGGAGCAGTTATGCTTACATTTTTTCTTCTCCATGCTAATTTTCTTATATCTTTTTATCAATTTGGTATGCTTATATCTGCTATTCTTAGCAACTAATTTGAAGACAACATTGTACAATACAGCAACAATTGTTGAATTGCTATTATTTTGTTGATTGAAACTCTGTATTGTTTCTAATGTTCTTGTTACTATTTTCATTCTCTCAAAATAATCAATAATAAAGTTTTATTAAATGGAGAAATAGAAAAGGGCTCGTCAGCATGAGTTTGTGTGAAGCAAAAGTGAGAAATAAAGTGCACCTGTCAGCATGAGGGTGCAAAAGAGAACACAGTGATGCAAAAGAGAACACAGTGATGAAAACTCAGTGTGGACCAGCCTTTTTGTATCACCCACTCGTCAGGCTGATATCAGGTCTAGACTGTCCTTCCACAAACCTACTTGAATTCACCAGAGACGTCCACATGCAGGGCTTTGGGAAGTGCTCTCCACATGTGCTCCAGGCACTTGTCACACTGTCATTCTCACCTAGATTTGGCCACACACTACCTTCCTATCTCAGAAGCATCTTTATGGAAATCCACATCTATCTTACTGAAAAGACTTACGAAATGCAAACAGGGCTGGCAAGATAGCTCAGCCATCTAAAGCACCTGGTTAAGCAAGCTTAAGAAAGAGTAGGGACCAAGATTCAATCCCTGGCACGACATGCACCATATGAGCACACAGAAAGGACTCAGGAATCATTCCATAGCCACATGCCTCTACCTTCTGCATTCTGTTTGAGACACATCTTCAAAAGGGAAGGAAAGGAGGACAAGGTTGCCTGTGACAGAACACAAAACAGCCCACAGCTTAAGTACTTCCTCAAAAAAGACATTTTGGGCCAGGGAGATGGCTCAGTAGAATAAGTGCTTTCCTGGCAAGCACAAGGTCCTGAGTTCAATCCCTAGTTCTGAAAAAAAAAAAAGACATTTCATTAAGGACTTTATTACTTATAACTTACTCAGGAAATCTGGAAATAGATTTCGGGTGGTCATCTTCATTTAAAGGTTGAGAAACTATCTTAAAGCCATTAAAATTTGATCCAGTGGTTAAACACAGATCTAATCCTACAATCTCTCATCTTCTGAGGATGTCCATGAGAAGCAGAAATAGAACAATGGAGTGGCAGATAGAAATGTGATCTATCAAACCCACCACACTCGCTTCAGATTACACCTACCAATGTTTAATACTTCTCCCTTCAGACGGTGACATCTAATTTCCTAATTGCTGTCCCATAGAATCTGGGCTGGAATTGTGACTCACTTTTAACAAGTACACAGAACATGGCAAAATCAAAAGTATGACTTCTTTTTTTTTTTAAAACCGAACCAAAAAATATAGGAAAAATTAGAAATTATAGAGAATTTCACTAAGCAGCATGACAGGAATCCAACAATGGTTATTACATTGCATATTGTTGTCTTCAAATTAGTTATTCAGATTACCAGATATATGCGTGCAAAACTGGTCAAAATTATAAAAAATTAAAAAAGAGAAAAAATTAATCACTAAATGCTCCTTTCAATAGACCATCAGAAATCAGTAGTACAATTATCCCAGCTATCATGTGCATACACATATATATTTCTTTTTCCCTTCTTTCTTTTCTTCTTTCCCAAGTGTGTGACTTCTGGGAATAGGTCCTAGACCACGCTGTGGCTTTCCTGGTTCCGTGTTGTACATGTCATGACGATACTCAAGAAGCTTTATGGGCTAATTGAGGTTTCCTTCCAATTGCCCACTAGAAGTGGAAGCCCAGTGGAAGCCCTTGCCAAACAAACTGTAGTCCACTTTGGAAAGTAGATCCTCCAGCCTCTAGATGACTATGGCCCCTACTACCATGTTGATCACAGCCTCCTGGAAACTTCTGCAGCAGAACGGCCCAGAGAAAGCTGGCCTGCAGTGGCTGATATATTGAACTGTTGTCTTGGTGCTTGTCTTGTTTTCTTTTCTTTTTTTCTTTCTATCTTTCTTTCTTTCTTTCTTTTTTTTTCTTCTGTTGGAGATTTCTGTGCTTTGGTTTAATTTTTCCTGCACAAACTTTGGGGAAACAAATAAAGCAAAAAGTTGATTGCTTTAGTCATTGAAAAAAATGACAAAACATAGGACAGATGAAAGCAACATTTTAGGGGGTTCTGGTGTTTTGTTTTTGCAAGTTTTGAATCTGTCTGCTGGTTATACAGATAAGTGAGTTTTATTCTGGCAGATTCTTGTGACAACTGTTACCCTCTCAGCATCTCCTTGCCCTACACTTTCCACTAATTTCACATGTGGGGCTGAAAATGCATATATTTCATTTAGATCCATTGCTTTTTAGCTGTCTTTAGGCTACTAAGTTTGGAAGTGGTCTATGACAGTTGTACAGTCATGAGAGAATTAGTACACTCCATTGCCACCACTAAAGAAACAAGTTGGGGAGCAGTAGAATCTGTGCTTCTAAAGTCGCATGTTATGTTCTGGCCCTCACTGTTCCACACTACCCAACAAGTGAAAAAAAAAAAAAAAAAAAAACAGGGAGTCTCTGTTGTAATTCATTCTGCTGTGGTTGTCAGGAGTAGAACCCTTCCTAGGCCTGGAATCAGAATCTGAAGGAAATGTGCTCCATTCTGTAGAGCAGAACCCAGAGGTGGCGCCTACAAACAAGCTGGCAGCATACCCTGAAAGAGACAGAACACACTCAGAATCATGGCACCTGGTGTAAAAGGTCACTTTTTAAAAAGCACATAACACATTTATTCATTCAGCCACTATTTAATGTTGCTTCAGGTTCTTTGAGAGTTACATGTTTTACTGGTGAAAACATGTCACACAGCACCGTACCCCACCATACCCTTGTAAGATTGTTCAGAAGACAATATGCATAATCACATGATCTATGCATGGTAAAAATTGTGGCATTAGTGGGCATCTAAAAATATTTGGTTGTCCTTCATTTCTCCTCCTCCCAAAACCCTACATGGTGGGGGGGGGGTGATGATAGTGGTGATGATGGTGGTGATAATAGTAGTGGTTGTGGTGGGAGTGGTGATGGTGGTACTGATGATGTTGATGGTGGGGGTGGGGGTGGTGTTGATGATTGTGGTGATAATGGTAGTGGTGGTGGTGTGGGTGGTGATAATGATAGTGATGATCATGCTGATGGTGGTGGTGATGATGGCGTGCGATGATGGTGGAGGTGATGATGGTAGTGATGGTGGAAGGGTTGTGATAATGGTAGTGATGGTCATGGTGATGGTGGTGGTGATGATGGTAGTGATGATGGTGATGGTGATGGTGATGGTGATGGTGGTGGTGATGGTGGTAGCGATGATGGTGATGGTGATGGTGGGAGGTTGTGATGATGGTAGTGATGGTGATGGTGATGGTGATGATGGTTTGTGATGATGATGATGGTGATGAAGGTGGAGGTGGTGATGATGGTAGTGATGATGGTGATGGTGATGGTGGGAGGTTGTGATGATGGTAGTGATGGTGATGGTGATGATGGTAGTGATGATGGTGATGGTGATGGTGATGATGGTAATGATGATGGTGATGGTGATGGTGGTGGTGGTGGTGATGGTGATGGTGGTAGCAATGATGGTGATGGTGATGGTGGGAGATTGTGATGATGATAGTGATGGTGATGGTGATGGTGATGGTGATGGTGATGGTGGTAGCGATGATGGTGATGGTGATGGTGGTGGTGATGATGGTAGTGATGGTGGGGGGTTGTGATGATGGCAGTGATGGTCATGGTGATGGTGGTGGTAACAATGGTAGTGATGATGGTGATGGTGATGAAGGTGGAGGTGGTGATGATGGTGGTGATGATGGTGGTGGTGATGGTGATGGTGATGGTGGTAGCGATGATGGTGATGGTGATGGTAGGGGGTTGTGATGATGGCAGTGATGGTTGTGGTAATTGTGGTGATGATGGTGGTAACAATGGTAGTGATGATGGTGATGGTGATGAAGGTGGAGGTGGTGATGGTGGGGGGTTGTGATGATGGCAGTGATGGTCATGGTGATGGTGATGAAGGTGGAGGTGGTGATGATGGTAGTGATGATGGTGGTGGTGATGGTGGGGGGTTGTGATGATGGCAGTGATGGTTGTGGTAATTGTGGTGATGATGGTCATGATGATGGTGGTGGTGATGGTAGTAGCGATGATGGTGGTGGTGATGATGGTCATGATGATGGTGGTGGTGATGGTGGTAGCGATGATGGTAGTGGTGGTGGTGGAGGTAGCTCTACCTGTCATCTCCTTTGTCCTGGAGCAGAATCTCTTTTGACCACAGAAAACATGCTCCTTGTTTCTCACCATTTCCTGCCATGGCCCATGGCTTGAACATTGGCTGAGTTCAATGAAATGACATGCTGTATATCATAACTGCAACACTTTGAGAAGCTGAGGTGGAAGAATCACAAATTCAAGCCCAACATGAACAACTTAGTGACACAGAAAGACACTCTCAAAATAAAAATAAGTAGGTAGGATACAGGTCAGTGTAAAGGCCCTGGGTTCAACCTCCAGTACCAACACCAGAAAAATAAGGTGAAAGAGAAGGAAGAGAAAGAGAAGAAGAAGGA
>NW_004524638.1:4799488-4859990 GCF_000260255.1 Octodon degus | reverse complement strand
AAGAGGAGGAGGAGGAGGAGGAGGAGGAGGAGGAGGGGAAGGGAATGGGAGCCTGCTATGAAGGTACTGAGGACTTGTCTCTCTGTAATCTGTTCAATGGTGGTAATTTCATATAAAATAGTGGACCTGTGCCCAGGAATTACAGTGGTAGTTAGGAAGCCCCAGTAATGCAAAATAATGCAGTAGCCTTTGAAGAGTCTGTCACCTCTTCTGGAGCCTCGATTTCTTCAGAAGAAAGGGAAGGCAATCGATTGTGCTAACACATTTTCCTCAGTCTCAAATGACAGGATCGTTGTCCCTGTCCAATAGCAATTGGAACTGCTATCAAGCATTCTTCCTGAAGTGTTCCTAGGGATTTTATTTGTGTTCTCTTTTCTAGTCTTCAGCCAACCCTCAAGCAAGTGACATGTTACTGCTCGCTCACTTCATAGGTGCACAGGGTTTGCTGGTCAACTTCCCAGCCAAGGTGCGAGGTGAGGGGCTGGACTCCCATGTACCCAGCTCTCACCCCAGGACTCTGCATCCAGACCTGCAAAATGCCAAGGTTTGCAAAGATATTCAGGAAAAGGCAATTCCACATGTCACATGTGGAAAAATAGAAATGGTAACTTACTCAGCCAAAGGATTCCCAGAAATTGGGGCTCCTCTATTCTCGGCATTTTCATTCTTTATTGTGTGCTTTTCAAATTGCTCTACTCAAAAGGCACGTTTTAATGATTTTTTCAACTCCCACCTTATGCCTTAGGAATCTCTTGGAATAGGCTTGACATCTGTGGACACAATTTCCACTAAGATGTAGTAACACTTAAAGTGAAAAAAGTAAAACAGAAACTAAAAAGAATGCTTTCTAGTCTGGTTAGTTTTCTGAATATTTGGGTCCCTGAAGTACATTATCAGCTCCATTTTTAGTCAGTATTATCAGAAGGCCAAGACTCCTGTTACACACTAGACATTCTTGTTTTACTACCAGAATTCATGAGCGCTTGCTCTGTGCCAACCAAGGTGTCTAGACTTCTATGCTGCACATTTCCGTCTCCCTGCATCTACCAGTCAGATGCAGGTGTAAGGAGTCCAGTTGCTGATGAACGGCTTAAGGCTGTGCAGAAGGGAAGGAATATTTTAAAGTCACTCTACAAACAAAAGGCAGAGGAGAGACTGAAATATATTGTAGGATTTCCCTCCTTTTGCCAAGTCTGCTTTACAAAGCTGCTAATTTTGCAGCTCTTCCTTGACAGCGCCCTTTCCACCCATAGATGAAAAGGGAACTTTGTCCAATGAATGAGAGGCAGCCACAACATATCAAAGGGATCAGATCTCACAAGCAGCAAGCAGAGACCTTTGGACAGGGCTGCTGTCGGTGATGGGGAGTGGGGAAGTGCCTGGCCTTTTGACCCTGAAAATACCAATGAGTGCTTGAGTCTGAGAAGGGAGACTCTCCCAAGCCCTCTGAAACTGGCTTTTCCTCACACCCCAGCTACAGTAAAAATTAAATCATAAAGAAGTGAAAATGAGGATGCACCAGAATGAAACTCATGCTGGGAAATCCCCTGGCACTAAGGAGGGAGGACCCATCCAGAAGTCAGCAGTTTGAACTCTCAGAAGAGGCCGATGTGCAAAGTTCAGGGAAGAGGCCATTTGCACAGGTGTGGGCAGGGCTGAGGGAAAGGCAGGAACCAGAGATGCCTTAGGGTTGGAGGTAGCCGGGAGCCACTGTCACTCTAAGCCCAAGGTTTTGTCTGCTTTTTGAGCTATCAGAGAGCTCTAGAGATGGAGTTCTTTGCAGAGAAAAGTACATAGATCAAAGCTGTGGAGGCTGGAAGGGCACAGCGACAGCGTTTGGGGAACACTTTTGTACTGGCTGGCTTCAAGGCAGGAAAGCAGAAGGAAGGGCGAGCAAGGAGGAAGAAACTGAGCCAATGGCTTCATTTTGTAGCAACCTATTCTTGCAGGGACAGTGAGCCTTATTCATCATGGTTCTACTGCTTTGGCCTAGCCCTGCCTCCAAAACCAATGAACTAAGAATTCAGTCTCCAAGACCATATAGTCTTCTATCCCTAGTCCTCTAAATTAATAACCTTTGTATGTACAAATATAGTCATTGCACCCCATTGGCCCAAGTATATTATCTCATTCTAACACCAAAGTAAGGTCTGAAGTCCTATCGCAATCATATGCTTAATCTGAGAACAAATGTCCGCCATCTGTGGGGCTATCTAATCAGAACGTGTTACCCTACTGCTGTTGAGAGGACTTTTGCTAAAACTAAGGTGCAGAAGGCTTATGCCAAGTCACGCTAGTAGAACACTAGTTGAAACTAGTTTCTATCACAAATAAGCCTGCAAATCTCAATGATGTACAGTGAAGATGCATTAATCTCTCTCCTGTAAGTCTAAGCTGGAGATTTCTGAGTGGTGAGTGGCTGTCATTCTGGTGATGTTCCAGAGAACCAACTCCTTCCCCTTCCAGGCCCTGCCAGGGCCATCAAAGACTTCTGATCTTTCTTCTGATCATTGTCCAGCTCGGAGGAGAAAAGGGTGAAGAGGTCTGAGCAGGGAAGGTTGGATGGCAGCTTGCTGCTCACACTGCTCTGGCAAAGTGCAATCCCACGGCTGCCCAGCTGAGCAAAAGGCCGAGTTCTTGGCAGAAGCATAAAGGGAAGTTTGGGGTAAAGCAGTGAGTTATCACGTCAGGGATAGATTTGCAAACAGACTCAGCTCCAGAATTTTCCAACTCAGGGCTTGAGACCTCCTGTTTAGGGCACTACATTTCCTCTGTGCAATAAATAATATAGTGTAATGAGCTTGGGGGCAGAAAGAAAAGGCAAGACAATGTTTATTTTTTTTCAGTACTGAGAGTCGAACTCAAGATCTCATGCTTGCCAGGCAGGCTCTGTGCTGCTGACCTACATCTCGGGCCACAAGACAATGTTTAATAACATTTCCAATTCAGCATGTGATTCTTCCAGTGGATTCTCTACTTTACAAAAACAGAATATAGCTCAGCAGATTAAAGTGCCTGCATGCAGGTACAAGGGTCAGGGGTTCAACGCTCAGGCCTGCACTGATGCTGAGAGGGACATTGGGACTGGGTGTGGTGACAAGCGCCTATGATCCCAGCTCTCGGGAAGCTGTAAACAGGAGAATCACTAGGAGTTCAGTCTAGTAGTGAGACTCTGAACACACTGTAGACCCCTCCCTAAAATACAAAAAAAAGCACAGAAAAATGGGAATAATGGATTTTACATCAGCCCATCTCAGAGGCCACTCACCCTTTATCATGCATCTCACTGCACATAAGTCCCAATATTTAGGACATAGACCTTTTATTATATATACACAGCTGTATTTACTATACTGTAAGTGTGCATATGTAAAACTACACACACTTAGTGGAAGCAGAATTATATGTTAAACATGCTGTCTGTGGTGTAGAGTCCTGTTTAGGTAATTTTGATTATATTCCATTTTCCCAATCTAGCCCTGCGAAGGCAGCATCTCCTCTCTAACCACACTGAAGATCTTTCTCCCTTCTCAGGGTTTTCCTTCAGTGCATGTGAATTTTATAATGTTAGTGCATACCCCCCGAGAATATGGACACAGTGGGACTTTCTGCATTGTTGTGTAAATCTGCAGAGTCACCACTCAATAAGTATTGACCTGTTGACTGCCCTTTTTCCACTTTGTAAGCATTTCCGGTAATCCAGGAATTTGGAAAAGAATGCATCTCTTGAAGGTAGCTTTACCTTAAGTGAGTAACCTGGGAAACTCGTGTCCAAATAGGCAGACCCAGAAGTTCTCTCCAGACTTCAAAATAGTGTATTTAAATCTTACATCAATAAGTGAAAAACAGTAGAGCACTCAGCTTGGTGATCCTCCCTACAATGCTATTTCTTTTCATTGTGTAGCTTCTATGAAGGAATAGAAAGGAAAGAGGATCCCAAGAATTCTACACTGTGATGCTAGTATTCCACTAATTCAGTCACTCACTCAGTGTGAGACACTGTGATGGTAGAAATCAGAGAGCTCCTACTTTCCCTTCAACTCAAGTAGGTGAAATACTACATGCACTATCAAAATTAAAAGATGATAATTATTGATGGCAGTAAGTGGCGTAAAGGAAATCAAAGGATCACATCCTTGAGAAAGGTGAGCACAGAAGGTCCTGCTCAGCATGGCCCCAAATGACCTGTAGTCTTCCCAATGGGAGACGGAGGAGCAGCACCCCATTCTGTGCAGAGGCCTTGTGGGAAGAAGGGTTTCAGGAAATTGAGGAATAGTACGAACCTCTTGTGCCAGATGGCAGAACTGGACAAACCTGGAAAGGGGACCAGACAAGCTTCCCTGGCTAGAGAGTCATCTGCGCTTTGTGTTCTGATGGCACAAGAAAACCATGGGGTAAAGGAGTGAGCAGAAAAAAGCCACATCTGCTTTTAAAAACACTCTCTTGTATGCAGAAGAGGCTCCTTCTGATGACATTGCTAAGACAGGAAACAGGGAAAACAATTGGTAGATGAGAAGTGGTGACCCAGACTCCTGCTCTTAAAGGAGAAAGTTTGGCTTTACTTTTCATACCTTCTTTTTATACTTTTCTGCTGGATGGTTAAGACCAAGATGAAGCGAGATCTATATAACAAAAGATGTAACTTTTGTATCTGACAAGGTCAGTCAAATCTCCTCAGGATTTACCTTGAAATACTGTATCAGTTTGTAGATCCTTTGTCAGTGTAAGCCATGTGGATGAGTCATGGCCACTGCTTGACCAATTTGCTCTCTGTGAAAGCCTGAGAGAATGTTTTCTCTCCATGTGACTCTCCTTAGGCACACTCTACATTGTCGATCACTTCTGCATCTTGTACTATGAATAACTACTAGGAAGAGAACAATATGCAATGTATTAATTATTGTAACTACCTTCTAACCTGTTTTGAAACTGTCTCATTTCTATTTCTTTCTCAATAAAATTAATTTTAAAAAATAAAATAAAGCAGAAAGTGGTTGGATGGAGGATGCCTTTGAAAGTGAATTTGTGATGAACTGTTAGTGGGTGTGAAGTGCAGGGATGTGAAGAGTTGAGACTCCCAGGTTTGAGCCTGGAAACTACAGAAGAGTAGACATGGAGGCCTCTGGAGGAGCTGTTTGAGACTAGAGGGTGGAAACATACCACAGCCTCCATCAGCACATTCAGGCATCTGTGTCAGCACCAGCTCTGTACAACAGGCCCTTGCTGAGTACCTGTTGAAGGAAAAGAGGTGGGCCCTATCACAAGGAGAAACCAGCAAAGAAACTACTGATCACTGTTTCAAGAAAGAAAGCCTGCTGTCCACAGCAGAATGAGAGTTTCCCTCTGCTCAGCCTTTGAGCTTGCTATTGCACCTTTCTGGAAAGCTTTTCCCCAGACATCTGAATTGTCTCTTATCTCCTTCCTCTCAGGTCTCCTTCCCAATGACACCTTGGGATTTGGAGGAAGTCTCATACATCTCTCCTTTTATAAAGCAGGGAAGATCTGGCCTAGATAGCCAGCAAATGTACCTTTTTGTCTCATTGGGCATAATTGTGTCACATGACCACTCTTCTCCAAAGGAGGCTGGGCAAGCATCCGTCTGACCTACTCTGCCTATTCAAGTAGAGGCAGGTAAATGTGTAGACAACAATCTTTACCATATCCAAACCGTATAGATTTTTTTTAAGGGCCACATGACTCTTCTTGGAAACCCTGAAGAGTTCTATGTGCAAAACAAGCATCTAGGAAAACTGCAGTCTTTAGTTCACAGATGCTTCGTGAGCCAAGCTGGAAGGGAAAAGTCAGATGAGTCGGAGGTCACGGCACTACGATCCTTCCACATATCACATCTTGTCAGATTTCTCCTTCTGTGCTTTGGTCCTCAAGAGCCTGCAACAAGTGGGTTGGGGAACCCAGTGCGTCGTGGAATTCTCCCACTTGCTGTTGCTCATAATTCTATTAGCTACTTACCTTGAAATGCTACTCCTAGGAAAATCCCAAATTCAGCCATCAGCCAAGTGTCAAAATTGTGTCACCCCCCAGACCTCAATCTAAAGCCCTTTTGTTTCTGAGAATTCCAACTAAACAGGTCCAAGTAGCTGAACCCAAGTCCCTTCTCAGGGTAATGCAGCTTCCAACAGTAGCTGTGATTAGAAATGGGACACTCCAAGTCAACTCTGAGTCCACCCATGGCTGCCAGTCCCCAACTATGCCTAGCACATTCCTTGAGAATATTCCAAGAGTCTGGGCAGTAAGATTTTTCATCCCAGTGGAGTAAGATAGTTCTTAGTGCTCAATGAACTAAGAGCCTACTATGTGAGTGCAGGAACCAGGGTTCAATCCCAGGCACCATATGACCTGCCACTTCCTCCCCAGGGGTATGCGGAGTTGGCCACTGAGATCAGGCATGGTGGTGCACACCTGTAATCCCAGCGCTGGGGAGGCTGAAAGCAAGAAGATCACTACGGGTCCAAGTTGAGTAGTGAGACCTTGTACCAAATACATTTTAAAAAACTGATTCTTGTTCCCCCATGTGAGTAATACCACAAGGGTGGGGCTGAAATGTCTTGACAGGAAAGCCTGGCTACCCATCAGAAGTGCTTCTCACTTCTGTCCTCTTCTTCTGTATTCTTCCTCAAGGAAATATCTGAAAGTAGATTTTCAGCTTAGTCACGCAGTTGAGCCGTCTTGACTTGTCAACTGCAAACATTGCTCCATCAAAACTCTCTGTGACTGATACCTAGCATGTTATTTCAACATCACTCTCAGAACCCTCAAGACACATCGAGGAAGCCAAACATGTGCCTGTGCTCCTATAGGCTGAACGTGGCCTCCCAGGTCAGGGAAAGCCAGTGTCCAAAAGTCATCCTACCTGGCTAGATCGTCCACCTCTGTGTCACAGCACTGAGGGACTGGGCAAGCTCTGAGCCTTTTATTCTGCTTTATAGAAAGGAGGTGATAATATCTACTTATTGAAGTTTTGTGATTAAAAAGCTCTGCTCTGTTAAAAGGTTTATACCTACAAAGGTACCTGACACAGATGAAGTCATTTTATAAACCAGTTACAGACACATGTGTGTGTGTGTGTGTGTGCTTGCATACACACTCACTCATTCATATATATATTAAGCAAGCTTATCCTGTACACTAAACATCTACTCTTAATCTAGGCATTGGCTATATAAACACTGAGCAGAACTGACAAACGTCTTTCTGTTCTAGAGAGTGATACAGGCAATAATTTAATAAGCATGTACTATGACCAGTGCCATTGGAGAGCTGTAAATAAAAATAAGGCATGGTAAGGGAAAAAGGAGTACTAGTGAAACAAGGAGCCACCTTGGCTAGAGTATTCCTCAGAAGTCTCCAAAAAGCTGGTATTGAAAGGATGACCAAAGGAAAGGCAAAGAGGAACACGTGGATCTCAGGAAAGGAGTCTTACAGACAGCAGAAGTAGCAAGTTCAAAGGGTGAGTGGGGACCAGCTACCTGGCTTGCTGGTAAAGTAAGAGGCTGAGATGCTTGGGCAGAGAGAGCAATAGGGACAGTGACAGAATGCCAGAGGGTTGGTTGAGGGCAGCTCAGATGGAACACTGTAGATCAGCTTGAAAACTTCAGTTCTTCTTAGGAAGATGGGAAACCACTGGAGATACATGTTATGCCATGGTCTGCCTTATGCTTTTAGATTTCTCTGACTACTCCATGGCCAGAATTCCAGAATCCAGAGGCCAGATAAGAGGCAATATTAACAATTCACCTAGCGTATTGCAGTCACTTGGACTAGAGTAGTGATAGAGTAAAGTTGTAAGAGGGTATAGGTGAATGCTACATTTTGAAGACACTGGATTCATCTGTTGAAATGGATGTGGGTGTGGAAAAATGAGTCAAGGTTGACAGTAAGGTTTTAGCCTGGCAGGCTTCTGGAATGGACCTACTGATACTGGCAAGGTTGACTAGGGGGAATCAAGAGTTCATGCATTCAATAAACACAGGCTTGAGGCTCTTCCGGATGTTAGGTAGGATGCTAGGCAATGGAACAACAGCGATGGCAAGATAGAATCAGGGAGTCAGGCACTATGCGAAGTATATTTTATTTAATGAAGCTTGTTGTCTGGTGGAAGAGACAGCCATTAAACAATTATCCAAGTATTTATTTGATTGTGAAAGGAAAAGAACAGAGTACATACCCATTTCTGCTCCCCAGGTGAAAATAAAAAGGGAGTGTTTGAGAATCAGGCCATCATGAAAAGACTCTCTCAAACTTGTGTTTTGCAGGTACATTTAACGACCTCCTTGTCCCTGGGACAGGGGAGGGGATTATCTTCTGCTAGAATCAGCCCTCCCGTTTTCAGACTCTCTTGATCCTCTATACAGGCATTTTCTTGCTTTTCCTACCTGTGCCAATGAGGCAAACCCAAAAGGAAATACCTGGGCTCCAGCTCGCAAAGGGCCCCTTACTTTGACCACAACCCCTACAAGAACTGCATCCTAATTTCCAACTTACCCCTCAACACCATCTGATATTCCACTGACCATATCTTGTCTTGCTTAATTTAGAAATTCTTCTTATGTATTAGTGCCTATTTCCCATCAAGATTGAGAACCCTTTGAAGACGGGGACAATGCTTATTTTAGCTTTCATATTTCCCAGGAAGACACATTGCAGTGCAGATTTCTGGGATACCTGTAGTGACAGTGACCTGATGATTTTGGCATCACCTGAGGGAAGATAGCTGAGAAGAAAACCACCCTGTCATTGCTCAGAGTTCAGGCAAACCCAATGACTGTGGCTGAGCTACATATCAGGAAGCCATTCTATCAATTTCCAGTGGGAAAAATAAATGAACTGAAGTGTTCAGGTTCTCATGGCCTCACTTGCTGACTATCCTTTCCTGAAGCCAAGTCACAGTACAGCCCAGTCATGATTGGAAACCATTTTATTTTATTTTATTGCTGTGAAAAGTCATTTTTGCAGGAACCAGAGAATAACTGAGCTCCTTACAAGAGAAGTGTAGTTACTTTAGAGGAACCAAGACAACATAGATTGCCATTTATATGATCAGAGTCATTTTTCTCACCTAAGTAACCTTATGATATTTCCCATGTATTCTACATGGTCCAGGTTTCTCCCTAGATGGAACCTGTGTACCACCCACTACACCATGGTGGATGTGTTACCATTTTCAAATGAAAAAGATTCCCAGTCAATGATGTTGAGCATACTCATGAACTCTCCATGCACTGGCAAACCCCAAAGAGACTAATTTAGATTTGCCTTTGTGTTTTGTTATATAAGGGGAAGAAATGTGCCATGAGGTTGATTTTTGACCTAAGAAGGAAAAATTGACAATTTCAGTGTACTAGAAACAATTTTTATCAGATGGGCAGGTTTCAAGTAGCTACTTTCACAAACCAATGGAAATACATTGCAGTCAAGAAACATGAGAAGCACTTCGAAACTGTAATAATTTCAGATGTGACCACAACAAAGCAAAGACCCAATACTAGGTGTATATATTAAATGCCTAGAAATGTTCGGCACACATCACCCTCCTCTTTCTCATCATCCCTTCCAAATGAAGAAGGACTTCCGCAAAGATTTGCCAAGGAATGAGAACTAGCATTTTAAGGTGATGTTTTGTGCTTAAACTTTTATACATGTTAATACTTGGGTTCCTCCCGACAGCTGTGCATTGTGAGCTTTGGAAACTGAAGCTCAGTGACAGTTGGGTGAGTTTCTTATCATCAACAAGCCCTCAGTAATTGAGTTAGCAATTGAGTGTAGAGTTGGGGGCCTCCACTACCCACTTTCCTCCACAACCTCGGTCTGGGTCATTTGGTGGGGAAATGCCCCTGAGCTGGGTGGATTCTGCTGTTTGTGTGGTTTCCATGCTGATTGCACAGCAAAAACACCCAAGAAGTTTGTCAGCCCAAGTTCTAAGCTTCACCTCTGAGACTCTGATTCCTGAGGTGTGGTATGGGGTGCCAGGGCCTGAATTTTTGTACCAGAGTAGCACTGAAGACTGAACAATCCAGATGCTTGCCTCCATGTAAAAAGATCAAGAATATGCTGTGGAATTTGAAGAAAACCCGAAACAGAGATTTCAGGGGCCCTCCCTTAGTGAAAGAGCTTAAAGAGCTGCTGCTTGGACAGAGAGCTTTCTGATTCTGAACCAGCGCTTTGGTCTACCAGTGCTTATGTAACATTTAAAAAACACATAAAAACAGACACTGATAAATTCTCACATATTACATGTATTTTTTGCTAACTGTGTAAGAACATGCAAAATTTTATTTTTTTAATGTATTTAGTACAGGGTCTCACTGCACAGATCAGACTCATAGGAATCCTCCTGTTTTAAGCTTCCCAAGCACTGTGATTACAGGCGTGCACCACCCCTCCCAGTCTCAATCACCATCTCAGCACACCCCAGAGGCAGGGCCAGTGTGGTACACCCGGGATACAAAATTTTCAGTGATCTACTTTTTCAGGGAAAGTGTCAGAAAAAATAACTTGCTAAAAGTACAGCTGACTTAATATTAGTAATTTCACTGCTGAATTAAAGATTAAAGCTTTCAGCAATTTTTAATTTATTTTCTTCCTTTTCATTCCATAGAATGAAATCTTATTAAGAAAAAAAGTCATTATGGTACAAACAAATGAGAATTTTTAAAAAATAAAAAGCAGGGGCCAGGGAGATGGCTCAGTGGAATAAGCGCTTCCCTGGCAAGCGCAAGGGCCTGAGTTCAATCCCCGGTTCTGCAAAAAATAAAAATAAAATAAAAAGCACAGCATCATGAAGACAAAGGTTCTTGGCTGAAAGGATGCTCTACATGGTTTGGCCAGCTCTCCATGAGATAGATGGACACTGGGAGGCTCACAGACTTTGCCATTCACTCCAAGACTCAGATCTTAGGGCTGGCCAAATAACTCAGCAGACTAAAGCACCTGCAAGCAGGTGCAGGGGTCGGGGATTTGATCCCCTGGCCTGCCATGTTGGCCCTGCCCCCAGGGCACCCTGAGACTGGGTGTGGTGGCATGTACCTGTAATCCCAGCTCTTGAAAAGTTGTAAACAGATGGATCACTATGCGTCCGATCTAGTAGTGAGACACCGAACACCCCGTAGACCCTCCCCTCAAATACAAAGGAAGAGACTCAGACCTGGTTACTTCACCTCTCTGACCATCAATATCTCCCTCCGTAGCGCGGGTCTCTTAGTAACTGCTCAAGGGGAATACAAGACTCAAAGAAGAAAATAAATATATTAGGTTTCTTTCAATGTTTTAATTTTTATTTGATGAAAAATAATATTTTATAACAGAATAATAAAAGAGTAGCAATAATTAATACAATGTACATCATTATCTTCAAAATAGTTATTCAGAGGTCAAGAAATAGACCAGATTCTTACAAAGCACAAACAAACCAATAATAACACAAAACTTTCTTTCGATGAAGTAAGATAAACTAGCAGCATAAATAGCACAACTTAGCATGTGTATGAATAACTAGATCTTGGCGATAATGTATATGTGCATCAACAATACATTCATACGCAGTGAAATACTGCAGTGACATAAGGAAAGATCGGGGCTGGGGAGATCGCTCAGTGGAATAAGCACTTCCCTGGCAAGCGCAAGGGTCTGAGTTCAATCCCTGGTTCCGCCAAAAATAAAAATAAAAATAAAGAAAGAAAGATAAATTTGAGGCAATCCTAGGTAAAGGGATAGAACTGGAAAATATAATATCAAGAGAAATAAGCCAGACACAGAAGCTTAAATATAATATCCTCTCCTTTATATGATATATATATATAATTTAATGTATGATCTACCAGATATATCATATATAATACACCATATATGTTATATATGATACACCATACATATCATATATAAGATACACCATATATGTCACATATATTATAAATAGAAGGTAGGGAGTTCCAATATTTCCCAAATCTCTTATTCTATTTCAAAAATATTTCAATATATAAGCTAACTTTTTCTCACTTACGCTGCTAGTTTATCTTAGCTGATGTGCAAATTTTTATTTTTATCAGTACACATTTGCAGTTAGAGTGTGACCTTCACCCTGGGAACCCTGGTATGAGTGTGTAACATCTAATCCATTTTGCATCACTTTCCCCTCATCCTCCTCTTCATCATTTGGTCCCCTCCCACTTGCAAAAGCTCTATCTCTCTGTTTCTGTTATCCATCTTTCATTTTGCTTTTTAATTATTTATACTTATGATTTCTCATGCAAAAGAAACCAGGGATACTTATGCTTGAGTGTCTGGCTTATTTCACTCAGCATTACGGTCTCAGAGTATTCCCGTTTTCCTACAAATGACTCAAATTTATGCTTCTTTACAGCACAGGAGTGCTCTGATGTCTATACCACATTCTCTTTATCCACTCACCTATTGGAGGACCTGTAGGCTGCTTCCAAGATTTATCATCACAAGTTGTGCTTCTCTACACATGGGTATTCATTTATTACTGTACAAGGATGCCTTGGACTCTTTGGGGATGATATCTAAGAAGAGAATAATTGGGTTAAATATAATTTCTAATTTTACCATTTTGAAGAATTTCTGTACTGGTTTCCACAGAAGTTGTACTAGTTTACATTCCCACCAATGATGTAGAAGAGTTCCTCTTTCCCTACAGCCTAACAAGCATTTGTTATCATTTGATTTTTTGATGCTAGCCAGGTGCTTTCTCAAATAAGATGGAATCTCAGTGCTGTTTTAATTTACATTTTCTTCATGGATTTGCAAGACATTTGTACTTCTTCTGCGAAGTATTTGTTCATTTTATTGGCTTATGTTTTGATTGAGTCTTGTATTCTGAGGGGGTCTAATTTTTTTTTTTAGTTCTTTGGATATTAAACCTCCATCTGAAGAGTAGCTAGCATAATTTTTTTCCATCCTTTGGATTGTCTCAGCCCTGTTGATGGTTTCCTTTGGTGTGCAGAAGTGTTTTTATTTGATATGGTCCCCTTTGTTGATTCTTGGTGTTATTTGCCATGTAATTGGGATTCTATTCAATAGCTGCCATTTCTCCAGCAGCCTGACCTCTTGGATTCACTTCCAAAGCTTTTCTTCCTTGACAGTGACAGTTAAAAGGTGTAATTTCAACACTCCGTGTCTTTATGTCATTATCTTTAAAACAGGGAATAATAATAATGCCAATGCCAACTCAGAGGTTATCAAAAGAAACAAATCAGCACAGTAAGTCCTCAGTGCAGACTCTGACTTAGTAGCAATAAATATTAACTAGTGGTTGTTGATGCTATCCTGCTGCATGGGCTGAGGGCCTGCAAGTACGAATGGAGGACTCCATACCAGCCTGTGTGTGTGCTGAGCGTGTGTGTTCTCATATAATAGATGTATGTACACATAGTCTCACATGTAATCATTTCATGTTTGTCAAAACCTTGGGATAAGTGTTTTTAGCTTCCCCAACACACAGATGACAAAATTGAGGTCACCGTATCTTGCTCCAGATCTCACGGAGAAGAAAGATGGAGCTCTGTTCTGAACTCAAATAGGTACCACAATATAGAACACTGTGAATATTTTCTCCCAACAAAATTCACACCCTGCTGTGACAGGAACTCAAAACCCTGTCCTACTTTTCCTTTTGACTATCGGCTTCTGGAAGGGCAGAGACGTGTGGTGTTGCAGGATCTACTTAGAGTCCTACTCCATGAAGAAATGATCTCAAAACATGTCTAGAAAACAAGAAGGAAAGGATGGGGGCTGAATCTTTTTGAATTGTTCTTAAAACCTGGACACCCAGCAGCATGCTTGGCCATCCTGCACCCGAGGGTGTGTGTGTGTACCTTTGTTTGACCACACTCTTCATTCAGCTGCAGTCAGAGCTTAAAACGATTTCCACAAAATGCTGCAAAGTAAAAATGTGCTGTGGTTTACACCCTGCTGCTAAAGGCTGGCAATAAATTCTACTCTCTCTAAAGCTTGTTTGTAGTCCACAGCAGTGAGTCTCACAGTGCAGCGAAAGAACAGGGATGCTCAGGGATACCTAAGAGGTGAAATTTAGAACTGGGACCCATTGTAAGTAAAAGGGACCTGACATTCTTAAAGGTGACAGAGTCCAAGCTGCTACCATGAAAACAAAACTGAAAGAGATCTTAGGATGATCAAGTGGCCAGTATCTGTCATGGTCACGCGGGCCTGCAGCTTTGGGGTGCTGAGTCTCTTAAAGGTTCATTTCTCAAACTGCCTTCCAAATCAGAGTACTTCTGCTGGCTCCCTCTGAACCTAGCCCTTTCACCACCTACTTTTACATTCCAATGTCCCCATTTTGGAGACATTTCTTTGAAAGAGAGCCAGCCCTTCCAGTAAGCATACAGAACAGAACGGTGATTTCCGAGAGTGAGGTCTGGTGGAAACAAAACCCAGACATGTAAAATTTGACACCTTAGCTTACACACGTACCAGCATTCCCTCCCATTTCCTACTCCCTAGCTCATGCCTCATCATCATGCCCAGAATTCTATCCCGGGGAAAACCACAGCCAGCACTTACCACCAGAGACCCAATTCCCTGGCATCAGCCATGCTTTTAAAAGGGAGACAGAAAAAAATTGTCAAGACCTATGCAGCATTCTGCCACATTTGGGGGGACCCCCCCAAAATCATGTTGCACCAAGTATAATATTATCTTTTACTTTATGAGACTTCTTAATTGGTTCCATGTAGAAGGTTCACAGGTAATGAGTTTTAAATAAATAATGATATACCACTACCCCAACTGGCCAAGTAAATAAATGGCTAACTTCAGTGAGAGTGGGGATGGCAAGGAAGCTTGTGTAGGAATCTGGGCCTCACTGAAAATGGCAAGACCTGATTCTTGGCCTCAGACATAGCCAATTCTAGTTCAGTTTCACAATGTGCTTTTCACAACTGCATGAAAGTCATGGTGCTAGATATGGACACAGTGGGAATGACAGACCATGCACCTAAATGCTCTGAATACTTCAGCATAATTAATTAATGACTGACAAATAAGTTCATTAAAAACAAGTAAGTTAAATCTATTTGGAGCTTAGTGGCTCTAAGTTACTTACAGTTCTAAGAATGTAGCCCATCTTTCTAGAGCTCTAGGCCTTTCCAAAGCAAATTTTTGGTCAGGAATGCTTGTTTTTCCTGCCAGTCTCAGAGCTGGGCACTAGGACTCATCACAAGTTTTCCAAATGTCTCCTTTCCAAATGCCTTTCTAGGCTTTTAAACTATACTGTGGACATGAGCTTCTTTGTTTTCATTTTCAGTTCCTGGATCATACATGTTAATGTATGTTAATTGGGTAGATAAGTGAGTAACATCTGATTTGAAGTAGGAAGAAAACTTATAGCCACTTGAGATACTATGGACTAGTACAAGGTTACTGTGGTGTGGAATGAGGAGATAAGGCCTGCATTGCTAAGTTGTGAATCACTAGATACCATTCTCTATGACAATCACTTATTATTTATTATTTTATTGAGAAACAAATAGCAATGAGACAGTTTCAAAACTGATTAATAGGACAGTTTCAATAATTAATACATTGTACATTGTTGTCTTCTTAGTGGTTGTCCATAGTACAAGAAGCAAACAGGATATCTTGTCCAAATATTATTAGTAGAAATCTTCCTTCTCATTGAATTAAGCGAAAATAGCTGTATATCTATCCTAAATAATCTGTATATACAAATACAAAATGGTCCTTCCTTCAAAAGGAAGGATGATTTTGTATCCCCATTTTTTGTATCCCCTTTCCTTTTTTTGTTTAGTCCTCTTAGAGATGGGTATTCCATTGGCATCTATTACTATAGGTGCGTGAATTCAGCAAAACAATCCAACACAGTTCAGCAGTCCATAATAGTAGTGAGTTATCCACAGAAGTTGTTGACTTGAACCTTTCACAGCTCAGCATATTAATATGGCTTTACTTTATATACCTCATTTTCATACTTTTCTGCTGGATAGTTAAGACCAAGATAAAGCAAGACCTGTATAACAAGAAATGCAACTTTTGTATCTGATAAAGTCAGTCAAGTACCAATGACCTATTATTGTTAAAAGTACAACGTGCAATGCTTAGTAGCCAAAACTATCATCGTGGAAGATTAAATTAAGTGCACTAATAACAAATATATCACTTTGCTTTTATTTGTTTTTTGCATTTTGTTCAGGGTCTCCTTAGCAGCTCAGACTGGTAGTGATCCTCCTGTTTTCAGCTCCACCCAGCTCTGGGATTACAGGCATGCACCATCACAACCAGACTTGGTTCCTGGCTCATTTCCCCCTGGGAGTGGGGCCAGCATGATGTAGGGTACCAGGGGCCAAACCCTGGTCCCTGAGCTTGCCTAAGCAGGTGCTTAGTCCACTAAGCTATCTCATCGACCCCTTACAAGCATATCACTTTGCAGGAAGTGTTACTTTGTAAATGCAGTCAAGTTGAACTGGATTAGGTGAAATCAGACTATCAGAATGGAGTGGAGTGGAGTGGAGTAGAGTGTGGTTTAATTACAGTAATTTTATAAACCTGATAGAATGGGAGTTCTGTAAATGACAGGGATTTTATCCATTTTCACCTCTGCTGTCCCCTTAGTGTTTGGCACACAACAGTGACTAAATGCATTGAATGAAGGAAGGAATGAACAATCAGACAAACATGTGGTCACTCTGTCAACGTGGGAGTCCAGTATTTATGGGCAAGCCTCCCCAGGAAGAGACCAAGGGATTCAGAAAGCCCCTCTAAGGAAGGATTGATTCTGCTCAACTTATACCAGCAAAATAAGATACGGCTACTCACAGAGGGTGCACACCAAACGTTATGATGAACATGAAAGACAGTCAAAGGAATTTACTACTCTGCAAGCAGTGGATTTGGAGCAGGTAGGATGCTGATCAACATTCTAGACCCCGTTGCAGTCATGTGGCCAGTAGTTCTCTGCCTTTATAAAGTATGATACACTTGACACTAGCCACTGACATGAGACATCTAGATATGTTGCCAAGGAGAGAAAGTAAAGTCCAAAGAATCTCAGTATCCACCCTGAATTCTCGATCTCTTCTTGCGGAGGCATGGTCACCATGTCTGATGCACTAACAGTCTCTGAGAGGAAAGTAAGACCCTTGCTCAGCATGCGCCACAGTAGGACAAGGCAATGGCTGACAAGTGATTGGTACCCATGTGACTTCTCTGACCTACCCACCTTGTTCACATTGTAAAAACTATTACCCGTGCAGAACCACCACAGCATCATCATGGGTGAGTTACAGACTACATTGGCTGGTAGAACATTCAGCCAAAGGGGACATCAACTGCCAATCGAGTGAGCTTGTTCTCTGAAGAGGTGTGAGAGATGAGACCCTGCAGAGAGAAAGGGCATGCCCAAGGTCACACAGCTGGACAATACAAAGATAGGACTTGTGTTTCCTAACCGTGGGACCAATGAGCCATCTGGGCCTGACCTGCCTGAGCACTTCATGACCACACTCAAGATTGGCCAAAGTTGCCCTTCAGAGAAGTGAGTACTAGGCACCTTGATGAGGAAGTGAGTTAGTAGCAGGAAAGACTCAGAAACAGGACAGTGAAAGCCTGTGTGACGGAAATAATTGATCCAGAAAACTGTCCTTACTGGGGTTGCAGTGTTATAACTGCTTGCTTTATCTGGAAATTGGAACACAATCCAAGTCGAAGGATAGCTCTCTATGGGCAGGTACAGGGCAGGGTTGGGTCAGGAACACTATGAAGACAAAAGAGGACACCAGCTACCTCTCCAAATGGAGCTCCTTTAACTCCCAACACTCTCTTTACTTTCTTTTCTTTTATCAGGTCTTTGCCTCAGATTCTGTATTCATACTAAGGTGTATGATTGCACAGATAGCAAATATGGCACCCACATAGTCACTGCTACAGACATTCGTGGTACAGGTGTGATGCTGTGCTTGTTGACTCATTACCCCGAGAACAATCAAGCCACAGAGAAAACATGGAAAAGAAGCTCTCATAACAAAGAATGCAATAGACAAGAGGCCGGAGAAAACTTGCTCGGGGCTGGCACGGGCTGTGTACGCTTTCTAGAATGATCGTCAGGGAAACACCTTAAAGCTAATCTTCCATTTCTGTAAGTTTTCACTTCAGCCTTTTTTCAGGAAGGAAGAGAAGAATCCATCACGCGTGGGCCCCGTCCCAGGCTCCATCAGCAGGCGTCACAGGCACCGGGGGCCTGCGTGCCTGCACAGCTTCAGCTCACTCTGCAATGACCTCTCACCGTGATAGTGTCCCTGGGGCAGGGGAAATGCTACCATTCCCACCCCCCGGGAAATGGAAGAGAGGCAATGGGCTAAGTCAACGAGAGGAAGAAAGGAGGTCGGGATTCCAATCTTAGGCATCTTCACCCCAAAAATAAATTCTCAGGAAGAACTTCTGGTCTTCAAGATGACAGCATTCAAGGAATGTCCAAGAGCCAAGCAGCAGTGCAGGTGCATAAAACACAGTGTGCAGAGCGCAGGTGTCCTGGGGTTGCTCTTCAGAACTAGCTGCTTCTACCTGAGCAATTGTGATGTTTAGAGTGGTGCTCTCCCTATGACGCCCATGCCCTAACCCCTGAAACCTGTGACTGTGGAGCCTTACGTGGAAAAGAGACTTGGCAAATGTGATGAACTGAAGGGCCTTTAGATCAGGGGATGCTTGTGGGCTGTCCAAGGAGACCTCATACAATCACTGTGTGCTTGGAAAGGGGGGCAAGAGAGACAGGAGAGACTTGTCTGTGGAAGAGCCAAGCCGTGGGATACAAGCTAGGCACCAAAGAAGGCAGGAAGACGTCAGGAAAGGGATTCTTTCTCAGAACCTAACAAATAATGCAGTCTTGTAGACACCAATACAATACACCAGGGCTGGCAAGATAGCTCAGCTGGCTAAGATCCTGCTTAGGCAAGCACAAGGACTGGGGTTCGATCCCCAATATCCCGTGCCATGCCAGCCCCGACCCTGGGTGCGCTAAGCCAGTGACCAATTCTGAACCAGAAGGATCATTATGAGTCCAAGCTGTATTGTGAGACCCTGGATGAAATACATTTTTAAAAATATACAATACCCCAATGTGATTTCTGTTTTCCAAGTGCCAGGACTGTGGAGACAATCACCTTCTATTGTTTTAAGCCACTAAGAGTGTGGTCATTTGTTGTGTAGGCAAATAGAAAACTAATATTCTCAGATTGCCAAGAAAATAGGGAATATCCAGTTAAACTGGAATTAAAGATAGACAACATATTTTAGGGTAAATAGGTTCCATGCAACATGTGCAAGTCGTGCATTTTCATTTGCTGAATCTGCAAGCTAACTGAATTCCCTCCCCACCAGGCCCTGGGTCCACAAACTCCCATGCCTGGATGTGAGAGCGGGCTCAGCCACAGTTGCGACAATATTATTCCACCTGCTGCTGTAGACTAGCTTATGACTCAACAGAGTGAAATTGCTAAGGCCTCAGACAAATAGCTCAGAGGGAAAGTTATTATTCTGTGTCATTGCCTATCAATTATTTATCGTTTATAATGCAGTGCCATTTGTAATGGGTAATATGTTTTTCTATTGTGTCATAATATCATCCAACTCATCAGAACAACCACTGGGAAGATGGATTGGCTTACTGCAAACAGCAATACCTGTTTTTTTTCTTAAAAAGATGTGTGCGTTTTTTAACCTGAAAAGCACCGCTATTTTAGATAAAACTGTCCTCTGAATTCAAAGAGACAGATAGAATCCACCTTTTCTGACAAATTGATTTCCTAAGAAACAGGGCAGAAACTAGGGTAAGTCAAAAGTGCTGCGCTGGGCACAAAGTGCAGAGCAGCTCAACATTTTAGATGCAGACTCTGTCCTTGGATAAGAACTAATGCTTCCTGAATCTCAAACCCTAGGAAGCCCACTGGCTGCACCACAGTCTTGGCCCAGTGAAGAAAATTCACATGCAGAACATATAAAGAACTCAAACATTAGACTTCCTCAGCCTTCACCACTGAAGTCTTCCACGTGGGAATCAGGGAGCTCTCTCTCACAAGATGAGCTCTCTCTCTCTCTCTCTCTCTCTCTCTCTCTCTCTCTCTCTCTCTCCCCTCTCTCAGATCCAAGTTCCCCAAAACCACTGGGAAATCCAGGTCTCTTCTCTCTAGACTCATTTCTCCCACGGCAAAGTAAAAGATTACACAGGATGCCCCATGCTGCCTCTTGAAGTGTAGCATTTTATAGGTACAGGCTACATCTTGTAGAATAAAAAGGATAATAAGCAAAGCAAGAAAGAATCAAGGCAAAAAGGAAGAAAAAGGATGAGAATAGAAAGGGAGGAAGAAAGGGGAAAAAGAAACCTTTGTGTAAGACCCAGATAGAAATTCCCTATCACAGAAAATATTCTTGTGAGCAGCACCATCCACCCTTCTTCGCTCTGGTCTCCATCCTAGCAGCCACTCCTCCAGGGCTCACACCAATGCTAGGAAGCAGGGTGAAGTTGGTGGGTCCCTGCCCGCTTCTTGGGTGTCTGACAGAGCACAGTGCAACTCTCCAGACCCACGGAGAGGATTTCTCTCCCCCATCTCTTCCTGCCTGCCCTGGCTTGAGACATGCTCACAATATTTATGACTGTGTCCTTGGCCTTCGGTGAGAACTCATGCATCTTAAGGAGCAGCCAGGCAGGTAGCCCAAGGCAGCCTGCATACAGGGTGTCCTCATTCCAGGGCCAGGGCTGAATGTCAATGACCTAAATCTGATTACTGCTTTTCTACTTCACTCATTACCACGAGTTTTCATTTTTTTCTGGTGCTCAGGCAAGTATCATTTCCATTTTCCTGAGCAACAACTTTGCCTTTCATTCAAGAATTTGTGAGGCATTGATTTTTATTATGACTGCATGTTCTTTCTCATATGACACTATTTTGGCTTCTAAAGCCAAAATGTTTATTTGTATAACTTAAATCAGGGAGGATTTTCTGGCTAACTGGGTGAATAGCCAATTGAGAGATAATTCCAAATTTCAAAGATTCTCCAAAGGAAAGAGAGACTTATTCCAAGATGATTTTATATTTTTTAAAAAGTGCACCTGCTGGAAGACTCAGTGAAGAAATGATTGCACATCATAAGCTTCCCTTGGCAGAAGACATGAGACGCGATCTCACTGTGGTCTTTCAGGATGAGCCTTAGTAATGAGGACATGGATGCAGAATGCACTGCTGGGGGCCACAAGCCTGGCTGTGCTTGCGGGCACTTGAGGTGCCAGACGAAGGCGAAGCAGGAGCATGAATGAGCCCCAAGATGTGGCCATACAGAGGATACTGACACAAGCAAAAAGCCAGCCACACAACATAGAGGATAGATATTAGCAAGCAGGGAAGTTTGTTTTTGCAAATATAAAGAGAATCAAACAACAGAGAGAAGGGCTGGCCAAATAATTCAGTAGATTCAAGGACCTGCAGCAGACCCTGGGGCTGGGGGTTTGATCCCTGGGCATGCCCCCAGGATGTGCTGAGACTGCAGTTGAGACTGGGCATGGTGGTGCACGCCTGTAATCCCAGCTCTTGGAAGGCTGCAAACAAGCATATCACTATGAGTCCAATCTAAGAGTGAGACCCTAAACGCCCTGTAGACCCTTCCCTAAAATTAAAAAAATAAAAAAAGAATGGCGAGAAACAAAGGGAAGGTAAAAGCATTTGGAAATGTGGTGTGCATGTACCCAGTCCACACAATGAATGAACCATCGTGTACAGCAAACATGTTCTAACCAAATAAAAATTAAAAACAGAACAAAGGTAGACAGGCCTGCTATGACCTCCCGGGTACTTCCCAGGGGAGCCTTCCCATCCTCCTACAGCTGCAGTGAGCAGCTTGTTTAGAGATGAGAGAACTAGGGCTCCACAAGCCCAGGTACCAGCGAAGCTGGCGAAAGCCAGAGTTCTACAATTTTCTTCTGTCCAGCCTACCTCATTCTCTTTCTGTGACCCAACGCTGCTTTCTGATTGGGAAATACCAAGTTCAATGTGTCCAAACCCTACTCAAAATAGAAATAATAGTAGATCCTAGGCTAGGAAATCAAATGCCTTATGGCGAGCTTTCACAGTCAACTTCCTACTTGTTTCTCCTCACAAACTTGGGGAGATAATATTCCGTATCATCTTATGAATCAAGAAATGGAGGGTTACCGTTCAGACCTGTGCCCGGCAGGCAGGGACATCTAGCCTGGAATTTCATCTGGAGTCACATAAACTTGTACTCAAAACCTAATCCAGCCACTTTGCACCCTTGGGAGCTCAGGAAAATCATGCATTCTCTCTACCTCTTAATTTTCACATTGAGTCACCAAACATAAAAAGAACCTTCCTCACAGCGCCAGCCTATTCATCCCGTCCACAATGGTCCGTGTTCTAGAAATGCAATGACTGAGCACAAGCCCTGCCTCTGTGGGACGCCATGCAGGAAGACAGTCAGATGGTGTTACAGTAGTGACCTTGGGTCTGCCCGTGCAATTGAACATTTCTGCTCATCCTTGCTCTGCATCTGAACATTTTCCGAGAGTGCAGAGCTAGTGGGTTGCTAGCCAGCAAATGAACTGCAGGACTTGGGTGCCAGAGGCGGTATTCAATACTGTCGGATCCCTCTGAGCCCCTTGGTCTGTCGCCTATTCTCTGGCCCCTCCACCTCTGTCCATGTTGTCTTCCCTCCATTCCCAGCTTTCTTCCCTTCCTTTGCTTCACACAAGAATCAGATAATGACACAAGCTGGAAGTCCCTACACACCCAAGCATTTCAAGTCATTTGGAGAGCAGTCTTTAATGCTCAGAGAAAACCTAGCCCACCATCCATGTCACAAAACAAGAGGTGGAGGCCAAGAACTATATGACTGCAGAGTCCAGGTCTGGTAGAATAAGTAAACTAGATTAACTAATTCCTAAGGGACAGTCCTTAAGAATTAGTCCTTAGGAATTAAACTAGATTAACTAATTCCTAAGGGACAAATCCCATTGCTCTTGCTTTGAATTCTTTGACAAACACAAGATCTAATAAAAATCACCTATGTCTAAGTCCAGTAGTCTCTAACTGGCCCCTCCGCAGCTATCTCAGCCCCTACTACACTTGCTTGCAGCCTCTTCAATCTGTTTAGAATTTAAACTAGAGATGGTGTCTTCTTCACTCGAAGCTCACCAGCGACTTCCTGCTGTGTCTCACTCTGCCCTGTCCAGTCACACGTGCTCTGGCTCTCACTGCACTGTTTGATGAGTTACTGCGTTTCTAGCCTCCTCACTTCCTGCTCCTCCAGTCCCTCCTGCCTCTGTGCCTTTCTATGCCAGGCTTTCCCTTCACAGCAGGAATTAGAATGGTACCTGGTGACACCCACTAGCTCTTATTCACACACTGTGAAAAAAATTCCTCTCATGTGTAAACTGAACCTCGTGATCTGCTGGAACATAATAAGGCAAAGGTGAGAGGACACCACACGCAAGATTGAGCTGAGAAAGGCAGTACCCTCCACCATCTCGGCATTTCTTCTCTCCCACCTTGTTCAGCCTGATGAAGTACTGTAAGGTCCCTTGTTATCAGATACCGCTTGGCCAATGAGGGACCAAGGCCCTCCCTGGAGAAACGGTGCCACCAGCGAGGTGACTGAGTGTAAAAGCCACCGCATCTCCTGTTCAACCATCAATTGAGTAAAGTCCAGGACAACACCTTGATTGCTGCTTATAAAAGACCCTGGCCCAGAGGATCACGCTAAGCCACTCCCTCATTCCTGATCTACAGAAACCGTGAGACAATAAATGTTGATAGCTTTAAGCCATGCCGCACTAGTGCAATGTGTTGCACGACAATAGACTGCTAAGCCACTGGCTCAGAACCTTTTCTCCTCTTGTTCTCTCACCTGGGCATTCTCTTCCCCCGCCCCCAGCCATTCCAACAGCTGGCTCCCTATTTTGCCTTTCAGCTTAGATATTCCCCTCCCAGAATTTCTTCCCCAGTGAACTCTTCATTCAAATCCATTTATTTTAATTTTATTATCCACTCTCAACTTGGAGGAGGGGGAAATTGTGCTTACCTACTGGTTTACCTGTGGCTCCCATCATAAAACCAAAGCTTTACAACATAAAAGAGTAGCTTCTTCTGATGTGTTCATAGCTAAATCCCACCTCCTGAAACACGTCCCGGCACATAGCCTTCTCTCAGTAAATGGGTGCTTCATAAATGATTGGATGAAATGCTTGGAAAGGACATGTGAAAGGTATGGAGGGGATGGAGGTCTGACACGTGAATTTTTAAAGCTCTAGGACAAGAGGACAACATTGTCCTCAGGATTCACCCCACCTGTGTGATGGAATAAATATATTTAAAGTTTGAAGGAATCCAGGTTGTTTTACAGATTACCTCATAGCTTCGTTATTTCTCTGCTTGATTTTCTTGCATACTTGAGATGAATTTCTGAGTGATTAGAAAACATAATTCTGTTCCTTCTGGACCCCATCTCTTGTCCTCTTCTATGAACCAACAAGTTCCAACATACCTCCACTTCCAAGGGCAGAGTGTTTAAAAGATTGCAAAGCTGACAGAGCCACTGAAATCCCTCGTAGAATGTATTTACATTCCAGAAGTGTTAATGACTCAAAAACAAATTAATATCCCTTACGTTCATGCAGTTTGAAAAGCTAAGTGGACATTTCTAGGCTTGGAGTAAATTGCCAAGTTGCACAAACTCGTGATGCGCCCTTGCAAGGTTTTTTTCCTTCCTTTCTCCTCTCACTTAGTGCGTAGCTGGCAGCAACACGGTGAACCACATCCCCGTGTTTCCACAGGAAAGATCCTCTCGCCTTTAAGAGCACCTCCAAGGGAAAAACCTGAGAAGTTTGTGTTTACTTTCTTCCTGAATGCACTTATCAGTGAGGACATGCATCAGTTCAACACCAAAACGTCAGGCTCATCTCTAGCACAAGGCGAAGACTACCAAATTGGGTCAGCAGAGCACCGTCTTCCAGCAGCCTATGGAAAGCAGACCGCACGCAGCCAAGGACATCCTGCAGCAGCAATGTCAACAGAAAATGTATTTCATCCAAACTTTCAACAAGAGGATTGTTGAAGCACACTAAGTTGTACTTACACAACAGAATGCTGTATAACCTACGAAATTGTGTTTTCAGTGTCCTAAGGGAAAGGTTTCTGACATCTCGGTAATGAGATTTACTTCAAATAGAAGACATGAACCAACGCTGATTTTACATTTGCATCTTCCAGGGTGATCTTTGTGCTCCCTTGCTCTCTCTCTTAGCCCTTTTATATAAGGCCTGCCTACCTTCCCCTACAGTGCTTTCTCACAAAATTGTTACTCTTGCCAAGGATGGTTTCTCACATTTCTGATGGACCAGGACATGCAAAGAGAAAGACAAAGGCAGAAAGCTACTGAAACTTTAGATAAAAACTGTTTTGCTCTGTATGGGTTCAGGTTTTTAATCTATTGTAGAGGTGGTAGATTATGAGCAAAGAAGAGACAAAAACAAAAAGGAGGCCAGAGAAATGTGTTACACTGTACAGAAAAGAAGTTCAGAATAGGGGAAGAAAGGGTTCTAGGAGAGATCTGTGGAGGCTAAGGATGACTTGTGGTATGCGGAGAACCTAGAACTTGCCATACAAGTTGGGAGTAGAAAAAAAGAATAAAATTTCATCATGGATCTGATCTCAATCTAACTTGATAATGCTGGAAAATCCTGGGTGAACACTGTATTTCCCCACTAATGATCTGTGATTAATAAAGTGGTGATTATTGGGTGTAGTATTGGTTGAGTACGGACCACATGGTGCCTGGGTTATATTGAGTGCATGAAGAAGACAGAGCGATCATCTAAGAGGCGAGCCCTGAGCCCCTAGCAGTGGTATTTATCTACAGTGGGATGAGCGCTACTTCTTATTTTGTTTTTACGCTGACTCTAGCTTCTTTATGAAAAAGTACTTATTTATCCAGAAAAAAAGAAGAAACCACATATATCTAACACGTGTGCTGCTGCCCTTTCCTACAGCGGTGGTTCAGAAGACGTTTGATAATGTGCTAGACAATGAAGGCAGAGAGGAAGAGCAGCCTTCTGAGGACCACATCGGGGAAGCAGCGGGGAGGGACGGCTGGCTGCACAGCCCTCCAACCACAGTCTTGGCCTTGGGGACAGGAGGACATTTTGCCAAAGGCAGTTTTTCAGATACTAAAAAAAGTTGTGTCAGAGTCCAGAATGTAGATCGTGGCAGAGTGCTTGCCGGTGTGTGTGAGGCCGAGTTCTCAGAGAATCTTTGGCCTGAGGAGAAGGGTCTAAAAAGAGGTTCTGATCATGAACTTTGCCCCGCTTAGTTTCATGTTGGCCCTCGATGCATTTTTCCTTTTAGGCATGGAAGCATAAAAGACAAAGGGAAACACTTTTGACCAAGCTGTGTCATTGTATGATTTTCTGAATCTAGGGTTTTATGTCCTCCACTGTTGTACTGCTTTAGTTGTCACACTCCATATTGAAGCAGAGACCATAAACCATTCCTCTGCCTTTGAAATATATCTAATAATCATGAAATGATATTAAGTAAATATTGATATAGCCTTGTATGGCACTAGGAATTTGTTTACATGGTCTACTTACTCTTTCATGCCTTAGCCCCATAAATGCTATGATTATAATCACTTGACATGTAAGGAAGTAGAATCACAGACGGGGTAAATGGGCTAACAGTGGTGATCCATTTGGTCTATTTGTTTATTTGGTATAGGGTCTCACTACTTAGCTTAGACTCATAGTGATCCTCCTGTCTCAGCCTCCCCAGCTATAGGATTACAGGCATGCACCACCACTCCTGGGTTTGGTGGCTGGCTTGGCACAGGGCCAGCATGACGTGTGATACCAGGGATCGAACCAGTATCCTTGCACTTGCCAGGCAGGTGCTTAAACCACAGAACTATCTCCTTGGCCCTGATCCATCTGATCTAAATCAGGTGTAGAGTTTAAGTAAGCTAACCTAGCTCCAGATTAAAAATAACACAACTATGACTTAAAAGCCAAACACAGCCAGTGGGATTTTATATGGCCTATAGGTTGAAAATTATTTACAATTTTAAATTAACATATATTAAGTACTTCCATAAGTCCACACAAAATATGCAATGCTGCATTTGGCCCTGAAACTTAAACATAGGATCTGGCTCTTTATAGAAAAATAATGTTATTCCTTGCTGTGGAGTGTCTAAACTTGTGTAAGACAGCCCCTCATATTTGAAATCGTTACCTGCAGTTACACACACAATTTGCAGCCATAAAGTAGCTTCTGGTCAATCAGAAAGCTTCATCAAGATCTTCTGTCTCTGCTGCAGCACATTCCAAGCATCTGGTTCATGTGCGTCTTCCTCCAAAGCCTCCTGCTCTCATAGGTGGGTCTTTCGAATCATAGACGCACTAATGCTAAATGTGGTAATAGAACGTGGGACGTGGTTACTGGATGAAGGCTGTTGGTGCCATGACCTGAAAGTGTATGTCTCCCTTACCAGCATCCTTCATGAGCCTCTGCTTCCTGGTCACCCTGATATGAGTAGGTTTTGCTCTGCTAGCCGACTCTGCCATGGTGTTTCTTTATTGGAGCTAGCCAACCTTAGACTCAAATGTGAGCCAAAGTAGCTCTCCTAAGTTGTGGGTAATTTTTCTCAATGATGAAGAAAGTGACTAAGACAATGTTGGTATCAGAGAGGTGGAGTTACTGCTGTGATGCTGCCCTAGCATGTAGTTTAAAAGTACCTAGAAGTGGTTCACAGAAGAAATTTGCAAAGGTTAAGAAGTGAAGACTAGAGAATCCCTAGCAAACAGTAAACTAACCTTGATGGGAGAATCTTCTTGGAGTGTGGAATATACAAATGCTAAAAAGTGCAGACAGTAAGCACACGGCTCAGGAGGTTTCAGTTAAGAAAAATACTTCATTGTCTGCTGCACTCCAGGCCATGGTGTCAAGCTTTGGCAGATGACTTGTCTTCATTGTGCTCATGTCCTGAGATTTTTGTACGAGACTGAAATTAAGGCTGAGTATTGCACCTGTTAAAGTAAATTTCAAAGCTGCCCAATATTCAGGCTATAGCATAGATAATACTTGCTCTTCTTAACGAAGTTTATAATGAAAATCAAGAGCCAAATAGCTATTTAAAAAGTTCTCTGTTTCACAAGAAATGAAGGCATGGGAAGTTTTGGCCAAGGACAGCTTGATTGCTGAAATGATTAGAATTAAAAATTAGCGCAATAGGAAGGAGGCCTTTAGAGCATTCTAAAAAAAAAAAATAGCTAAGTCTTGCCCTTAGCTCCACAAAGTTTATTCAGGACCTGCTACAAATGAGTTTCCTAGAGTTTATCCACCCAGGCACTCAGAGACCACTCCAGTCATGATTCAAGGGGGCCTGGATATTGTTCAAACTGGTAACATACTTTGGCATTATCTGTAGGGTTTTGGTTTTACAAGCATTCAAAATGCAAGGGTTTGGGGATCAGGAAGCTCTCCACCCATATTACAGAGAGCCCAGGCGGTGTCTCCTTAAAAGGATAGTGTGTGAAGCTAAGAGAATGAACGCAAAAGTGCATTAGAGACCCCAGAGAGTTGGAGACACTGAGAATGTGAACAATCTGAGGAAAGCTATACACGAAACTATAACAAAGCAAGCATCAGAGAGATGGAATGAGAGCTTCACCACTGGTGATGCTGCAGGGACAAGGATACCCAAGCAGTTTGAAGCTAAAAACTGTCCACATCTCTTCCTGGATGCTGACTACAGAACTTCAGGATTTAAGGTTTTCCCTGTTGAATTTCAGTCCTGTTTCGGTCTCACTGCTTTCTAAGCTGCATTTCTCACTTTTGCAATAGAAATGTTTAGTCGATATCATTGCAAGCTAGCGATGTTTCACCTTCTTGTTTCACAGGGACTCACAGCTAAGTGTCTGCTTTGGGTCTCAGAGAAGATTGTGGACTTGAGCCCTTCAACAATGCTATAACTGTTAGGACTTTGGCAACTTCTATAGATGAACAAAAGACATTTTAGATAAAGAGATGTGCATGAAACTGTTGTGGGCCAGGGGCAGAATGTTCTAGTTTCTATCCAGATCTCCCCCAAGCCCTTGTACTGCTATAGGCAGAAGTTTTGGAAGGTGTTTGAATCTTGAGGGCATCATAGCTAAATATGATGTTAGGAGGTGAAGCCAGGTGAGAAGAGGCTGGTCACTGGGGCTGGGGCTAACTAGAAGAGTATATCTCACTCCTTCCTCCTTTCTTCGCTCTCTCTTTTGATCTCCATGTGGTAGGCAGCTTTTACCCTGTCTTGCCACCTCACCGTGTCCTTTCTGCTTTGAAGCTGCCCAACAGAGGACTGAAAATTCAAGCCAAAAAACCTTTCCTTCTCTAAACTGTGGGTATTCAGTGTTGTGTCCAGCTAAGGAGAAAACAACTAAAATGCCAAGAAACGTCTGTGGCAGTGCACACAGGCATGGCCTACTGATCAGTGGCCATAGAGGCCCTAGGCACCAGGGAACACCATTAAATGGCACAAGTATGAAGGGAAACACAGCACTAGAAGAAATCTCATTACCTCACACCCATACAAATAATTTGCCATTGGATCAATATGACCTAAGGAACTATGCTTGTAATCACACTGATTGACTACAGTTCTGTCCCACCTTAAGCCCACCTCAGCTCATAGACTGTGGCTCAATAAAAACACCTCGAGAAATGGGGTTAGTTGGCATCCCACTTTCTGGGCATCTTTCTGTCCCTCTCAGACAGTAGCTTTCTCTCAACAAATTCTTCCTACTCTTAAAAGAGATTTTGTTTTGTAGTAGTATGGCTGAAGGGAGATCTCTACACATGCTGGGAACACATAAGCCTTGTCATAAGGTTCGACTAATACTAGATATTAAGTAACTAACCTTTTAAGTAACTGAAACATGCTAAACTCAATAAATGACAGATAGTGCTATCATAACTTAATACTTTCTAGTGAAAAAGGAAGGCTTTCTACAGGAGTTTCAACAAATTATGATCACCTTATTTGCACTAACATTGTTTTTTACTTTAAAAGCATTTCTCTGAGAGGTGTTTCCTGAGTTATTTCAAATTCTCTAAGGGCATCTTATGACTCAGAACTGTTAAGAACCACAGCTTGTAACTGTGCAAACTGTGATAGATCCCCGAAGATTCTCAGGAGAAAGAGACATTCACCCCCATGCACGATTGCTCAAAGGCTGTGATTGCTCAAAAGGCCACTACAGAAAGATATCAGCTGGCCCTGCTCCATCCTCTGCTCTCTGAACCCACTTATCCTGTACTCAAGTGTTCAGAGACAGAGAAAGAAGTGGGGCTGGAGACTATTTCACTGCTGCAGGGCGCTTCCTCTGAGAGACCTTCTACAGCCAGCTTTATTCATCTGTTTTCTATAGCTACAATAAAACACCTAAGACTGGATACTTTTCATAACAAAAGATGCTTTTTTAGCTTAATTTTGGAGCCTGAAAGCTCAGGATAGGAAAACTCCATCATTCAGCTCTGGTGAGGGCCTCCTCAGCAACATCATGCTGTGAGGAAAACATCACGATAAGAGTACAGGGTGAGCACGAGGCCCTGGAAGCCAGACAGTGGAGAGGAGTCAGGCTGGCTTTTTTTTTTTAAACAGCAACTCACTTACAGGAATCACTTCAGTCCCACAAGACCTAACCTCTCCCGAAAGTGGTTCTCCAAATGACCTCACCACCTTCCTCCAAGCTCCAGCACTTGAAGTCCCACAACCTGTCAAAAGTGCCACACTGAAGACAGTTTCTAGCTCAAGAATCCTTGGGAGACCCTCTGCAACCATTGGAGCACTCTCTTTCCTTCTGGGTGAGGCCATCATCTTCTTGCTCTGCAAACTGATTCTATTGATCTTTTCTCATAGTTATCCCCGACTTACTATGTATCATCTCCACTTAGGATTTGAATGTAGATGGCAGGACATGGACCTAGCTAATTGCTGATATCCATACCATTTGCCTCAATGAATGTGATCAACAAATAAGAGAACATCCCCAGAAATTTCCAACCCAGCACATACTCAAGCAATAAAAGGCAATTTGTTAGTCTTGTACTACTAATCTCAAGCATCCTGCTCAGCGAAGCTTGCCCAGATTCAGCTAACAGGGACATCAGAAGATGTCCTAAGCACAGTCTGCAGGGAAACATAAAGGGTGAAGCACCATCCACTGTTGAACCACCAATGAGAACCGAGTGCACAGCGCTCAGGACGGCTGGACGTCTGAGCTGCTTGCATTCTGACTGCTGCCACCCGTCCAGTACAACTCGTAAGGTGTTTATGCAACCAAACTTCTGGTTTAAAGAAAGGACAGAGTAGCTCAACTGAATCTGTCATAAAAAATAATCTTGACTTTCTTTTTATTGATTTGCATCACAAATGCTTATTGAGCATCATCGTGCTCTAGGCATTGGAAATTCAGTTGAAAAGAAACATAAATCTCTATATTTGTGATGTCCACATGCAAGTGTAAAACTTATGCGAATTCTCCCTCCTGTAGTCCTATCCCCCATAGCACCACACTGTCCAGCTTAATCAATTTTTTGAGAATCACTTTAACATAACCGAAGGCACATACATTCCCACTTGTGTACACTCACATTTCAAATGCTTCACTGCAAGGTATACAGCAGCTGATCTCAACCAGGGTCCTCCCCAAGGGACATTTAGTGATGTTTGGAGACATTTTTGGTGTCACAATAGGCAGGCGGTGTTGCTGGCCTCTAATGGTCTGCAGCTAAGAATATGCTAAACAGCCTTTAATGCATAGGAGGGCTCAACACAACAAAGATTTGTAAGCCCCCAAATTTCATGAATGGAGGCATGACAATGCCCCAATCTATAGTCAAGATTAATTTAATATCTAGATCCAGGCAGAGGTATGCTTTACCTTAGTTTCCTTTAACAAAACACACTTTAAAGAGCTATGGGAGGCATTTGGAGTTCTCTGGATGTTCAGAATCTTTTGAAGTTCTTTCTTGTACCTGAAAAAATTTCCTCATTGTCAAGATAAAAACAAGACACCCACTGCCCCTCCTCCTTTACAACACTCTGTTAACCCCTACCAATAAAAATCAGTAAGAAAGTCTCTAAGAAACAAGCAGACTGGAAAAACAGCTGCTGGCGAAAATCATCTTCTGGCTTGAAACGATAGTGATGGCCAGTTTCCAGGAGCAGCACAAGTGGGATTTCCGACATCTGGAATTCATGGAGTGATCTGTGGTCTCCGTCCTCAGTGGGACGGGTTCTTTCCTGAAGCAGTCTCATAACAGGGCTAGGAAATGACCCTTGCTCCTGAAGCCTCTCACTATGTCTCTCTAGAATTCCCAGGGACCAGGAGGACTATCTAGCACCCTTCCATCCATTCTTATTTGTCTCTGAAACTGCTGAAACAATTGTTTGTACTATCTAAAAGTCATAAATAGAGAAAATATTCACAGTCAGTCCAAGATCTAAGATAGATTTATATTCACTTAAATCTTATTTGTTAGGGCCCATGTCATAGCTTAGTGGACTAACCACATACTTAGGCAAGCACAGAGGTCAGGGTTCGATCCCTGGCACCACGTGTCCCACCAGCCCCTCCCCCGGGTGTTCTCAGCCAGCACCTGAGTCCGGGCACGGTGGCGCATGCCTGTAATGCCAGCTCTGGAGAGACTGAAAATAGGAAGATCACCACACGTTCAAGCTGTGTAGTGAGACGACCCTGCACAAAATAAAAAATAGTAATAATTTTAAATGTTTAAAAAAATCTAAGTTAAAATTAAATAAATTTTATTTACTGAGTCATAATAATAATCATATTTTGGGGTGAAAAATCCCCTAAGTTGTCACTAGTTGAATAAAACACCCTGTTGTGGGTAAATCCTGAGGGGATTTGACTGACCTTGGCAGATACAAAAGTTACATTTCTTGTTACATGGGTCTTGCTTTATCTTGGTCTTAACCATCCAGCAGAAAATTATAAAAACGAGGTATATAAAGTAAAGTCATATTAATATGCTGAGCTGCAAAAGGCTCAAGTCAACAACTTCTGACATTGCTAGTCCTACAGACAACCCACCACTATTATGGACTGCTGGACTATATGGGATTATTATGCTGAATTCATGCACCTACAATATTTAAATGGTAGGGAGCCGGGGAGATGGCTCAGTGGAATAAGCACTTCCCTGGCAAGTGCAAGGGCCTGAGTTCAGTCCCCAGTTCCACCAACAAAAAAAAAATAATAATAATAATATTTAAAAGGCAATGGAATACCCTTTTCTGATGAAACTAAACAAAAACAGGGGGATATAAATGGACGACCTTTCGGTATCTGTATATACAAAGTATTTAGGATAGATATACAGCTACTTTCTCTTAATTCAATGAGAAGAAAGATTTGTACTAATAGAGTTTGGACAGGATATCATGTCTGCATCTTGTAATATGAATAAACACTATGAAGACAACAATATGCAATATATTAATTAGTGAAACTGTGCTAATAATTGGTTTTGAAACTGTTTCATTGATATTTGTTTCTCAATAAAATTATTTTTTTAAAATGTCACTGACAGCAGGAAAGAAACCCTGTTCTCTGCCTTATGAAGGTAGCCATATTTTCCTGCCATCAGGATTGTTTTTCCTCCACCTGTAAATTTGTGTGTGTGTCTGTTTTGGAAACACAGGAAATAAGAGCCATAAGCTACCTTTCTCCTTTCACGTCAAAGTAAAAGGGAGAGAAGGAGAATGAAAGAGCAAGCAGGAAAATGGCACCTTCATAAAGATTTTAAAGCCAGGCTGCCTTTGAGGGGCCTTGAAGGTTAAGTGCCTTATAATTCCCAGCTTGCTGAGGGTCAGCCTACACAGGAAAGGACTAGAGACGGAAGGTGCGTCCCTACCCTCTTATCTTTGCCTTCTTTCCGGGAAGTTACTCTACCAGCTCACCAATTCATCCTCTGCTGGCAGAGACAATTCTAGGATCAGAATTTTTCCCAGTGTTCATGCAAAGGCAGGAAAATCCCAAAACTCTTGTTAATCTGTACAGTTAGTATTATAGCAATAATCCCATCATCCAAACAATGGGTCTAAGATCACCATCCTACTCAGAGTCATGGCAACAATTTATCGTCTTTCTCCTAGTGCCATGTACTACTTTACATCCCTTCACCACCACAGTAATTCTTTTAGGGTGTTAATATTTACAGATTAAAACACGGGGACTCCAGGAGTATGTATGATCTTTCCCAAAGCCCAACAGCAATGTGTTAGTAAAATTTTCCTGGAATCAAATCTAATTGTCTTTTAGCTCAATCACAAATTGTCTCTAATCCCTTCTCACTCCACCCTCCAAAACATATCTCTCGTCTATGGTGTACGTACATAAGTGAAAACACCATCCTGTTAGCCAAGGGGTGTTCATGCACATCGTTGTATCATCTCAGCAACGATTAAAACGAGAGAATGATCAATAAGGGCTTTTCACATGAGGTGCAGCTTCCTTTTTTTGAGCCCCAATGCCAAATAAATGTGTGTGTGTGTGTGTGTGTGTGTGTGTGTGTTTTGCTTTGTTACTGTATTTGGTGGGTCTTACTACACAGCTCAGACTCACAGTGATCTTCCTGTGTTAGCCTCCCCAGTGCTGGGATTACAATGTGGGACACCACGCCCAGTCTCAGTGGCCAGCTCAGCACCCCCCAGGGGCAGGGCCAGCATGCTAGGTGATGCCAGGGATGGAATCCCAGTCCCTGAGCTGGCCTCAAGCAGGCACTTAGTCCGCTGAGCGAGCTCGCCAGCCCTAAATGCCTGTTTTTATGTGTTCACTTCACTTTTCTAAGTTCTAATTTCCTCATCTATAAAACAATGATTTGAGACCAAAAAGCTTAATAGAGCCTGACACACAGTTTATCAAAAATTTATTTGATGCGTTGCTTTTCATTGATGCTGTGTGTGTGGGTTTCCTGAGCACATACCCAACAAACACACCCAGGCAAATGCATGCAAAGCCATTCACTTAATGGCTTTAGCCATTACTCAATATATAAAAATTCCCTCCCTCTGAGTAACTGGTACAAATAGTCCATCTACCACCAACATTTCATCATCTGCTTTGTCTAATCTTGGGCTCACAGTAGACATAAGAAAGCAGGTAGCTGCAGTAAATCATATTTGTGCCCTTCCTAAACAGGCACTCTACCCATCCTTCTCACACATGAGAGGGTGATCTGTGCCCTTCCTTTGCCAGGGTCTTCAGCATCTGGGAGAGGCATAGCTTTCTGTCTCGGGGACAGTGGGTTGGGCACGATGGTGTGTGCCATGGATTTCTGAGTGGAATCCATAAAACAGTTGTGGGCTCTGCTCAATCTCCAGCTGTTTTTCCTCCAACATGAACTTGGCATGCTCTGCCTGGAGGCTGATCTTTCCCCTCTGAAGTAATGCTACAGCTGACCCAAAGTTTTCAAATGACATGAATGAGGACAGAATCTTTTAGACTACAAAACAAGGAGTAGTATGAGCTGTTACTTGTTACTGTAGCATAACCTATCAAAGGCCTCCTAACAAGGAAGTACATCTTCGACATTGTTAATTTTTATTCTTCATAGTAGTTTATTTCCATAAATTTTCCCTAGAAACAGATTTGGAAGACACTGAACCATCATTCTGATATGAAATCCAGAGTCAGGTTCCTGTGAGTTTCGGGTCACATTTCATCAACAAAGCAAAACTTAACTTTGGTTTCTGTGTGTATGTTATGTTATTGACCTGTTAGCATTGCCCTTGTGGGTAAAAGCCCTGTAACTCATGCCCACACGGAGCTTAGCTATCACATGCATTTTCTTCGTAAGGCAGACCCCTGTCTTCCTACACTTAGGAATAGTAGGAAGTACAGTGTTATGGGCTTATTTAAACAACAGAGTCACCAACCAAAAGCACAGAAACTCAGGAACGTGGCACTAAGTTGTCTGTGAAAGAGAAGCTGGACAAGGAAACAGAGTCACCTTGCTCAGCCTCCTGTGGGCCGTGTGTGTGGCAGGACCTGAAGTTTTGCCACTGTGTCCATCTCCAAGAGTGACCAAAAGGCACCATGAGTGTGAATTTGGGAAGCACAAGTACAGTACATTGAAGCAGTAGGTGAGGACACGAAAATGGAATCCATGAATACTGAAGACCTACTGCATTCCTGTGTACTAACGTTGCTTAATCTTTAACAACCTTGGGAGATGAGTATTTTATCACCTTGTGCAGAAAATTACAACCCAGAGAGTCTCCAGGTGAAATAGCATGCCCAAAGTCACAGCTACCTAATGGCAAAGCCAGGATTTAGACCAGCTCTGTCTGGTCAGACATCCATAGGTTTGTCATTTCCAATTCGCCACTTCACTTCTCAGAAGAAAAGATTGTGTGACAAGAATTCTGATCCCTTCTGCCTGACTTCAAGGCTTTATGTGGTCTGATTCCCCAATGAGTTTCCCAACCTCCATCCCTCCAGTTCTCCTCACAGCCCACCCCTCCTGTACAGAAATTCTCCAGATTTGTCCCACCACCCGTACAGTGCTCTTCGGACAGGTGTCAGGTCCACATTTTCAAAATTGGTTAGAAATTTGGTGATGATTCAATCCAACCACCTGCTTTCAGCTCAGACCCAGAGAAAAGTAGCGACTTGCCCAGTGCCATGAGAATCAGGAACAGGTGCAGCTGTCCTTGGGGGTTGCTTTACTTTTCCTCTCACCCCTAAGAAGTGGCCTTCAGTCTCATAGCAAGAGAAGGAGGCAGGGGCAGGGTGAGGAGAAAGGCAACAGCCATGCAACTACATTCAAAGGTGCTTGCAAACCATTTCAAAGGCATTGAGGAAGAGACAGGACAGATGACTGAAGGAGTCCAATGACCACTGGATAATAATAGCGTGGAGCTTCTCGTCTTTGAATTTATGTAGTTCCTTTCATCTCTGAAGCTCCAGGCTCCTTGCAGACATTATCTCATCCTCCTCAGAATACCACCAGCGACCAGTTGCCGTTGTACCCATTCTGTTGACAGAAACATTGAATCTCAAAGGCAATAAGAGACTTTCTCAGCCTGGGAATATGGCTCAGTATTAGAGTGTTTACCAAACGTGGGCAAGGCCATAGGGTCAATTTCAAAGGGAAGAAAAAGGAAGGAAAGGGAAGAAATGGGAAAGGAAGGGAGAAGAAAAAGGAAGGAAAGGGAAGAAATAGGAAAGGAAGGGAGAAGAAAGTGAAGGGAAGGGAAGGGGAGGGGAGGGGAGAGAAGAGCACTGAAAAGAAGAGAAGAGGAGAGGAGAGGAAAGGAGAGGAGAGGAGAGGAGAGGAGAGGAGAAGAGAAGAGAAGAGAAGAGAAGAGAAGAGAAGAGAAGAGAAGAGAAGAGAAGAGAAGAGAAGAGAAGAGAAGAGAGGAGAGAGAAGAAAGAGAAGAAAGAGAAGAGAAGAACACCGAAGAGCACTGAAGAGAACAGAAGATATTGGAGAGAGAAAGATTGATTCTCAAACCCTTCCCAGAACACCAAAGTCAGAGCTTAGAGCTAACAACAAAACCTACATTTTCAAATCCCATCCTTAAGTCTCATAAATAATTGTCTAGAAATGAAACCAAGGCGAGGGATAATAGAAGACTAGCATTTGGTGAATACGTGCTCTGTGTCAAGCACCTTACACAAAAGTCATTTTTAATTCTTACACCCACTCTGTGAAATAAGACTTACTATCTCCATTGTAAGAAGGGATACTGAGGCCCAAGAGGGTTACCAAAGGAAGTGCTCCAAAAAGTGGTGGTTATCAGAGACAAAGTTTGATTATAAGTCTTCATGACCTCAAGTTTTGCATCATTTATTAAAATGCAAATACCCCTGATATTTTCAGAGTACTTATTTAGGTCCAGTGGGCATCTAAGGAACCAGAAAAGAACATGTCACAAGAACTTTTAAGTGACAGGCACAGAGACCCAAGGATTGTGCAAACACAGCCCCAAGGAATCTGCAGAGGAAGAGCAGTTGAGAAGCCTTGCGTTAGGCATCCAGCAACCATTTACTGAGAGCTTTCTGTGTGCTGGCACAGGGCTCCCACCAGAGATTCAATCAGGAGCCAACCTCCCACCCTTGCCTTTCAGTAACTTATCATGCATGAATAGCATGAGAATCCAAGGAGCACTATACATTCAACAACTCAGGATAGCCACAGAAGAACAGGCAGAACATTGACTTCCTAAGTTTTGTTAAAATTCACACAAATTCCCTATCTTACTCTATGACATATCAAAGTTCATGTTAGCATTAGTGTATATTTTCAAATAATTTAATTTTCTGGCCTTTCCTCACCAATTTTTCAGAACCATAGAGACTTCAGGATGCTCCCCACGTCACTTTCAGGAGTGTAGCACATCCACTAACACACTAAAAGTATGCCCAAGCTTCTTGGGAAATGTCTGCTCCGTCATAACTTTTCCATAATTCCAGCTAGGCCACTTTTCTTCAATGTGTTCAGGGTCTTCAAAACACGGGTAAGTGCTGAAGAAATGAAAAGAAACAATGGTGTGACAGGAAAATAAATTCAAATCATTTCTGTCCAAAGAGGCTACAGCCAATCCCAAAGAACTACAGGGAACCAGAGAAGGAAAAGAGAGGAAACCAGCTCTGACTGATCAGCTCCGCACCCTTTTCGCATTCTTCCAGAACTACACAACAAGTGTTTTTGGTTGTCCGTGTAACACACATTTGGCCTTAATCTTGTAAATTTCTTCCTTGCAAGGTGCATATGTGACTGCAGCCGGCTTCACAGCCCATGCGAGAGCCCAGAAGGGGAGAGCAATTCTCTAGAGCCAGGTGCCTAGCCTTGTTTTCCCCCCACCACTCCACTCGCCCATCCATCCTCTGCCTCATGTCTCACCCAGGTTGTTGCCTTTGGTAACTCCCACAGAAGTGGCCTCTCCCATGGTCCAAGCAAATAGAGCTTCCCAGGTTGAGATCTATGGATTTCCTCCCCTTTATTTCTCTAGGAAGTCAAGCTTCCTACTTTTAGAATGGCCATTAACAAAAGAGGATTTCCTCGCACTCAGGAGAAAATGGACCTACTGGCCCTTTCCTCCTTGTACACTGCCACAGCCTAATAAACACAAGAACCAACTAGTGAGTATCACATTTTATCTCCATATCACATTTTTTGCCTGCTCACCATGAACTCACAGCAGAACATTAGTCTTTCTGCATTTGCTCCTGTCATATATTCAGATGGAACTAACATTTATTAAGATCCTACTGTATGTCTCGCATGTTTGCAAATGCTGGCTAATTGTACCCCCGCACAGCTCTAGGAGGTAGATAATTGTTGACATTTTACAGATGGCTCCCCGGAAGCTGGAAGAAAATAAATTACCAGCTTCCATCTTTCCAAACCAAGTCTGCAAACTCCAATTGTAACGCTGTTCTCTCTCAGTGGTGTTAATTAAACTTTGAATGACACGAAAAAGTTGATGGGTGGAGCGAGAGAAATGTAAGCGCATGCGCATTTTCTTCATTCTAGGGCCCCATCTCAAAACTCCGGAATGAGAAGCTCTGGAGATTCTTAGCCAGCCCTGCTGTTGCTGTCAACTGGAATTTATGAGCTACCAAGGGACACCATGTGGAATTGCTTCTGAAACAAATTCTTTTTAAGTAGACAGAGTGGGCAGTGATGCAGAAACAAGGCAAGAGAAAATGTCCTTGCCTAAAACATCCTCCTTCCCTGGCCTTCATGAACATTCTTTGTGAAGCTGGAGCCAGGATGTCAGAAAACACATTATCCACCACTGACAGTCAGCTCAGTGCACACTCATGTGTTTAGCTCTGTCCAGACCCTGTACTGGCTGGTGGGGCTACCACAGAATAAGACCCAATGCTGTCCCCTGGTACAAGATAAGGATGATGAAAATGGGGCCCCAGTTGGGGAAGTATCATTGCAGAGCAAAGTGAAGGGCACTAAGGAAGAGAGAGATCAGGAGACCCGTGAAAGAAAAAACTTGAGGAGAATTTCGGTTTATGTTCTCTTGAGGGAGGCATGGGAAAGTCTGAGAGGAAAAGAAATTCCGGTAGGACGGAGACTTGGCCACATCGTTTGTGTCAATTTACCTTCTGGTTGCTTCCCTTGACACAGGAATTCATTAACTGGGCAAAGGACCCTTTCTCAAAGGTTATGATAAATCAAAATAATGCCTGGGTTCTTTTTTATGTAGAGGATTTTGAATGATTTGATGAGTCTCTCCAGCCTTCTCTATCAATGTTATGTCAAACTCGCATTCAGCCTGGTTGAGTCACCCTCGGCAGTCATTAAATTGTCCCACTACAGAAGCAAGGACCTGATGCCAATAAACCCACTCCTTATTCCAAGATCAGAGTGAGTCCCCACAGAGGAAAATGCTAGCACTGGCTGCTCACAGAAATAGGCGATCGGCTGTTGTGACAGCCACAGCTACGGTCCTAGCTACCGTGAAGGACAACTCGGTCTCCTGCTCACCCGTCTGCCACTTGAACTTGAGTTCGGGTTCAGGGCTCGGGGCTCGGGGCTCGGGGCTCAAGGCTGAGGGCTGAGGGCTCATTCTCCTTCTCCAGCCCCCAGCAGTCCTTGATGTAGTTGTCGCTTTCTCCCATGCCTCCCCTGACTCACTAGGAGAGAACCCTGCAGCCAGACACCTGCTTCCCTCTTACCACCCCATGATGATGGACTTCCTCCCACCCGAGAGAGTGTTCCTTTTTTCCATCACTATTTCTCCTGGGAGCTGGGAGGTGAATTTCCTCCCCTCTTCCACTCTCTCCATCACTATCTCTCTAAGTGGCCAGCTCACTCTCTTCCCATCCATCTGCATCTGCTGACATACACATCTGGCCATGCACCTTTCCTGACCATCATTTTCCATCGCTCTCCCTTGCTTGGCTCAGCCTCAACTCCCAATGGTACTCAGCTCCCCAACCATCTACACCTTTCCCATTTGGCTGCCTGTGGAAACACCTTGATTGATTTTAATCGCTCCTTTTCTATTCTTCATGGTATTTTCCCTGACTGTGACAGGATTGCCCCCTACCCACACCCTGAAAGTCTCCCACTGAACTCTAAGGCCCTAACTGTGTCTGTCTTTCACCAGCCATGCACCTAGCAGCCTGCTTGCTACCTAGCAAATGTACAAGTGTTCAAAAATCCATGCTGAACCAGTGAATGATTGGATGGACAAGAGAATGAACAGGCCTTGGTGAGCCAGCGTCACTACTGCATGGCCTCTGATGCCCAAGCCCTATGCCACAGTGTCTTCTCTGTGCCCCACAGCACAACACATAGCCCCTGGCCAGCACTCTTCTCTCTCATGTGTGCTAGGGGCCAGCCACCCACCTGGGACACATAGTTGGTGTCATCATTTCTGTGTCAGGAGCACACAATAGCCCACAGTACATAATTAACCAGCAACTTAATTTAAGGTACATCTTCTTAGATCTTCTCAGCTCTTTCCATGACTTTGTCTGATTCTCCCTTTCTCACATTCAGAAAATTTCACACATCACTTTTTTCCCCTGGTGTCGCAACCTGAAATGCCCTTTCTTGATCACTTTCTTCTGCCTACTTAAAACATGGGCTCCTCACCTAATAAATCCCATCTTCTCCACCCTCCTCTGTCTTCAGCAATACCCCTTTTGTGGCTTCGAAGTCACACAAGTGTCCCACTGGCAACAGTAAGGGAAATAACCATGGCTGAGTAGCATCATGAATGATGGGTGCTTTTTATAGGATGTATTTTAAACATATAAATTTTATAACATTCCGTGCATGACTTAGAAAAACAAGAAACTGAGGCACAGACAGGTTGGATGCCTGTATTAAATTTGGATAAACTGTCAATGGCAGAGCCCGCATTTGGATGAGGCCACTGTTTATCCATTTGTTCATTCATTCATTTATTAATTGCACAAATATTTATGGAGTCCTTGTGAAGTATCAAGTCCAGATTCAGCCCTTTGGGGTGGGATCGTGCATTTGGCAGACATAACCAATCTTGATGCTTAGACAATGTACAGGCAGACAAAGGAGGGAAACCAGAGGGATTACAAAATAACCGCCTCTGAATCAGGAAAGGGTGAAGAGCAGGAAGACAAGTTTCAGTTTCAGGTGAGAGATCCAAAAGGAAAAAAGTATTTAAGGAGTAGCTTCCCTCCTCAGGGGCTCTAGGGTGAATGAATTCCCTGCACTTGAGAACTAGTGTTGAGACTTGTTTTATTGGTATTTACAAAAGTAGGTTTTAAGGGATCAGCGATTTTCAGATTCCTTGTGTATGTGTCACACGCGTCTTTCATTCCTCACGTCTAAGAGATCAGGGAAATGAAAGGCAAGCTATTTTCAAAGCGATGGATGAGACTCCAGTGGATTTTCCTTTCTAGGACTAAGGTGGCGGCAGTGCCCTGGCAGGGGCTTATCCCAGGTCTTCTATCTCCCTGGCAGCCAGGTTGTCCCCACGGGCCTTTGTGGGATTCCCTCTAATGGGGTCAGCACTTCGCAAGATCTTCATTTTCCTGCAAAGGCTGTGGGCCAACTGCTGAATCCTCACAGACAGGGAGAGCCTAGTGTTCGTGGGGGAATCTAGCAAGGTGCTCAGCAAGAGACTGCGAAAAACAAGAGAGGAAGACCAATAGGAAAAAGAGGAAAGAAGCAAAAGGAAAGGCTGTTTACTTGGCATTTCACATGGTAGGAGGGATGCAATATGCTTAAATTAAGAGATCTGAGTTCTAGTTCTAGTCCTGACAATGTTCATCCATGGCAGGGTAGCTCACTCAGACACTCAGGGTCTCAATGTCTTATTCTAGAATACAGAAATAAGAGTGCCTGTTCAATCAGACCATTGGGAAAATTAAATAAGCTAACATGTTAAGTAACGTTTTAGAAACGTGCCCTACTGTGTAACTCCAGAATATTCTTCAGGTTTAGCAGGAGAGAAATACTCCTAAGACTTCAAGAATTACTGACAGATGTGGAAATTACAGGCTTTTGCCAGAATGTTGCTTGAATTTTATGAACCGTGTTCATTTTTGAGATGCCTCAGCTGACCAGAAATCACATTCCTTAGAAGGCCTGGCAGGTACATGAGATACGCTGGGGTAGAGGTCAGCAAGGCAGAGATTCCAAGTCACTGCCATCAGCAGGGACACGGTGCTTGCTGGTGCTAAGTTCTGGCACATCTACCAACCTTATGTGCTACCTAGTGAGTGCTTCCTGCTTGGAGGGAATTCTGCAGTGCGCCCAAGGGATGGAGAGCAGTGATGACTTCGAATTGCCTGGTGGTTTTAAACAGTTATAACAGGGCCGGCCAAATAGCTCAGCAGATTAAAGTGCCAGCAAGCAAGCGCAGGGGCTGGGGGTTCGATCCCCAGGTCTGTATTGCTGGTCCAGCCCCTGGGGGTGCTCAGAGATGGCAATTGAGACTGAGTGTGGTAGATTGTGCCTGTAATCCCAGCACTTGGGAGGCTACAAATAGGAGAATATGTACAAGTTTGACCCAGTAGTGAGACCCTGAACACCCTGTAGACCCGTCCCTAAAATACAGAAAAAAATAAAATAAAAATAAATAAATTCTTTATTCCTATTTTTAAAATATATTCTAATTGTTAAATGTTTTTTATTATATTCTCTAGGGACTTAAAGTTCAACATATCAATACTTGATGAAAAATACCTGTTCATATTATGCCTAAGATGTTTGACAAGCAGGCAGATAGTGAGGTTAAGCTTAACAGCCTAAGTTGTATGGTAATAACAATAAGCTTGTTTTCTGGATTATTAACAACCTAAGTTTGCAGACCAAAATGAGAGAAAAAGGAGGGCTGCAAGGAAAGCCAACATTTTGGCCCTAGCCTTCTAAGGTCAATTAAGACTCAGGACATATGAGAACTTCTACTGTAATGTCATATAACTCAGTAGTATCCCAAATTTTCTGATCAAGGAGATTATGGGGCCAAAGAGGAAAGTGATCGATGATGTAGAGTGTGCCTAAGGAGAGTCACATGGAGAGAAAACATTCTCTCAAGCTTTCACAGAAAGCACATTGGCCAAGCAATGGCCATGACTCATCCACATGGCTGACACTGACAAAGGTTCTCCAATCTGAGGTACAGGATCTCAGGATAAATCCTGAGGGGATTTCACTGACCTTCTCAGATCCAAAAGCTACAACTCTTGTTGCATAGGTCCTGCTTTACCTTGGTCTTAATCATCCAGCAGAAAAGTATAAAAATGAAATATAAGAAGTAAAGCCATGCTGTTATGTTGAGCTGTAGGGGACTTAGGTCAATAATTTCTGACATTGCCAGTCAAGCGGAAGACCCAGTACTATTATGGGCTACTGAACTCTTTTAGAATATTTTGCTGAGTTTGCACACCTATAATATTTAAATAATGGAAATTAACCAAAAAAGGGGATATAGATGAATGTCCATTTTGTACCTGTGTATTCAAAGTGGTTAGATTAGATATATAGTTACATTCTCTTAATGAATAATGATTTGTTCTAATGGTGTTAGGATATCTGTCTGCATCTTGTACAGCAATTAACCACTAGGAAGAATGTTGAAACTGTCCTACCAATTTGATTTGAAACTGTCTCATTGCTATTTGTTTATCAATAAAATTATGGGGAAAAAATGAAAAAAGAAAAAGAATATGTTAGGTCATAGGAAAGGGGAATTTAAGAACATAATGTGGAGTCACTGATCTATACTATAAAAAAGGATGATCATTCTCTATGAACAAATTTAACATTCAGAAATCCTAAAAAGCATTGACTGCAAATATGAAGAAAATCCTGGATAAAAGTTCAATCTAGAAACATCAGGAAATCTAGAAATATCTTGAGTATTTTTTGTCTTGCATAAAGAAATGTTAATAAAACAGTGAAATGAACTTATTTTAAATAAAATTCTGAAGCTTGTTTTTCAAAAAATAAATAAATAAATAAAATGTGATGCCTTTCCCTAAGGCTTATAGAAAACAAACAAACAAAAAGAAAACCCGCTTATAATATACCATGCTTCCCTCAGTTTCTGCACCTACCAAATGAACAAACTAAAGATCTTCGAGATACTCTGGGGGGGTTTGGGGGGGCCTTTCGCATCTCATAATAATCTAAGCCAAATTTCAAAGTCTAACTGTGATTATCTCCTTCTGTGTGATTCTTCTGAGAACAAGCTTTGTGCTAGCCAATGAGCCAAGCCACAGTTCCTTAAGATAATCCCAATACTTCTATTTGTGCCTCAGGAATTCCCAGTTGATGTCATCCCAAAACAATAACATTTATATAATTTGCAAATTGCTCCTTCTTATATATCCCTACTGGATCCTCCCTACGGTCCTGTAGAGTAGTGTTGCCAGGCCTAGCGATCACGGAATCTTGAAAGGATTAGATTATTTACAACACTGATAGGAATTAGCTGAGCCTAGGCATAAAACCAGATTTTCTGTTCCTAAACACAATTTCTTCCATTTCCCCACACCCTTGCAAGTGCTTTCCTGACCAAGTGACCAAGACGTGCAGGCTCGGGGGTGCTAAAGATAACTGAAGAAGCTAAAAAGATGATTACAAAAAAACTGTGGCTCTGCAGCCTTAGAAGTCTTAGAATGGGTTAAGTCCTCCCTGGCTTGGTCCCAGCAGACATTAAATTCACCTGTGCTTGCTCTGAAATAAATCAGTGTCCTTTTCTGCTCTGCTTTTGTCTGGAAATAATGCAAATGCAATGGGCTGCACCAGCACTGTGCTTCCCTCGAAGGATGCACATGACAAATTGTCCCTTAATACTGTTAAAGAGACATTTTCCTCTTGCTCACGAGCTTCTGAGGTTGGGCAGGGCCAGTCACCCTGAGGGGAGCACATGTGTCTTGTCACTGGGCTCGGTAACTCGTGGGGCTCTCTAGCTCCTTGACTCACCACATCTTTAAGTTCAAGGGTGCTCTTGCTGGCTGCAGGCCGCACTGGTGCTTGAGAAGGTTTTCCTCATTTGGACTTTGAATTGATTTCATTATACACGTTTATATGTTGCTCTGGGTGCCCGGCAGCTGAGGGGCACTGACACTCTTGGTCCAATGCCATTCACCACTTGGAAGAATGCCACACCTTTTCCGCCGAGGACAGAAGGCAGCAGTCTGCCCTGCAGGAAGCCACTGCTGCTCCGGAGCTGTTTGCTAGAGGAAGAATCAAGGGTAAAATTGAAAGAATGTGGCTGACCAAGTTGCGCTAATTCATCCGAGTCTGTTTCAAGTCAGTAGTCAGAGCATGCAGTGGCCCTCGGCACCACCACCTTCTACGACGGAGGGAAAGTCAGCAGAGCTCTGAGCAGAGGAAATCCTTGGGAGGCATCCAGCAGGCATGAAAAGCCAGGCGTGAGGAGGCGGAGACTCTTCTGCATGCTCCCCTTGGCCACGTGGGAAACACTAGTTGTCTGTGACCTACTTATTTGAAAAAGGAAGCAGGCGAGAAAACCCAGAAAACTGCTGCGTGGGAATTCCAACTCCAAGGCACTCTGCTGAAAAAATGATTAGCATCTCCAACTTTGACTCTCTTCTTTTTGCATAGAGATTGTTGAGTAGCCATAGAGACACATTCGCTGAACGGTAGCAAAGAAGAGGGGCAAGGAAGCAGGGTTCAAGGACAGACCTCGGAGGACAAGTACAACCCTGGTTCATGAGAGATGCACATGGAAACTGGACCATCTTCAGCGACTTAGTCTCTCTCTCCCTCCCTCCCTCCCTTCCTCTCTCCCTCCCTCCCTCCCTTTTTCTTCTGTCTCCCTCTGTCTCTGTCTCCCTCCCTCCCTCTCTGTCTCTCTCTCCCTCCCTCCTTCCTTCTCTCTCCCTGTCTCCCTGTCCATCTCCCCCACTCTGCTTTCCTCTCTCGCCCTTGCCCTCCCTCTCTTTCTCTGCCTTTCTCAAATCTTTTTCACTCTCTCTTCCCCATCACTCACTTCGCTGTGTAATGCTTCGTTCTCTCCCATCACCCGAAGACTGCTCTTCTTGCTTTTCAGCACACAGCCATTCATGCATCCAGTAGATATTTGTTGAACTCACCATGAACCTGGCAGTTCTCAAGATGCTAAAGATGCAGCTTAAGCAAAGTCGACAAAATGCTGCCCTGCGAACATGCACCGCGGTAGGCTAGCTAGACAGAAGACGGGATAAATGAGAGAAAGGCACAGAGTATTACAAAGCAATGAGTACTTGGAAGAAAAGGCAGAGTGAATGGAAACGTGATGTCAGGAAGGTGGTTCAAATCTCAGACAAAAGTGCTGGAAGGCCCCATGGAAAAGTACATTTTTAAATAAGTACCTGAAGAAGCAGGAAGTAGTCCTGCAAATGTTGGGGAAGAGCACACAGGGCCGAGAGGTGGACAGGTGCAGGGAGCATGGGGTGGCGCAGGGAGCGCTAACGGGCCAAGCGCAAGGAGAAGACGCAGCGAGGGGAGCAGCTGGAGCCCAGCCGCAGGCCGCGAGAGCTATAGCAAGGTCCCCGCAGTTCACCTCTTCCTAAGTAACGGCCTGCCCTCCTCAGTCCAAAAGTCGTCTCGATTGGTCAGTGAATTCAAAGTCAAAATCCTTTCATCAGCAAGAGAGGGAATCCAAGAGACATCTTGCTTGCTCAGCCACGCGGGTCCTCAAGCCTCTCCCGCACGTCAGCCAGCTCGGTCACCCACCTCGCCGGCACACCTAGAGGAGTGCAGCCCACAAGAAGCCGCAGTGTCCCCGTGGTGCAGTGCACAGGCCCTGCACACGCCGGGGCCCCGTGGAGCCTTTGGTGACCGGAAGAACTGACGTGTGCTGAGAGCTTCAGGATCCGAAGAGATGGCGAACTCTTAACAGTCCCAAAAGTTGTTCTCAGAAGACCTTTGTTGAAAAACAAAATGAAGTGTTTCTTCCCATTCTCCTCTGCGCTGGAGTCCTCGACTGTGCCAGGAGGATTCACAGGAATTGCCACCAACACTTATGAGGTGGCCAGTCATGTTACTATTACTGGACAGCATATGAAGTTGGACATATTCAAATTAGAATGAGTTAAATATTAACCCAAAAATATCATCATCCTCACTCTCTGGCATTTCAATATGTGCTTTGGAGTAGGAAAGAAAGGGTGACACTATGGCTGGGGTGTCAGAGACACAGGATCTTGTGTGTCCCACCAGACCTCTACCCTTTTGTGATTCTTGGTGGAAAAAGGGTCACAGCTGCTTCGTGGGGTATGAGACTGGTACAGGAGAGCACTTGTCTCCAAAATAGCTGTGATTTCTTGCTACACGCCTGTCACAAGGCTAGAAATGCTCTTGAATCCCTGTCTCTTGGGTCCTAGCAGCACTGAAATCATAGTAAGGACCAAACAGTGATCTTACCCTCAAGACAATTTCAAAATCTTTTCCTGTGTCACTTTTATAATTAAATGTAAGAAAGTTACCATCTGCAGTTGAGCCACGGCTCTTCACATGAGGGAGGAAACAGCTAAATATATATTTACATAGCTCTCATGAATATGCATTTTGTAAATGCACAAATATGGACAATTACTTGATAGACTGTCTTGATTCCTATCTTTCGAATATTTAATACAACTGTAAATGTTTAATTCATATTTGCAGGGCTGATTGAACAGTCTCAGAATTATTCCAAGTCTTTCTAGAAACAAGATGGAACATCAGCGGCACATGTGCGTGTGAGGGTGCAGCCTGGGGAACCCATGCTAATTGGTTCAATTACGATTTTCTTAGAAAGCACATTGAAAAAGATCCTGGTAAGAAACTCTTTCCTGGTTATGACGGAGACAGACCGGACTGGGCCCAGCAGCAGCCTGCCGTCTCGGGCCTGGGCTGCCCCTTGCAGCTCCTTCTGTTCATCCCTCACTGTCAATCTCACCCCAGCTTTGGCCTCTGCTCACCGGGTTGGAGCGCCCTTCGTGCCGACTGAGCTCTAGCAGCAGCCCTCAGTCAGCCCACCTCAAACGCGCCCCACGTCTTTTACCCTCCTTTGTGCATTTCCTTTCCCTACTACTCACCTCTCTCAGGCAATATCGCTTCTAATTTCCAATGCTCATAACCTAGACTCTGTGCACACCCTGAGATAGAAAACATCAGGAAACATGGGTCTGTGCTTTGTGCATTGAAGTAGCGGTCTAATTGCCTGGCTGGCAAGCCCAAGGACCTGGGTTTGATCCTAGGTGCCACATGCCATGCTGGCCCTGAAACTGGGTATAGGGGTGCACACTTGTAATCCCAGCACTGGAGAGGCTGAGATAGGAGGATCGCTGTAAGACTAAACTACGTAGTGAGACCTTGTACCAAATAAATACATAAGTACATACATATGTAAACAAACATAAATAAATAAAGGTCAGTGAAATGATGATAGCTCAGCAGACTAAGCACCTGTTCTCACAAGCACAGGGACCAGGGTTTGACCCCCGGTCTCACATGCTGCACCGGCCCTGCCCCTGGGGTGCCCTGAGCCAGGGACAGAGTCTGGGTGTGACGGTGCACACCTATAATCCCAGGGCTGGGAAGGTTAAAAACAGGAAGATCACCACATGTCCAATCTGCATCATGAGACCCTGTACCAAATACATAAATGAAAAATAAATAAATAAATAGAAAAAGGAAGGGAGCTGGCACTTAGTAGGTGCTGAACAAACACTGAACACCAAAAGGAAGGAAGAAACACTGAGATGAAGGGAAGGAGGGAGGGAGGACCCTGAAAGCCCTGACTTCGGGTCCAGTGTGGGAATGAGCAGGCCAGGCATGAGATGGTCCCTACGCACAGACAGAGGCCGCGGGCCGCTCTCCGGAGCTGGGGCACGCTTCGCTTCACATTTAGTAGCTGTCTTGTGTGAGCAGGCTGTGCCCTGTGTAAACAAAAGTGCTAGTGTCAGAAGCAGAGTGTGATCTAAAAATGAAACAAGGAAGTGGGTAAAATGCTGGTGTGTTACGGTGAGAAAGAAATAAAAAGAAAAATCCAAGGTTCCTTATTGGTATGGGCTTCTTTAAGGCTATGCTCACCCAGATATTTTTCACCTACGAGCACATGCCAGGGGCAAGCCGCGAAGCACGCCTAGCACTGCCGCGCAGGGATGAGTACCGCAGCGCACGGGCACGGCAGCAAGTGCATTGTGCAGGGGAAAAAAAAGAATATCGGAGAAAGCTTCATTTCTAAGAGGCAATTTGTTTTATGTACCTCTACCCTCAAAACAGCAGCAAAACAAAACAAAAACAAACCAAAGAAAAAAACAGCAGCAAATGAAGGTACTATATTCTAAATTGTACACTTTGGGTAATTTATGGCAGATCATATCCTGCTTGTGACAGATCGTGAACTAACCTAGTGACCAAACCAAAACCAAGTCAACACATCATCTAATTATACAGTGCAGCGGTTTATGCAACTGAATAGCACAAGAAAAATACATGAAAATAACAGAAAAGCAGAGGACCAAGAATAAAAAATGGATCAGAAAGAGTTCACCTCAGAACCAGCATAGAGACAGAACTTGAATTTTCCTTTATATCGGTGTCTCTAACCTGGTAGATCCCACTCTTGGTAAACACCAGAACCAAGCTGTAGCTGTGAGTGAATAGTACATGCAGGCTGTCATGCATGTGTGACTGTTCGATGGCATGCTTAGTACACTGTAGATAGTGTGGGCTCTCTTCTGCTCAGCTAATGAGATGTACCATAATCACACCCGCTCAAGTAATTACATTTATCTTTTGCCTTGTTTTGTTTTTCCATTTGTGCATTTGGGTACAGGGTCTCACTATGCAGCTCAGCCTCATAGTGATTCTCCTGTTTTCAGCCTCCCCAGTGCTGGGATTACAGACATATGCCACCACGCCTGGACTCTCGCAGACTCAGTGTGTACCAGAGATGGGGCTAGACAGGCATGTGGGACCGGGGATTGAACCCTGGTCCATGTGCTTGCCAAAGCAGAAGCTTAGTGCATTGAGCTATCTCTCTGGCCCTTCAAGTAACTACAAACCCATCAATTATCAGGAAAAAGCAACTGAACCATGAGGAATTGGCTGGCAGTCACTATCACACACCTACCGCCCATAAGAAACGCAGCACTTTCAAACCCAGAGAGGTGTTATAAACTGACTCCAAGAAAATGTACTTATGAGAGTAATTTAGAAATTGCATCTCAAAGCCTTCTGATTTTCTCTGTGACTCCAGGAATCCAATGTCTAGGAGTTTAGTCATAGAAATAATACAGTGACCCTGGAGAAACAATATTATTTGCTCACAGGTATGTATGATCACATAAGTTTTCCAAGGCCCAACATGCAATACAAATACATCAAATTATTGTGGTATGAGTGATGAGATCATGACACTTTTTCCTTGTTATTAAGTTGGAAAGTTTCAATTCACTTAGAGTCTCACACATTTTGAAACATGCATGCAGTCATGTACCTGTCACTGTGAAGATACCCACTTGCCACCTTCAGTGATTCCCTCCTATAATCAATACTCACCTCTCACCTCCAAGAGTCCACTGGCACAGCTTTCCCTATAGTTTTACTTCTCACAGTTCGAGTGGAATTAAACACCTCACAACCTTGGTGTGTATCTTCTTTCGCACAGACAATGCAGTTCAGTTCCATCTGAAGGAGTTATTGAGCAGTATAGTTTTTGTTTACCAAGATTTGTTTATCCACTCTCTATCCAGTTTTTCAGATCATTATACACTCCATAATTACTAACTGTCAAAGTGACTGAAAGAAGGTACAGAGGTCTTATGCGCCTTCATCCAACTTCTACTGGCTGTATGACATGATCAAAAGCAAGAACTTGGCAAAGGTACAGTGCATGTGCAGTTGTGTCCTTGTCACATGTGTGGATTCCTTGTTATAAGACTATAGCACCACCACAAAGGCCTGCCCTCTTCCCCCACCACACAGCCACACCATCAATAATGTACTTGTGATGAGTACTTTCTGCCCTGACGTACTTTGATAACCACATCAGTATTGTAAGTTTTCCTTGAACTATCCAACATAAGATTAGACTTCTAAGAGGAGAAAGGCCTGGTATATTTTCATATACACATATTTCTTTATTTTCACTGTCCACTCTTCCTTCCTGATGTCCTAACTGTCCTTTTGTCACTTATTTCCTGTTTAAAGTACTTCCTTCTGAGAACTTCTTTTGCTAATAACAATTCCTCTTTAGTTTCCTTTCATCCAGGAAAAGCTTTATACCATCTTCCTTCTAGAGGGGTCATTCTCTGGGTGAAGAATTCTTTTTTTTTTTTCTAAGTTCAGAAGGATGTTTTTTGGTGGGGGTGCTGTCTCAGGGTGCCTTCAGGGCAGGTTTAGTAAGGCTTGAAGATCTGGGAATTGAAGCACAGCAACCTGAGCCTGACTGCTCTGTTAAAGCAGTCACTAAAGAACTGAGCTAATGGGCAGGCCCACTGGATGAAGAATTCTTAGTGAACATTTTAATCTTTCACCACTTAAGACATGCTTCAATATATTGCTTTCTTGTAGTCGCTATGATTTCTGATGAGCAATATGTTGTCTTTCTTACTGTTTTTCCCAGAAAATAAGATGCAATTTCACCCTCACTGAACTCAAGACTGTTTTCTAGGTTTTTAGGTTCAGTCATTTGATTATGCTTATTTGCTTTGCAAGTTGGATCTTGTAGCATTGTTACAGATTTGAGACCGTAGTGTTTGAGTTTCACTTAACGTGTGGAATATGAAGGTCTATGTCTCCAGTCAGAGTTGGCAAATTTAGCCATTATTTCTTCAAAGAGCTTTTAGAGATACCTGCTTCCAAGTCTGTTGTCCTAGTAATATCAAAGTCAGACTAAAATCTTTGCAAGCAGTTTTCATGTGCCCGTCGTCTAGATGTTTCTGTTCCTTGATAATATTCTCTCATTCGAGATTCTCCTGGTTCTTTGTAAGTTGAAGGACTTTTTATGGACTCTTGGACAGTTGAAAAATCTAAGACTTACGATCTCATTTAGTTATTGCTATGTTAGTAGGCTTCGTCTCTTACCAAGCCAAGAGAGAGGAAGCATCACCTCATTCCTGCCAGACTGAGATGGAAGCCTTTCCCAGATACCTTCCTCTGTTAGCCTCTGTGGACATGAAGAAAAGGGAGATCTCACTTCCTGCTGGATGAGGGAAGGTGTTCAGACCCTTACGCCTCTGTGGAAACCACCGTACGGCAGTGGCACTTAGGCGTTGGGGGAGGGGGGGTCATTGCTTCCACTGAGTATGTCCAAAGTCTCTGACTTGTCCTTCCTAGTAACACCCAACCAAGAAGACGGTGTTGCTTCCTTATAGCTTGATGAAGGTGGATGTCTAGGCTTCCCAGAGGGCCTTAGTTAAAGAGATAGAATGAAGCTGTTTTATGTACAGCATTTGATTGTAGCTATCTAATAGTTCTCTTTCTTTCCTGGTCCTCTCACTGAAGACAGCACTCTCTTCTGGCTTAGTCTGCTTGGACAGCCATTTTCCAGAGAATCAACACCTCTAGCCTCTGGGCATGAACGCTTGAAGTCAAAGAAAACACATGGGTCTCACTTGCACGGCATCCCCCCGAGGCCCTTATTCCCAGCCAGGCTGTTGTGTTTTCTCCTCCCTTCATAGTCTTCTTATCCTTGCCTTAGACATGATTTCCAGAGCTCTTAGCTGTACTTATCCAAAGGAACAGGCCACAGTGTCAATCCATTTTATTTCCAAAAGTGTTTATAAGACCATGTTGAGACACGGGAGATAGACAAAGGGAAGTCACAACTTTAAGTAAAGAAGAAACATGCCAAATATATATTTCATCACAAGAATACCAGAAAGAAGAATGAAAAGGGAATATGCCCGATGCAGAGGATACTGTATTGGTAGAGCAGAATGTGGGGGCATGAAGCATTTTTCTATTTTCCCGTGTTCTATGTGTTAGTAGCAGTGCATTAAATGAATGAAGTAGAAGAAAATAAAAAGTCAGCCAGATGTGCAAAGGTCTTAATGCCAGCGCTTACCTCAAACTCTCTTCCAGCGTGGCTGTGCTACGTACTCACACACCCGTGTCACTATCTTCACTTTGTGAAAGCTCTAAATGATGTGTCTTGTTGTTGCACTGTGTGAAGAAAAAAAAAAAAAAAAAAAGCAGGCTGATACCTACATGAGAAGGGAACTACGGCCGGTAGAAAGGGCGTGCACGGAAAGAGATGTTTTCTCCTGAAGATCCTATCATCTGGAGCAAACCCACGATAAATTAAAATTGACACCCAGAGTTGAGTGAAAAATAATCAGCTACCAATGGACTCACCATGTCAGCAGCCTCGCTGATGAAACCAAGTGTGAACTACGTTGTTCCAAGCAGCTCTTCAGAAGTTGCCAGCTGCGGTGCTGGCTACAATAATATAGTGCGATGCAAGTTAATGATAGGGTTGCCAGTAAAAGCACACGCACTTTTTGCAATAATAATGTAGTAAATAAATACATGCTCACTCCATGGGAAGGAAATAGTGGCAATTATTAAAGGGTACATGTTCACACCATCATACTGCTCGTGGATAATTGTGCAATTAACCAACGGTGGTTTGCTAACATGCATATCTGTGGCCTCTAAGCTGTTTGTGGCATGTAAAGTGTGTAGGAAAACCAGGTATGAGGAGTTCCAGTGTGAATCTCAGTGTGCAAACATCTTTTGTAAGCGAACATTAACCCCTAGGCTTGCCTCAGAGTGAGGCTTCTGCTTCTTTCTTGGTACTGTACATCTATTTTTAAAAAATTGTCTAGCATATAGTTAATATTCATAAGCAATTTGTTAAATGTTTTCATAAAAAATAATAAAATTTTTGTAGGACAGAAGGAATCCAAAGGAGGGCCGGGGAGATGGCGAAGTAGAATAAGTGCTTGCCTGGCAAGTGCAAGGTCCTGAGTTCAATCTCCAGTACCAAAAAAAAAAAAAAAAAAAAAAACCACCTAATCCAAAGGAAACAAATTAATCTGCATTTCTCCATGCTTGTGCTGGTGCTGCAGAAAAGAGCTTTAGATTTGAAATCAGAAGCTCATCATCCAAACCCAAAACAATCAGGTCTACAGATGCCCAATTGAGGAATTTTTAAAGAATTACTTCCCGCCTTTGAGTTCAATTTTCTCAACTATAAAAGAGATATAAAGAAGTTTATTATGTGGCTCAAATGAGATAATGTGTGTGAGAACACTTGTAAAGGCAGCAAGTACCACGCTCACGGGAAACGCTCTTACTAAGGAGCGGCTATTGCAGCAGTCGCAAGTCTAGAGCCATCTTCACAGAAGGAGGGACAACTTCAGGACTTCTCACTGGCAGTGACAGACAGGGCGGGTGAACGAGCTGGCACACTGTTAGTCAGGAGGCTGACGGTGTCCTAAACGAAGTCATATTGAGTGATCAGTCCTGGACATGGTAGCCCCAGTAGAGTCAAACTTAGCGAAGGAAGTCTCTAAAAATGTAAGAACATTGGGATTTCTGTGAAGTTTGATGCTTCTGTAAAATACACCAGCTCCAAGAATTTATCATTTTCATTTCAACTGCCCCATTAGAAAAAAAAGTCAATGATACACATACAAGAATAAACAGCAGTGGCAATGGGTGGCCGGTGAAGCAAATGTTTCTCTGTCTCTTCAAGTTTATGTTTTGTACCATCAAAAATTGCACTTATCCTTGGGTTAATTGCATCCAGAGAAAAGTTGTCACATCTATAACAGCTTTTGAAAGCTAGGAAGAGTTCAAAAGTGAAGTTTTTTTAATGTATTACAATTCATCCACAAAATGCAGCCCTTTTATTCAATCTGAGTGGGTTCAAAGATTTTTAATTAAAAATTATTTAGAGAAACTATTCTATGTTTTAGTTGATAATATGCAAAACATCATGCAGTCATCAACCTTTTACAAGGTATAGCCTTAGGCTTGGCATTTGCTCATGGCTTTAGTGACTGAACTTTAACTCATGTTTCTTATATAATGTAAACATACTACATATTGTTTCAAGGTTCTAGTCTTCCCCTTGACAGTGAGAAAAATTAAGACATACAGGAAAAAAATCTCAATACAAATTCTATGTGAATTCCTCTGTTTTGTCCCAATCATTTTGTTTTCCACACCTAATTCATTATTAACCTTGCACAACTTTTATCATGTCTTTCCAGGGCATTTAGCTTCAATTTCATAGATACGCCAACTCTCTCTTGTACTCATCTTTCATCTCTGTATGTAATAAAGTGGTATATGAAATAATACTGCTGACAAGAGTAAAACTTTGTACAAGTGAAACTAAGATACAAAAATAGATACATGATTTCTAGGTATCTCCTTTGATTTCTCTGACATGGACACAGTAGAGAATAAGAAAAAAGTACAGTTCTTTTTATGTTTTATTATTAGTGTATGTTTGCAACACATAATAGTTACACTCCTTATGGGGAATTAGTACATGTGTGTAGTATAGCTAGATCATTAATTATGCTTCTACCAAAAAAATAAAAATAAAAATAAAAATAAAAATAAATTGTATACTTATACCAATACATCATAAGGAATGTGATTGTTCTGTACTACTGATATGAACAAATAAAAATAAATTATGCTTCTACCACCTTCTTGATTTATAACACCTTCTGCAAAAATCTCTGATATGAACTCTTTGCTGATATCAAAGATCAAGTCTCTCTCGCTTTCTCTCCCCATGTTTGTCCTGTTTACTAAGTGCTTTGTGATGTGTCTTCATGGTAAAATACTTATTAATTCTAATAAAACCCATCTTATATTGGTAGCTAGCCTTTATGTAAATAAACTTATTTTGAAATAGTTTCAGCTTTACAGAATCTCAAAAGAGGTAGAGAATTCCAGTATACCCTGCACCAGTTCGAGGCCCTTATCACTAAAATTTGGTGTAATCCTGTAGCATCTTATTTGGAATAAGATCATCTCCCATTTGGTAGAATTTATTAAAGTGCACAACATTTCTTTTTTAATGTTGTCATGCCTTCTATATTTCTCACTACCAATTCATGACCACAAACCAACCATATACAAAGAGGTGGGTACATTTACTGCTTTGACTGCATGATACCCTTTCCTCTGAATGAGGTACCAGCACTTGGTTTCCACTTTGAGAAACCTCTAACCCCACCCACAGTACTTGGCATTCAACTGGAGTACTTCCGGTGGAGGTTGGAGATTCAGGTCAGGCCTGGCTCATCAAAACGACCCTCACTGGGAACACAGTCCTCAAGAAGAGGCTGGAGGTGAGTTCTGACAAAGTTAACTGGAGTGGAATCAAAGGGAGATGAAGGAGAGAGACACAAGAAGAGAGGAAAGAAGGGAGGGAGGGAAGGACAAAGAGAAAGACACTTCAAAGGGTGCACGTCTCCTATGCCTGGGAAATTCTGTTTTAATCTGAGGTCTTAAAGTGACCATTGATGAATCATTTTCACTCTCAAAAGTAGAGAATGAGTAGGAAGGGGTATCATGAAGAGAAAGTGAAGGGGGTCTTAGGGGGTCATCAAAGTAAGTTTTCCAAATAAGATGCAAAGGCTTTAGGTCATGTAGCCACCAATATGTCAAAATGAAACCTGTTAACCTGTATAACTAATAAAGACTAACATAATGAAAAATAAGGGGCATCTCAATAAGGTCAGGACTTATTTTGTAAAAAGAAAACATTCCTCTTACTTTTTTTATTGTGACAATTTTCTTAATTGCTGTTGCTGTCGTTTACTAAGTTCTCTCTGGAATAAAAACAATCATTTGGTTGGAACAAATGGTTAGAATGACATCTGGGAATGTCACTGATGTTCATCATTTTATCTCCATTTTTTGTTTTCTCTTAATTATGTGAGGATAATGGTTGGTATTTAGGAACTCGTGTGTAACACTCAAAACACAGTGAATAAGACAGACCAGCCAACAATGGTCTTGGACTCATCTGTGGGCGACATCAGCTGGCTGTCCTATTACATAAGCTGGGAAATAGTATCAGGAGAAAGGAGAAAATACTGGCTTCTAGTCATTTGAAAAATCAGAATGTTCCACTCTGCATGTGCACATCTACAATTCCCAGATCTTCCATCCTGACACTTTAAACTTCATTCATACATAATCTCTATAAATACAGCTATCATATTTCTGTAGAAGCGATAGACACAAAGGCCTGGCAGCCAGACAGGAGACATCTCAGGATAAAAAGAGAAGCAGTAGGGTAGTGGTGAGGATGCCTGTGAGTATGGCAGGGAAGACATGAAGTAGCAGAGCTAATCAGGGCCCCATGATACGCCATCCTGTGCAGGAAGGAAGCTGGGTCTTGTTGTAAGGGCAATGAGGAACCAGGAAGAGATTCCAGCCAAAGGAAGGTCAAAGGCTCTTGTTTATGTTGGAAACATTCCTCTACCTGCCAGGAAGAATGGGGCGGGGCTGGGGGCAAAACTAAAGGCAGGAAGCTGAACAGAGTAGTAATGATGGAGCCAGGAGGTGGGGCCTTGGAAGAAGTGGATGCATTGGCTCCATGTCCATGTGGTCCCCACATGTCCATTTGGGGATCTTATTAATAGAAATCCCTGCCAACAAACACTTTTCTGTACAGACCAAAGTACTATAGCTTAACATACAGCCTTGTACATGTGACTGTTTATTCAATTGGTGATGCTCAACAGTTTGATAGCTGAGTAGTACTGAAGAATCAGGTTATCTCCAAATTTTATATCAAAGAAACAGTGTCTTGCTTCCCACATTGTATCCAGTGTGAGAGGAAGTAATGAACCACTATGTGCTTTATTACAGTAGCCCTGATGAGTAAAAGCAGAAGTGATGCCTATAAGATTTTCAAGTTCTTTTTTAAGGGTAGGTTTTCATGTTCAGACAACAGATAATCAGTAAAGTGTTTCCGTGGTCCCATCAGAATTAAACAGAGCTATTGACTTTGCTTCTTTTTTACAGCACTGTAAAACATGTTGTACTGAAATAAAGGTTTACTCTGCAACTGAGCATTCCCATGCGTGGCTTCCTGCCAGCTCCCCAGAACCCTGGATAAGCATGCTGCTGTTTTGTGGATGGAGATATTTTTAGAACTAATTAACTATCCTTTCCAGAGGATTCTTTGGATCATAATTGGCTTTGTGTACATGCTCATTCACACAAGTTTTAGGGAAGAGAGGACAATTACACTGTGTACATGAGTAATTAGCTTTCCACTGAATTAAAATGTGCCCATGTCCCTGGTACACTTGTGTTACCTATTTCCCTTCTGCTAATTTCTGCTCCTTATAGTCACTCACCGTGAAAATACATTGGCTTTCGTATAAAAGAAAATCTTGTAAATTTTCTCTTACATCTAGAAAGAGCAAACATGAGGGAAAGGACTCAAAAGATACATTTCAATCGGGATTCTGGTTCTGTGTTTCTTTATCTTTAAACTGAAACTAGAATATCTGAGATTCAGTGTCACTATATAGGGAAGGAGTGAAGCCCTTTTATGCTTAGCAGTGGTCAGTGCTCTCTGCTGTCATGGGCACACAATACAGAACAGTCACAATTTCAAGGAGGGGTCATTCGGCTCACAGTTTCTGGGATTCAGGCTATTTTCAAGGCAGGATCATCATGTCAGAAGCTCATGGGGGGACAAAATCCTGCATAGTGGCAAAGAAGCAGCACTTGGAAAGAGTACCAGGAGGAAGGGGCTAGAGGCCACATATAACACCCAAAATCATGTCCTTCTGCTCCACGCAGAAACAAGCAGAGATGAGCCTGCCTAGTCCGCTAGCCAGCTTTCAAGCCAATAGAGCTGGCATGGTTATGTTTAGCCACCGCATCGCCCCCTCGTTAACTTGACACACAAAACATTCCCTTGAACAATACTGAAACTATCAATAAAGACAATGACAAGTTCGAAATTCCATCTAATATTTTACTACTATCTGTAGGAATGGTGGTGCACATCGATAATCCCAGTACTTGTGAGACTGAAGCATGAGGATCGTTGCAAGTTCAAGACCAGCCTGGGCCACAAACTGAGCTCGATGCCAGCCTGAACTGCATAGTGAGACCTTGACTCAAAAAGACAAAGAATAAAAATAAAAGTATTTTACTACTATCCTGAATAAAACCAAAGATATAGTTATAAAAATATAATGATCCTTTCCCCAAAGTCTCAATAATTCCTTGTGCCAGAACTTGAAAAACAAATAAAATCTGAATGTGTCAATAGATACTGTGAAAAGAAAAGAAACTTCTCATAGGGAAGTAACAACTAGGACAAGGGAAAAGAGAAAAGAAAGAAGGAAAAAAATATATGTACATAGGATAGGCTGGATAATTGCACTGCTGATTTCTGCTGGTCTATTAAAAGGAGTGGCTAATGCTTAAATTTTATCTCTTCTTTCCTCTTCTTCTTC
>NW_004524638.1:4776449-4797743 GCF_000260255.1 Octodon degus | reverse complement strand
TTTATTTATTTTGTGTGTGTGTGGCCAGCTCAGCCCACCAGGGGGCGGGGCGGGCTGGCATGTGGTGCTGGGGGATTGAACCGCGGTCCCTGTGCTTTACTTGGCTTAGCTTGTTCTAAGTAGGCGCTTTAGACCACTGAGCCATCTTACCAGCCCCTATTGATTTCTTTTAACGGTGCTAATTGCAGAAACCACATCCCTTTCTCCTTAAATTTACATATCGTTTTTCTTACAAAGCTGAATAAAAGCCGCTAGCAGCACTCATGGCGCAGTCTGAACGTTGGGCTGCTTTGAAATCTTCTCTGCAAGATCAACTAGGCAATCTCAGTTTCCAAAACATGAAAAAAGTGTAGACAAAACATAGTCTAGCTGGCAATGAAACCCTTGTTATCCACGGAAACCTCCTGAGCCTGGCCTGTACTGCCCATGTTCCCGTCATCATCCAGTCCTCTGAGCTCTAGCCACAGTCAGTCATCAGAATCTACTTACATAAGCCTTTGCTAGCCTACATCTCCCATTGTTGCTGAAGTCCTCTTACAAAAGTTCCAAAGTCTTGTAAACCATAGGTCAGGTATAATCAAAGCAATGGCGTCCCTTCTCTGGTTCCAATTTGCTGTATTAGTTCACTTTCCCCTTACTAGGACACAGTATTCATGATTTAAAGGAAAGAAACTTGATTTATTTTTTAATTTTATGTATTTGGCATAGGGTCTCATGATGCAGCTCGGACTTATAGTGATCCTCCTGTCTTCAGGCTCCCCAGCACTGAAATTACCATGCCTGAACTTGGTCACTGGCTCAGCACACCTGGGGGCAGGGCCAGCACAACATGTAGTACAGGGCATTGAATTCTGGTCCTTGTGCTTGCCTGAAGTTCACTGAGCTATCTCTTTGGCACTTAAAGAAAAGGAACTTTAATTTGGCTCATGACTCCAGAAGATACAGTCCATGGTCAGCTGGCTCCCATGCAGAAGCACAGTGGAAGGGTGAGGTGGAGCAAAGCTGCCTAGACCATGGAGGCATGGAAGTTGGGCACAGCAGTGCCCAAGAGGAAGAGCCCAACAACCATGTATATGATGAAGTGTTACCCCTCCATGCCCTTATAAACACATCATGAAATATGCTTTGTGAATGCTCTCACCAGCTCCCAAGTCAGTCAAGTTCACACAATTACATCAAATTGATTCCCACGGCTAGTCTGAGAGGTATCACAAGGGAACGCACTCCAAAATAGAAGTTCTAAGATGGCGTTTTACCTGTGTCACTTTCTGGCCTGTGTGGCTTTGGGAAATATTCTCGGTCTCCCTTAACTCTCAGTTCCCACATCTGTAAATTAGGGACAACAAATATTCTGGAGACTGATCATATCACATTCATGGGTCACAGGTTGCATAACATAGTACTATGAAAAGCACATGTGAACTATAAAGAACTGGAGGAACGTATGTAGTTATTGCTTCCCAAGCTGCCCCTTTTTGGAAAAACTAACAAGCAGAGATTCGGAGAAAGGCAAGTACTCACCAAGGGCAATAGCTTAGCTGACATCGAGGGTCCTGTCTCCTATTTGGGGACAGTGTTACCTACGCGCATGACTTCTGAGCTCTTTAAGCTCCCTTCAGCAGGGCTGTGACTGTCTGTATTACACTTAGTCCTTTGAGCAGCCACACCCTCAGCAGCGCAGCAGTCAACGTTTAGATGGAAAATGCTGGAGTTTCCAGCTTATCATTTCCTATTTTAAATGAAATTGCATTTAAAGAATAAGACAATTTCTTTTTCTGAGCTATTGCAATCATAGAATTAGTTACTGAGACCACCGCAGGTGACCAACCACTTTCCTACCCTTTGTTGATACTAAAAGTCTTCCATCCCAGAACTTGCCAATCCTCCCAAAAACGTGACAATTGATCTTCTTAACACTCCATAGTCCTTGAGTAGTAACAACATATCAGACACTCTGCTGAGCTCCTCATTGTCAGTAATCTACTTACTTAATTTAGAAATATGTCATAGGCATTATTACATTTGTTTTACAGAACATAGAACACCCACCCTGAGTGACCAAGTCATGTTCTCTGTGTCATAGAAGCAAGGAGCCAGAGAGCCTTGACCCCAGAGTCTGGGTCTGCCTGTCACACGACACTGACTTCACATTCTTGGGAAAAAGAAGTTGCACAGTTTTCACACCGGTTGTTTTTTAATCATCTGCCAGGCATAATGGGGCTAGGCTGATTGGAAACATGATACTGGCATTTAATATCAGTCACCAAGGTATTAATAATGAAAAACTGCTAGAAGAGCCTAAAACTCTGAGTTCCCATTCGTACCATTCCACCTCATTTTTAATTTATCAGTGTGTTACTGAGAAACTTGTGTTGTGTAGTAAGTTGAGTTTATTTTGTCACATGAGGTTAATTGTGTTTCTGAGGATTCGTATGGTATCAGGGTACAATCCAAATGGCTCTATTAGCCTCTAATTTTTTAATGTATTTCCCAGTAAATGATTCTGTGCACAAACACATCCCGCAATGTGGTAAGCACTGTAGCTGTCTACACAGCAGATATTCCTGCACTCCTTTCTTCTTCCTTCAGAGTGGATCCTAATTTCCAAGCAGGATCCTATCCTCAATTTCCAAACATCATTACTTTACTGTCCTATTTTCATTAACAGCTGGTATAATTCACTTTACATTTTTGTCTGAATGTGAATTCACTTTCCAAAAACAACCCTGGACCAAACCCAAGTGCAACACAGTCCATGCCTGTGTTCCTGTGTATATGTGTGTGTGTCTGTGAGTGACACAGGCATGGTCTGAAGTAGCCATCAGGTCCCAAGAAAAAGCTAATTAGCAGATGCAGTTCCACCAGTGACAGCTCTCCCGAACCCTGATTTCCAGTCTCTGGTCACATACTCCTTTCGACGACCTCAGTTGATCTCGGATTTTCTAATTCTACTATAAATCTGGAAGGGGGAGGACAGCCGCAGAGAGGAGAGGAAGAGGTCCTTCTGATTAGAGGAAGCTGGGTGCTCTGTTGCTAATCACCAGCATTTGGGGAGCTGGCTACTCTTCAACCGCAGCAGCAGCTAAGGAAGCAACATGTCTGACCCATCTGAACACAGTCCAGAAGGAAATCCTCTCTGAACCTGCAGGAAACTCCAAGCCAACAGCTGGCAAGAGAACACAGAGAGCAGGAGGCAGCTACATTTGAGGGCAGAAACCTAAAATCACTGTTTGCTGCCAGCTCCAGCCCCTGCCCCATATATTCTCCTTCCTGGGCCCCAAGTTCCCACCTGTAAAATGGGTTGTCAGAAATCCTAAGGACTAAGAGATGCTGTCCAGGTGAGGAAAGCTGCTCCTGGCGCTGTCCCGAAAGCCTGTGTCTGGGCCCTGCAATGAGCTTGACACCAGCACAATAAACTCCTGAGTGTCCCTTTAAAAACTTCCTTCAGTTTCACAGGATCTCTCTGCCCAGAACACTCTTCATCATCTCTCCGGTCCTTTCAGAATGTCGCCCTTTCTGAGTCTTTGTAATACTTGCCAGGCAAACCCACTTACGCCTTGCCCAATTGCTCCCTGCCGGATCCTTCCCTGCCCAGTCCATGAGGCTCAAAAGCTGCTGGTGCCACGGGGAAGGCTGAAAACAGGAGGATCACTGCGAGTCAGAGCTGCACAGGGAGACCCTGTAGCAACCAACTACATACAGAGATTAATTAAAATTAAAAGCTGCTGGCGTGCCACCACTTCCCTTCCATCTTCTCAGCCAGCTTGTGAGTCTTCCACTAGGTTCAGTTTAATACTGTAGAGACTTTGCCAACCTACTAGAGTCTAATTCAGCAAGATAAAGAACCTGGAGAAGAGAAACCCACAGGTTCGGGATTCGTAAGAAAATACACAATTACAGAGGAGACCTAACACAGACATACAGCTAACTGGGTTGGAAAGAGTGAGAAGTCTAAGAAAGCTTCCCAGATAGAAGAGCCCTTAAGAACTGGGATGCTGCCTGATTAATTAATCTCTTATGCCCCAGTATCTACTCTAGCATCTGAAAGAGCTGTGCATTAAAAATATTTGTTAAATGAAAAAATGAACAATGAGTTCAACCACCTGTTTATTTTTTCAACCTCAGCATATGCTGGAGCAGGGAATCTCTTAGAGTAGGACTCAATACCTAACATGTGGTCAGTATCTTTGCAGAAGCAGGAAATGAATTAATCCTGGGCAGAGCTGAACTGAAACTTATAGCCCCGCTCCAGCGCAAGAAACAACTCAGAACTCTGAACATTTAGGCTGTCATTCAGCATATAAGATGTGACCAAGAATGTCAGCCCTGTGACTGAGCTCAAACCTAATTCACTGTTCATCCCTGACATTCCTTCATTATTAATTTGTTCTTTGCTTTGTGTTCTATGAGAGTTGGGATCTGTGTTATCTATTGAAGGAACAGTGCCTAACTCTGCCCAGCACAAAAACACTTAATTAACAGATATATAGTAATGAAACAGTTTCAAGACTGATTACTACCATAGTTTCAATAATTAATACATTGCATATTGTTGTCTTAGTGGTTATTCATTGTACAAGATGCAGACATGATACCCTGACCACGTACGCTAATAGAACAAATCTCTCTATTCACTGAATTAAGAGAATGCAGTTGTATATCCATTCTAACTATTTTGAATATACAGATACAAAATGGTGTTCATTTGTAACCCCCTTTTTTGTTTAGTTTTGTCAGTGAAGGGTATTCCATTGTCATTTAAATATTGTAGGTGCATGAATTCAGTAAAATATTCCAAATTATACATAATTCACAAATATATTGACTACTAGTAGGTACTGAGAACTGGAATAAATTTAGGAATATCTACAGGGAGTAGGACAGTAAGGTGGTTTTCTCTACAGAGAGGGGCTGTGGAGCCTGGTTAACATGCTTGCTTGTGACAGAAATCCTTTTGATGGGGAGATTCCTGCTTTGTCAACCCACAAGTATTGACTGAAGGTTACTGTAGTCCCCTGTATACAGGCAGAACAGCAGTTCATTGCTTTGCCCTGCCTCTATCTAACTGTTGTTTTCTCTTTACCCTTAGTTTTAAATTTTCATTTGCATATGTTTGTAATAAACAATGTTCACTTACATCATAGGGGCTGAATATATCTCAATTCTTTTTTTTAATTTCATTTTTATTTTTGATTCACAGTCTTACTGCACAGTTCAAATGCATGGTGACGCTCTTGTCTCAGCCTCCCCAGCATTTGGAGTACAGGTGTGCACCAGCACGCCAGTCCTCAGGCATGGACTGGCTTTTGCTCGCTGAGTTCTGGGACCTTCAAGGCATAAGGTACTGGGGCTCAGACCTAGGTCCTTGCGTTTAGCAGGATGATAGGTGAAGGCATTTCTTTCCCAGCAAACCTTGTCTGGACCCAAAGCAGGGTTCAGAGGCTGCTCTAGGGGCTCCAGATTTAGAAGGGGACCTTCTCTCCCACTTATGTCCACCCTCAATGCTCATTTGAAAGCCCCCCCAAAGGAAAGGACTTCAGTGCCTCATTTCTGATTGGCGTGCAAGGTACACAAAGCATGCTCTTAAACAGTAAATAATGGTTAACCTAGGTGGAACTAAGAGCAAAACAAAATCCTCAGGACCAATACCTCTCTCTCTCTGCAGAGCGGTTCATGCTCAATGCCAGGGACCCAACCTAGCCCCGGAGAACTTCCTGAACTGAAAGGCTTGCTACAGCTCAAAGCACCAGTCAAGGAGAAGGAATACTTGTAGGGCTCACAGGGGCTGAGCCCTAGTCGCGCATGTGTGGGGGGAAGCATAACCTAGAGAACTATTATTTAAAGCTAAAAGTTGTTTTCTGACATTAATCCAAACAATCCTGTGAATTTGCTCAAAGTCAATTGACAGGAACCACAGCACAACAAATCTCACAGGAGTGGCAAGACAGAGGCTGTCTGTTTCCCCCAGGAGGTGTCCATGGCCTCTTTCCTCACCTCCTGAAGAAATGGTGGAGGCAGAGCCAAGGCAGTGACAACTCAGCTTAGCACAACACTATGGCCAAGGCTCGCCACCAACAGACAACTTGAAATTCTTCCCAGCTGACAGCACTTTTTCCTGAGAAAGATTTTTGGTCTGTGGGGGAAAAAAAAGATCAATTTTAATCAGAGATTGCCCTCACTTCCTCCCTGTAATGTCATCTAACATCTCTCACTTATTGAGTTTGGCATACAACCCCAAAGTAACTTATTTAAGACAACGCCTCAGTGCACCACAGAAGGCGCAGTATAGACACTGGGTCTGTCCATTCAAAGCTCAGAATCACAAGTGCAGCCCTCCCACAGAAGCTCAGCTGCATTAGGACAGCACACGACCCTGGTAGCCTCACCAGCCAACACCCCAACAGGGAAGCACAGCTCCCAGAGGGAACCTCTGGTAAGCCAAGGGATTGCGCTGTCCTCCAAAGTACCTAGGAGTGTATGCATTAGGGAAGAGAATGCTGACGTTCCTGCTTCACAATCTGTTCCACCCCAAACATGGTATAATGTCTAAAACATGCCTAATTTCTGCTAGATCTCTGTGTCTCAGCTCTACATATATTGAAGAAGTATATTGATGTCCATTTTCTCCCAAAACTAGGAAGGAAAAGGGTGCACTCGTGAACATATGAGGTCTTGGGGATGTAAATCAGTAAGTAGAGACCATTCTTTTTTTAATTAATTTTATTGAGAAAGAAATAAAAATGAGACAGCTTTAAAACAGGGTAATAGGACAGTTACAATAATTACTACAGTGCATATTGTTGTCTTCGTAGTAGTTATTCATAGTACAAGATGTAGACATGATATCTTGTCTAAACACTATTAGCACAAATCTTTCTTCTCATGGAACTAAGAGAAAGTAGCTGTATATCTATTTTATTATATATATGTATATATATATGTATATATATACATATATATACATATATATATATTTTTTTTTTACTAAAAAGTGACCCTTCATTTATATCCCCTTTTTTGGTTTAGTTTTGTCAGATATGGGTATTCCATTGCCATTTAAGTATTGTAGGTGTGTGAATTCAGCAAAAATAATCCAATATAGTCCAGTATCCCTTAATAGTAAGGGATTATCTGCAGAACTGGCAATGTAAGAAGTTGTTGACTTGAGCCTTTTACAGCTCAGCATATTAATGTGGCTTTACTTTTTATAGCATGTCTTCATACTTTTCTGCTGGATGGTTAAGACCAAGATAAAGCAAGACATATATAACAAGAAATGTAACACTTTTATCTGACTATGTGAGTCACATTCCCTCAGGATTTATCCTGAGATCCTGTACAGCATTTTGTAGATCCTTTGTCAGTGTCAGTCATGTGGATGAGTTACAGCCATTGCTTGGCCAATGTGCTCTCTGTGAAGGCCTGAGAGAGTGTTTTCTCTCTAGGTGACTCTTCTTAGGCACAGTCAGTAGAGACCATCCTTTCCAACAACAATAATAATAATAACAGCCCAGTGTGAGAAAGTGTTTTGCACTTTTAATGATGTTCTAGGAAGTATGTTAAGTACTTTATGTGTATTTCTACAAACACATGATGCAGGCGTTGTTATCACTGTGGAGGTGGCGACATACACTCAGCTTTTCTGGATGCGATGCCCAAATCCCCTGGCTAGTTAAGTGGTAGTGCCTGGGCTGGAATCTGGTGGTCTCAAGTCATTGCTCAGGCTCTTACCCAACAAGAGCATGGACGGGCGTGAAGGGACTATTTGGCTTGGATCTAGGTTGTCCCACAAAACCCTTGTGTACTCACAGGTGGGCCTTTTGGACAGTGACTGGATCATGGTGGTGCTCTGCCCATCAGTGGATGAACTTGGCCGTGGGTTTATGCTAAATGTTCTGGTAGAAGAGGAGTGTGATCAGAAGAGGTGGGTCACTGGGGGAGTGACTTCCAATCCCTCTCTGCTTCTTGGCTGCCATGATGCAAGCAGCTCTTGTATGCCAGAACCTTTCACTGTAGCCCTCCTGCCTTGGAGAGAGCAGAGTATAACAAACCCTCTTGCTTTGAGTGGTGCACGTCTGGTATGTTGTCTTAGTAGGGAGAAAAGTGCCTAAGACAGGGAGTATCTAGGTTAGGGGAAGCCTGAAGAGCTTTTCCCTGATGCTTCGGTGCTGCAGATAAAGAAGACTTTGAAACTAGATGCTCCTTAAGGCTCAGGTTGTTATGAGCAGCACCTTTACAAGGAGGAGTTATTAGCCTGGCGGAGGGGCTCTTCCAGTGATTCCAAGCTACTCAGGCGGCAGTCCAGGGAGTCACAATTTTAACTTAGAGACTTTCTCTCAAAACAAAATGAAATAAAAAATGGGCTGGTGATGTAGCTCAGTGGTAGGACTCTTGCTTAGCACACCCAAGGCCCCGGGGGCAATCCTAATGTCCCCAAAACAGAAGAGAAAGAGGAGGAAGAAGAGTTTGTCCAACTCTTCTGCAACTGTGACAGTGAAATTCCTGAACTCTAAGTAAGTTGTGCAAGCCATATTTTCTAAAGAGAAGAAAAAAATGGCAGTTGGATTTGAAAGGTCTAGATTCAGATCCACATTTTACTGTCAAAACTAATTCCTTCTGTGTGGTCATTTCTTCATCTATGAAAGTAGCAGAGTATTTTCTACATGCCTCAAGATGTCAGAAGGGCGGGTGAGGCTAGCTATTCACTGTAACCTACAAGTCTCCCTCACAAAGAACTTAATGGCATTCTGGCAGCTGAGGAAAGAAAAGCTTGATAAAAATAAAAACAGGAGAGAAAGAATACATGAAAATATTCATACAGCTGCCGGCCTGAAGCACCCCTGAGGACAAGGACATGTCTGGATGGCTCCCGCCGCATCTGCAATGTGGAGTGGCTCCTGCTGATCGCATGCCTTCGGAGGATAAAAGAACGCATCACCAGGCATGTTTAATGTAACGGAAAGGGTTTCAGAGACAAAGGGAGGTGGGACATGTAGGGTAAAAAAGTGCACGTGCAGCGTAAACCCAGCTCCACAAAGAAACAAAAAGTGCGTAGGAGAGAAATCTCAAAGCCCAGAAGGAATGTGCGAAGCAAAGACCATCCTGCTCCAGAGAACAGACTAATGCAAAGTCCTCGTGCTCTGTTCTTGGTTTGTTTTTTTCTGAAACTTTTTTTTTTTACCAAAAACAACTGTTAGATTACAAACGGGGAAAAAAATACAATGAGTCCAGCTTAATAACTCAAGTCCTTACCCAATGAGGAGAATCCCTGCATCATATAAAACTCAGTAGCAGGATGGCAGCTGTGAGCCACCTCGCTTCACACCATTAAAGAAGACCCGTAGTCCTGGTGCCCACTGCAGAGCCACATTATAAAGTGGGACTTGCTTTCTCCAGCACATACACACACACACACACACACACACACACACACACACACACACACACACGAACTTTCAGCGCACTTGCCAGAAGTCTTGTAGCCTTCACCGTGTAGGCTGCTCCAGGGACCCTCCCATGGAGAGACGAGATTATCAGGAACAAGACAGGTAAGACCCCCAGGTGCTCCCCAACGGAAACCACAGGCACAGTTCTTTATCAAGCAGAGCCAGACTAATCTAATGAGACAAACAGATCTAGACAGTCCTCGTGCTGTCACTTTATGTCTCCATCACTCACGGCCTCACTTTTTTGTGACTTTCCCATAAATATGTTCCTGAAACCGCTAGCACATTTTCCAGGGACCAAAGATGTTGAGAAGTGACAGTGCATGGATGAATGAGAAAGACAGTGAGGAAATACAGGCACCAGGCACTTCGCACGACTTGAGAGATTTTGCAGTGATGATGGGTTGTTGTGAGTTTGATCGATACAGCAGGTGATACTCAGCTTTAAAGGAAAGCTTCCAAGGCCAGGGAGATAGCTTTGTGTACTAAGCACCTGCCTGGCAAGCACAAGGACCCCGGTTCATTCCCCAGTGCCACATGCCATGCCAGTCTCACATCAAGCCAGCCAATGAAACTGAGTGTGGTGGTACACACCTGTAATTCCCGAACTGGGGAAGCTGAAAACAGGAGGATCGCTATGAGTCTGCGCTGTGCAGTGAAGCCCTATACCAAGTAAATACACAAAAGATTAAAATAAATAAAGTTTCTTGTCCTCCCCTCCATCTCTCTTCCCCCTCCATGTCTCTCTCTCATTGTCTGTTAACATGAGTATGCCACACTTTCTAGCCTAAATCTTTGCAACAGAAAACAGCTATTCTCAGGGCTTGACAAGCACCTACAGGAACGATAACACATGTGGAAGAGGGGATGTGCCTTCTCTACACACACCCTTCCTGCTGCATTGCTCTAATGGAAAATTACATTAAGGTGGCAGTATTGTCAGTGTACCATGGGCTTTACAACTTTTATAGGAGATGTATTATAAAGAACAAAAGTCAAATATGATGCAGAGAATCAAAGTGAGTGATAAGGGTCTGCTTCCTTGTGTCAAAAAGTTGAAAGTCTGGTGGGAATTGAGGAAGTGAAGGCCCTGAGGGTGGGGCTGGCTTGTGGCACCAGGGACTGAACTGCAGTCCCCTGTACCTGCTTAAGCTTGCCTAAGCAGATGCTTTAGAGCACTGAGCTGTCTCTCCAGCCCCTCCATGGCTTTTAGAACAAAATGTGAACCAACTATATTATGCTGCCAAGAGCATGACCTAAGCATCCTCTCTGACCTTCTGTGGAGTTTCATGCCTCATTTATTATGTCTTGGGTATAAATGCCAAGCTTCTTCGCACCTCCACATCTCCCCACTTCCTGCAGCCTTGCCAAAAAGCCTCCCTTCCCCAATCTACAGACTTCTCTTCCTCAAGTCCCACTAGACTTTCAGCTTTTTGACACAAGGAAGCTTAGTGTTATCACTCAGTTTGATTCTCTGCATCATATTTGACTTTTAAATTCATTGTTCTTTATGATCCATTCCCTTGTATGAGATGTAAACCCATAACACACTAACAATACTGTCAAATTAATGTAAAGCTATCTCTAGTACCTAAGACATTGCCTGACAATGTCAATCCATATTTCCTCAATGTATTCTTGAAATGAATGGAGAAAGGAAGCAAAAGCTACAGTATCACAGTTCATTAATGCTCTACAAAGTAGAACATTTATCCAACTCACCAAAAATTATCAAAGAGTGAAGAAGACATCTAAGAAGTGGTTCTGAACCCAAACTTACCATTTACTGTGTGGCTCTGGACAAGTATCTCAAATTCTCTGTGCCTCAGTTTTGTAAAATAAGATGAAAGGAATCAACAGCTTCCCCCTGGAGCTGTGGTGCTGATTTGATGAATGACTAGGTGTTGAGTGCTGGGTATGACCTCTGACCTCTAAGGATGCTGTCATCACTGTTGCTAACAAGGCTCAGGATCTCCCTCTGGAACAGACAAGAGGTTGCAAAGCAGAGAGGAACCCTGAAGCAGGAAGATAAAGAGAAGAGAAGAGAGCCATTATCCCTGCCACCAAGTGTTCATGAGGCTGTGTGAGGGGTGGTACCGCGTAGTGTGGACAGAGGTGAGCAGATGGGTCACTGAAGAGTAGAGAGACAGGCTGCTTAGTACAATTTGCCTACTGTTTAGATGTTAGAGTGAAGAGTTAAAGACAAGTTGAGGATTTAGACCAGGTCAAATGTGGTGAGGATGAGCAGGAGGCCCCTTCACTCCACCCACGAGCCACCCTGGCAGATACACCAAGCACTAAAATGCATACAGCCTGGACCTGCCACAAGGACCTGAAGTTCAAACAGGAAAAATCAGCAGGGACAAAGAACAAAAGAAGTGATGCATATGATTCTGAATCTGTAGACAAGGGAAGGGCTCTTAGTACAGAAGACAAGTCCTTCAGTCACAGGAGGCTTGGAAGCTTCACAGAAAAAGTATCAACACTCAGATCATTTTATTGTACCTCTTCCAACATGCTCTAAAATGCTGATGAGGGTGCAAAAGTATCAGGATGAGAACCAGGGGCTGAAGAAAATCCCCTTTTATGGGGCTGGGGAGATGGATCAGCAGTGTAAGTGCCTGCCTGGCAAGCTCAAGGTCCTAGGTTCGACTCCCAGTACTGAATGCTATGCCAGCCCCAGAACCCTGGACATGTTGAGCTGGCAAAAGAAACCAGGCATGGTGGTGCATGCCTGTAATCCCAGTTCAGTGAAGGCTGAAACAGGAGGATCACCATAAGTAGAAACTGCATAGTGAGACCCTGTACCAAATACACACACACACACACACACACACACACACACACACACACACAAAACGAATTCCAGTTCCTTCTCTAGGCTTACTGAGAATACATACTCCCTTTCCTGGAAGTGGATGCTCCTAAACATGAAACTTGTAATTCTCAAGTTTCCTGCATGTAATTGGTCAGGGTTGAGCTGCTCAGGCATTAAACACAAAGGAAGTGAGCAAAGGAAACACTGCAGAGAGGACACTGTGAAGGAGGTAGACCCTCAGGGAAGGCCTTGGTGCACAGCCTCGGCCTCTCAAGCAGTCATGATCTGCTCAGTTAAATACTTGGGTCTAGCAAAGAAAGACTTCCTGCCCTGTTAGAGGGAATGAAAGTCCACCAGAAACAGCAGAATCAAATGATGTCTGGAGGCTGGAGATACCAATGAGAAGTTAATGTACAACCCTCTGGAAGGATCCCACTCTCAGAAATGTTTTAAATTCTACCATTTGGGTGATCAATTTTATTTAGAACAAGCACATTTTATTTGGAATAAGCATTCTCATCTGGGGTGCCAGTGACATTTGAGGCCACACAGGTTGTCAAGGGAAGCGGGTTTGTTCACTGAAGGGTATTTAGCCAAATTCCTGCACTATATCCATTGGATACTAGTAGCATGTCTGTAGTTATGACAACCAAAAACACCCCAAATTTTCCCAAAATTACTCACAGGAAAAAGTACTCTCTCATTCCATGCCTGGAAAAATAAATGTGTTTTTATCCCAACAGCAAAGAGGGCATGGAAGAGGACAGCTTCACACTAGAAGCTGTTTGCCAGCCTTGATCTGGGTCATCTCCATAGTACTCTGGTAAGGGGGCGGGGGGAAGGAAGAAGAAAATTCTAGAATGTCCAGTGTGAATCAAAAGTACTGTCGGCCACTCTAACAAACCATCCAAACACCCCACCTGCTTAACAAGCTGATTTCTTCCTCACATCAGTCCAATCAAGTGTTTTGTCAGAAACTTTCTGACAAGCTGGTAACTCAGAGTTGCTAGGTTCCTGCCTCTTGCGGTACCACCAGGGTCTCCATTAGGGCCTGTGAACCCAATTCGGCCATGGCCTGAATTTGTAAATAAAGTCTTCCTGGAACACAGTCACACTCATCTGTTTGCATATTGTCCACAGCTGCCTTTACACTGCAGCGGTAAAGCTAAATGATTTCAACAGCAACTACATCATCTACAATGCCCAAAATATTTACTCTCTAGCCCTTTACTGAAAATGTTTGCAAAGCTTCTCTAAGTTCCTCTTGAAGTCTTCTACTAAATTCTGTGTTTCAAATGAGAAAGCCACACAAGAGATTCTAGTAGCCAGCCTTGTGGAGCACAACCTTCCTGTGGCTGGTCCCTTTCCATAGCCATCACTCAAGGAAAACAGCCATTCTTGCCCCAAGGGAAGCCGGGAAACAAGGAGCCATCAATAGCTAAGGGTAGAGTCACTGCTCTGTGCCCCACACCCACTGCTGTGGGCAAATGTTTCTTTGCTGATTGTCACTCTGTGGTTTCTTCAGAATGGAAAATCCACGTAATTCTTGCAGAGTCCTCTAAACAGCCGCATCTGACTGAGAAACATTAATGACCAATGTAAACTTCTGGGCCCTGCATTAAACAAATGTATTATGTAGTTGTTACTAGCAGAATAAACATGACCCCAATGCATGTGTTCTCTTAGCACTATATACTCTATTAATTACAGTGAGATTGTTAAAGAATGTTTTTAAAGAGTACACATAGAAATTCAGCTTAACTTAATAATACAGTGTCTACCTTATCTTGAGTGGGGAGCCAAGCAGAAAGAAAAATAAAGACATCCCGGATACCTGCAGGGATGTCATCCTATGCATGAGGTGTATAAATATAGACATAACAAAGGAAGCATTGTGGATAAGTTCAAAAAAATGGAACTTTATCTTTTTATCAGTTCATAGGAAAAAAATGCACCTTGAAGACTTTGAATAGTTGATGTACATTTCCGGAGAGGAGAAAAAGTTATATTGATTTTATAGCTCAGCGTAACTCAAATTTTAACTGATTTAATAAAAATTTAAACAACAGTGAAAGTTGACCAGACCTGCAGAATACTTTATGACTTAGACATCATCCTGACTATGCAATCTTTAGTAGCATCGGACACCCATGAGGTCACCATCCTGAGATTCACCCAGTTACACAAGATCCAGCACAGACTGTTGCAGTCTAGGAGGAGAACAAGTAATTCAGGACAAAGGCTGGTTTTTTCTTTTTTGTTCTTCTTTCCTTTCTGCTTCTGATTTGTAATCCAGGGCTCTTTCACTCTACTTCCACCTTGTCTTCACATATAGAACAGTTTCTCTGACAGACTTAAGCTGACATAACCTGGAATGCTTGATGTGCCCCAAAGCAAGCAATAGCCACAAAGTCCTTTCCCCCACAAAGACAGTGAAATACCTACTGGATCTGTTGGGATAACCTAGCCAGGGGCAAGGGAAACAAAGCCACAGGCTGAATGCTGTGCCCTGTATTGTTCCATCCAGGGTTTCAGGCCAAAGGCAGCTTTGAAGTTTTACCACCTGGATCACAAGAGGTGAAGGAAGCAGCTCTGTGAGGGCTATCGGTTCACCGAGTTCATGAAATGAATTAGACAAGCAAGACTTGATCAAGAGCATAGTGGCCCTTTGTCAGCACTCCTGAAGAATACTGGCTCATCTCCAGCTGTCTCAAGCTCCCTGCTCTCCACAACTGACGCTATTTGTCATCCCCAGTCACAGGTAGCTGGGACATTGAGGCCCCAAACCAAAGGACAGATACATTTGGCTTACCTGTGTGCACAGTGTTCTCTGTGTATCAGCACCAGTCTTTCCAGAAAGATCTCCATGACACGGAGGAGCAGACAACTCTTGGGGCCTATCTGAGCCACGTAACTCCATAAGGAGAACTACAGCAGTCACAAGGAACAGTGTGGCAAGATGATGTCCCTTTGGGTGAGGGGTCCACCAGTGAAAATGCAGAACCAATGGAAGTCTCTTTTATCTTGGCTCTAGAGGATAAGTCCACAAACTTGGCACAACAGATCTGCCTGGTCCCTACCCATTGGAACAACATATTCTCATCCACTGAAGTTTCTTTCAGTTCACGAATACAAGAATCCCAACCTACCGTTCACTGTGTGCCTGGACTTGCTCAGGATTCTCATTTCTGCTTCCTTGTTGTGCTTCACCCCCTTTTTTCACCTGGCAAACTCCTGTCTGTCTACCATATTTAACTGTTGAGGTTAGTTCATCTTTGAGCATCACTCCAAGCCCATCTACTTCAGTCCTCTAGAAGCCATTCCTCTTGTTTTGCAACCATAGCACTTAGTTTATGTTATTGCTAAAGCCTACATCAAATTGTTTGCAATAATCTGTAGTTTTGTCTCACAAACCAATCTTGGAAGGAGTATAGACAGTCATGAAGTCAAACTCTTCTTTTTCTTCACAGGCAACTACCACAGTGCCTGGTATATATCAAAATTCACCAGATATTTCCTGGATTTGGCAAATCATCGATGAAAATCTGGCTTGAAAGGAAACTGTAGAGAACTGAAGTGCAAAAAATGGACCCACCATCATGTACCCTAGATGCATCAGCAAGTCGAACTATTTTGTCTAAATTAATGGCCAAAGTGAGAACTAAGTATTAAGAAATTGGGGGAAAGAGTTGGCTAACTTTGACAACAGTGTATCAATAAAGACATAAAAATTGGGCCGGGGAGATGGCTCAGTGGAATAAGTGCTTCCCTGGCAAGCGCAAAGGCCTGAGTTCAATCCCTGGTTCTGAAAAAAAAACCAAAACCAAAACAAACAAACAAAAATAAAGACATAAAAATAATTTGACCTAAAAGGAATTTATAACATGGACCTTTAGCACAACCAATTCATTATTACAGAGTGATAATTTGAGAGAAAAAGATGGAGTCAGGTAAGTGATTATGGTGGTTAACTGGCTATTAACCTGAGTAGGGAATGTCCTGCTACTTTGAGTCGGCACAGCTCTGCGCATGGAAGACCCACTTTGAGAAAAGTTGTTGGAAAGGTGTAGAAAGAGATCAGGAGAAAGGGACTTCAGCTGATTTTCCTTGTAAAGGATTCTTTGAGACTGCTTTTTTTTATATAAGGAGAATATATTTATTGGAGGAAAAAAAAAAAGCTCCTGTCCAAGAGAAGGACATGAAGAAGGCCCGAGCGGGTGATCCCCAGGAAGCTGTCTCTTCCAGGGACATTAATAGAGGAACATCATGCAGTGAAGTGGGTTTAAGGTGGTGGAGAATGTGGCAACTCGCTTAGGTGGGCATGAGGTGGGACAAAACTATGATCAACCAATGAGACTGCAAGCACTGTTGCTCAGGGAAAATCGATTAAATCCAGTATCAAATGGGGAAGTGAGTCATGTAGCAAGTGGGACATTTTATGACTGTTGTGTACTTGTATATGTTGCATTTGAACTGGTTACTTATATTCCTTGCTTGACTTTAGACAATAGCACTAGGAAGAGTAAAGTTATAAAGCCTCCTAGTGGATTTTATGTAAACTTCTATAAAATGGGACTTTTAAGTCTAGCTCAGATTTAGAAAACATACATGCCTGTGTATGAAATACGGGACTCCTTTTGTCAACTAAATGACATTAGATTGCAATTCTTCTTAAAGACATGGAGAACAGGTTTCACTGGGGCAGACTGGCCCTGATCCCCCTCTACATGTGACTGCTCTTCTTCATAAGAGTTTCAACAGTTTTTCTGCAAAAGAGCTTTGGCTGTTTTCTTTCTTCGGGGAAGGTTCAATCTTTGCCTTTATCTTGGTCATCACTTCTTGGCTCCCAGTGCGGATCCCTCCGTCTTCAGGCCCAGACACTTCCAGCACTGGTCTGCAGGCCCTTCCAGAGCACAACCTCCCGTCTCCCGTCATGGGTTCACTGGCCTCCTGATGAGGACTTGCACAGGACACTGCCAGGGCCTACAAAACATATGCGGGGTCCTTTGGGTCTCCACCATCCAGATAGATCTCTTGCTCGCTTCTGCACGTGACCCTAGTAAGCATCAACTAGTGAGAGGAAAGTCCAGCCTTTGAAGGAGAAAAACATGCAGATGTATACCAAAATAGCCACAGGAAATCGTGACCACTCTACCTCTTTTGCTTCTAGATGCTATCTAATCAATTATATTTTGGTGTTTATGCTCATTAATATTTGCATTCATTCAAAGGCCCACACGCTCTCTTGCTGAGTTCAGCAGCTCCAAGGAGGCTCCCTTCTGGGTAGATTCGCCCCTCCTGGCCGGCATCATTGCTCTGTGGTGGACGAGTGCACATCTGCCTTAGTTGACAGTGGTGACTGCAGCGCCATTGCGGAGGAGGCAAGGAGTGGTGGCTGTGCTCCTGAAAGGCAGTAATTCAAGGTCACCGGTGAGCAGCCATCTAGTGCGCATCCTGTTCCTTTTCAGATCCACTCATTAATGACTCAGCATCTTTTATCTCACAAGTATTTAACAAGGTCTTCTAGGTGCTGAGGATAGAGCAACAAACACATTGGCACCATCTCCAATTATATTGTCAATCATCAATGGTGGGAAAGAAGGACAACAGACACATAAATAATAACCACATTTAATAGGAGTTTTTTATGGACTTAGTGTGAGAGAAAGTGACTGAAAGGCACCTTTATGTTGGGTGTTAGGGAAGTCGTTGTTAGTCTAATTTTACAAATAAGACAATGAAGACTTCAGGAAAGGCAGCAATGTGTCTCAGGTTTCTCAGATTGCACAGCTTCCCCTGGAGAGAGCAGGTTTGCAGGCAAGTCTTTCTGAATAGAAGGCACAAAACAGCCACAGGACAGAACACAGCCAGGAACGCATGATTGGCTCTAAGCCTTTATCAGTTTTTTAAGAATAGGATAAAAGTCAGCACTGGCTGAAATAAGGAGATTTTCAGAAGAAAGGAAAACCTTAAATTTGTCTTGAAGTATGGTTAGGATTTAGTCAGGTAAGAAGGAAGAAATGGATACACGTTGAGGAGTTACTAAGTAGTAAGCATTAGGTATAATGTCTTATCCTATATTTCTTGTTTGTTTGTTTGTTCAATGTATTTGATACAGGGTCTCACGATGCAGCTGAGACTCGTAGTGATCCTTCTGTTTTCAGCCTGCCCAACACTGGGATTGCAGGTATGCACCAACATGCCCTGACTTGTTGGCTGGCTCAGTGTGCCTAGAGGGCGGGGTCAGCATGGGCTGTGGTGCTGGGGATCAAACCCTGGTCCCTGTGTTTGCTTAAGCAGGTGTTTAGTCTGCTAAGCTATCTCACTGGCCCTTAGCCTATATTTTTCTAAATATAACTTTTATTATACTTAAAACTTTTAAATTAACAACTTAGAAATTTACAGCTTTGTGATTCAGATGAGGAAGGGTGGATAAGTGGCCTTTCAAAGTGATGCAGTTGGGGCTGGGGAGATAGCTCAGTAGAATAAGTGCTTCTCTGGCAAGCACAAGGGCCTGAGTTCAATCCCCGGTTCTGCGGAAGAGCGTACAAATGAACTCCAGTCACGCCGCAACACCTAGTACGTCTTCTGCTGCAAAAAAAAAAAAAAAAGTGATGGAGTTGGTGAAGGAGTATCCTGTATATGTTGCTTGTTTGTGGGGACAATGAACTTGCATACTACACACAAGGAAAGCTAAAATTCCTGGGAGTTTACAGTGGGAAAGCAATGAGAGATGGAGCAATAAGCCACTGGTGTCATCTATGGTCCCCAAGGATTTTGTTGCCCATTACGTTAGAATTTGTTCTATATATTCTGCTTGAATGGGCTTCTCAGGATTACAGACTCTGTCACTCTGACCTCTCCAGGCCACTGCACATGACACCTGGCAGACAGACTCTGATGCTCCTAGACTATGGCAGAAAACATAGCAGCAGAGGACAAGTACCCAGGGCAGAACACACTGGGGGGGGATTCACTACTCAGGAGACCTGAGTTGGGAGAGCTATCGTGGGCAGACTTCGACCCTCTGTAAGGGAGAGCTGGGGCTTTGCTTTGAAGAGAACCACAATCTACAGAGTAAGGCACAGCTGAAGTCGGGATTGTAAACTGGCTCACCAGGAAGAGAATCCTTAACCCACTAGAGTTCCATGTGAAGACTGACTGGGGTCAGACATTTGAAACTAAGACCATGGACATTGCCTCAACGCAGCCACAGGGCAGGCTCAGTGACCCAAGGACTGCTCGGGTAGTGGGTACTCATTCAGAACACATGCACACTCTGGATTTCATCTCCCTCATCAAAAATGAAAAAGTACCCTCCCTCATCAAAATGAGAAACAAAGAAGAAAGAATTGGGCAGGGAAGCGAGGAACACAGAGCAGGTACAGGAAATGAGGAAAAGGGAAAAGGGTGACCACGCCAGGTATTTACAGGCTGAGAGAAGTAGGACCCTGCAGCCAAATCTCTGTCTCCTGCTTGTTTTTTGTAAACAAAGTTTTCTTTGAACACAACACTCCCATGCGTTTAGGTAATGTCTGTCTGCCTTCACGATTGTTGCAGCAACACCATGCAGACACCAAAATGCAGAACAATCACAACCCAGTCCTACACAGCCAAGGTGCCAACCGCTGGTGCAGGAGTGTGCACTGGCAACCATCGCCAGAGAGACTAATAGTAAAACTGATCTTCTACATGGGAAACAGAAGTCTTGAATACCAAGAAGTCTAAGCCTATCTCACTACAGGCTCTGGAGACCTATCCATTCAGTCTGTAGCACAAAACTCTTTTCTACATACACAAACTCAAAGCATATCAAGGACTCAACAGCTCCCACCAGTGTGGCTGTTTTGTTACAAGAACCATCCGTGTTGGCTCAGCCAAGATCTGTTCTGATTTCAGCCCACGAAGACTGAGGAGCAGTCAGTTGCTCCTCTGCCCACTTAGATTATCATATCACCACTCTGACCTTTATTGCTGTGAATTCCAAACTGAAGGAAATGATCCCATCAGCAGATTTGTTCTGAACATAGAAAAATTGGTGAGATAAACAAAATACCCTTCCCCAAATACCCTTCCCAGAGATCATCTTTTCATTCACACAATAGCAAAGGTATTGAGTGCCTCTTGTGTGAGAGGAGATTCAGACAGCAGTGAGATTAAGGCACACGATCTGGAAGGAAGGATGGTATGAAAACAGCAATGCCAAAGTCAAACATAATCCAAAGGAAAGAGAAACTCACTCTGCTTGGGAAGAAGCAGAGCTGTTAAGAAGTGAGATTCAGGAAGGCTTTCTCACAATGAAGAAAGTTGCCTATGCATCAGAGAAAGATGAAACAGCTCCCTACACCAAATTTGCACCAAGGGCCAAGTGGTCTAGTATCAGTGACAGTGCTAGTATCAGTGACTGCGGACTTAACCAGAATAGAGCAGAAACAATCGTGTATGCTTCATGTGCTATGATAAGGAATTTGGCTTGCATAGAAAATGAGAAATTATTATTATTTATTTATGTATTTATTTTTATTGAGAAATAAGATGAATGAGACAGTTTCATACCTGATTAATAGGACAGTTTTTTTTCTTGTTTTGAAATTTTATATTTTCTTCTCTTTAAAATAATAAAGAAATAAAGTGCCCATGGCCTAAGCCAGCTATGTGTTCACTCCTCAGAAGGCTGGATGGAGTTCAAGATTTCTTTGTTTAAAAAGAGCCACAGCAAATACCAAACCCAAGGGCAGGACTCAAGCTCAGCCCTTGTCCCATTCTGTCTTCTTTCTTGTGACTCTTCTGGGGCCAGAATATTCTAACAGCCTCCCATAGCTCAGTCAGTCATTTCTGTTTGGAGGCAGCTGGCAAACACCTGACTGTGACAGCCCTGTCCTGGGAAACCTTTTCATGGTTTATGTCTTACAAATACAAAGAAAATGGTCCAAGAAAGCCTCTGGGGATGCAGTGTCTTTTCTCTCTTCAGCTTTCTGTTTTGTTTTGATTTCTGAGACAGGGTCTTGCCATGTTGCCCAGGCTGGCCTC
>NW_004524638.1:4773691-4775464 GCF_000260255.1 Octodon degus | reverse complement strand
TAGGGCCAAAATGTTGGCTAACCATGCAGCCCTTCCTTTTCTCCAATTTTGATCTGCTAACTTAGGTTGTTAACCCTCCAGAAGAGAAGCTAATTATTAACCTGTAATATATGCAGTTCGGTTTACCCTATCTGTCTAAATATCAAACATTTTGGCATATCATGGAACAGGTATTTTCCATCAGATATTGATATGTTGACCTTTAAATCCTTACAGAATATGAAGGAAAAATAATTATATGAAAGTAGAAATAAACATTTACATATTTTTACAAAGAAATTTAGAAATCTAACCATTTACGGAATTGTAAGTCCTTATACTAGGAAGACAATATGATATTTACAGATGTGGGTCTGGTTTATTTCACTAATAAGTATATCTTCAAGGGATATCCACTTAAATATGAAGGCTTCAAGTTTATCATTCTTTATAGCTGAGTAGTACTCCATTATATAAAAGTACCACATCTTTTCCAACCATTCCACATGTGATGGGCATCTTGGAATGAGAAATTATTGAAGGATTTGGCAACTAAGAAAGACATGGTTAGATTTGGGGCTTAAGTGCTTCGATTGATCAGGCTACGAGCTGAGTTTGCAGTTGTCTTTTCCAGGCATGATGAGGGAACCAGAGGACCCCACTGGTCATGGTAGAGCATCCAGCAGTCGTTCCAGGAGAGCCGAGATGCCACTTAGAGTCGCCATCTATGTAGTCACTGCAACAAACAGCTGGCACAGAGACAAGAGTGATGGCCTGGAGAGGCCAGGAGCACCTGCCCACAGCACAAGCAGGGCCCACATCTCCACCAGGCTTCCCACTCCCCAAGGCCGCACACTCGCTGAGCATAGCCTGGGCAGCCCTCTCTACCATCCAAGGGAGTGGCTACCCTGAAGTTCACCCAGGAGGCAGGGGGGACAGAAGATTTCCTGACCTGCACTACGCAGGGGGTCAGAGTTCCTGTTCTCTCACCTCCACAGACCAGTGATATCTTCTCTACCTTAGAGGACGAGCAATTAGGAAGTGATGAATATAGAAGGCAGAGCCAGGTAAAGCATGCCCACAGGAGACGGCGCTCAAGCCCCTCCTGCTGATGAGACCCCCTGGCCAAGAGGGACAGTCTCTCAGGTTTGCTTCTGAAAATTCAGGATGAGGGAATAGGGCAAGAGGGCAGTGTGATGACGTGGACAGAAGCCTGAGAAGGATTCATTGCTGCTCAACAGTAGCGTCACCAAATCGCAAAGTGTAGACTTCGCAGGAAGATAAATGGGGGTTTAAAGCTAGACCTTAAGCCAGAGTTCGTCTGTGACCCTTGACCACACACTAAATTTTGCTGTGCTTCATTTTCACCTATAAAGTGAATGAAACAATCTAATTGATAATGCTAAGCACAATATTCAACATTTTATCAATTTTCCCTATTATTAAAATCTTCCATGGGTCAACATTCAAAATGTGTTCCCTACTACTTATTTAGTTAATTATATTACGCCTAAAAATATTTAAAATCCCACAATAGGAAAGGCTTTGCAATGGTTATAAATAAAATAATCACCACTCAAGATTAAAAAAAAAAAGATTTAGGGAGATGGCTCAGTAGAATAAGCGCTTCCCTGGCAAGTGCAAGGATCTGAGTTTGATCCCCGGTTCCACCAAATAAATAAATAAATTTAAAAAAAGGGCTGGTGCTGTAGCTCAGCAGTAGAACACACAGTCAAGTCCCTGGGTTGGATTTCCAGCCCCAGGAAAATTAAACGAAACAAAAAAAAAAAAAAA
>NW_004524638.1:4768556-4773591 GCF_000260255.1 Octodon degus | reverse complement strand
AAAACGAAACAAAAAAAAAAAAAAAAAGATTTTTCAGATGGGTTAATTCACATAAAAGTTATTCAAAGAATTTTGTTGATGGATTAAAGTATTTAATTAATTTAATACATGACACAGGCAGATTTTAAGAATATGAATCTGCATAAGACAAAGGAGTTTTAATGTAAAAAAACCTATATAGACATATAAGACTAGAAAAGTAAAATTTCAGTGTTGAAAACAATTCAAAAAATACCATGTCAATGTTCATTTCTCAGGTATGAGTACTATATTATGATTATATATTATATATTATGGTTATACAAGACACTGATAGAAGGTGCTGTGTGGAGGGTCTATGAGAGATCCATTAGGTTTCAATTTTATGTTTCAAAATGAGATGTAAGGAAGGATGAATGGAAGGAAGAGAGGGAAGGAGGGAAGAAAGAAGGGAGAAAGGACAGGAAGAAGGTAGGGAAGGAGGAAGACAGGAAGGGAATGGTGGAGAGAGGGAGGGATGAAGGAAGAGAAGGAAGGAGGATGGGAGGGAGGGAGGATGAGAGAGGGAAGGAAGGAGGGAGGGAAAGAAGGGGAGAGGGAGGGAAGAAGGAAGAGAGGAAGGTGGGAGAGAGGGAGAGGGTAAGAAAGGGAGGGAAGGGAAGGAGGGGTAAGAAGAGGAAGGGGGAGGGTGAGAGAGGAAGGAAGGGAAGGAAAGAAAGAGAGAGAGGGAGGGAAAGGAGAGAGAGAGAGAGAGAGAGAGAGAGAGAGAGAGAGAGAGAGAGAGAGAGAGACTCTGAGAAGAGGTATTTGGAATTATCCTTAAGTGCATGAAAATAAGAAAGGCTCAGCTGCCCCATAGCTGTACAGATAAGTATAAACCAAAGCACTATTCACTACCAAGTTCTGAAGTATTTCTATACTAATGGCTTCTGCAGTGGCCTGGATGAGGAGAAATGAAGTAATTCATGTAGTTGCTCAAAATGTGCATCTATTAACCTCTCTGGAAAGCTGCTTTTCAGTACTACTAGAGACTTTCAAAATATCTGCATATTCTACTCCCAGCAATCACAGGACAAGAGTATCATTAACAGATAAAAATTTCTGTATAGATATGTTTATTATACTATTATTATTATAATAAAAGAAGAGGTAAAAGTTATTTATATGATATTATTTATCTAATAAAACACGAAGTGAGGGAAGGAGAGGTAAAAGTAATGTTTGCCTCTTTTTTCTTTCAGCAGTGGGGATTGAACCTAGGGCCTTTGCTAGGTCTCTAAACCCAGGATAGGCTCAAACTTGCAAACCTCCAGCCTCAGCCTCCCAGAGTTCTGGGAATATAGAGGTGCACTATTTTAGGGGGCTTACTCTTGATTCAATTTTTAATAATAGAAATACAACTTGCCCACAATTAAATGCCTATGTATTAGGCAGATATAGATAGCTACAGGGATAAACCAAGTTGTAGATTAAAGACTGAACAGAAATTCACTAAAATATTGCATTTCTGCCTGGTTCTTTGTATACATGAAGAGACTGCTTATAAGAAAATAAAGACTATGTTAGTATTGAACTTCTAAATACCAAAAAGGGTTGGGAAGCCAGCAAATGGTGAAGAAATATTCTCAGTGTGCTGAGGGAACACCGTGCGTTCTCTTTAATTATACACACAGAAAGGGTAAGGTGTGGGCCCAGACAGGCCCGACAGAATTAAACCCAGACCAGCAACAGCAGAGATGTCATGGGGAAACTGAGTTAGGACATGCACTTTGACATTGCTCAGAGCACAGAACAAGTACTAAATTCAGACTTTGTTAGCATAGTACATGGACTAAAAAAGTAAACTTCAGAAATGCATCACCACAGAGCATAGAGTCATCCAATAAGTACAGCAAAGTGAGAAGAGACCTGGCAAAGAGATCTTACACCATTCAAAATGAAGTCAAGGAAGAAAACAAGGCAAAGAAGCATAACACAACCAGAAAGTATGAAATCAAATTATTCAAATACATCAGAGTCTTAGCCTGTTCCAATTGCTGTACCAAAGTTCTGTAGCTTGGGTGGCTCACATAACAGAAATTTGTATCTAGCGATTTTGGAGGCTAAGAGTCTGAGACAAAATGTTTGGACGCCTTTACCATAAAGAGATAAGAAGCATTTGAAGAGATACGTGTGTTTAACCTGACTTCAGCCTTCTATAATGCATATGTGTATTAAACATTATAAGACATCCAATAAACAGGTACAGATTTTTATGTTTCTATGTAACCATTCAGAAAATAAATTTAAATTTTAGAACTTCAACAGTGCCTGTTTTTGGAGTCAGGGATGCCTGCCGCGGGCTTGGGCTCAGGCTCACTTCCTGGCTTATGAGTGGCCACTTTCTCTGAGTATTCACAGCGTCTTCCTCTTTCCCTTCCATCCAGTGCGCATGCCTGTTGGATGGTGCCACCCACAATCAGTGTGTCTCCCCCTTGATTTGCTGGACTACCTGCCAGTCACCTTTGAAAACATCTCCAGCGACATACCCAGAAGTGCGTTACTAACGTAGCTTAGTCTCTAAGTGTGTCTCTTAGTCCAGTCTGCTTGGCAACCAAGATTAACCATCACGGGATATAGAACTACGAAAATGAAATGACAACTATGACTACCGTGTTCACATGCATCTCACTTTGAGTCCTACAGTAAACATTGGCAACTCACATATGGCAACATACTAAAATAAAAACATGTCGTAATGAATTTGCCTCTCAAACTCAGTTTGGCTTGATACTAGAAAATGGATTTATTGATACTCATCATGTTAAAATAGAAAATAATTATCCTAACAGATATGTAGAGTATTATACAATATTCAACATTCATGCATGATAAAATAACAGTTTCAAAACTCAAACCAAAATGAAATGAGGTATCCCTCAACCAGATAAGACCTTTCAGTTAAAGTAACACAAACCAAAAACTCTAATTACCTTAATTTAGTGATTAGGTGCCAAAGGTTTGTTTGCTTTCTTTGCTCTGTTTGTCTTGCCATGCTAAAGGCTGAAACCAGATTTTTTTTTTTACAAAATAAGAGTTTAATATAAATACAACCAGTATAGAAAAGCTCAAAGCCATCAAGTATTGATGTGTTGAACTTTAAGTCCTTACAGAATATGAAGAAAAAAAAATTTTAATAGGAATAAACACATATTTTTTCACAAAAATTTAGAAAACTAACCATATACAGCACTGTAGTAGGACAGTCCTGTGACATTTTTTTTCTTTTTCTTGTGTCTTTTTTTTTCACTTATTGCCCATTTTTAAAGAAAAAAATAAAAATAAATTTAAAAAAAAACTTTTACTTGAGAGACAGTATGGTAATAATTGGTATGTCATGACAAGAAGTATGTATTTAGAAGACCAGAATGATAAGCATTCCAAGTGTGACCCTTCTATTAAACATTGCTGTCTTCAGTGCAGTTGCTTGGTTTACAGGTAACAGCAATAGAGTAACCATCTGTGACAGGACAAAAAAAAAAAAAAAAGAGGATACAAAGGAAGGACCATCTTGCATTTGTACATACAGAATAGTTGGGATAGATATACAGCTACTTTCGCTTAATTTAATGAGAAGAAAGATTTGTAGTAATAGTGTTTGGGTGGAAAAAGAGATCCCACATCCTGTCTCTTATTCAATGTAGGTGGAAGAAAAAAAGGAAACAAAATAAAATATACCCAGATTTGAATTATGAAGAAATTTTAGAAAGATTCTTAGTACAAAAAAAAAAAAAAATACAGAAAACAAACTAAGGATTGGATTTTCAGGTGATGAAGCATGTGTACTTTCTATTCCTTGCCATTGTGTTTGTGTTCTGCACACCCTCAGAGGCTGGGGAGTGGGGAAGGCTTTCTCCCCAGATGATGGCACTACAGAGAGGCAGCAGAACCCTCATTTTTTGAAAAATAATTTTATTGAGAAAGAAATAGCAATGAGGGGGTTTCAAAACAGGTTAGTAGGACAGTTACAATAATTAATACATTACATATTGTTGACTTCATAGTAGTTATTCATAGTACAGGATGTAGATATGATATCTTGTCTAAACACTATTGTAGTACACAGAACCCTCATGAGGTAGGAAGAAGGAAGTTAGGTTCCTAGGGATCCACATTTACAGGACATTGTGAGACTTGACTGTCTCTTTACTGCCTCCTTCCCCACACTCTATCCTCGGGATGCACTCCACTCCCACAAGCCCAAAGGGCTGGGCCCATTAACCATGGACTTAAAACTCTAAAACTGGGAGTCAAAAGAAACTTTTCCTTCTTTTAAGTCCATTTTCTCATGTAATTTTGTCACAGCAATGGAAAGATAACATGATTTTACCAGATGCGGTGATGCACACCTGCAATCCCAGCACTCAGGAGGCTGAGGCAGGAGGATCATCACAAGTTTAAGGTGGGTCTGGGTGCCACAATGAGCTCAAAGCTAGAGTCCTTGTCTCAACACACCACCCCCTTAAAAAGAAAAATTATGTGTTCCCATTAAGAATATTTTTAAGCACCGGCGAGATAGCTCAGAAGACTAAGCACCTGTTTAAACAAATGCAGAGACTAGGGCTCGATCCCTGCCCCTGCCCCTGCCCCTGAGACATACTGAGCAGGCCAGTGAGACAGTGCATGGTGATGCACACCCATGTACTGAGGAGGCTGACAACAGGAGCATCACTACAAGCTCAAGCTGTGTAGTGAGACCCTGTAGCAAGTACATAAAATAAATAAATAATTAGACTGATCTTGTCGATATTTCACTGACCTTGTCAGATACAAAAGTTACATTTTTTGTTATGTAGGTCTTGCATTATCTTGATCTTAACCATCCAGAAGAAAAGTATAAACATGAGGTATAAAAATTAAAGCCATATTAATATGCTGAGTAATAAAAGGCTCAAGTCAACAACTTCTGACATTGCCAGTTCTGTGGATGACCCAGTACTATTAAGGACTACTGGGCTATATTGGATTATTTTGCTGAATTCATGCACCTACAATACTTGAATGGCAATAGAATACC
>NW_004524638.1:4750526-4768456 GCF_000260255.1 Octodon degus | reverse complement strand
AGGATAGATATACAGCTACTTTCTCTTAGTTCAATGAGAAGACAGATTTGTACTAATAGTGTTTAGACAAGATATCATGTCTACATCTTGTACTATGAATAACTACTACAAAGACAATATGCCACTTATTAATTATTGCAACTGTCCTAATAACCTATTTGGAAACTGTCTCATTGCTATTTCTTTCTCAATAAAATTAATTTTTAAAAAACCCTATAGAATAATCAATAACCCCACCCTGACTGAGGCCAACAGCAGCTAGGTAGGAACCTAGATTTCCAAGCACCTCAGCTTGTAACAAGCCCCTAACCAACCCCCACCATCAGTAAACAGGTGGGGAGATCTGGATTTCCATCCATCTCACAAAAGACTGAGTGCTCCTCATGCTGGGGTTGTCAGAGAACTAGTGGATCCCAGACTTTTACCGCTGCCCAACAACCAAAGGCTGTACTTGGCATCATCAGCAGAGACCCGGAGGAAAGCAGTGAGAAATCCCTCCTAGTTCAGGCAGGGAGGTGTCAGTGCAAGCCCAGTGGGGGCAGTGAAGCTTCCTACTCCTAGCAGCAGTACCAAAGAGACCCTCCCTCCACTTAGATGTCAACCAAGGTCACTGGAATGTTGGTTCTCTGTACACTTGGGTGACAGGAGCAGCCCCTCTCCCACCAGAGCAGTCTGGGTGGTCAGTTAAAGCAGAAAACTTAGACTCAAGTTTCAAAATACTGAATATGTCTGTATTTCATTCAAACATCACTTATTGTATAAAAAACAAAACATATTTCAACTTGAGTGAATCAAAATGATAATCAATAGATGCCAACAGCAAGAGGATGGAGATGCTTGGATTATCTCATGAAGATTATAAAGCAGCCATGAAACACTTCAATGCTGGAAACAAAACAGCTTAGGAAAGAAATTAAGTCTCAGGGAAAAAAAGACAAAAAACAGCATGAGCTATATAGAAAAACAAAATGGAAAATTTTGAGCTGAGAAATAGAATAACAAAACAAAGATTTAAAAAAACTAAAGTCTTAAATTCTTTAATAGCACAACAGAGACAAGAGAGAAAAGAACCGTGAATGGTAAGGTATGAAGTTTCCAAGGCCAACAGAGAAAGTGAACTGGGGGTGAATCGCAAAACAGAAACTCTGAGTCTAAGGAAAGATCCAGTGTTCATGCTTTAGAGTAGAGAAGGACGGGGAAGAGAGCAAACTGAACAGGAATTCAATGAAGTAATGGCTAAATGCTTCCCAAATTTGACCAAAGGCACATGCCCACAGATTTAAATACTGAATTAAACTACAAGCAGATTAAATCCAAAGAAGCAGACCCCAAGAAGAGCATAGAAAGTTTTCTGGAAACTAGAGCTAAAGGAAAAATCTTGAAGGCAGAGAGAAGAAATGACACATTTCTTATGCAGAAAAACAATATCAATTACAGGATATTTTTGTATGTAATAAATTGCTGAATGTTCTTCTCAAGTGCTGAAAGGAAAACTCATTAACCAATATTCTATCCGGCCAAAGTATTATTCTGTAGTGAACAAAGTGGTATTCTCAGAATGAAGAAAAAATAAGGCTGCGGTTGTTTTTGTTTTGCTTTTGTTTTTCTGGGGTGGATTTATTTGTTTGCTTGCTTGCTTGGTTTTCTAACAATGCAAAATAATAGTAAATTACAAATAGTACAGAATTTCACTGAACAAAATAATATAAATTCAAGAGTATTTGTTGTATTGCATGGTGTTGTCTTCATATGACCAACTATAAGCATGCAAAATGAGGGGGGCAGTAAGAAGAAATTAGGGAGACAAAAGCCAAATAGCTAAGCATTGACTGTTCCTTCCGTAGACCAGCAGAAGTCGCAGTACAACCCTAAAAGATTGACTAAAGGAATTGCTGTGAACAGAAGCAACATGGTAAGAAAAGGATTTGGGGAAGTAGGGAATGAAGAGGAAAACAACATGGAATCACACCTAAGTATTACAAGTATTCCTTCCTTTCTGAATCTTTTAAATCATGTTTGAAAATCGAAGCAAAACTTAGACTATTGTTTTATGTGGCTTCTAAAGTGAACAGAGAAAGCATTAGAGGCCACCTGACTGTAACGAGGAACACAGCAGGACGTTAGATTTCCACACGCCAGTTGACCTGGTAAAATTTCAGTATCAGCAGGCTTTCATAATTTATGTATGCACAATGCAGTGCCCATAGAAACCACAAAAAACTATGCAAAGAGATGAAATTAAAATATTATAATCAAAATTTAATATTCTTAATATTTAAAGAGAATGCAAAATAGTATTAAAACAGAAAAAATAACAAATCACACAGAATTTCACTAAACAAAATAGTATGAACTTGACATATTTGTTGTATTGCATACTGTTGAAATCTGTTATACATGACATAATGATCTATCTGGAAAATCTCCAGCAAGCTATAAAAAAGAGCTCTAGCACTAATAAGTTAGTTAAACAAGGTAGTAAAATACAACATAAACACACAAAGATCAATTTCCATGTACTGAGCATACATAGGCATTATAATGACAAATTTAATACGATACAATATACAAATACAAACCGTTATTTCCTTTTCGCAGTATCTATAGTACCTTTCAGGTTTTATTTACCCTTTCAAGCTCTCTCACTGAAGAGACGATACAGTGTTTGCACATGTGGATCTGATTAATTTCACTTAAGAGTACGGTCTTGGGGCTGGCCAAATAGCTCAGCATACTAAAGTGCTTGCAAGCAGGTGCAGGAGCCTGGGGTTTGATCCCCGGTCCTGCAGTGCCAGCCATGCCCCCAGGGTGCGTTGAGACGGCAAATGAGACTGGGCATGATGGTGCACGTGACTGTAATCCCAGCACTTGGGAGGCTGTAAATAGGAGAATCGATGAGTCCAATCTAGTAGTGAGACCCTGAACATCCTGTAAACCCTTCCCTAAAATGCAGAAAAAAAGAAATAGAGTATGGTCTGTAGTTGTAACCATTTACTGACCAAAAAAGCCTGCTCAAATTTATTTTTTTTACATGTAAGTAACTCACTGTAAAAAGGGATAACTAAACAATGAAAACTAAAATAAAAACAGAGTCAAAGTGTAAAATTAAAGGCTTAAATAAAAACAGAGTTAGAAGTTTTAGCCAGATTATTGAGATATAAGGAAATAATAGTAAAATATTTTCCTTCCAGAAATATTGAAAAGAAAGACATTGAATTCTATGCTATACATGACATAACTATCTATCCACAAAATCTTCAGCAATCTATAAAAAAGAGCTCTCGCACCAATAAATGAGTTCAGCAAGGTAGTAAGATACAAGATAAATATACAAAGATCAATTTCCATGTACTGAGCATACGTGGACATTATAATGACCAATCCAATCCAATCCAATACAACACACACATACAATACAACACACAAATACAATACAATGCATAATCACTGAGTATATGTAAATTTAACCAGTTATGCACAGCACTCCCGCATGAAAATTACAAATATTGCTTTAGAAGACAAAACTACACCAATATAAAATGTAATGTCACTAGCTTCTGGAGAATACAAATAAAAAGCATAAAAATATTTAGAACATGAAAATCAACTACCCACAAAATCATCTACCCTACAGAAATAAAATTTAAGTTCACATAAAAGCTTGTGCAAAAGTATCCATCGCAGTTTTATTCATAACATCCCAAAGTGTTAAGGCTCCAGACGTCCTTTAGCAGGTAAGTGATTAACTCTGGCACATCCAGACCTTGGAGTACAGCTTGGAAAAGGCCAAGTTACTGGTACGACAACCTACATGAGCCCCCAGAGAATCATGCTGAGCAAAAGCAGCCAATCTTAATGAGCTGCACACCGAATGAGATAGTTTATATAACACTGCCTTAATGATAAAATTATTAAGATAGAGAAAGAATTGGTAGTTGCCTGGAATTACAAAAAAGTGATGGGTTAGTAAAGCACATGAGACTATAAATGTCCCTGAAAAGAGCCCTTGTGGTGACCTCAGAGTCGGCACCTTCATTGTATCAGCATAAGAATCTTGACTGTGATATTGTTCTATCAATTCCCAAGGATTTCCAGTAGTTAAAACTGGATAAGGGGTGCAAGGGATGCATCTCTGTTGTTTCTCAATTTCATGTTAATCTGCAAGTATTTCAAAACATAGTTAATAAGATATTAAGTTACTTATAAATATTTTCATGCCCTGCATCTGATACAACATGCCTCTTGCAGTTTTACCAGAAAGCAGGCATAGTGGATCTTTGCAAAGTAGCTTCAAATGATTCTTACAAATAACCTTGATATGGAATTAAATGAAGGTTGCTTATCACAGAAAAAACACTTTGTTATTTGGCTTCCAAAACACAGAATTTCCTAATAAAATTAGATATTTTTATTAGGGAAAATTTAGAATTTAGTCTGAATTTATAAACAAACAGAGAAACACACACAAAAAAAAAAAAACCTTAGTTTTCCATTTAAAAAAAAAGATATCATTCTGGCTGGGGAGATAGCTCTGCAGTCTAAGTGCCTGCCTGGCAAGCACAAGGACCCAGGTTTGATCCTTGGTACCATATTCCATGCTGGCCCTATGCCACGATGGCCTCCAAAACCCACGGTGGTGCACACCTGTAAACCCTGCACTGGGGAGGCTGAGACAGAAGGATCACTTTAAGTCTGAGCTGCATAGTGAGACCCTGTACCAAGTAAATAAATAAATAAATAAATAAATAGAAATTTAAAAATAGGATATCCTAAAAATATATGTTTACAAGAGCATTAGAAAATACAATGTACACAGTAATTAACAAAATTACCTAAACCATTTAAGGAAAATATGAAACTTACAGGAAAGATATTAACGAAATTTTAAATAAATGATAAGCTTTAGAGTAACCTAAGTATGACTTAGTATCTGAAGGATGCTAGTTTTTCCCACAGTGATCTATAGATTTAATGATATTTCACTAAAAGATTAATATTATTGTTCATAAAACCTGATCAAAAAATTATCTCACTTAGGGGCCATGGAGATGGCTCATTAGAATAAGTGCTTGCCTGGCAAGTGCAAGGGTCTGAGTTCAATCCTTGGTTCTGCCAAGAAAAAAGTCTAAATTGTACAAAAGATTGAAAATTCTATAAATAGCCAAGACACTGCTGTGGATGTGCAAAGTTATGGAACTTCCTCTGTTAGACGTGAAGAATCATTATAAATATACAGTACCTCAATTGGTGTGGTTCAGGTGCAAAAATCAACAAAAAGACAAATAGAACAGATGGGGACACAGCTTCGTGGTCTAAGTGCCTGCCTGGCAAGTGCAGGGACCTGGATTGAATCTCCGGTACCACAAGCCCTGCCACTCCCACGCTGAGCCAGCCACCGAAACCAGGCATGGTAGGGCATGTCCATAATCCCAGTGCTAAGGAAGCTGAGGCAGGAGGATCACTACAAATCCAACTGTGTAGTAAGACTGCATAGCAACAAATTAATTAATTAAATTTTAAAAAGGCAAATAGAAGAGAACTGCCCACAAACACACACTCAAAAATGGAAACTCTGTTATGATAGAATGACTGGTACAGATCCCGTAAGCTTTAATGCATTTTACTTAGGGGTGGGCCTACCAGGAAGGAGCAGTGGGAATATCAGCCAGGGGGCCTAACAGTCCACTTGGACTGGGTTCAGCAGAAAGGAGGTGAACAAACCAACTGGATCCAACCCAGGTCCTGTCAATCAAATTCAAGTTCTGTAGATCTAGACCTGGAGAATTGAAGCATACTGCTGGGCCCAGTTGAGCCCAGACGAAGGCCCATAACTACTGGAGCATCCTTGAGGCACAAAATTGGCAGCACATAACTGGGGTGAGCTAGGCTTCCTGGAAGACTCCAGGTGCATGAAGGGGAGGTGCCCAGACAGAACTCAGGGGAACCGAATTAAATACAAATTCTCAATTTAAGATCTGCTTTGTTATACAACTGTATTTGCTTCTATGGGCTAAAGTAAAAACTCATTAGTTACTAAAAGTTTGTCAATTTCTAAATTTCACTGTTATTAATATTGCTAATTGTACTACTGTGAATAGGAAACCATATCTGCCTTAACCACATGTTTTCCCCTGGGTATTAATATTGAAAGGCACAGAGGTCAGTGCCAAACAGAAACCAGTATCTCACTCTCAATCAATATAAAAGGCAAAATCTTGGGACATACACAAAACAAGAATCTCTGACACAGGAGAAATATCTAAAAAACAGACTGTTTACTGAAAGACTTTGACTGCGATGATAGAGCTACCTACTATCAAACTTTCACAAAAGGTATCACAGAAATCAAAATCAAGAGTTCTCTGTGAAATACAAAATGACATAAAGAAAGAGCAAAATGCATTCTCAATCCCCAAGCTCACCCAGAACAAACCCAGGAGACACAGAAGAAATTGGAACCACACACCTGAAATCTCTGAAATAATAGCAGCTGAAGTAAAGAAACAACTCCAGAAGAGTACAGAGGAAATCAGATCAGAAATAATCTCACAAGTAAAAAAGAAATGATAAGTACAATGACAGAAATACTAATGTTTTCTAAAGATGATACTGATAAAAAATAGAGGAGAATAGAAAAATGAAGGGAGCTTTGAATGAGCAATATAGGAAAGAAATAGAATGCATGAAGCAGATTCAAGGAGATATATAAGAAATTTTAAAATCCATTAAAAGTTGGCAAAACTATTTGAATGGAAATGAAGATAGACTTTCAGACCTTGAAATCACCATTGCAGCTAGCGAAAAGGTAAGGAAGATCTCTTAAACCAACTAGGAGCCGGGAAATTCAACAGCTGCAAGACGATGCAAAGATGAACAACACAAGGCTAATAGGTACCAGTGATAAAGGAGCCAACACAAATGACACAAAATGAATATGGACAGAATAGCAGAAAAATTCCCAAATATGGGAAACAAATCTGACATTCAGGTAATCAAGGAATATAGAACTCCAAACAATACCAACTCAATTAAAACGACACACAGACATATAATAAAGATCATAGAAATTCGGTATAAGAACAACATTCTAAAAGCCACTAGAGAAAAAAAAATAGATCATATTGAAAGGAAAAACCATTAGAATAACAGCGAATTTCTCTTCACAAACCATCAAGTCAAGAAGAGCATGGAGCAAACAACTTCAAGTCCTACAAGAAAACAAATTCCAACCCAGACTGCTATACCCAGAAAAACTATTTCAAGTTTAATGGAGAAGTGAAATACTTCGATGAAAAGAACAATGTCCAAAACAACCTCACAAAGAGGACTAAAAGATATTCTAGAAAGGGATCATAATATCCACAATTCCAAGAATGACAACAGAAACAGCCCACCAAACAGAGCGAACTGTTAAGCACAGGAGAAAAGTTGGGACCCAACAACGGAAAAATAATGTGACAAACATAAGCCAATACATATCTGTTATAATCACCGATGTAAATGGGCTCAGTTCGCAAATTACGAGGAATAGACTGGCAGAGTGGATTAAGAGACAAAATCCAAAGGGCCAGTCAAATAGCTCAGCAGATCAAAGTGCCTGCAAGCAGGTGCAGAGGCCAGTGGTTCAACCCCCAGGCCTGCCATGCCGGTCTCACCCCCGGGGCACACTGAGATGGCAATTGAGACTGGGCATGGTGACTCACGCCTGTAATCCCAGTACTTGGGAGGCTGTAAACAGGAGAATCACTAGGAGTCAAATCTAGTAGTAAGACCCTGAACACCCTGTAGATACTTCCCTAAAATACAGAAAAAAACAAAAATAAAAAAGAAACAAAATCCAGCAATATGCTCTATACAAGAAATACATTTAACCCATAAAGAAATTCATGACATTGGTTAGATCTTTCATCCTTAGACTGAAAGTCAAAGGATGAAAAATGGTACTACATGCTCTAAGACCTCAGAAAAAAGCAGGGGTAGCTATTATGTTCACAGACAATCTGAACTTCAAACCAAGAATGATGGAGTGAGATAAAGATCACTTTGTAAGTGGTTAGCGGAAAGATTTAAGAGGAAGAGATAACAGTCATCAATATGTATGTACCAAATATGGAATCACCCAACTATATAAGATAAATTTTTATTTTACTTTTTTAGTGTATTTAGTGCAGGGTCTAGAGGGTCTACGGGGTCTCACTACATAGATCAGGCTCATAGTGGTCCACCTTTATCAGCCTCCTAAAACTGGGATTACAGGCACATGCCACCACACCCATTCTCAATCACTGTCTCAGCATGTCCCAGGGGTGGGGTTGGCACAGTACTCTGGGAACAAGACAAATTTTGAAGAACATGAAAAATCTAACCAATATCATAATCTTAACTGGGTACCTTAACACACTCTTATCTCAGAAAGATAGGCCAAGCAGACAAACAATTAGCAAAGAGGTAGAAGAACTAAACCACACCTCTGAACAAATGGACTTAATGGACATATACAGAGTATTCTACCCAACATCTGAATACACATTCCTTTCAGCTGCACATGGGACATTTTCTAAAATAGACCACATACTAGTCCATAGATCATGCTTAAGTATAAGTGAGAAAAGAGCAATTATACCAAGCATATTATTTGGCCATAGTTCAATGAAACTGGAAATCAATGACAAAAGAAACCAAAAAGCCCCATAAACATATGGAAAATAAATAACACCATCCTCAGCAACCATTGTGTTACAGATGAAATTAAGCAATATCCACAATCCCATTAAAATTCAAACACAACTTACCGGAATTTGTGGGATTTAATGAAAGCAATTCTCAGAAGGAAATTTATAGCCGTGAACTTACACATTAACAAAACAGAGCAAGAACAAATAAATAAGCTAATGCTGCACCACAGCTTCTAGAAAACGAAAAGCAAACCAAACCCAAAGCTCAAAGATAAGAGGAAATTATCAAGATTAGAGCAGAAATTAATGCAATTGATAGTAAGAAAACAATACAAAGAATTAATGAATCAAAAAGCTGGTTCTTTGAAAGATTAAATCAAATTGATAAATCCCTAACTAACTGCCTAAAAAAAAGATGAAAGAAAAAAAACTCAACTTCAAGCAATAAAGATTGAAAAGGGAGAAAATACTACAGATCCTGTTGAAATTCAGAAGATCGTCAATAGCTATTTTGAAAATTTTTAAAAGGATCAAAGACGTAGAACAATTGGACAGATTCCTGGATAGGTATAAATTGCCAAAACTGAATCAAGAAGACATGAAAACTCTGACTAACCCAATATCATCCATTAAACCAAAAAACTTTCAAAACCAAAAAAAAAAAAAGCCCAGGTCTTGAGGGATTCACAGGTGAATTCTACAAGAAATTTAGAGATTTAATCCCAATATTCCTCAAGATTGTCAATAAAATTGAAAAGGAAACAATACTCCCAAAATCATTCCTGGAGGCAAGTGTTATACTGATATCAAAACCAAGGAAAGATTCAACCAAAAAAGAGAATAACACATCAATCTCCCTCATAAATATAGATGTAAAAACTCTGAATAAAATACTAGCAAATAGATTATAGCAAATCATCAAGAAAATTGTGCACCATGACCAGGTAAGATTTATCCCAAGGATGCAAGGATGGTTCACCATACACAAATCTATAAATGTAATACACTATATCAATAGAGCTAAAACCAAAAATCACAAGATCATCTCAATAGATGTAGAAAAGGTTCTAACAAAATTCAACACCCATTCATGATGAAAGCCCTACAGAAAATTGGAGTAGATGGCCTCTACCTCAGTCTGATAAAAGCCATCTTTGACAATCCAACAGCCAACATAATTCTAAATGAAGAAAAACTGAAACGTTTTACTCTCAAATCAAGTACAAGACAAGGATATCCTCTATCAGCACTCCTATACAACATAGTTCTGGAATCATTAGCTAAAGCCATTAGACAAAAGAGAAAAATAAAAAGAATATGAATTGGCAAAGAAGAAGTTAAACTATAATTACTTGCAGATGACATGATACTCTACTTGGAAGACCCCCAAAAAAAAATCCAAGAAGAAGCTCCTAGGGTTAAAAAACAAATTCAGTAGCATAGCAGTTTACAAAATTAACACCCAAAAATCAATAGCATTCCTCTACACAGGTAACAAACTAACTGAGAGATAAATTAGAGCAACAACACTCTTTACAATAACATCCAAAAAAAAATGAAATACTTAGGAATTAATCTAACAAAAGGAGTAAAAATATCTATAAAATGAAAATTACAACCTTCTACAAAAAGAGATTGAAAAGGATTTCAAAGAATGGAAAGATATTCCTTGCTCCTGGAAGGTTTTAACAAACCTTCATAGGAAGACGCAACACTGTGAAAACTGCCATATTCCCAAAATTGTTAAACAGATTTAACATATTGCCTATCAAAATACCATCAATGTACCTCACAGATCTAGAGAAAATATTGTTAAAATTTATGTAGAACTAGAAAAGACCTACAATAGCAAAGGCAAGCTTGACAACAAAAGGAAGGCAGAGGGCACTACGATCCCTAACTTGCAATTATACTACAAATGTCCTGAGATGGAATCAGCATGGTATTGGCAAAAAACAAACAAAAAAAAAAAAAAAAAAACACAGACCCAAGGATCAATGGCACAGATTAAATGATGCAAATACCACTACAAACACACTTAGCCATCATATCTTTGACAAATGGGCCCAACATGCTCACTGGAAGAAAGATAGCCTCTTTAACAAATCATACTGAAAAACCTGGCTCTCCACATACTGAAAACTTAAACCAGAACCTGGCCAATTGCCATGTATTAAATTAAAGGCAAAATGAATTAAATATCTAAACATTAAAACAGAAAATCTAAATCTCCTGCAAGAGCGTAGGTGGAAATCTTAAAGACATAGGAGTAGGCAGACAATTCACAAACAAAAACCAAACTGTTTGAGAAACACTGCAAAGAACCAACAACTTGGATCTCATCTGATTGAGAAGTTTCTACATGACAAAAGAAATCAACAGAGTAAAAAGACAACCCACAAATTGGGAAAACATCATAACCAACAATCACCCAGACAAAGGACTTCTATCTAAACTAAATAAATAAATAAATAAATAAATAAATAAATAAACAAACAAACAAGATAGTTAGGATAGATATACAGCTACTTTCTCTTAGTTCAATGAGAAGAAAGTTTTGTACTAAGATTGTTTAGACAAGATATAACATCTGCATCTTGAGAGGCCGGAGAGATGGCTCAGTGGAGTATGCGCTTCCCTGGCAAGCACAAGGGCCCGAGTTCAATCTCCGGTTCTACCAAAAATAATAAATAAATAAATAAATAAATAAATAAATAAAACATCTGCATCTTGTTCTCTGAGTAACTACTAGGAATACAATAAGCAATGTATTAATTATTGTAACTGTCTTACTAACCTATTTTGAAACTGTTTCATTGCTACTTTTTCTCATGAAAATGAATAAAAACGTTTTTAAAAGTCTATTTATCTTTCTAAACAGCTGATCTTCATACAGTGATTAGTCTTTGTTACCTTTTCAATCCTGAAATCATCTGATACTACTATTTTGAGAAAAAGTTGGCATGATGTTCAGCTCATTCATGATAAAAATAAATTATGGGTAGAAAGCATGTTTATGATTGTTCATGTATTGTAATGATTAAAAAAATAAAATAAGGAAAATTTTAGAAAATAATAATGATAAATTTAATTAATTAATTAATTAATTAAAAATCCAGCTCCCAGAATGTAAAGACCCAATCCAGTAATGGGGATGTGAGATGAATACACACTTCTCAGAGGAAGAAGTACAAGTAGCAAATAAATACATGAAAAAGTGTTCCACAACACTGGCCATTCAAGGAGTGCAAATTTAAACAACATTGAGATACCATCAGTGCAAAGGCCTGAGTTCATTCCCCGGTTCCACCAATTAAAAAAAGAGAGAAAGAGAGAGAGAGAGAGAGAGAGAGAGAGAGAGAGAGAGAGAGAGAGAGAGAGTTACCATGTCATCCCAGAAAGAATGACTATCATAAAGAAACCGACTAATAACAAATGCTGGGGAGGCTGTGGGGAAAAGAAATCCTTTTCCACTGCTGGTGGGAATGTAGACTGGTGCAACCATTATGGAGATCAGTGTGGAGACTCCTCAAAAACTAGGACTGGAAATCCCAGAACGCTGCTCAAATGGCCATCATCAGTGAGATGGAGTGGTGCATCCATCCTCTGAAATACCAGGCGGCCTTAACAAGGAGAGAACGCAGCTATCGCATTAATATAAAGGGATGTCCAAACCGCAGTACGAAGAGCAAATATTCCAATTCAGAAATACAAGAGGTGATCAAAAATACACTGAAAGTTTAATTTCTTTAAAACTTATCATAGTAAAAGACCTTTTTCCAAGAATGATGGCATTAGTGTGTTCAAAGTGAGAGGGAATATTTTGAGGGGGTTAAGGTCACGTATCTTATTGCAGTGTTTTTTTTAATTTCAAACAATGACCTAGTTTGGTTGTATATCATTGATGAGATGTTTAAAGTAATTTATGTAAAATAAAAGACCACAGTGTGTCCTTGTACACGCCGTTCCCTAGATCTCATGCCACTTAACTTCCGGCTCCTGCACAAACTCAAAATAATCAGGAAAGGTAAATGTTTCGAATCGATTCAGAACATCAAAGCAGCCTCAACCATGTAGCTGGAAAACATTTATAAAATATTTCCAGGATTACTTTAGAAAGTGACAAGAATAATGGAATAAGTATGTTTAAGGGGGGAGAGTGATTGGTAATTAATGGCCATGTGTCTTTTATTGTAATCAATATTTTTAAAATTTTAACCTTAACTGTATTTTCTAATGACAGCTCGTATGTGTGTAGTATGATTTGGTTCGTGTAGAGTCCAAGTCAGCAAAAAGATCTGAACATCATGTAGTAAATGACATGTAGGTGGCAAAGTTATAAGCAAATGAAAAGCAGTGGTTAGATGTGTAGTACTGGGGAGACAAATGCATCCCTTAAAAAGTGGCAATTCACTTCCATTTTCAGACAGTAGCTATGTAAATGTTCCTTATTACTTAAGTATGTTTCTGTGGCTAGCGAGATAGCCCAGAGGTCTAAATCGCCTAGCCAGGCAAGCTTAGGCAAACACGCAGGGTCCACGGTTCAAACCCTCGCATCACATGCTATGCCAGTCCTGCCCCCAGGGTGGGCTGAGTGGCCGCGCGCATACACACACACACACACACACACACACACACACACACACACACATCATCGTCGTCGTCGTTGTCGTCATCATCATCATAGGAAAATAAAAAACAATTTTCTAAATTATAATTCACTATACAGTGAAAAGAAATAATGAAAATGAAATTGTATTCCCAAAAAAGAATAATAATAATAATGAAGGCTTTCACTTTTGCCTAAAGTTTGGTCCAATCAGAAGAGGGCAGAGACTAGAAGAATATGAAGGATGGGTAGCTGATGGGGAAACAATGGAGAAGAAGCATGTTAAAGTCAATTATTTTAAAATAAATTTCTTAGTGCCTTCTTTGCAGACTTGTATATGGGTTCTAATCATGTTTGCCCTAGGTTCTGGGAATTTCAATTTACGATTTGATAATGACTCCTCAAAGCACCCTGTTCTAAAAGAAGACACTATTTTAAAAGCCTGCTACTAAAATCCTTCCTGCACCAAGCTAATCTAACGCGTTGCTGTGTTAAAGGGCTTTAAAATGGAATCATGCTTAAGAGGTGAATCAGGTGGAGAAATGAACTTCCAAGTGAATAGCAGAAGGGGGAATGCAGGGTGTCATTTATCCTGGAAGTCGGTATGTTTATGCGCCTCTTCCCTCGCCCTGTACCTCCCCGATGTCTATCATCGCAGCACCAAAGCCATTAGATGGAGATATGAGATTGAGAGAATGCTTTTAAATAAATGGAGCTTCAGAGAGCCTAATGAAATGTCTTCGCCCCACACAACAAGCCCTCGGAGGTAAGAATTGGCAATTTATACGATGATTTATGTGCACCTTGAAGTTACATCTATGCCAGATTTTTCATTGCTGGGTAAATTCACTTAATACTATATTTATTAAGTTTAGGCTGATGATTTCCGACAGTTTTACATGACGGCCATAACACAGTGCAGAAGAAATAGAAGGAATAGATGCAACAGTAAGTAGCACTATAATTCCTCAAGTATTACCTCTAGGCAAGCCACTGAACTTAGCTCCTATTTGGTTAACACACGTAATGCTTGACCCGTATGAACATCAAATAACATACTTAAAAATATAGCTCATAGTAAAGCCCATAACTCAATGGGAAGGCATGTATACTTAATTGTGAATCTCCAAACAAAATTCCAGGGTGGCTTCTTTCACTTACAGAAAAACCAACCAAGCATCCAAGGAGCAAGCAGTAAAGTTTTTGTGACACAGCCCCTTCAAAACAAGATCAAATTCATACATAGGCTACCAGCACATCTAATTCTAATGAGGCTCTGTCCTTATAAATGGAGGCAAAGGGGAAGCACAGGGGTGTCACAGTGAAGTAGCTGTCCGTCTTTATCCAATACATCATGGAATAAAATCCAAAATATTGGCAGAAAAAAAAATCTGCGTAGAGACCCTGAAAGCAGTATGAATTATCATGCAAAACTGGGGAAGTGAAAAGAGGAAATGTCCAGTAATTTATGCATTGTGAACAGCAATCATGTGTGAAGCATCACTTGGACATTTTATATACACTTTTATATGACCTTCACGCATGTCCTGGAGGGCATATCCTCCACCATTTTGCAAGGGAGGAAACTGATGCCCTGAAATAGTAACTCTCAAGCATAATTTTTATAAGGATGAATTCCTGGACTAGACAGACTTACTCTACATAATTTTTTTTCCTTTAATTCCTAGTGTAGGGAAGCTAATCCAACACACTACTATGTTAAAGGGCTTTAAAATGGAAGCTGGGGGGCTGGTGAGATGGCTCAGTGGTCTAAAGCACCTACTTAGAACAAGCTTAGCAAAGCACAGGGACCGCGGTTCAATCCCCCAGCACCACATGCCAGGCTGCCCCGCCCCCTGGTGGGCTGAGCTGGCCACACACACACACACACACACACACACACACACAAATAAAGAAATAAATAAATAAAATTTAAAATGGAAACTGGGCAGAGCTCGTGGTTGGGGCCGTATGATGCCAGGTGATGTGCTGATGATTATCTTCTGGGTGTCTGTCTGGCTCCATCATCTTCCCTTTTCCTCCGGCTCTCAGCCCAGGTGGGCCTAAGTTGACTGCCTCTGTGGCCTTTGATTTTCCTTACTCCCAAGGCTTCAGGTGCTGGGAGACTAAAAGGAGGCGGGGAGTGAAATCGCAGTGTCTGGTGAAGAGCTGGCTGTGCTCCTCAGTCTCTCACCTGCACTCCCATCTACATACACCTGCTTTCTCTTCACTTTTCCCTCACTCAGGCCAGTTGGCACAATCCGTAAGTTCCAGCTCAGGATGCTGAACTATGACCTAGAGATTCTTCCACCCCTCTACGCATTTGAATAAATGTGTTCCTTTTATTATGATCTCTTCAATTACAATCAGTGTGTGCCTTGCATACTTATGCAGATTCTGAATGACACAAATGACAGGCAAGTTGGCAGAGGTTAGGCTGGAGACAGTTGAAGAAAGATGGAGCTAGGTAAGACCAATGATGACCATTTCATACTAGATCATGTCAATACCACACTGATTTATTGCTCCTCTAAGTTCTGATCCAAGTGGCATGTCACATGTATTCCCTGAACTTAAGAAGCTCAGAATCTTATGGTAGATATACAGCAGTAAATCAACAATGACAGGATTGTGGTAGATAACACACAGTGGTACAAACAGAGAACAAGGCAATCATGGGAAGGAGTCTGATGCTGCTTTGAAGCAAATCTACAAAGGTAAGATGATTTTTGAGGCTGAGGAGGCTGCAGGCAGAGAGAGAAAGGCCATCTAACTATTCCATAGCAACAAGAAACAAGTGTGCATTTTGTATCTGTGCATTCAAAGCATTTAGAATAGATATATAGTTACATTCTCTTAATGAATAGAGGGATTTGTTCTAATGGTGTTTGTAAATAGGATATCATGTCCGCTTCTTGTACAGCAATTAACCACTAGGAAGAATGTATGCAATGTGTTAATTATTGAAACTGCCCTACCAATTTGATTTGAAAAAAATAAAATAAGATAAAACAAAATATCAAAAAAAAAAAAGAAAGAAAGAAAAAAGAAACAAGTGTGACCTGGGATCTCATAACCAGGTACAAGCAAACCAGCTTCTTCCAGTCACATTCCAAAAGGACTGCTTCAGTCCCTAGATCTCATGGGTCAACTGTGACAACTCTGTCCTTTGCCCCTAGGCTGAAAACAGAGAGAGGTTGCTTTTGCACCCCAGGGGATCCATTCCTTTTGCAATCTCCCTCTGGCCAGTGAGAGAATCTCAGGAAATAGATTTCACCTAGCTTTTAGACTTAAAGACAAATTTATTTTGTCATGTGTCCTGTGACTCAAAATTCTTCATTCATCAACACATTGAGAGCTGACCCACTGATTACACCTCATCTAATAAATACAGGCTTCCAGCCAGCTCCGTCTTCCAGTGCACTGAAGCTGCTTCCTACTCTTGCTCTTTCCTGACAGCTTGCAGCTGATTGTGTCTTAAAGGCAAGATGGCATAAGGGTCCTAAATGCCCAAACACGTCAATGTTTCTGGGCAGTGAGAATGACAACTGGACACATGCCTGAGGATTCCTTGAGCTGGTGTAAGCCCATTCCCAAAGTTATAACTGAAAGCTTAATTAAAACCCTCAGTCTGTTGACCTAGTTCCCAGAGAGACCAGAGCCTTCACTGCCATTTATTTCACAATGACATAGATGCTGTGATTTAGGTGGATTTAATCCCTTAATTTTTACCCAGGAAATGGGAATATTAAACTAATGAATGTGGTGGACGTTTTGGACCAAGAGCAGAACTGTGGTGCCAAGGCTTGTCTGTAGATTCAGCTCCCCGATTCACCGGTTGACCTTGGGCAAACCACTTAATGAGTTCATTCCTCAGTTTCTCCAGCCATAAAATGGGGGTAATCATAGTTCCCACCAGAAATTCTCTTTGTCAGGACCTTTGATGTTAGTTTCCACAGACAAAGGGCTGGTATAATTATTCCAAATGCAATAATGATGAAGGCAAAATGCCAGGCTGCTTTTTATAAGGCTTCTCAAGTCCCAGTTTCCGGCTGCTGTCTGCGAGTTTTGTGGGATGACAGACTTACCTTGCTCATGGAATAAAGCACCTGACTTCAGTGGGGAGCACAGCAAGGAGGCCGGGTTTTTCTTTCAGATTTCATGTTTGAAGGATTTTAGGGCTCCATAGAAACAAACACAGATTTCAGAATCTGACTGGCATCAACTTCTGTCTCATTCCTGCTGCTTAATTCATGTATGATCTTGGAAAAGGTGCTTAATCTTTGTAGCTCTGTGTTCTTTAATCCGCCACTTCAGACTTTAGATTTCAAAGGATCGATGAGCTAGTTCATGCAAAGTGCCATAACAAGTCCTGACCTACTGTAGGTATGAATACCAGTTCCTTTTCTTTTTTATAAAATAGATTTCATTGTAAGAGAAGCTTTAAGCTCTCAGCAGGTTTGCATGGAAAGTACAGGAGTTGCCATGTACCCTTTTCTAACATGCACCCATAGTCTCTCCCTACTAATATTGCCCTTCCATATAGTCTATTTGTTATAAAATAAGCTTGCATTGACATATCCTTATTATCCAGTCTAGGGCTTGGGTGATAGCTTGTGGAAAAAGTGCTTACCTGGCAAGTGCAA
>NW_004524638.1:4744991-4749506 GCF_000260255.1 Octodon degus | reverse complement strand
TTTTTTTTGCAGAACCGGGGATTGAACTCAGGCCCTTGTGCTTGCCAGGCAAGTGCTTATTCTACTGAGCTATCTCCCCAGCCCTGTGTCTCTATGTCTTGGTGGATCATTTCTTTCTACTGCTGAATCATGCTCTATGGCTCTACGTATCATAGTTTACCCATTCATCAAGTGAAAGATACCTTGTTTACTTTTAAATTTTGGAAATTATGAATAAAACCTCTATAAACATCCATGGGAAAATTTTTGTGAGGACATCCTTTTTCAATTTATTTGAGTAAATATCAAAGAGCATGACTGCTAGAGACAATGGCCTGAGTCTATTTAGTTTTGTATGAAATTGTCAACTTGTCTTCGAAGATGGCTAGGCCGTTTCACCTACCCACCACCAACTCCCATGCTCGACATCTATTCCAGGTTAGGATGCTGTCAAAAGTTCTGGATATTTGCCACTGTAATAGGTGTAGACTTCCTCTCTGAAGGCATGGAAAATATTGGTAAATTAGCATGCAGAATTTCAAAATGGAGCTGATAGGAAGTCAAAGCCTTATAGTGCAGGAGGGACCCCAGGGTGAGTGCTCCAATCCCTATACTTTGCAGCGTCTCTCCCCATTATCAGAAGCTTTGACCATATTAGAAGCTCTCAGTTATCATGCTTTCCGCCAGTTAGTTTTGATGGCATTATGAAGTAGTTGTAGCCACAGCACTCCGGATCATGCAGTGCCCACACAGTCTGACTGTCCCAAGAGACACAAAAAACAAAAGGAGTTTAGAATAACACCTCCACTGACTTTGCATTCATTCCTCTATAAATTATTTGCCAGTACTCAATGCGTTTCAGAAAGGCTTTGACAAAATGAACAAATGTTTGTGCAACATAACAGGAAAGACCCTTAGAAGAAGAGTTAGACAGGCAAAGAGAGTGCCGCAGTGGGGGGGGGGTGAGAATGATCAACTTATGCTATGTGCATTTAGGAGTCTGCCAGAATAAAACCTGTTAATCTACATAACCATGACACACTAATGAAAAAGATTCAGAACTTAGATTGGGATTGGGAGAAGAAGTGAGCATTTCTACCGAGGGAAAATCACATAACCCACGACTGAGAAATGCTTGTCTTTGAGACAGGCATATCAAGACAGAGGATGGAAAAAGTCTTAGCTCATTTAGACCAGAATTGAGTCAGAAACATCACAACTAACTGATAATGTGAGGGCTCACCTTGCTGATTAAAGGTAATAAGAGGGAAGCACATTGGGGCTGTGGTGCACACTGCACAATGGCACCTGCCCACATCCCAAGAAACACATTTGCTATGCACCTTGCTTTCATCAGCTGTAAGAAACGCATTTTAAAGTTCACTTAAAGGGTCAGCAAGGTAGCTCAGAAGAATGACCCCTACTTAGAAAAGCACAGGGACCAGGGTTTAATCCCTGGCAGCACAAGCCATGCAGACCCTGTCCCCGGGCATGCTGAGCCAGCTACCAAGACAGAGTGCACTCCTGTGATCCCAGAAATGGCAAAGCTGAAAACAAGAGGGTCACTGTGAGTCTGAGCTGTGTAGTGAGACCCTGTACCAAACACATTAACAAGTAAAAGAGTCACTTAAATAAGATGGGAAGTGGAGTTATCTGTGTGTAGTTTGACCATAATCAACCTGGACAGCAAAATAGCCATTTGAATTAATCATATTTATTTTCATTTTCTTTGCATTTTTTGTTTGTTTTTTTTCATTTTGCCTTGTTTTGTTTTGTATTTCTCCAAAGCACAGATATTAGATAGAATAAATTCTTAGGTCCTTCATATTCCATGCATATATGGTTGTGTCCTAAAATGGTAATAATTGCATCTCATTTTGTTTTGGGAGCTCATTTTGTTTCTTGAGCATATTCTTCAAGATTATAAAGAGGTAGCTGATGCAAAAAAAAAAAAAAGAGGCTCTTGTTCTTTGTCTAGAACATTTGCCTTCCTAGGTGCTCCTGGCAAACATAAACTATAAATTATAAAAGAAAAGATAACTGATTTCAATTAAGAAAAAAGAGAGATGGCCTAAATCCACTTCTCCTCAAACCATGGGAGAAATTTGCCAAGTTTTATTAATGGGTATCTTCATATCCATAGCAAGCTTAATTGCTAATTAATTAAAAGATGATTGGATGAACAATGGACTGTACTACAAAATGAAGAGAGTAAAGTTTTCTGTCGTGGTGCCTAATCAACGTGTTCATCCTTTTTCCCTACCAATCTTTCAGATACGTAACTTCTAAAGAACCATTTGAGCCATCCCTGAAAATTAGAGTTCAATCAGATCAGCATTAAATGACTTCTGGGTCAAACTATGTTGAGAGTAAGCCACAAATAATTATAATTTAATTAAAGTAGAATAGAAAAAAGTCACATCAAGTGAAACAGTCTAGAATTCTGACAAAAGCCTTGGTCATAAAATCAATGCCTACAATCCAAACAATTACTATTAGGAACATGATCAAAAGATACCTTAACCTTTCTAAATCTCCATTTCCTCTGCTGTAAAATGGAGGATTGGTTGAACTGCAAGTAAAAGAGACCCAAAACTAACAGTGGTTTAAACAAGATAAAAGGTTTATTTCTATAATTTGTAAAAGATCCAGAGGTGACAGTAAATGACTTATTCTACCTCTACTACAGAGCTCTTGCTATCTAGATTCCTTCTCTCTCATTTTTCTTCCACGCCTTCTGTTTCTCTTCTAAATTCATCTTGTAGTCTAAAAGAAATGGCCCCAACCAGTCTGCAAACCTACATTGAAACTAATAGAAATAAAAATATACGAAAGAGCAAAGCTTCTATACAAGGTTTTATTAAGGGCAATATCCATAAATCTCTATACAACGCTTCTTCGCCTTATATCTCAGTGGTCAGCACTCAACCGCACACCTCAGCAGCCATAGATAGCACCAAGGAGGCTGAAGAGTTTAATGTTATTCTAGGCTATCTACAGTCCAAAGTGAGAAATTCTATCACTATGTGAGAAGTAGGGAGTAGAAGTTGGGTGGGGGGTACCTAATTATTTCTACTCCAAGATGGAGCCCTAACTTAGGCTCCACACAGAAGACGTTAGTAACTTCTATCCAAATCTGACAAACAAAAACAGCAAATCAAGTTTGCCTGAGACTTGAGTGCTCTTGAGAGTAACAGCTACATTTCCTCTAGCACAGAGATTTAAAGGGCATCCAAATGTCCCCAGGAGCTCTAGGGAAAGAGGGAATGGCTTATATTTGAAGTAAACTTCTATTCAAGATGGAGGGGCCGGGGAGATGGCTCCGTAGCATAAGTGCTTCTCTGGCAAGCGCAAGGGCCTGAGTTCAATCCCCGGTTCCGCAAAGAAAAAAAAAGTCCGATGGAAGGACATGACAACAGTCTCCTGCATCCCACTGCTCTGTATCTTTGGTTGCATTGTTTGCCTCTCCTTAAATGTTTTGCTCATCTTGCTTTGCCTAGCTGAGGCTTGCACCAAATGTGCCTTTCTGCAAAGATCCTCTGTGCCACCTCAGGATGGGTTAGGTGCCTTTCTGCTGAATCCTCATGAGAATTGGTACACACTGAACTCAGAAATTTGTAACTATATTGAAATGACTCTGTTCGTAATTATCCATCACTGGACGTGAATTCATCTAGGAGAAAGAGAAGGCTTATGCATCATTCTATTCCTCAGCTTTTGCAAAATCTGAGTCCTCAATCCCAAGAATCTAATTCTTGTATACAGAGAACTATAGTATTTTTCTGAGAGGATATTGTTGAGAAAATTAGGGTTTAACACTTTGTGGATGACTTGGGAATGAAACAGAAGGAATGAAACAGAAAGCAATTCTATTCCATGACTCATTAAAAGTCTATAGACAAGGGCCAGCCTGATAGTTCAGTGGACTAAAGCACCTGGTTAGGCAGAGCAAAGCGGTGGGGTTGGATCCCCAGCTTGCCATGCTGGCACTGCCCGCGGGGCGCACTGAGCCAGCGATTGAGATTGGGCGTGGTAGCATGCACCTATAATCCCAGCACTTGGGAAGCTGAAAACAGGAGAATCATTATGAGTCTGATCTACACAAAGAGATCCTGTAGACCCTGAAGGCCTGTTCTAAATACAGAAGAAAAAAAAAAAGTCTATGGACAGACGCAGACAAGTATTGCTTGTAGCCTTAGTTCATGCCTATTCAACTCAAGCTAAGCATAGCAAAGAATAATACTCACTGGGTCACTGGGAAGCTGGGGCTCCAGAGTGGGTAGTGATAAGTGCAAAAAAGATAAAATAAGTCACATGGAAGCACTATGTGTGTCTGCATTTGACTAAAGACAGAAAGACAATAGAAACAAAATTTTGAACTTTGTGATCTTTTGACTTTCTTGCAGCACAAAGCAGGAATGATATCATAAGGAAGACAATAAACACAGAAGCTGGAAGATTGAAAGCTCTCTCCCTCTACTGATAGGTGTCACTTTAGGCATTTGTTTAATTTCTCTTTTTTCAGTGAGCTACAGT
>NW_004524638.1:4741570-4744421 GCF_000260255.1 Octodon degus | reverse complement strand
AGTTTCAATAATTAATATATTGCATATTATTGTCCCTGTAGTGGTTATTCATAGTACAAGATGCAGACGTGATATCCTGTCCAAACACTACTAGTACAAACTTTTCTTCTCATTAAACTAAAAGAAAGTAGATGTATATCTATCCTAACAATTTTGAATATACGGATACAAAATGGTCCTTCATTTGTATCCCCTTTTATTGCTTAGTTTTGTTGGAGATGGGTATTCCATTGTTATTTCAATATTGTAGGTATGTGAATTCAGCAAAATAATCCAATATAGTCCAGTAGTCCATAATAGTAGTGGGTTATCTGTAGGGATGGCAATGTCAGAAGTTAAAACCTTAGGCTTAACATGAAATTATTTCCACTAGGGCCATCCCGACAGCTCAGCAGATTAAAGTGCCTGCTTAGGCAGACACAGGGACCAGGGTTCAGTCCCCAGTGAGCCGTGCCTCCCACCCCCAGGGTGCACTTAGCCAGTGTCTGAGACTAGGTGTGGTAGTGTATGCCTGTAATCTCAGCACTTGGGAAGCTGAAAATAGGAGGATCACTATGAGTCCAATCTGTGTAGTGAGACCCTGTAGACCCTGTAGACCCTGTACTAAATACATTTTAAAAAATTATTTCCACTAAAGTGACTGTATGCTTTAGTTAAAGAAAAGAATCTAGAAAGGTAGAGATGATTTTGGTACTGGGTTCTCTATTGAACACAACCATGACAAATATGAGATTCAATTTTGAGGATTTCATTTCAAGAGTAACAAGGGGGAAACAGAAGTGACTAGAAGGGGAGGAGCCAGTGAAGCTGGGCTATCATGTCCTAGTTGTTTAAAACACATTACTGAACACCATCTTCATGCCACGAGCTGGGACACAGATTGTGTGGCACCTGACATCACCCTCTGAGGATCTGCATTCTAACGTAGGGAATCCATCTGAGGGCAGGATACAGAGCACTCAGGTGAATGGCAGGACTGTGTTGCCCTTGTAACTAAGGGGTGAGCAAGCACCTACTGGAGGACAAAGAGGCAGTTTTTGAGTTGAGGGTGTTAGTGTGCCGCCTCTTGAAGTTATGGTTTAAAAGAGAACTCTGGTGATGATATAAAGGAGGAAAATAGGGGAGTAAGATCAAAAGGGAAACTGAAGGGAAAAAAGGAAGGGAAAGGAAGTATACCAGGGGGCTTAGCAAACGCCCTCGTGACTCGTGACAGGGCTGTTTCCAAGAGGGATACTGGTGATGAAGAGCGAGGGCTGTTTGAGGTCAGCTAAAAGGCAGAACTATAAGAACAGAGAGGATGGACAAATATGATCAGGGAAGAGGAAAGAGAATTCAGGATAACACTGGCATACATGAGGAGAAAGGACTGAAAAGCGAAGGAAGTTAGGCATTTACAGGAGGAACAGGAAAAGCCATTGTTCTTATATATTGAGAACTGTATCACGTGGAGGAACAAAAGTACTGAGTTTGTTCCATGATCCCAAAAAGTTAAAATAAAATTAAGTAGCAAATGTTCAAAGGGAAGATGTTTACCTCAATGTCAGGAAAAATTTTCTGAGATTAATTGCTATCTAGAAATCAAAGCAGGGGTTCTGCAGGAGACAGCACACTCATCAAGACAGGGACCAAGGAGATTTTTGATAGCTGCTGTAGAGGACACCTGCAGATTTTGATTACCTCCCTGTTATCTAGTTTCTTCTAATTATGCCCCAATCATTAATACATTCTCATTGTCCTCTGAGAAACCAAGTCATGTCCCTTGATTCAGATAGGTCTAACTCTGTTTCTCCTGGGTGGCCCTGTAAGCCTGCACAATTAAAATTTTCAGGGAAAAATCCTAAAGAGGGTATGGAATCTAAAACCTAGGCAAAAGAAAAAAGACCACTTTGAGGTTTTGCAGGAATCACTAGGGAAGGTTTGCTTTCTCCGTGGATGGTGTGTAAGTGGGAAATAGTGGAGTAAAATGCAAGAAAGTCTACAACATATTCCTTCTCCTGAGTGAATTATACATAAATACACTTGAGAGAGAGAAAACTTATGAGATGGAGAAAATGAAGACTTCCTCAGAAGACTGAGGAAGAGAAACCTTTGGGAACATTAAGAGAGCCGCCTCCCTGCCCCAAGCAGTCAGAACAGTTGCCCATAAGATTTCATTATTATATGGGATCTGTTTCTTTTTTCCATTAGGCAATGTGAGATAAGTCTGTTGTCATTTTTGGAAAAAAAAAATTTAAAGACCTTATCATGAATACCGTACATAAAATCCTGGCCTAAAGTGAACAGTGATTTCTAAATGGGAAATCATTGTCAATGAAACTTCAGACCAGTGTTTTGAAAGAAAACGGAAATTTTTAATTTAAATGTTAATAATTTATCATACTATTAAGGTTTGCAAACCTGGGACAAGTGAATTGGGGAGAAATATGCAAAAATCACAAAATTTTAATTCTAAATGCTTTAGATTTTACAAGTGCCAAAAATATCCTAGTGTTCCCACCTGTGTCTTTTAATGACTTTTAATTCTTCCCTAGAAGGCCAATAGCATACTAAGTAGAGCCGAAATGTTCTTTATTACACCACTGGATCATTCTTTTAATAGGGGGATATAATCTCATTACAAGCTCTAGTAGTCATCCAGATTACAATCTTAATTGCCAGTATAGGTAAAAGTGTAATAATATATGCTTCTCTTTCTCTCTCTCTTTCTCTCTCTCTCTCTCTCTCTCTCTCTCTCTCTCTCTCTCTCTCTCTCTCTCTCTCTCTTTTGAACTGGTGTAATTAAAGAAGAGCATGAAATATTTTTGTTCGCAATCCTCCTTGGCCTCAAGCTATGCAGATTTCCCCTCTTTTA
>NW_004524638.1:4738977-4740605 GCF_000260255.1 Octodon degus | reverse complement strand
ATGGACAAAAAAGAAATGACAAAGCAATGCAGACAGAAATTCCTATTTTTACAGTTTAGTTGAGATGAATGTTCTGAGTGAGCTAAACTCAGGAGTTAAGAAAAAATATAAACAGCGCCAGGGAGATCATTCAGTGGCATAAGTGCCTGTCTGACAAGTGCAGGGTCTTGAGTTTGATTCTTGGGATCAAAAAGAAAAAAGAAAAGAAAATACAATCAGTGTCTACATTCTCTATTGTCTATATGACAAAGAAAGAAAGAAATTCTTGAATGCGCTTTTTTTTAATTGCAGAAGAAACTTCCAGAAAAAGGTTATGTCATGGATAGACAGTGCTGATCCATCCAAGAGCACCTCCAGTGTAAAGGGAAAGCCAACTTTGTAGGAATTATTTCAGTGAGGAGTTTCCCTTAGAAGCAAAGAAATCAAGGCTGAAGCCAGGACAAAGGCTGCTGCCTCCAGTCCCCACCAGGCAATCTGAAGGGGCAAAATGAGTCCTGTCTTGGTTTATGGGGACCTTCACCTCTTGCTAGAGCTCTTCAAAGCTCTGGCGCCTACCTCTCATTAACTCTCATCTAAGACCTCAGTTCAACCCACAAATCTACACCCTCATCCCTTATGGTCTACCCTGTGCAAATTAACTTTTTTTATTTTCATCATCTTGAATGTGTCTAAAATGACCCAAGCGTGGTCATACCATTTGACTTCCAAGTACAGAATCTGAACATGCTGAACACCCTCAAGAACGTCCAGTCTTGGAGCTGGGGAGATAGCTCAGCGGAATAAGTACCTGCTTAGCAAGCACCAGGTCCTGAGTTCAATGCCCGATACTGCATGCCATACTGTGCAGGCCATGGGACTAGGTGTGGTGGTATACACCTGTAATCCCAGCTCTGGGGAGGCTGACACAGGAGGATTACTATGAGTCTGAATTACATAGTAAGACCATGTATCAAAAACAAACAAAAGAACATCCAGTCTCACTTACACATATTTACATACTCTTTTCTCTAATCGGATTCTCAGCCCAGGGTTGGACTCTGAGATATTCAGTCCTCTATGCTCAGTCCCCTACACTCAATACCTAAATGTGTGTGTGGTAATAACATTTATAGAGCATTCATTCCTTGTCAGGCTCATGTTATTTCATTGAATCTTCACCACAAGTCATAAAGGAGACACCATTTTCATTTCTATTTCAAAGACACAGAAATTGAGACACCGAGCAGTCAAACAGCTTCCCCAAACTTACACAGATATCATCGGAACTTCGATAACACAAATAAGTGACTAAGTACATAAGTGAAACAGTATGACCCTTAACAGGAGGTACATATATCAGTTGGAAGAGATGAAGGGTACACTGAGGGCTGGGAATTCTGCCGTATTTTTCAAACACAGCAAATGTTCATCAGTCCTCTCAGATTCTGTGAAGGAAGCATTTCAACCTCAGTAAAGAGTGGCCATGCTAGTTGTTGGCTGTAAAAGAACCACAGCTCACTAGATGAACTGAGACTCTATATGTCTGGATTCACTGAAGGCCTTCAGGTGACTGGGACCAGGCTCACTGTCATTACTGCTCGCTGTAGACTCCCACCTCAAGAAGGATCTGTGAAGTCCAATCTGAACGA
>NW_004524638.1:4732928-4737722 GCF_000260255.1 Octodon degus | reverse complement strand
AAGAAAGAAAGAAAGAAGAAAGAAAGAAAGAAAGAAAGAAAGAAAGAAAGAAAGAAAGAAAGAAAGAAAGAAGAAAGAAAGAAGAAAGGAAGAAAAAAATATACATATATACATACAGGATAGCATGGATAATTGTATTGCCTTTTTTCTGCTGGTGTATTGAAAGGAGCAGTTAATGCTTAATTATTTTTCTATCTCCTTAATTTCTTATAACTTTTTTAAACTAGTTTTCAACCTTATACTGGCAATCCGAACATCTAATTTGGATATAACAATATGAAATATAACAACCATCGCTGAATTCTTATTACTTTGTTTAGTGAAATTCTGTACCATGTCTAACTTTTTAAAACTATTTTTTAATTCTCTTTAAGAAAGAAAAAGAAAAAAAATGTATCTGTAAAGCTCTGCAATAAACAGCAGTGGATGCAGAGGGCAAACATTCACTGACATGGGGCTGAGGGAGCCAGACACTGCGGCGGGATAAAATGCCCAGAGAGAGAGCACATTCCTGAGGAGCGGGGGAATCCAATCATCATCTGGTCCAGTCATGACACCTGGGAAGGACATCTTTGGAAGAGAGCCTTAGGTCTGACTTCAAAGAGAAAAGCACAGCAGAAGCACCTTGAGTGGTCCTGGAAGTACACACAAGTCCCCAGGTGCCTAAACCCCATTCACAGGGATTCCACAGCCTTGCAGCCATGGGAGGACCAGCAGCAGATCTGAGGAGGCAGCCCCCATGGGGCTTGTCCAGGGTGCATGGCCGTGTGCAATGGGCAATCATGTGCCCATCCATAACATGAACCAACAACATGAACAACGGCACTATTTCCTGGATACTATAATGTGCCTAGCCCTACTCTAAGATAAACATACATATTTCAAAATAGGACAGTCATTTACATTTATGTGCATGTAGATATCATCACTTGGTCATCATAAAATACTATGAGGTAGGTACTATTTTACCCCATTTGATTGATGGGAAAACTGAGTCAGGTGGGTTAACTGCCCAAAGGCCTTGCAGTAAGCAAGAGAGCTGAATTACAAGCAGGAAGCCTTGCTCCAGAGCCCATGTGAGCCAGTGCCTGGAAAGTGGAGGTGCTTATTAATCAGCAACTTAGGGGATCCAGCAGAGGGGGGCTCACACCATCACACGACCCCGCCTTGGGAGCCAGCACCTTTGATGTGACTGTCGGACCCAGTCTTACAGCCAGAGCCTTACAAATTGTGCAACACAAAGCCTAATTCTAATAAACTTGCCAGTTTCTAAAACTAGAACTGTCCAACAGCAGTGGTCACCACAAGTCCAGGAGAAATGCAAACTAACCCACATCTCCCTGGATACTGCCGAGAAACAGGATGGGGTGTCGGGAGGAGACTGACAGGACCTCACGGCAGCATTCACACCAACACCACTTCTGAGCAGCAGGTCGTGTGATGCTGGTACCTGTCAGCTGTCTTAGAAATCAAATTTGAGACAAAAATATCTGGCCAGAATTAACCTTTTATGTTTCCAAATTGTACCCTTAATCTCTTTCCATTAGCCTATTTATAATTGCATCAGAAACCCCACAAACCTGTCATTATTTCTCTCTGAGGCCCTGAGGCAAATCGTTTGTTTGTGCTCTGGTGGAGTGCCCTATTAATGAGGTGGAGAAAAGGAAGAATCCTCCCTGCGGTGCTCCGAGAAGGCACAAGGTTGTTGTTGCACTTTGCATTGTGAGGACATGTTGTTCTCTTCAAAGAAAACTCACCCCTTGATTATCAGAATGCAGCGGATGTAGACACAGGGGAGAAAACAAAGTTTGACAGCGAATCACTGCTTGCTTGCATTTCTCATTCCCTCAGTATACAATCCTGAGCACTGAGCCGATGTGCCCGGTGCTAGGCTGAGGCGGGTGAGGGGAGATGGCAAGCAGGAGCAGCTCCTGGTCTAGAGCAGCCGCCTGAGGCAGGGGTCTTCAGAGCCATGGATCTCCATCCTGCCTGCACTTCTAAATAACTTGGGGGTATGCTGAGCAATGCTACTCCCAATGGCCCACTCCTGCTAAATCTCTGAAGGAGAGACCTCAGAGTTTGTTTCACTTCCCCCAAAGCTTTATGATGCCCACAGAGGCTGAGGCCTGCTGATCAAGGATGAATGCCGGTGCCTTTCTCTCTTCCCTCAGTGCGGTGCCAGTTGGAAGCCTTCATTATATGGCCAGAGATGTTTTGTCTGCATAAAAGTCATGTGGTCATTTATAGCTTGTCTGAGGCATTAGTTGGAGAACTGCGTGCAGATGTGAAGTCAGCTACTGCTGACTGAACCAGGGAGTCCTCTTTGGTATTCGTGACTCCATGCTCAATGAAGAAGAGGCTTATAGTAAAGCTACACTCACTGTGTGTGGCTATAAAAAGCAACAATGACCAGGTAATCAATTAATAAATAAGGGCAGTAACAGAAAACTGTTGTTTTATTTACTAGGATCTCTTAAAATACTTTTTAAATTTATTTATTTATTTAATTGACCCAGAATCTTACTATGCAACTCGCACTTGCACTGATCCTGCTGTCTCAGCCTCTCCAGTGCTGGGATTACAGGCATGTGCCACCACTGCTGGTTTCGGTGGCTGGCACAGTGCACCCAATTTCTGAGACAGCACAGCATGCAGTGCTAGGGATCGAACCCAGGTCCTTGCGCTTACCAGTCAGGCACTTAGACCACTGAGCTATCTGCTGAGGCCTAGGATCTGTTTTTCCAGGAATTCTTTTCTACATTCAGTGAACTACTCCTCTCTCCTCTCTCTAAATCCACGTGATTCAGAGACAACTAGTTCCAAAGATGGTACCTGCACAAAATCAGGCCAACATGACAGTGAGTACGCCATGCCTATGACCTAGGCCCGGCAAATGATCAGTCAATCATCACCCATTGCTTTTATCCTTCCAGTCCTACCCTGAGCTCTTGCTGTTACCCTCAGCCATTGTACTCTAATAGTTCCTGTTCCTGCCTCTTTCCAGTCACTGGACATCCAGAACCCTGCAATTTAAAAGAGAAGTTTATTTTTTATTCAGTGTTTCAGTAGGCTCATTCCATGGTTATTAGCTGGATCCAACACCAAAAAGGCCTTGTGAAAGGAGCTGGGCAGAGGATGGCTTCTCTTCTCATGGTGGATAGGAAACAGAATTAAGAGAGGAGCTAGGGACCAAGCTCCCCTTCTGGGTCATAATCCCAGTGATCCACCTCTTCTGGTTACACTCAGAACAGTACATTCAGCTAAGAATACAACAGCGGGGGAATCTATGGATAAATGTACCCCTGCCATGATCCAATTGCCCTCAAAGCCCCACCTCTAAATATAGGAGGCATTATGGGACAGTTTACAACTCAGCCACAACAGCTACTGAGCTAGTGGAAAATACACTAGATTGCTGGTGGTCTTCTTAGCCATCAACTGGAAAAGGCCTGATTGAGGAAAAAGTCAACTCAGATTCATGATTATCTGACTTGAATCCCCCAGACTGCAGAGCTGTCCTGAAGCTTTTCGTTATGTAAGCTAATAATTCCTCATTTTTTGTGCAAGCTTCTTTAAGGAATATTGCATCTTTTAAAATGAAAGAAATATTCACTTATACAGTGGATAAATTAATGCATCCTCACTTTCCATTCCTTCAAAAAAAGAACATTCATGAAGACAAACAGGGCTTCTTCCCTTTCCCTTTAAGTTAATGTAAAGGACTAATACAGATTTGCCAATAGTTGAAGACACTGACATTAGGTTTACCTAATGTAGCTTTTTCCAACATGTGCTCCATAGAATATTAAATGTTTGCAGGTTTGAGTAAGTTTAGAGCTAAACAGTCAGAAAGTAAGAAGGTATCTTTAGTACTGAAGTTCTCAAGCTTTTCAATATCAGTGGGAACTGTAAGTCTCTCATAAGAACTGAACTATACTACATTTTCCCAACTTATTTAAGTGCAGTACATCTCCAGGGACTAGTGTTTTAGGAGAAATGTCATGTTAGCCAAAACCTAAAGAATGTTCTTCCTTCTGTGTAGAACACTCTTCCCACACCCTCACTCCTGAGCCTGTCTCAGTCCTGTCCAGTCAGACTGCAGCTTAAGCACTGCTTTCTCCAAACAATCTTTAACAGCACCATTTCTGTCACCCTTCTTTGACCCCAGATAAAGTTATTTATACCTATCATTTACTCCCATAAACTCTCTACTTCTTTTTATGGTATGTACAACAGAGTTATAATTAGCCTCTTATTTCCCCCTTAGAAAATGTGGAGTTTGGTCCATACCACAGCCCAGTGATCCTCCACCGCTGGTATTTACGCTTTGGTGCAGCTGCTTTCCAAGTGGATTCATGGCTGATCTGAACCAATAAAATACAGTGCAAGTAAAGGTGTGTGACTCCCATGGTGGGATATTAAAAGGCGCTGCAGCTCTGCGTAAGGCAGCCAGCCACGGTGCCAAGAGGGCACTCGGTGTCTTACAGAGAGCTCGCGATGATGCTGGCAAACTGTTCTGACCTCACAGCCCTGTGAGATGCCCAGCTTCCGTGAGGATACTCTAACCCCAGCTCAACAGTCAGGAAAGTTTGGCTCCGGCCCACATGGACTGCAATCCAGGAAGCCTCCTCAGAGGAGCCCTCTCTGAAACCATGGGATTATGAATTCCTTGAGGGCTGCAGCTGTGAATTTTGCCTATAATTTGACTACGCTCTTGCATGTGTGTACACGAAGTATAGGATCTTAATTATAATTTGAAAACATAAAAGATACTCAGTGTATATAAAATAATAT
>NW_004524638.1:4730807-4732828 GCF_000260255.1 Octodon degus | reverse complement strand
TGTGTGTGTGTGTGTGTATATATAATTGTATACAGTTCATAAATATCTACAATATAGAGGGCTGCCTGGTTACCTGGGTTATGAAATGAGAAAAGAATTTCTCCTTAGCTGAATCTTTGTTATTAGCCTCTCAGACAAAAATTCACCTATCACACTGTGACAATAGCTATGAAGCAGAAAATTGTTAGATGCAAATTAGCGTTCACTTGACAGCTTTCTGAGTTCAGGCAGGTGACATTCTGGGCTGCGGTTCCTTCACTAGAAAATACAAGAGTCAGACAAAGGTGTTTTCCCAGGTCACTTCAGTGCCACCCTTCACTGACACGGAGGCTGTGAGCCTGGCAGAGGTCTTGGGAACAGAACACAGCACTGCCAGCACAGGGTCTTTCTGGGCAGGAGGCAGACAAATCACGTGCTCACGTCTTGTCTTCTCTGCTATTCCTCTACTGCAGTTCTCAGCTTTGGGTTGGGCGGAGCTAATAGGGCTACCGTTTGCAGGCCCTGGTAGAAGCTCTGTGAGGCTCAGAACTCTGCAGCAGACCACTTGCCAACTGTGTGGGGTGACGCTGGCCTCTGGTCAGAAGAGCGTGGTGGAGTTGTCTTGGGAGTCCTGGGCTCAGAATCAGTCCTTAAAGAACAGCCCCTGCCAGTGATCTCCTACAGTTAACTCTTCACAGATTCACCAGCTGCTTTCTAAGAAAGCAGTGGAGCTTTCAGGCAGTCTGCCTAGAAATTCTTCCCTTCTGAATTCCTGGAAGAGGCTGCATGATTTTCTCCTCGCCCAAGACAGGAAGCAGAGGCACAGGCCAGAAAGTCAAGAGGAGCCACGTGCTGTACCTAGGAGAACTGAGTGGGCATGACAAGGCTCTTGGGGCAGGAGAGAGCTCCACAAGGGCTCTGTCAGTGAGCACACGAAGGGGATGCTTCCATTCTGGTCAAATGCCTCATGGAAGCTAGGGTGGGTGTCAGAGTTGGAAATATACCAACTGAGTACTTACCACAGGTCATGCATTTGTATTTCACTTAATATTTTCAAAAATTCTGAAAGATACATGTGTATTTTGAACCCATATTATGGTTCACAGGACATTAGCAAGCCAAGACAGCAAGATCTTGCCTTAATGACTCTATTTTAACATCTTTCTCTCTTGCTTCTTAAAATAAAGACACTGAGGATATGAGTGTATGTAGCATGAAAGAAAGGGGAGAGAGTAAACATATTCCAGGACAGGGGTTGGCAAACTACAGCCCAAGGGTCAAATGTGACCTCCACCTGGTTGTGTAAATAAAGCTTTATTTATACAGTCACGATAACTCATTTATCTATCATCTATGGTTGCTTTCATTCTAATGTACTCAAGCAGCACAACAGGGACCATATAGTTTGGAAGCCTGAAACAGTTACCATGTTACCTTTAGAGAAAATGTTTGAGGGTTCTTCTCCATAGGACTGGGAATAATATAAAATGTTATTATACTGGCAGGGACTATAACATATACTTAGCTTTTCTAATTAACTGAGCTTAACAAAAGAAATGGATTTGAAAATTGATCAAGCTATATTTACAGTTCAAAGCCTATTCACAGAAAAAATTGGGTCAACATTGTTCTTATGTTGTGCAAATCACTAAGAAAGCCAATGCCATCAGAAACATAAAAGCAATTATTATTGGGAGAACAACCTGAGAAAGTTTCCCATCTCAGTAGGCCCCACACCATCCCAATAGCTCAAGAACAAGTTGGTGGAAAAGATCTGTCCCTTTAACCCACCCTGGGGAGACAGGAGCTGGTTCCAGACAAGACAGAATGCTCAGGAAGCTAGAGGTGGTGACACTGTCTCCATGTCACCAGTATTTAGCACTGCCACCAGCAAATTATGAAGTTAGCATTAGAATTCTTGAGAGACCCAAAAGCTACAACCCTTGTTACATAGGTCCTGCTTTATCTTGGTCTTAACCATCCAGCAGAAAAGTATTAAAATGAAATATAAGAAGTAAAGCCATGCTGTTATGTTGAGCTGT
>NW_004524638.1:4724459-4729853 GCF_000260255.1 Octodon degus | reverse complement strand
AAGAAAGAAAGAAAGAAAGAAAGAAAGAAAGAAAGAAAGAAAGAAAGAAAGAAAGAAAAAGAAAAAAGAAAGAAATGTCTTCTCACTGGCGTTCTGGTCCTCGCCGTAAAAGGGCCGTGCTGCCCCGGCTCAGTGCTTCCCAAGCCTCAGTCCTCTCTGGAGCACTTCACTGATCTTGATAGATGTGATTTCCACACATGCCATCACTGACTCAATGTATTAAATTAAGTCATTTTTGTCTTAAATTAACTGTATGATAAAATGATGAGATCATGATAAATGAAAAATAAATATTACAAGAAAAAATAAATAGCACTTACCCTAAATAGAAAATACCATGTACAGAATGTATATAGCAGTGTTATTAAATGCCAGGTAGAGACCATCTCTTGTCCGCGTCTTTTTCTGAACCTGCTTCTATCTTGTGTAGAAAGACTGGAGCAAATGTTAGGGGTGTTAAGGAACATCACCAGATCGAGACTGTCTCCTGAAGGAAGGACAGAAAAAGAACTAAAACAGAATCACCATCTCACAATCTCGTACCATTAGTGCTTTCTCCCCAGACACTTGAAAACACTGAAACCAGACAGCCTCTGAAAATCATGAGAATTCCAAAGCCAGTCAAAGAGCTAGGGGAAAGTTGGAAAATAAAACACACATATTTCGTTCCTGCCCTCAGTGGATTCAATCTCTCTGGCTTCCTTATTGGAGTTTTCTACTTAGCATATACACTTGATCCACGTGTGTCAACCCCATCAGAAGCAGGCCCACATTCGGCTTCTAGTGTATAATACTCTGAGCAGGTATATACACTTCGGGAGTCTTCTTCTCATCTGTCAGAAAGAAAAGATAGGAAGAATGAACAATAGCTACCCTGGAGAACTCAATAGAGGCTTGCAAATGTTCCCAGGATGGGTTGGCATGCAATAAGATCCACCTTCTTTTTTCCTCCTTGGGCCTTGCCAACCAGAGCTGACTTGCTTCTGAACTTCCTCAGCACTGTCTTTACCTCTTCTTAGAACATGCAACAAACAAGTCTTGTTTGAATCTGGAAGTGCCATAGCTCTTCACTGTGTCAAGTGAGGACATGCAGAAACCTCCTTCCTATACATTCCAAAGCGTGGCTCAGGGCTGATGAGGAGACTGGGAGTCCTGAACTTCTGGCAACCAGCACCCAGTGCCCACTTCAAGTTCTGTGGGTGCTGAGGTTCAGTCTTCAACCACAAGCTTTTTGAGGAATTCAGAGCTGAATATGCTACCTTTGGTGTGAAGCTGATTTCTGTCTCTAAGAAGAGTTGCTCAGCCATCTTTCAAAGAAGGACTGCATACCGCTGCTCAGTTTTCTTCTGTGTTGATGTACACACATGCCAGGAGGCCAGGACTGTCCAGCTGCACAGGTGAGATTTCCACTGGGATAAGGTAAAGGAAACTGACCAAATCTGAACATCATCCATACATCATCTGCAAAGTGGGCAGTGTCCCTGTCTTTCTGGGATTGAGTCCCAGCCCTGTCTCTTAATGGTTGTGAAATCTTCAGGGAGTCACTTGACCTCAGTGTTAATCCATGTCCTCATGTTTAAAATTAGAAAGATACCTATACTGTAGAGTAACTGCACAATGATCTTAACCAAGTTAATACCTATCACATACTTAGAGCATAACCTGACAAAATGTTCCTTTGTAAATATAGGCTGAACTCTATATATTCCTGAACTCTAGGCACAGTATAAAATAGATTTTTTTTTGTATCCTTAAGTAAAACATAAAGCTAGGGGAAAAAATATATGCATAATAATATATAGATGACATTGAAGCTATAAACTGTTTCCCTATTTTAGAGAAAGAGAAAGCGAGATGCAGAAAGATAAATTAAATTGCTCAAGATCACGGAGCAAATGGACACAAATATGTTGAACACCAAAGCTTCTTCTTCTCTACAGGGCAGGGACCAAGCGGAGTGCGATGGAAACATAAGGAATAAAAATCCTTCCCCTTGTAGAAGTCATCACTGTTCAGCTTGCGTCCCTCACGCAGTGGCCACCACCCACGTGTGGCCCAACTGGCATCTACAGTGAATGTAAAAACACACCGAACTGGTAATTTTTATACCCATTACCTGTTGACAAAATGACTCTTTCATATGTAGGAGTAAATGCAGCACATTACTGAAATCAAATTTTCTCTCTTTTTATTTCTTGAAATAAGGCTACTAGAAACACGAGGAGGAGAAACGCGGCCTCCATGTTGCTGCTGGAAGGTAGCGCTGATGACTCAGCAGGGCAGACGCGGATGGCTCTCCAGGCAAGTCAGACTATGATGTGTATTCGACCAGATGTGCATCTCTGTCATGAGAAGAGGGAGGAGACTCCCCACGAGAAAAACACAGCGAGCGCGTCTTTATTGTTCTCACAGCATCAACCTGCCACCAAGCTTGTTAAAACTCTTCTCTTCTTTCCCTTATGGGGAGTACTACATCTGACACTATATGCTCAGATGCGAGGGCACGCTTACCTCCCGTTTTAAATCCCTTTAGGAGCACCTTCACTCTAAGCGCCTGAGCAATGTCTGTAGAAACAACTGACTCCAATACACACTTTCCTGCACCACCCTTTGTACACGAGCAAGTGCACGTCATAAAGCAGGTCTCTGGATCAGAGCAGGAGACGATGGAGCAGCAGAGAAGTGTTTCGCAGGAGACACCGGCGCATTCCTCGCCGCTAAAGTCTACACCAGGTCTCAGGTCCATTCTTTCTACGTGATATCTGACACACCCTTAGACAGTTCTGCAAGAAAACTAGTGTTCTCCTATGTCACAGATGAGAAACCCGAGACTCGTGGGGATACTGTGACTGCGCTACCTCAGCACAGTTCATAGAGAGTGGTGCTAGGAGAAGAGGTCACATGTCCTGTTGACCCGCAGCTAGAGGCTCCGTGGTGGGCCACTCCTTCAGCTTCCCCTTTGAATAACACTGTGACTTTTCGAATGAGCCGTTTGTCTGAGCATTTGGGGAGATAACTGGATAAAAACTTGCATCCTCTGGGTGGGAAGAAAATTCACGGGTGTCATAAGTCATAGGATTTTGCTCCCTTCTGCAGCCACCAGCCGGAAAGTAGCCCTCTTTGGGGGCTCCAAGTTGTGTTTTATATGGCAGGTTCGCTCTGTTCAGATTCCCAAAGTCACAGCCGAAGAAGTCTTGGAAACCAGCCAGTGAAGGAGGGCGGGAAAGAATATTTTCGCAATTGCTGCAGGAACTTTCCAAGAGCTATTCCTGGAGTTGAGAGTGTTGACACCAGGCTGTCAAAGAGAGAACAGGGAAGGGCTCTAATTTGGAAACATTTTAAACTGTGTGCTTGACAATGTATACTGGGTGGCAAAAAACCACCACAGCCACAGAGGCTGAGACTAGGTACCTCAACTCAGGCTGGCTCATTGGTGGCCCTGTTAATACAATAATCCCACTTAACAAAGAGGGGTGTAGGTAGAGTGCTAATTGCTGAAGTCAAATCCAACTTCATTACTTGGCACCCACATGACTTTCAATAAATGAGGTTCTGTGTCCCAGTTTCCTCACCTATGAAACGAACTCAATAACAATCCCTGCCTCATGGAGTTATTATGAGGTTTAATTTATTTCCCACATATCTAACGCGCTTGCAGTGGTATAAATGGGAGCAATTACTATCATTTTTTTAAAATATTTATTTATTTTTATTTATTACATTTATTTATTGTATGTGTGTGTGGCCAGCTCAGCCCACCAGGGGGCGGGGCTGGCTGGCATGTGGTGCTGGGGGATTGAACCGCGGTCCCTGTGCTTTGCCAAGCTTGTTTCAGGTAGGTGCTTTAGACCACTGAGCCATCTCTCCAGCCCCAATTACTATCATTTTTAATAGGCTGTCCCAACAAGGACCTCTGTTCCCTCTGCAGAGATGGAGTGAAACAGTGGTAATGAATTTCTCCCTGCTGGGGTGCGGAAATGGGGAGCTTGTCTTCTGTGAGCATTCAGCAGGAAAGAAGTGGAATAGAGAAAAACAAAGGCATAAAGGAATCCAAAATTAAACAACCAAGTTATCAAAAATGCAAAGTTTATATAACATAGGATCTCACGTTTCCTAGGCTAGCATGACCACAGCTTTCTCTTATCTTTATTGGTCTTTAAATTTTTTTTCTTCCCTGTACAGCATGCTTTCAAATGGTGCATCGAATATGTCCTCATTAGGTAATAATTTGAAAGCTTTAATTTCATGTGTTATTTGGAGCTGGGAATAATTGCCCAACAGAGCACTTGAAACACTTTCCAGTGCCAAGCTGTCCCAGAATTCTGCTCTGAAGGACAGTGTAGTCATGTGAATTAGGCACAACGCTCAGTATGTGCCTAAGAATTCTGAAACCAACTAAATCCATCAAGAACATTAGACAGATGTGACATGTCAGGAAGCACCATGGGGCTGTTTTTCTTTCCCCGATTCATCAGGAAGAGCAAAGACATAAAGTTCACAGTATTTGCCAAGCTGGACAACAACCTTCAGATTGATGGTGTGGGGACTCCGGGCTGTAGCTACTTAACATGCAGGATCTGCACTGAACAAGCTACTTTCTTATAAAGTGACTTTCTATGCTATCTTACATGAAGAGGAGAAAGGAACAAAATAACCACATTCTTATGACCATTACCTCTGCATATGTTCATGACTCATCTACGTGGCTAGTATTCAAGTAGGAAATTCCTATCTGATATAAACCAACATCATCCGTCAGGGGTTGGCTGTAAAAAGTTCAGCATCACTATTTGTAAAAGGAAGCTGAACTCACTTGCAGGGTTTATGGATTGGACCCAGTGTCACCCAATTCCTGCTCACCTCTTCCTTCACAGAGTTCCTACTAAGCAGAGTGCGTACTTGTGGCACAGGCTTTGAGCCCACCTCTGATGTCCCGAGGCTGCCTCCATCAGCTCCACTCTCTGTGGCCCAAGGCAGGTAAGTAGCCTGGGACAGTTACTTCTCTGAGCCTCATTTTCCTTATCTGTAAGGTGGCATTGCTGAGAGTATCTGCTACATGGGGTGTTGCAAGCACTTAGGTGATGGCATATATTTAGTGACAAGCATAGTACATTGGTCAGCTGTCCCAGCACTGAAGCACAACACCTGACACCCACAACTCAAAGAAGGGGATTATTTAAGCTCACAGCTTCAGGGAATTCACTCCATAGATACAAGGCAGAAACATAGAAGAAGGGATGGTGGAGCAGAGACTTAGCTCATGGCATATGGGAAGCAGAGCAGTGGGACAGCATAAGAAGAAGGAACCAGAAACCATATATGGTAACTGAAGTGACAGCCCTCATGGGCACCACCAGTGCTTTATGAGTGCTCTTGGCAGCTCCAAGCTAGGCA
>NW_004524638.1:4721635-4723874 GCF_000260255.1 Octodon degus | reverse complement strand
CACAACCCATGAAGGAGGAAATTCCCTTCCTCCCCGCCAAAGCTTCCTACAGAGCAGTTAGGAAAGGAGGTGAGGTCTCAATGCGGCTTTCCTCCAGCTTCACCCCATGTGGTGAGATCTGCATCCGGTCACCTTTATTACCTGGTTGTAGAAGTGCTGGGTGCAAGGTGGATCAGCACTGGTGATATAAGACATAGATATAGTTCATGGTTTCAGGGGATGCAGTCTATGTTTTTCTGGTTCTAACACAAACACATGAGGTGGAAGGGTAGGCAGAGCAAAATGCACAGATTGCAATATCCAGAAAGTGGAGCAGGGAAGAGTGTTGCTGAGCTAGGGAAAATATACAGCACCCAAGGCCGCATCTTTATGTCCCACTCACATATAGCATGGTTGTGCTTTAGTAATCCACCAGACATTTTCCTTGCCATTGAAGTTGAAAAATCAGGATTAACAATCGCATCTTGACAGGGGAAGTCATGACTAGAATTCAGGATGGGTTGGGCAGAAGTAACTTCATAATGTGGACTTCTTCACTTTATATAATCAGCATTTATTGTACACCAGTGCATAAAAGAGATCTCCCCCAAATTAAAATAACTTCAAGCTGCAGGGGACTCAGGTCAACAATTTCTGACATTGCCAGTTAAACAGAAGTCCCAATGCTATTATGGGTTACTGGACTCTTTTAGAATATTTTGCTGAGTTTACACACCTATAATATTCAAATAACAGAACTTAGCAAAAAAAGGGTATACAGATGAATGTCCATTTTGTATTTGTGTATTCAAAGTGGTTAGGATAGATATATAATTACATTCTCTTAATGAATAGAATGATTTGTTCTGGTGGTGTTTGTAAATAGGATCTCAGGTCCGCATCTTGTACAGCAATTAACCACTAAGAAGAATGTATGCAGTGTGTTATTTATTGAAACTGTCCTAGCAATTTGATTTGAAAATGTCTCATTGCTATTTGTTTATCAATAAAATTATGAAAAATAAAATAGAATGAATGTTACAAAAAAAAAACTTTAAACTCTGATCACTTACTACTTACTTAAGTCTTGGTATTTCAAGTCATGTGTAGTCTCACATACCTTTATACCAAAGGGCCTGGGGCACAGCAGGTGTTTGATTAATACTACTGAATGAATTTAATAAATATGAAAAGTGAATTGTATTCTAACTATTCTTTTAATTCAATTTGTGAGGAAGTAGTAGTCAGTGTGACTACACTTATTTTAACAACTACAATTTTACAAATGTACACTTCTTGTTGAATCCCAATGTCTACAACAGTCCCAGGCAAATAATAGGTGCTGTATAAGCACTTTCAGAAGAACAGGTGCTCAGTCCAGAACCCAGTAGTTCTCCTAATATCTTATACGTTTGTTCCATGTGAACATCTTCTACAACTTCAACAATGTGATACCTGAGCAATGGTGCTTGTAGTCTCATTGGTTGACCATAGTTTGGTTCCACCTCATGCCCAACTAAGCAAGTTCCCATGTCTTCTCCACCACCTTAGACCCACCTCACCACATGGTTTTCCTCTATAAAAGTCCCTGCAAGAGACAACTTCCTGGGGGTGGGGGGATTACCTGCTCGCCCCCCCCTTCTGTCCCTCTCTCGGGACAGGAGCTTTCTTTCTCTCAATAAATATATTCTGCTCATAAAAATTAAAAAAAAAAAAAAAAACAATGTGATTAGCCTCCTGACTGGACTCTACACCTATCCTTCTCTCTGTCTCTCCTGTCTCTCTCGGCGCTAGTCTTTCCCTGAGCCCTCACTCTCCCACAGAGTCAAGGTGAAGCTCTTACAGTGGTCCGCAAGGGCCCATCTTTCTGGTTCCTGGACTCTGCCTTTTCTCCTTCTCTCTTTCCCTCCTGAGACTCCAGCCACACTGGCCACCATGAGGCTCTGGGAGTCCAACTGTCTCATTGCCTCGTGTTTGTAGCGTATCATTCTCTACACTTTGAAGCCTCTTTCTTACCTCCCTTAACCTTTGTCCAAAATTCATCTTCTCAGTAGTTTTGTCTCCTAAATGTCCTATTTAACATTGCAATGACCAAAACATTTGCAAATATCCCCTACCTTGCTTAAAATTTCCCAAAAGTACATTGATCCCTATCTGCAACACTTCATTTCCTTATTTCCTTGTTTCTTTCGCTAGGTTTCTGGCACCTAGAACAGTGTCTAAGTTAAAGCACAGTCTCAGTAAATAAGAAAAAGACATA
>NW_004524638.1:4716158-4717440 GCF_000260255.1 Octodon degus | reverse complement strand
AGCAGTGTCATGGCTTCAGGGACCTCATGAGCTGCAGCCCTTGACCTAGCATAAGGTGGTCCACCTTATAAAACCTCTTTTTGTTGGGGTCCATTTGTCCTCAAAGAAAGCCTCATGGCCACCTCACACATGTCCATGAGGAAGACTCTAGTGTCCCCATCACGGGCACTGCAGGGAATGTCCTCCCCTCCCATGTGGTCCTTCCTCTCTGCTGTGCAGGTGCAGTGAGGAAACAGTGTTGGTCATGTAGATTTCCCAGGAAAACTCAGATCTTGGCGTCTGTCCCACTAAAGCCCAGGTGATGCACGTCGTGTGCTCCAGGTAGTTCCTGGAGGGCAGACTGATCACGCAGGAGGTGGGAATGACAATGCCCAGCACTCCAAAGCCTCTCTGCCCTGCTCCTCCCAATTCAGTGGCTCCAAATCCTAAAGCAGTGGCCAGCAAGCTTTATCTGCAGAAAGCTAGATGGTACATAGTTCAGGTGCTGCAAGCTAGACTATCTCTAGGGAAAACCTCAACTCTGTCACTGTAGGGAAAATTAGGAGGTTGGGGAGAAAAAAGGGAAGAATGAAAGGGAGAGATGAAGGAACAAGGAAGGGAGGAAAGAAGGAAGGAAGTAAGGAAGAAAGGAGGGAGGGAAGAGGGAGGGAGGAAGAAAAAGAAGGAAGGAAGGAAGGATGAAAGGAGGGAGGGAGGGAAGCTCAGCACTCCTCTTACAGAGGTTCTTCTCTAGTCTTTACTCTTGCTAGAGCCAAGTACAGATGCTTCTATCTTAGCATCCTGTTGCAGGAAAGGAGGAAGGAAAGTGACTGAACCAAGGAAGGAGACTATGTAAATGACAGTTTGAAGACCTTTCTGTGTGTCCCAAAAGCCCTCCTGCTGGCATTCCTGAAGGGACTGGCTGGAGTTCGGCCCTTCCCATGGTGCTACCCGAAGAGAAGAGTTGGGAGCAGCCCAGCTCCCTCTAAGACACACAGATTCAATTTTCCTCATGTGTAGATGACAAGAATCTCGCTCTGTGGAGATTAAAGAACTTGCCTCTGGTCAAACAGTAAGGGACAAAATCAGGATTTAATTTCATTTTCCCATAATTCCCAAGCCCTTGTTTAATGACCTATAAAATATTACTTTAGGCCAGGGTATTAGTTTGTACTTGGCTTGTATTTCTTACTATAGTGTATTAGCTTTGTATTGTCATTGCATTCCTACAACTCCTTTATTATCATTATTTATTTATTTATTTATTTTTGTGTGTGGCCAGCTCAGCCCACCAGGGGGCGGG
>NW_004524638.1:4714400-4715741 GCF_000260255.1 Octodon degus | reverse complement strand
CCAAGCCTCGTGCTTCTCTCCTAGTCAACGCTGAGATTACTTCAGGCCCAACCAGACAAACCAGGATGTGAGTAATATCCACATTCTTAAATTATTCACATCTGCAAAGTACCTTTTATCATGTAAAGTAATGTATTCACAGATTCCGGGCATGAAGACAGACGAGGGACATCTTTGAAAGGGGTACAGCATTATCCCAGCTAACACAATTATTGATTGTAGCCCAGAAGACAAATGGGATCACCCAGAGAGAAAGGAGGAGCTAAAGAAGCAGCAAGATGCACAGAGAATCTAAAGGGAGGATGTGTCACTTGCCACAAAATGAATGAGCCTGTGGGACACTGTATTAAGGAAATAAGCTGCACTCAGAGGGACAAATGTCCTGTGATTGCACACAGGTGAAGAATCTTAAAAAGTAGAACAAACAGAAAGCCAGAGAGTGGTTTCCAGAGATGGGAGTCGGGCAAGGGGTGGGTGGAGGGAAGTGAGAAACTGGGGAGTGAGTAAATGCCAACCTCCAGCGAGGAAGGCAGCAGAATTCAGGTATACGACACCGTCACTGTAGCCAGTACTGCGTATCTCACAGTAGCTGAAAGAGAGCACTCTAAGGCTTTCAAGGCCAGACAAAAGGATCAGTATGGGGGTGACGGGCCTGCTAACTAGTCAGATTGGCACCTTCCACCATGTACCCACATATTTAGTTTAGTGTGTATCCTGCGTGTGTACAGGTATCACTTCCCCATTTCAAATAACACTTTAAAAAGGGAAGATCTCGATGTGAGGACAGAAGGGCCAACAAAGAAACTGCGAAGAACTCAGAGGAAAACTAGGTAAGAATCCGTCCTAAAGCCCAAACAAGATAAAATTAGAATTCTGGAGCCCCGGGGTCCAAGGCACGCAGTTGGAGAGCGGGTAGAGGGACGCCAGTGCACATGGGCAACTAGGGGTCACCTTGGAAGGAGGAGGGCGTGGAGAGGGCAGGCGGGCGGAGGAGGACGCGCTGAGTGCTCTGGCCCTGCCCAGCCACCCTGCTCACCCCGAGCCTGAGAGCCCCGCCACAGCTCAGCCGATCTGTCCCTGCTGTGAACTCAGCGTATGGGATCACAAGTGAATTCGCCTGTCACTTGGATAGAATTTGAAAAGTCAGGAGCTGGTCTTCGGGAAAGCTGCTTCAGAGAGCAAGAAGATTTTAGTGCACGGAGAAATATGTGCACCTGACGGGCGATGTGGGGGCTGGGAGTGGAAGGCAGCCAGACTCTTGAATTGCAGGCGCCTCTGCAACCCATTTTATTTTATGTGGCGGAGTCGCTGTCATTTCTGACACTGGCAGCATGACTGTTC
>NW_004524638.1:4709390-4713510 GCF_000260255.1 Octodon degus | reverse complement strand
TATTTGGCTCAGTTTCCAGTGGGTTGGGTTCAATCTGAAGTCGACCGGCTTCCAGGCTGCAAGACGATCGGGGGAGGGCCTGAGAGAGGACAGCTGCTCATCGCTCTCATCATCGTGTGGCAAGCAGGAAGCAGAGAAACAAGGCGAGCTGGGGTGAGAATGGTTCCTGCCGGACTCCAGCCACGCCCCACCTCCTAAAATTATACTCAGCTAAGAACTCACCAGTGGATGAACGCGTTGGTAAACATGGTGCCCCACGACCCATCCACTTCCTACACATGTGAGGCATTTAGGGAAATATTTTAGGTCTAAACTGAAAGGTCATCCTTGCTCGTGAGGTGTGAACTAGGCTGGCCAGAATGATCACTTCTCCTCAGTCTGAGCCACAGGTCTTCATCTGCAGCTGACCAGTGCTGCCTCACACCTGTGAAGGAAGGCAGACTAGAGGCCCGCGCAGCTATGCGCTGAGTACTGGCTGTACCCAGGCAGCGCATGCCAGGCAGCAGGCTGCAGGCAGGTGGCTGAGGAGCCGCAAATCACACACACTGTGGCACAGACCTCTGCCGATGCTGTGAGCCCCTACAAAGTTCTCCAACTACGCCCCGTAGTGTGCGGACAGTCTGGCATGTGTTGCCCCGCCTACTGGGCATGGGGTGAGGATGCCTTTATAACTGGAGCAAAGGTACCAAAGTAGGGATGCGCATGCAGCCTGCCTAGAGGAGACTGAAGGAGCTCAGAATGCTCTTCCGTGTCCTTGCTTAGCCAATGTGCACTGGCATTCTCAGTGTGCTGCGCAGGTGCTGTGCTAGGCGGAGAGCATAGTAGCAAGCGCGTGAGGCCCAGGAGAGGGGCTTTTCACGAACACAGACCTCATCCCCTAAATTGGGTGAGTTACAAAGGGCCGTGCAGGAGCACAGGCTCAGAGCTCCATCACCTCTGCGAGACACAGCCGCACTTAGCATCGCTTCATCTCCCCTGAGCCTGCCAGCAGGCGCAGGACAGAGGCACAGCCACAGATACCCGCAGCCGAGGAACCCGCGGGAAGGGCCTGGACACACACAGCTCTGAGAGCTAGAAGGGGGCTTCAGCCTCCACCAGGACCCTGCGCACACAGCACAGGAAGGGGAAACGCACCGCCTGCCTAAATTTTAGTTGACAATGATATATACAGAACACTTATGTTGCTTTTCATTTTCCAATGCATTTTCTTTTCTGTTATGTCGGTGGGGCATCTCAGCAGCTCTGTTAAAAAAACAAGAACAAAAAAAAATCGGTAAACAGCCAATGAACCCCACACGGCTCACAGATATTTTCCCAAAGCTGTACAGGTTTTTAAAAAATGAGAGAAGCAAATTGCAGGTTCTCATCTCCTTGCATGGAACCCTTTGCCACGTTACACGATGGCATCTGTCAGTCTCCGTGTGTGACCTGCGTTTACTCGTAATTTCTATATGCCAATCTCTGCCGCAGGCACTGGAGAAGTGACTATCACAAGAGGGAATTTACAGAGAACCAGCAACCTGCCACACTCCAGAATCTGAATACCAAGCGAGGAGCCACCCAGGGGAAGGAGGACAAGGCTGGGAGGGAAAAGGGAGGCTGCCCTGCTGAGGAGCTGGCCTCTGAGTGCAGCTGTGCGGGTGAGCTGAGGGTCCAGACCGAAAGAGCAGCTCAGTTACTGCACAGAGGGTCAGCACCCACACGGGCAGAGACAGTGGGCCTGCGGCCTCCAGGGAATGTGGCTGGATGAGGACACAGGTGAGATGGCACAGGAGGCTGCAGAGGAAGGAGCAGGTCAGCATCAGAAATGAGGGACCTCCTGAAGGGACAGGTAGATTCTGTCAGTAGTGGGTGCATGTGTACTTGTCATGGGGCGGGGGGGGGGGACCATGTGGAATGTAGGGTAAAAAGGGGGAAAGAGCGTGAAGAGTGACAAATGAAGCCAATTATCAGAAGGAATGTTGCACTGAGAGAAATCTGGAAGTACAGTCAGAAGATTTTTCTGTCTCCTTGAAGGAGAGTATAAGACAGGAGTTAAAGGACACCAAACTCTAGCTCAAGAGGGTGGGAAAATGGGAGTGCCATCAAGATAAAAGTAAGCACGCTAGCAAGTTAGCAATCCTTATCCTTCATAGAGATACACTTTCCAGAATGTTCTAAGTATTCTGAATGAAAGTGAATTACATTTACCCATGAAAAGCAAAACTATTTAAAATTACTATTAGCAATAGGTCATTTTTCAAATAACAATTACAGCAGAAAAGTCAATGCTGAGAGGAGAGAAGGACTGGATGAAGGACCTATGTCCAGTAAGGGGCTGCATTGTGGGTAGAACTCAGATCTGGGTTTCACTTCAGAAGCTAAGGTGTGAAGGGATGCCAGATACTTCCATGAAGAAAACCACAAATGACAGTGGAGATTAAGTTCATCTGTATGAACACAAGAAAGTGACTAGAGAAGCCTCTTGGGCAGGGGAAACATTGACTACAGCTACAGTTTCGGACCAGTTCATCAGAGACATCAATCTGGGGACGGTTGACCCAGAAATAGCCATTGAGGAAAGAGCAACAGAAAGGAGTGTTCAGGAGTGAATACTGGACAGAGAAGGGAAGGGTCTGCAAAAGCGCCCAGTGAGGCAGGGAGTCCTTAGGGAGATGCCCCCAACCTGGAAGCTGATACACAGGGACTTTGTGATCAACTCTGGGGAGAGTTTTATGATGATCCTGGTAAAATGATATAAACCAGATAGACCCTCACAAAGATGCATCAAACAACCTCTCCGGGATGGAATAGATAGTGAGGAGTGGTGGTGAGCACTTATAATTCTAGCACTTGGGAGGCTGAAGTGGAAGAATTGTAGTACAATTTAGCAAGAACCCTTTTTTTTTTTAAAGCAAGATCTTGACTTTAAAAATAAACAAAATATCAGGGGAGGTGGGGGAGAAGGGAGGATGAGGGAAATGGAGAAGTGTTATCTGCATGTACCACTTTCTACAGAGAATTCCATTATTGTGTACAACAGACAAATATGAATGAAAATACACACACACATACATACATACATACATACATATGTGCACACATGTATAAGGGTGTGGAGTACAGCTTCCTGTTATGAACTTGTGTAGCACACATGAAGCCTTGAGCCTTAAGTTCTTGCTTCCATTTAGTTGTGTTTTGCCTTTCAATTTTTACTTCTTTTGACTTCTTACACTAGGGAGACTATATAATATTTATACATGAGAGTCTAGTTTATTTCACTTATGAGTATATCTGCAAGTGGCATCCACTTAAATATGAAGGCCTTGAATATCATTCTTTATAGCTAAGTAATACTCCATTGTATAAAACTACCACATCTTTTTCATCCATTCCTCAGGTGACAGGCATTTTGGCTGCTTCGAAGACTTGGCTATCATGCCTATGTTGGTGTCATAGTGGTGAGCGTAGCTGCCTTCCAAGATTTGGCTGTCACAAACTGTGCTGCTATAAACGCAGGTGCACATGGCTCTATACTATGATGTTTTCAGTTCTTCTGGGAAAATTTCCAGTAGGGGATAGCTGGTTTGAATGGGATTTCCAGTCCTAGTTTGGGCAAGGAGAAAAGCTAGGAAACATGGCAGGGGCAAAACTATACATTTACATACACAAGGTGGTTACAGCAATGGTCCTGAGAACCTTCAGCAGGTGCTTGAAACTAGCAGTTAATCGGTAGGATTCTCACCCTGACTAACTATATATGCTGCTACCTGTGAACCAAGCAACTGCACTGAAGATAGCAATGTGTAATGGTAGGGTCACGCTTGGAATGCCTGCCATTCTGGTCTTCTAAAAGCATACTCCTGCTAATGTCATAGCAATTACTGCTATACTCTCTCTCAAGTAAATGTTTGTTCTATAAAAAAAGAAAAAAAGTTAATAAATGAAAATAAGAGACAAGAAAAAATTGTCATAGGATTGTCCTGGTATGATGTTGTATATAGTTAGATTTTTAAATTTCTGTGCAAAAATTTGTAATTTTTTTTTTTTCGGAACCAGGGACTGAACTCAGGCCCTTGCACTTGCCAGGCAAGTGCTTATTCTACTGAGCCATCACCACGGCCCCCTGAGCCATCTCCCC
>NW_004524638.1:4696125-4708445 GCF_000260255.1 Octodon degus | reverse complement strand
TGTATATACAAAATCATTAGCATAGATATACAGCTACTTTCTCTTAGTTCAATGAGAAGAAAGTTTTGAACTAATAGTGTCTAGACAAGATATCACGTCTGCATCTTGTACTATGAATAGGTAGTATGAAGACAACAATATACAATGTATTAATTATTGTAACTGTACTACTAACCTGATTTGAAACTGTCTCATTGCTACTTCTTTCTCAATAAAATTAATATTAATTTTTTTTTAAAAAAAAAGAAACATTGAGTCCAATCCCCAGTACCAAAAGGGGGAAAAAAATGCAATTGGTAAAGAATCCATGAGAGTAACACTGGAGCTTGACCAGAATGAAAGAAGGAGATTTTCCCTGGGTGAAATCTTGATTCAGCTTGGAAGCTGAGTGGCAGGTGAGAGAGAAACAGAAGAGGCAGGATGGAGAGGGACCCTGAAGAGCAGGGTACTGGGGTCCACTGGAACAGGAGATGCTGCACGGAATGGAAGTGTTTCCCGCATTTAATCACTTGAGGGTCCAGTTTTACATCCTATTGCTGTACTACTCCATATGTAAAGTGTAAAACAACCACCATTATATGGCATGCCCCATTCATTTTGGGCCAGGAATTCAATCAGAACAGAGTGGATGTGGCATGTGTCTGCCTCTCAGCGGCTGGGGCCTAATTTAGAAAGACTCAGATAGCTCAGGCTAACTCAAATACATGATAACCACAAGCTCTGGAAATGGGAGCCTGGGCTGGGGATCCATGGCAGGTCTCAGTAGGGACACTGGCCCTGTCACAGTGCAGAAGCAGCATTAGGAGAATTCCAACAGTCTTCTTCATTCCATTTTGCTGCAAAGAAACCTGAAACTCAGTTTCCCAGGGCTCCACAATATCTCCTCAATTTTGTTTAAAAATCACAACCATGCCAGGAGCAAATCTGATACTCTAAAGTCTTAGAGGGAATCTTTTTGAGTAACGTGATTTTGTGCTTGCTTCCAGATTACGTGCACATTCTTTAGTTATCTGGAAGGACTGTGTATTGCTCAGTGTTATGGTTTGTGTTTAGTTGTCCCCCCAAAGATTCATGCAGTCATGGGGTGAGGACTTCTAGAGTTTGTGTTAACTCATGATCCACTGGGATTATGTGTGATCCAAGGTTGGGATTATGGGTCTTAGTACTGCTGGGATTACCCATAGGTGGGTAAGTTGCTGGGATTACCCATAGGTGTGAGTACTTCCCCCACCCTGGGGCAGGTAATTTGCATTACAATGTAAGGTGGGAAGAGAAGCTAGCTGCTTGAGCTGCTGCCCTTGCGCTCTTGCTCTTTGCCACCACCATGAAAGGTTGCTTTCTGCTCTGTGCTGCGCTGCGTTGGACCCAGCTGAGTATGGACTGAAACCTCCAGTAACTGAGAGCTAAATAAACCTTTCCTTCCTTCATTTTGAGTGTTGGGTATTTGTCCCAGCAACGAGAGAAGAGTAACTAAGACACTCACATATTAAGGGTTTCTGGCTGTTTATCTGAGGTGAAGCATTCTCCAAGCAGATCTGTTGGACCTAGTTGTTTTCAGAACAAGCCCAAGAGCATTTTATCCTGGAAAGCAATATGAACCAGACACCGCCTGCAAGGGCACCTCAAGAACGTTGTACTGCATCATCAGGGAGGACAGTTTCCCAGGCCATGGGACTGAGTCGGTCTTCACCTCTCCTCATCGCGCAAAGCACTGACACCAGGGAGAAGCCCCTAACATGGAGGGCTGCCTTAGGAAGGCTGCCTTACAATTGTCACTGGCCACGCAGAGCTGGGGTCAAAACCCCGTGGGCCAACTTCCTGGGAGCCTCACTTAATACAGCAGATTCATCTCTGGGCTGAGGTCTTTCCAACTCTCAAAAACCCACCCAAGAATTGCTTAAACCAAAGCATACTGGAAAGCCCGTTCTGTGCACTGTAGCATCTCCTCTGAAGTCACACTCCTGGTTAATGTTCTTTAAGTTCAGGTCTTTAATAATTTACATAGAAATGTATCAATTTTAATTTCCATTGAAACTTTTAAATGCCAGGTTTAAATTTGCTTTAAATGAAGAACAATCAAAATGTAGGTTCAAGTTTGATTCATCCTTTCTGCAATTGTGTCTGGCATTGTGCCTAATCCTTTTCCATGAGCAAAGCCTTCAGTCTCCCAACACTTGCTTCACCTTCCTCTGTCAACGCCATTTCAGGTAGGGATAGCCAGAGAACAGGGTCTGAGCTCAGCCTCTGTGCTCAACCGAAGTCAGATTGATCTTGCCAGAGGATTCCTCATTTGGATGAAGAATCAGGAAACCAATTCACTGAGTACTCCATTCAGTCACCTGTAAAACAAAAACAGAAAGTGGAATGGGCCAGACATCCTTAGGATCCTGTTGCAAGTCACAGATGCAAACTTGTCCCCTACAACATCTCAGCTGCCTTCCTTCTGTCATCAGACAGTCACACACCCACAAATTATCTACCACGAGACACACAAACACCACAAACACTGCCGCACACATCCTGAGCCCAGCCCTGCAGCAAACAGCCCCACCCAAGGTCGCTCCCAAGGAGAAGCCACCTGTGCAGCCCAGGCCCCTGCAGGCTCCCATGCCCCTCCCAAACAGCAGAGAGAGAAACACTTCCTTCCCAGAAGCTTCCTTCTGATAAAAAAGGCTTTGAAGCCTCCTCCATTCCTGACTTCCTTCAGCCTGGAATTTAACCTTGTTTATTAGAACTGTCTAGTTAACTTCTTAACTTTTTCTACAAGCCTCTAAGTCCCACCAGGGAAGGTCATTGTGCCATCTAGAGTGTTGTGGCACCAGCAACTAACTCAGAGCTGGGTGTGTGCCAGGCGCCTGTGAGATCCTCTTAGATGCACCCATGTTGAGGATCAGAGGTGGCTGCATGTTCTCTGACCTCTCCCCTTAAGAGGTAGGACCTCAGGCAGGGGTGGCAGCTTACATTTGTAATCCCAGCACTCTGAGAACTGAGGCAGAAGTATCAAGCACTCAAGCTATCATGGGAAACTCAGTGTGTTAGCAACACCCTGTCCCAAAAATAAATAAATAAATAAATAAATAAATAAATAAATAAATAAATAAATGGATTGGAGCGACAACTCAGGGCAAGGCCCTGGGTGCAATTCTCAGTACCAAAGAACTAAAAAGAATTGGGCTATCTATGCACTTGCCTGCAATCCAGGTAGCCATATCACATTGACATTTTTCTTCCCTGTAAGTGAGGAAACTGAGGCACAGAGATATGAAGCACTGGGTCCGTCGCCCAGCAAGCAGGTGGCCAAGCAGAATCCCAACTGAGCCTGTCAAAGTCCAAGCCCTCTGTAACCAAGGAGCTATCTCGCTTCCTGAACAAGCTTACCAAGGTTGTGTGTGTTTATGCAACTTAACCATGTAGCTTTCATGTCCTTGGGGTGTGTATGATAGGATCAGAGTGGGTGATGTGCTAAAACAGTCTGTATGTACTCTTTCTAGAAGCATAAACTTTTGAAGGCTTAATAATTAGCTTAAAACTTCCTTAACTTTAGAGTGTTATCCCCTGGGCACAGGGACCATACCTAAGCAAGAGTTTCATAGACAAACCACCCATGTTGGCAACATTTCCTGAGAGGGTACCCCGCAGCCTGGTACAAGCAGGAGCTAGGAGGAGGCAGGAGCTGTATGAACACTAATCAACAGTACTTCCTGCCTTCTTTCCAGTCCCGAGTGAGAGGCTCTGAAGACCAGGGCTCATGGAATCAGAGTCCACATTCCTGGAACTGAACAGGAGAAAAGACCCAAATGATCTAGCCTGCTGCTAGTTTGGACCCAGCCCATGACCAAGAATGCTTTTTACCTTTCTTGGTGGTTGAACAGACTGAAAGAGAGCCCTTGTATGACTTACAAAAATGACATACGTCACAAATTCCAGCCTCAATCAGGAAAGTATTACTGGAGCAGGGCCAAGGTCACTTGCTTACGTTTTCTAAGGTTGCGGTCCTGTCACACAGGTGAGGAAACTGAAGTCTAGACAAGAGTCAAGTCAGAGACCTTCTGGCTGGCAGGCTCCAGTTCCACAAGCAGCGTCCTTGGCCAAGTTTGTAGGCAAATATGTGTCAAGGTCAAAAGGAGGCTCCTCCTCTGTCCCCAAAGCTTCAGAAGAAAAATGACTTTACATTTGTAGTAGAATGATGAACACGTTGGATCATCATTTGTGGATGATCCAAATGCGTTGTATGCGTGAAGGAGTGACCCGCTTGAGGAGGAAGACGCGTCTTGAGAGAGACCCACTCTGAGGCTCATCGCTGGCAGTTAGTACCATCTTTGTCCCCCATGCAGGATAGCTCCTGTTTAGTTCTCACAGATAAAACCAGACCTTGGTGGGCAGGTGCTACCTCAGGGCCTACCCTCCCCAGATGAAGTTTCTGTCACAGCAACCCAAGGGCCCAGCTTCCTCGTATCAGATGCCCTTACAAATGTCTTTTTGATACAGGTTTCAGGGGCTGAGAGTAAACACCTCAATGACCTTTTCCATCTTCCTCTTCGAGCTCATCTCAGGATAAAATGAGCCGCAGGGAAGGGTTTGTAACTCTATGCTCAACTCCAAAGGCTCCCGAAAGATAACCCCACACCTTGTGCAAAGTTATGACAGGAAGCGCCACCAGGCCCCTGTGATAAGCTCTCTGCACACATTGCTGGAGACCGGCAATTATTTAACAAAGGGGTGGTGTCCACTGCTCCAAGCGTGACTTTGGACCAAAGAGTTATAACAGAGCTATGGGGCTTAGGTTCTCTATCTTGGGTGAGGGCCGGGCTGAGATTGCCTTGGGGAGGAAATCAAGGCTTCTAACCCTCTGCTGGGTGTAAATGACAGTATAGTAGCAGGAGATGACCTTGGATCCATATCAAAAGGATGGAGAGAGACACACTGAACAGTTTGCAGAGTAGGGTTGGGTTGCGAGAATGGGAGCACTCGAATCGTTTTTGGCACTTCCCCAAGCTCCGGCTGGATTGCACCTCCCGTGCTGCATAATCTACATAATCAGAGACTCCCTGCTATTTCCAAATGTGTAGCCATGGCTGACCAAGGCATGGCGAAAGGTAGGGAGACGGGAGAGGGGGAGGGGAAGGGGAAGTACAAGAAATCAAGATGTCGCGTGCTCGTACCAATTCTCCATTGTGCGTGTGGCCAGTATATACCGCAAACATATGAATAAAAAAAAATGTTAAGTAAAATAACTGGGCATGATTTTACCAGCCAAACTTACAGAATCTGATGTCCTCCCACTTGAGAGAAGTTAACCTGGTTTCCCACCCCCAAAATATGACAAAGTCCCTAGCACGGTGGGCCTCTGCCCAGGCCACCTCCTCAAGGCTGCCCGGTCTGCCTCTGCTCTTCAGCCAGACTTCCGGGGGTACCACCTGCGCACGCAGACTGCTTCCCAGCCCCAGGCCTCCGCTGCCCCGTGCTCTCCCTTCACTGCCGCCTCACCTTTGCCCCTGCCCCATTTCTTCTCCCGCTCGTAGCGTGGCTCAGATGTCCTCTCCCAGCCCGCCTTTCGCTGGCCCTGCGGCAGGAGTGGACACCCCTGCTCTGTGCTCTGCACTTGTGCCGCCAACCTGACCTCTCCCTCCTCGCTTCTCTCGGACTCAACAGTGCATCCCCCACCCCTCAGGCCTGTGTGGCAGCCTTTCCCACATCCAGCAGCACAGCCGGCGCACAGCCAGGAAGGGCTGCAGCACGTGCTGACAGTTTACCATGGGGAAGAAACACAGCGGACCAGCCTCAGAGCAGCCCTTTGAAAACTCCGTTGCAGGTTTCTCCTGCACAGGTCTGAGCCCCTTCCGGTTTCCCAACCCCCCCACGACTGCAAGAGGCAGCAGGGAGCAGAATGCCCTACCCGTGGCTTGGTGAGCTTATTCGGGAGCACAGCAAACAAATAGTGGCACAGCTTGCCCACTTAAAATATTTCTAGTTCATTTTAAATGTTATTTTAATTTGGAAATAATTCTATAACATGGTATGTACTTGGGGAGTCACATGTGGAATTCTGATATAAACTCACACTGTGCAGTAGTTAAATCAGCCTAATCAAGCCATCTCCTCAAACGCTTGTTTCTTTTTTAAATTTTATGTATTTGGTACAGGGTCTCACTGGGCAGCTCAGACTCATAGTGATCCTCCTGTTTCAGCCTCCCTAGTGCTGGGATTACAGGCACGCACCACCACTCCCGGACTTGGTCACCAGCTCGGCACACCTGGGGGGCGGGACCACCACCACATGTAGTACGGGGATCGAACCCCAGTCCCTGTGCTCGCCTAACCAGGTGCTTAGTCCTCTGAGCTGTCCCCATGGCCCTCAAACACATTTTTTTTTTTGTGGAGAAAATATTTCAAATCTAATCTTTTACTAATTTCAAAGTATGCACTTCTTTATTACTTTCAAAGTCACCAAGCTGTGCAGAAGGCACCTCCCTGCTCACTGCAGCACTGTTCCCGAGAGCCAGAACGCAGAACCCACCTAAGCCAACATCACATGAGCGAGGAGGGAACTGAGGTACATGTCTATGGCATGAGAGACGACGCAGTCTTAAAACGAAGGAAATTCTGACCCTGGACTTAGTGTGGATGAAACCGAAGGACACAGGCTAAGTGGAATAAGCAGGCATAGGAAACAAACACCACCTTGATTCATTTTATGTGGAGTCTAGGAATGTCAAATCCTTAGAAGTAGAGAGAGGCAAATGGCTATGACTGGCTGATGGACGGAGAAAGGCAAGATGCTGCGCCAGGTGCACGGCTAGTTGTCTAAGTGCAGCTGTGAGAAATGCTACCAGTGAGAGGGCGGGAATGGTGGGGACGCCAACGAGGCTGCGCCCTGGGTGCAAAATGTAAAGGGGAGAGCAAGTGGTGAAAAGATTGATATTTAAGTTAATATTTTTAAAAATCAAAATTAATGCAAAGGCATCCATGCTAAATGAGCCATGCAAAACATAAACAGAGACCAGCATCCTGCCGAGCCATGCTGGAGCCAAAGGCAAAAGGAAAATATGCACCCGATCAGCACGACCTTGTATATGGTAGTGGCTATTTTCCAGAACATTCAAGCAGTTGGAAAGGCACATGTATTAGCACTCACGCTGTCCTGTGTTTCAATATTTTATTGCTCCAAAATAGAATTTATTACAATTTTACTTGAGTTTCAGTTAATTAAAAAATCATGGAAGATCACCGTTAGGTCCTGAGAGGCCAGGACAACGGCAATGCTCTTGCAAGACGACGGGGACGCGCCTTGCGCAGAGCCACACAGGCCTGACTTAGAAATTGCAGGTTTGCCCATCTTTGCCTGTTTGCACTACTCTTGGTAGTTTAAAGTATTGAATGACAATGTCATTTATCTGGAATACTGAGGAGTGGGGGGGCGGGTACTTAAGTTAGACACTGAAGCACGTCCCCTCCTCACCCCACCGTAGTTCCTGCCTCATTAAATAACTCAAGCAGAAGAGGCCAGTTCTACACTGCAGACCAGAAAATCCTCTCACAAGGCTGAGACAGAGGAGCTGAGATCTCAAAAACAGGTCACACTGGCCTAGAAGCAAGTCCCCTCTGCCACAGGGAAGAAAAAGGAGTTTGTTAAAGAATGACAGTGGCCATGGCCACGCACGGAAGCCCCATCCCAAGGGATGCAGCTGCTTGTGCCATCCCCACCGCAAAGCTGAGGCTGCTGTCGGCATCTCCTCTCCAGATTACAAACTGGGACACAGAGAGCTGAAGTTGCTCCTTCAGAGTCATGCAGCTGTACAGTGATGGAGCTGGATGAGACTCAGGTACTCTCACGCCCAGCACACTTCAGAAACTTTTTTACTCAAAAAGAAGTAACTTTATCTAGAGCAGAGTGTGTCACCAGGAGGCCAGAGTAAGATGTGACTTTCAACCTTCGGCAGGTCGCAGTAGAAAGTTCAAACTCAGAGAACTGTAGCTGTTGCCATCTTAGACTGATTTAACTTGCCTCCTTCCTCCTGCTCTGGTCTGTCTGGGTGTCCTGAGGCTGTCTTCAAAATCTGGAAGCACTGGTCCAGGTGACCCCTTAGTTCGGGAGATCTCTGTAAAGACATAGATGGGGCCCACGTTATCACATTGACTTTATAATTCAGGCCAAGGTGGCTCAGGCAAGCCAGAGTGGTCTGCACTCTGCTGGTTATGTGAAACCTTGTCACCCAGCTGTGGGTATGCAAGACCTACCTCAGGAGAGACCTCAGAACCCTAAGTCATCAAATACACTGGCACATCTTGCTACGTGTGGTGACAGAGAGCCAAGCACAGAATTGATGCCATCAGACTGCCTGCGTTCTGAGTGCACGACTAGGCTAAGTCACTTGGGGCTTGTGCACCTCAGTTTTCTTCCCTTCACAACATTTCCTGGTCACCTGCGCACTTCCCCATCCTTCCTGCACACAACATCTTATGCCAGCAGCACTGGGAGAAGCAGCGAGTGCCTCTGACTCGCGAGCCAAGCTCTGCCACCACTTTCCCTAAGTCACTTTCTTTCCCAGTGTGCTGGCAGTGTGCTGAGCCCCAGGATGACTCCAGGAACCATGCACTGAATACGAAGTCCCCACCAGCTGGGAGCTGGGGTCCTAGATGAGGCGGGCGAGCAGCGTGCTGCTGTCCTGATCCAGTTCCCCGGAGGGAGAGCCAGAGACAGGGTGAGGGTGAGTGTGATGCTAGGAGGAAGGGCTCTTGGGAAAGAGAGCATGGAAGGCAGGCGAGGGCAAGCAAAAGGCTAAGCAAGGAGGTGGCTCCAGGAGGCCATGCCGAAGGCTGGGGAGCCTGGTGCCTGACCAGCACCACAGAACCAGGCTCATGCAAGGCAAGGGCCTCCTCTGTGCTGTCATTAGTTGGGGGCCACCACAGGAAGTGGCAGGAGTGGCCTCCTCTGGAAGCAGCCCCATGGCCTCTCCAAGCCCTCTCTAAGTGTGAACTCTTCTGGGCAAAGGGCAGCTGTGAGACACTTGAAGCCTGCACAGACAACAGCCAGGCCCTGGGCAAGTGGTGTGAGTCCTTTCTTCCTTTCCCCTTCCCCACCAGAGACTCATGTTTTATGCAGCAGCAAACTAACTTCTACCCATTCAACCACTATGATTCTTGGTCTTTATGCCTCACTGTAACAAAGAGAAGAAATAACATCACATCCACCTCGTGGAACCATGTGACGGTGGAACAAGTGGCTGCTCTCAACCTGGTGTGTGTTCAAGGACCGTTTGCTACTCTTGAAAATGATGAGTCTGGGGCATGGGCTGATGGGGCAGAAGTTCCTGCTCCAGCCTGCTCTGGAGGGCCTCACAGTCTGGTGCGCAGAAGGCAGTTGGAAAGCGAGAGTTATAGGAAGACAGCAAGGGCCGTGCCTGGAATACAGGCAGGACAGCTCATTCCCGAATCTCCCTGGGGGCAGAAAGACAAGTGGCCCAAGTATCCTGGAGCTGAGTCATCAAAGGATGAGCTGCTCTCCAGCTGAGCAGAGAGCTGAGCCATCCCTGCAGAAGGGACATGCACTTATCATTAGAGCTAGCGCCATTCCTCATGCCTGGCACCCCTTGTCTGCTATGCCACTATGCTCCAGAGCTTGAATCTCACCTGTCTCTTGGCAGTATGGTCCTAAGGAGATGTCCTAAGACCTGTTGTGACTTGGGGCCTGAAGTTATTAGAAAAAGATAGTGATGCTGTTTCTCAGGCTTGAGATCAGGGTTCAGTTCATGATGGGGCAGCACAAAACCTGGCTGCATGAGGTGCTGGGTATGGTTAATGCCCCTCATTTCACATCCTTCCCCAGCTTGTCACCAGCAATCTCAGTGGCCCCTCATGTGGGAGCAGAAGCTCGTCTCCCCTGGTCTTCACAGATTGCTCCCATCCCCCCAGTGTCTGCCTCAGAGTGAGGCACTAGCCATGGCCTGAGAGTCTGCATCAGCCCCCTTCCGCTCCCCTGCGACCCATGTTCACAGTCAAGGTCTGTCCCAAAGCCTCCCCAGATCCCTTGCCAACAACCACTAGTTAGCAGAAGTCTGAGGGAGGATTTTTGTGTCAGATACAAACTGTGCTCCGCTCCTCTGGTGGCTGGCCTTATTTTTAGCACTCCTCCTGTATTCATGTACACTTTTCCCAAGGTCCTTGGCTGTAGTCCTGTCCACAGGAGCAAGGACATGTCTGGACACAAACAAGATACACACCACATCGCTTTTGCATAAACATTTGCAGCTCCCAGCCAGCCTGCTCCCTAAAATCCTGTCTCCTTCTCCACATCCCAGCTCCTTTCTTTTTCCATTTCTGGATTGGTGCCAGGAGTAGTCATTTCCATTTCCTCATAAACCAGCAAGCAGAAGCTCTCTTCTCCAAACTTAGAAATGTTAGAGTGGACAGGGACTTGGAAGCTAATCAGCTACTTTCAGGAGAAAACCAAGTGAGGGAAAATGTGCATGCATGTGTGTGCATGCACACTCACATATACAAGGAGGTTTATGATTTTTTTTTTTTGGAACCAGGGATTGAACTCAGGCCCTTGCACTTGCCAGGCAAGCACTTATTCTACCGAGCTATCTCCCCAGCCCAGGAGGTTTATGATTTTAAGGAGACCTTGTTACTGAGAACCTGGAAGTTGAGTCATATAAATCCCCTCAACCCTAGTGGTGCAATTGAGAACTGACAACGCAGAGCACAAAGGAGAAAAGCCACAGCTCTGCTGTCCCTGGTAGGTGTGCAGACAGGCCAGACCCTGGGTGGGGATATGCCCCACCTGGATTCAAATTCCTTGGTTGAGTGTCTCAGTCACTTCAGTATCTGTTTCCTATTTTCAAAATGGGATGATAGATGACGTCTTTCTTAAGGGTTACGTGAATATTCCACAAGGTGATCTGGGAAGGTGCTTCATTCCTGAGTTGTGATTTGCATGTCGTGGGTGCCACGAGGAGGTTGTCTTGGGTGCTGTTTTTGTAAGGACTGCATATACTCTCTCCATAGAACAGGAATTCCTGAAGGAGAGCTTGGTTCTTATGTCCTGGTCACCGAAACAGCCATCACAACAGTACCCACTCAGTATTGCCTGAAGATGAAGAAAGAGATGATATTGTCTTTGCTGAGGACTCTGTAGAGTGCAGCTCAGAGAAACCAGGCAGCCCCAGGGCTACCGCCAGCCTCGGTCTTTCAGCAGGGCATGTGTCACCCAAGCTGCATCATATACAAAGGTGATTGTGTCACAAAAAAGAAATTTATAGACTAAAATCAAAGGTTGGAAAACAATATTCCACACAACAAGAACCTGAAGAAATCAGGAGTAGCTATTCTATTTTCAGACAAAGTAAACTTTGAGCAAAAACTGATCAGAAGAGGCAAATAAAGTCACTATACATTGGAAAAAATTAATGTACTATAAGAAATCCTACATAGGAAAAATTCCATATAGGAAACGTTCCACAGGAAGAGATTACAGTTATAAATATATTTGCACCAAACACCAGTACACCCAACTTCATAAAAGAAAAAACAAAACTACTGAGCAAAGATGATCAAGGAGTTATCAAAACAATTGGGATGGGAGGCCTCAATACATCAGTATTACAAACTGATCATCGGAACAAATATATCAACAAAATATGTCAGAGTTGAGCAAAACCTTTCAACAGAAGACATATTCTGCTTAGCAGTACTTGGAGTTTTCTCTAAAGTAGACCATCCACAAGCCAATAAAGCACGCTTAAGAAAATGCAAAAGAGTCAAAATCATCCCATGCGTATTGTCAGGTCATAGCACAATGAAATGAGAAATCAATGGCAAAATGAACTAAAGAAATTATGCAAACATATGGATAACAAAAACATGTATGCTTGAATAATTAGTTCATCACAGAAGAAACCTAGGAAGAAATAACAGTTTCTAGAATCAAACAATAATGCCAGTACAGCCTATCAGAACTTATAGAAACAGTCCTCAGAGGGATATTTATAGTTGTGAATGCCCACGTCGGAAAAATAAACCAAGCCTAAATAAGGAATGTAGTGAGATACCAATGGTCTAGAAATACAAAAACAATCCAAACCCTAAGTTATTACAAGGAAGAAAATTATATATTTCAGAACAAAAAATCTAGGAAATTGAAATTTAAAAAATAATCAATGAGTCAAAAAGCTGGTTCTTCAAAGGAATAAACAAAATAGACGGGGGCTGGGGAGATGGCTCAGTGGAATAAGCGCTTCCCTGGCAAGTGCAAGGGTCTGAGTTCAATCCCCGCTTCTGCCAAAAAAGGAGGAGAAGGAAGAAGAAGAAGAAGAAGAAGA
>NW_004524638.1:4687886-4695948 GCF_000260255.1 Octodon degus | reverse complement strand
GTTTAATTCTTTCCACAGTTCTGGTTGCAAACTGAATCGGATGAGGACCATATCAAATTTCCCCATAAGGTCAACAGTGAATCTGATCAATGAATTTGATTCAGTTCTCATTCAACTTGGTTCGTGACCAGAATCATGAAAAGAATTAAGTTCATGATCCAAAGAACCACTGTAGTTCACTAATTTATATCCCAAAGAAACTTGCAGCATTCTGAAAAAAAATGTGATATATATGAATTAGCAAAACTGAACCAAGAAGATATAAAACCCTATAATCCAATAACAGACAGTGAAATTGAAGCAATAATTTTTAAAAAACAAAACTAAGAAAAGCCCAGGTATAACTGATTCATTCCCAAAATGTACAAGAACTTGGGAAGATCTAATGTCAATATTTCTCAAACTCTTTAATGAAATCAACAGGTAGGTAGTATTTCTTTTAACTCATGCTTGGAAGGTAAAATTACCTTGATTCCAAAACCAGAAAAAGTTTCAACCAAAAAATAAAGGTGCAGGCCAATTGCTTCAATGAAAATAGGAGCAAAATTCCTCAAGATACTGGCAAACAGAAAGCAACAAATTGTCAAAAATGCCATGCATGATGACCAAGCAGGCTTCATCCCATGCATGCAAGGATGGCTTAACATGTGCAACTCGATAAATTTAACACACGAACAGAGACAAGGATCTTCTCAGTAGACTCAGAAAGAGTCTTTAGCAAAATCAAATATTCACTCAAAATTTTAAATATAATTGAAGAAAATGAGTATAGAAAAACCTTTCTCAATCTGATGAAAGCCATTTATAACTAGCTAGTGACCAACATTAGATTAAAAGATGTAAAACTGACAGCTTTCCCTCTAAAATCAGAAAAATCTGCAAGGGTACCCACCCTCACCTCTCCTGTCTAGCATATACTCGAAACATCAGCCAGAGCAATCATGCCAAAGGAAAAAAGGAATATATATAATAAAGGGAAAAGTCAAATTATCACTACTTGTAGGTGACATGATCCACTCCACTAAACACACACAAATATACCACCACAAGCCTCCTAGAAATAATAATAGTAATTTAGAAGGATATAAAATCAACATGCAAAATTAAATAGCATTCCTGCAAAAACTACAGTCCTCTGAAAGACGAAATCAAGGAGGATGACAGGAAATGGAGAAATAGCCTTATTCCTAGACAGGAAAAATCAATACAGTAAAAATTGGCCACACCTTTGAAACTGTTCTACAGATTTAATGAAACCTCAATCAAATGCCAACAGCATTCCTCATAGACCTACAGAAAACATTGCTAAAATTTGGATGGAATAGGGAAAGACCCAGAATAGCAAAATCAGTCTTGAGTGACAAAAACAAAGTGGCAAGAATCCTGAATTTGAAGTTATATCATAAAGCTATATTAATAAGTGAAATAAACCCAACCCACATGTGTAAATATCATATTGTCTCCCTAGTATAAGAACTCAAAAGAAGAAATAAAAACTGAAAGGTAAAATAGACAAAGGTAAATGGAAAGTAATGGAACTTAAGGATTAAACAATGAAGAGAGAGAAGACAGGAAATAAGGTAGGGGCAAAAAAGCCATCCATGTATACATGCAAGATGGCTAAGGCTATTGTCCTATAAGAATTTCCATGAATGTTTTGAAAATAGAAGATAACGGGTAGAATTCTCACTTTGACTAACTCTCTATGCTGATATATCTGCAAACTAAGCAACTACATTGGGAACATCAATGTGCAACACTAAAATGACGTTTTTAAAAATCTGTACTAATGAAAACAGGATGAAACTAGCTCAAAAATAGAGGTGTGGAGCAATGGAACTGAATAAAGGATGCATAAACAACCCCAGGCACATTCAACTAGCTGATCTTTGACAAAGGTCAGAAACATACCCTGGAGGAAGTATAGCCTCTCTGAACTGGTAGAGCATAGTACTGGGTTACAACAACCCACCTCCTACATTTGTGCTCTAGCACACAAATTCAGCATACTAAATTTGTACTTTAGCAGCCAGCTGTGCGTCTCAGTAGCTGCACATGTGAGCAGTCTTTGTGTTTACTCCCTTGCTATGCTGAACAGCAAGGTATGTGCACACATGTGTAAGTGTCAAACCAGGATTTTTGCCCACATAATGCTCCCTCTAACAGAGTTTGCATGTGTTTACCTGAGCATCATAGGGGGTAAAGCACAGTGTAGTGAGGATCTTGGCAGGGGTGAAGGCTACTGGATGGAATGTCAGCCCTGCTGTACAATGTTAGAAATTGGTTATAACAGAAGAAATGCTACAAGACGTTGTGAAACATAAATGCTGCAGCACAAGTAACATGTTTTATATGTACCAATAGCCGTATTCAATAATGTATTTATTATGACATCCCATGAGCAAACTGAAAGCATTCAGAGATCTGCTGTACTCAGCAGTGCTTTCTCAGAGCACTCTTGGGGATGTGAAAGACTTATGGAAAAGTGATGGGTGGAGGCTTGAGGTTTGTAGAATAACAAGGACACTGAGGAAATTTGGTTTCCTTCAAAATTGCCTGAGGTTTGATGACAAAACCATCCATCATGAAAGAAAAGGAACTGCCAGTCTAGCTGCTATTGTTTGAGAGGTTTGTGTGTAATTATCAAACAATTGACACATCATCTGAATACATAACTATGTATTAACATTGAGAAGGGTTTGTAGTCACTGTACCTTCAAGCAGTGTATGCACAACACTTTTTTTTTTCAAAATATGGTATAAAAATTTATGCCTTTGTGGATGCGAAAACTTATGCTTTCAATTAGGAAATTTATTCTGGAACTCAGCCACTAGGTCCATATTTGAATAGTAATAAACCAAATGATGTTGTGAACACACTTGCTGCTCCCATACTCCAAACTAACCGGCATGTGACAACCACAATTGGTTTACCAGTTTCCAATGGATATTTCATTTGTAATTGACCACAAGTTGATCAACTAGGAACAAAGCAGAAGTTCCAAATGAACACAGAATATATGTGCTAACAGTGTAAGCTGTTCTTGTGTGTGAACAGGCAGCTTTCCTGTGTGATGACTGTCTCGAGTATAACTGTTTTGCCTGGACATAGAATAGGCATAGCTGAAAATGTTGATATCTGTTGAAAACACTCAATACATATTAAGAATCTAATACTTTATTGATATTTTATGTTTCTCTTAATTACATATTATATAATACAATAAGAATCTCCTGGAAAAACAACAAGACCAGCAAGATGTCAATTATCTCCTACAAAAAGGCGAGAATGCAGAACACAGCGCAGGCCCTACGTGTGTATGGCGTGTGCTGCTGTCGTGTGTGCACACCACCTTAGGTGTGATCATTAAAGATTATTTTATCTGTAGAGTTCTATTAACATTTTCCTTGTAGCTCATATAGGAATTTATTTTTTATTACTTTTCTACTTTGTACATGAAATCTAGACAATGTTGAAAATTTTGATGCTTTTGTAAACATTCACTAAATATTTTAAAATTCAATATTTTTTATATTTTTCTTGTTAAGTATTCATTGTTTAATATACTAAAACTCATTAAATTAAAATAAATAATGCATCAATAGAAATATTTGAAAGCCTAAATGTGTGTATCTTACACACCCACAGCAATCCAATTTTATGACAATATTGGCATCGTGTCCTACTTAGTGAACGGTGTTGAGAAAACTGGCTATCTACATGCAGAAAATTGAGTCTAGAGTTGTATCTCTTACCATGAACTGAGATAAAATCAAAATATGTCAAAGAACTAAATGCTAAAATGGAAACTGTTGAAGGCATAGACATAGTCAAGGACTTTCTCAACAGAACCACAATGGGACAAGAAATGGAACCAAGAACCAACGAACAGAATCACATTCAATTGAAAAATGTCTGCTCAGCAAAAGAAGCAACTGACAGAGTGCAGAGACAACCTACAGAATGGGAAGAGAAGTCATCAGCTGCTCCTCAGCCAGAAGTCTGACATCTAGAATATAAAGGACTCAAATAAATTGAACCCCAAGATAGAAGACCCAAACAAAAAACTGGCAATTGAAATGAATAGATACTTTTCAGAAGAAGTACAAATGGCCTCCAAATACAAGACAGAAATCTTCAGTATCACTGGTTATTAGAGAAATGTAAACCAGAACAACACTGAAATCCCATCTTATTCCAAATACAAGTGTCTATCATCAAGAAATCAAAAAAAGAAAAGAAATCAAATAACGAATGCTTCGGAGGCTGCAGGGGAGGAAATGGATTCTTCTGTACTGTTGGTGGGAATGTAAACATATAAGCACTCTGCAAATCAGTTTGGGGATGCTTCAAAAACTAGAACTATACATTCCATTTAACTCAGTTATTTCCTTTCTGGGTGTCTTCCCTAAAGAGTTAAAGCCACCGTGCTGCAGTGACTCAGGCACACCCTTGACTTACAATAGCTAAATCTCAGAAGCAGGCTGTATGTTCTTCAACAGATAAACTGATAAGGAAAATGGGATATTTATGCACAGTGGATTACTGCTGCACTGCACAGAAGGATAGGATCAAGTCGTCTGTAGGATGTACCAAAGTGCTGTGTGATGGATTAAGTAATGGTCCACTGATAACACCCAGCTGCACTGAGCCAGCGCGTGCCATGCTGCTGGGTGTGGAGGGCCCACCTGAGGGTTGTTACCAACAGCATGAAAAGAGAACTGGAGTGGAAAATGGTGTGCCAGTGATTCTCCTAGAGAGACTGTCATCCTAGTTTTCCTGATATGAACTCAGCTGTTATTAGTGAAGGTGCTCAGGTACTCATTATTTTTGATAACTGTGGTTCTTTTTGAGGGAGCTCTGGTCCTTCGAGCATGATTCCCCAGCTCCAGCGCAGATCCCTGAGCCTGCTGGCACAGATCCTCCACCTGGCTAGCACAGACTTTCTGATTTTATTTTTTTTTTCTTTTCAAAGTTTTATTGATAAATATATAGCAATGAGACAGTTTCAAATCAAATCGAAAGTACAGTTTCAACAAATAATACACTGCATATATTCTTCTTAGTGGTTAATTGCTGTACAAGATGCAGACTTGTGGTCCTACTTACAAACACCATTAGAAAGACTTTCTGATTTTAAACACTAACCTTGGGCCTTCCCCAGTGCAGATCCTCAATACAGACTTCCCATGAGACATTGTTGCGGCCTCCAGCTGGAACTGTGCAGAACATCTTTGGGGACCCAGAGCTTCAGTTGGATTCTTTGGGTCTCTAGTGTGTGGACAGATCTGTATTCTTTGAAATTTGACTCTTTGAGTGAATATGATAAAATAATCCTATAAATGATGCATCCTGTATTAAATATTTTCCTTTGTAAGCTCCAACTTAATATTAAATGAAGAAAATCAGCTAGCCAAATTTAAATATCACATGGCTTCCCTTATATGAGATAGCCAAAATAAAAATGAAGAACAAAGTACACACAGTAGAAAGTAACTTAGATCTTTTTCAGATGGAAAGGGGATCAAAAGATGGAGGTAGGGGCTGGTGAGAAAGCATGGTGGTCTAAGCGCCTGCCTGGCAAGCGCAAGGTCCTGAGTTTGATCCCCGGTGCCCCATGCCATGGGGCCTCAGAACCCAGTGGTGCACACCTGTAATCCCACGCTGGGGAGGCTGAGACAAGAGGATCACTATGAGTCCAAATTGTGTAGTGAGACCCTGTACCAAAAACAAAAACAAAAAGATGGAGAGAGGGGGTAAGAGGGGGAGGGAAAGGGGAAGAAGGAAAGAGCTGGGATGTAGGATGCATGCACATGGACCGATGTGCCAAAAGGATGTACTCTATGTCCTGCAAATGTGTGCTTATAATAAATAAAAGTGGAGGGAAAGTAGGAGAGAGGGGCCATCACCCCGGTGTGTATGTCCAAGGGGTGGCCACCTCACAGGGTGGTGACCGTGGTGACAGCCCCAGCTAAAATTCCTCAGCTGGCCTTTCCTCTGCCCCCACCCCCCATGGTGTAAGAATGGAACCCAGAGGCTCACACAGCCTAGGCAAGTGTCTGCCTCTCATGGAGCTGTGCTCCCAGTCCTCACTGTCTTGTCCACTCATTAAGGATTGATTGCCAACCTTGGCACAGACCCAGGCTCTACACGGATGGAGCTTGGGCCTGTGCATAAGCAACCCAGCTGGAAAGAGGTGCTGGATGAAGGGTGCTGGCCCACGGCCCACGGCCCACGGCCCACGGAGATGTGGCCAAGTCAGACACCCTCACCATTTGGGAGCAGGAAGAGTTGCTTCCTCCAGAAAGGAAAACTTGGAGCTGGGCAGAGGGTCACTGGATAAAAGAGGAAGGAAGAGCCAATCCCTGCAGAGAAAATGGACAAGGGTGAGAGACAGAGTTCTGCAGGATGCTTAGTATCAACTGTAGGAGATGGTCCTGTGGAAAGAGCCAGGAGAAGTGAGGCCGGAGGAGGCTGCAGGCCATGCTGAGCAGGCCCCGGGAGCACGGCCCTTTTCCTGAGGACAGACCCTGAAGAAAGTTAGATGGAAGAGGGATGTGATCCCACCTGCATTCTAGGACCAAGGTGAGCATCTCTGACTGCCTGGGGAAGCTGTGCATCATTTCCTCCCTTCTGGGAGTGCTTGCTCTCAATGTGGCCTCCCAGGAGTGAGCAAGAGTGAAGTGCTGCTAGCCCTGTTGTGGCTGGGCCTTCCCAAAGTCCCCAAGAGTTTTACCTGCAACAGAGTGCCACAAGGCAGCTGATTTGCAATTTGTAATGATAAATATTACCCAACCCTAAAATGTGAACTACCGATCTAGATTACAAATTGGACGAACCTCTGAAGCACAATGCTAAGTAAAACACGCCAATCCCCAGGAGTCAGGTAGCTGCTGTATAACTTCCAGAATAGGCAAGTCTACAGAGAACACACTGGGAAATGTGAGAGAGGACCAGAACGTAGCTTAAAGGATACAGTGTTTCCTTTCGAGGTGATGGAAATATTCTAGAGATGGTGGTTGTCCAGTACTGTGACTGTACTAATTGCCACTGAATTATTCACTTTGAAATGATTAGTTTTGCATGATATAAATTTAATTCCAATTGTGAAACTCAAGCTCCCTCTTAGGCCAGACTTTTCCCAGTTCTAGGGTAGTCATAGTGGTATGGCCTGTATCTAGCTGTCTCCAAGAGCTTCATGTCCTCATTGGAGGGGCTTCTGGATGATGGCTGGATCAAGGGTGTGTGGTGCTGGATTAGGGTGTGTGATAGGAGATGAGGGGCAGGTGATCACTCCATTGGTCTAGCACACATCGGGGTGTGGATGAAGGGAAGGCCCATGCTGGGTGTGTGTGTCACCAAGTGAAGGGTTTGCAGCCCAAAATAGATGAGAGGGAGGGCAAAGCATGCTGTTCGCCACCTTCTGCTTGCCACCCATGAACCGTTTCTTCTCTGTGATGCCCCTCAGCTGTGCCACCCTGCTTTGGAACCAGCCAACTCAGGGCTGACATGTCTACAAACTGTGAGGCAGTCCCTTCTTTGACTTGTGGGTGTTAGGTGTTTTGTCTCCACGAGAAAGTAACCAAGACACATGGTCATCACATTGACCTCAAATAGTGCTGAACCCCATCGTACCAGGCAGGAGCCCTGGGCACCTATGCAATCCTCAGGGTCCAGTGGGGACACAGCAACATCCCCTCACTCATGGTGCTCAGGGACTGTCAGGAGTGTTCCCAAGCTCTAGACCCACACTCCCATCTTGTGCCTATGATGTACAAACATGCTAAAAGCTCTGAGCCATGCATACTGCCACATGTCTGTAATCCCAGCACTCTGGGAGCCTGAGGCAGAAGGATTGGAAGTTAGAGCCCATCTTTGGAAATTTAGCAACTTAGGGAGATCATGTTAAAACGTAAGAATGAAGGAGTGTGGGAATGTAGCTCAGGTGAAGGCCCTGGGTTCTACCCCTAATTTTTTATTTATTTATTTATTTATTTATTTATTTATTTATGTGTGTTCAGCTCAGCCCACCAGGGGGCGGGGCTGGCTGGCATGTGGTGC
>NW_004524638.1:4681140-4687786 GCF_000260255.1 Octodon degus | reverse complement strand
TCAGCTCAGCCCACCAGGGGGCGGGGCTGGCTGGCATGTGGTGCTGGGGGATTGAACCGCGGTCCCTGTGCTTTGCTAAACTTGTTCTAAGTAGGTGCTTTAGACCACTGAGTCATCTCACCAGCCCCATCTACCCCTTATTTAGAAAAAAAGTAAAATAAGAACTCTCAACTTCATAATCAATGAAAGAAAAGCAATAAACACCAACTCAAAGTGGTGGGGAGGATCACAGAGGGTTGAATTAATTTCCCAAGGAAAATTATCCTAGACTGGGTGTCTTAGAGCCACAGAAATGTATTCACTCACAGATCTCGAGGCCCAAAGGCTGAAATCTAAGTATCCTGCTTCTTCCATAAGCTCTGGAGAGAAACCTCCCTTGCCCCTTCCAGGCTCTGGCGACTCTAACTTCCCTGGCCCATGGCTGCATGCTCCTTACTCGCATCTGCACAGGGCCCTCTTGCCTCGCTCTACCTCAATTCTCCCTCCTATTATCCACCTCTCTGTCCTTCAGTGCAGGCCCATGCATACAACATACGTGGATCTCAGTTCAAGGTCTTTACTTCCTTACATTTGCAAGGACCCTCTTCCAAATAAAGCCACCACCACGGCTGGCATGAACATGCCTTTTGAAGACCACTACTCAACCAGTTACAGGGAATGATGTGGGCAAAGTGCTTTTTGACAATGGATGACAGCTGTTTTGCTGTTGTCAGCACTGTCATTGTGATTCGATTACCCAGGCATTTCCAGCCTCTCGACAGTGCAGAGCCTACATGATTGCTTCAGCTCATAAAGGCTCCTACAGGCGACATCCCCTTCCTGCTTGGGGCTCTGGAGCCTCTCTTGGTGTCTCCCACCCCCTGAGCTTCTGAAAGCTACGTGCTCACAGGATGGTAACACTCTTCTCCCTCACCACCACCACACATTGAATCCCCCAATCCTGAGCCCCACCCAGTATTCTGAACCTAGACCCTAGATTCTAATTATATCTTTGGACCACTTAAAAGGCATGGACCACTGCCTCATGTAAGTCATGGGGCAGACCCGGTTCGGTTGGAGAAGCAGCAAGTGGTTTGAGGGGCATGGCCAGAGGACCAGGGCGGGGCTTAAGGGGCTGGACCAGAGAGACGTGACCCGTTAAAGTGGCGGCAAGCTCTCTGCCCCCCACTCCCCACCTTCCCCCACCCCAGGCCTGGTGGCCTCTCTTGGAGGTATGAAGAGGGTCATCCAGCGCCCCAGCCTCTCCTCCAGACCCTGTAGCATGGGGCAGCAGTGTTTGTGATTGGGGCCACCTTGGGCAGGGAGGAGATGTTTGGAGAAGACAAAGGCATTGACCCTGTCTCCTGAGCAAATAAGGCTCTGAGGTCTTGCTACGCAATCAAGGGTGCTTTAAACTGTGAAACTTCCAGTAACTGTGAACCAAATAAACCTTTCCTTCCCTAAGTTTGAGTGACAGGTATTTGTCCCAGCAACAAGAGAGTAATTAAGACAGATGGCTGAGGTCCGGTGTGGAAAAAAAAAAAACAGATGGGCAGTGGATCCAGGCCATTAATATTGGTTTGAAGCTTCTCATATAATTCCAGTAGGCAATCTTCATAGTCAAAGTCCCCTGAGACACAAGTATTAAGAATGGCATCACTGTGTCCCCAAGTATTTGAAATTTTCAAAGTCATGCGCAGACACCCTCCTATGGAGAAATCATAAAAATGGGCAGTGTTTCCTACAGAGTCCAAGAGAACAAATAGGTTTAAAGGAGAAAGCCTAGGCTGAGATCAGTTCTTGCCTCTTAATAAGCAGTGTAGCAAGGACTGTATCCGTCAATCTCTTTGATGCTCTGTTCCTATGTAACAGTGTGCAGTCCACAAGAGCGGCTAGTCAGAATACTCTCCCTTTCTCTTGCTCTTGAAATTTGCAAAAATATTTAAATCCCCCTGAGACACCAAAATGGTCTTTTCAAAAATGATTCCTTAGCCCTGGAAAGGGGTCAATTGCTTAGATTCTTTAACATGTGTTGAGTACATTACAGGCCATTTTGGAAATTCATTCACAGATGATTAAAATAGGGTGGGAGAAACTGTGGAGCAGACTTGACTGTGGCTTCGGGCCACTTGATGGTAACGTGGTTAGGTTATCACAGGCTACAACTCTCAGAAAGTTGGCCCCATTACAGGGCACCAATGCCAGGAGATGAGGACATTCCAAGTGGTAAGATCCTGAGGGAAATCCTCCCTGCTTTCCTGCCAAAGGAGAAAACCAAGAGGTTCTGTACCCAGAGGTTCTTTATAGTCTGCCTGGGAAGCCTCAGGTGGCTGTTCCTGGCCACCTGATAGTTCTCCATTACCTTCTGAAGTTGGTGGCAAACTCCTCTTATTTTCAGATGATGGGTGGGGAGCCCAAGCCCACCAGGCTAGGAAACAAAGAATTCAGCTCTGGAAAGAGTCCAAATACTGCTCCGTGGACTCTGCATGCCAAACTCACCCACAAAGCTCTGCCTCCCGTTTGCCTTCTAATAGCACTTTGTGGATGGTCTATTGCAGTCCACCCCAACAATACGGCAAAGACAGAGGTGTCTTTCACTCATCTCTTCTTCCCATCTCCTCACCTTACCCAGCCTCAATAAAATGTCCGTAGTCCTGCTATGTGCCAGATACCATGCTTTAGCCCAGCCCTGTAAATGCTTGTGACCTAGTGCATAGAAGACAAGCCACCAAATAGCACCCACATGAGTGAACTGGTACGTAGATTACATGTCAGCAAAATCGCCACAGACCACGGTGTTCTCAGCTGTCCTGAGCAAAGTACATAACTCTTACAGCATCAGTGCTGAGTCTTCGAACTCACTTAGCTCACTGGATCCACAACTGATGTGCTGCTCGCGCTGGCAAGCACTCGTCAAGCCTGGCCTTCCACCCAAAATGCCGTAGCTCTTCTATGATTCCCTCTTACCCTACAATAATACCCAATGGGAAGACCATGACAAACAAGGGACAATGTGACCTGGCCCCTGGCTGCCCTCATTCCCCACTGCCTTGACAATCTGTTCATTGTACCCAGCCACACTGGTCCTCTCTTCAGTTGTGAGCCAGCAGACCTCTGAGACTTCATTTCTAGTGCCCATCCTGATCACTTGGGCCTCAGAATTATCCCCTCAAAGCACAATCTCTGACCACCCAATTAAGTACAACCTATTACATACACACACTTGTATGAGAACACGCATACATGTATGAATATAACACAGTTGTTCTTTTATAGTTTCTTTTATTCTACTTATGACACTCATTTCTAGTTATAACTGTCTTTAGAATGTACTTGCTCACATGTTTGTTGTTTGTCTCTACCACTAGAATGGAAATTTTATCAAGGTAATAACCTTGTGTCTTCTTCACTACAGCATGCGTGAGTCTAGCACATACTGAGTACAAATTGAAGCATGCATTAGTCAGTAGGTCTGCTATGGTTTGTGTCTAGATGTCCCCCAAGCTTCATGCAGTCATGGGGTGAGCGTCTAGAGATGTTGATTGACTCATGGTCCAATGCTGGGATTATGGAGTGAGTGCCGCACCCACCCTGGGGCGTTAGCCTGCGTACAGTATAAGAGAAGGCGGGAGGCCTTCACGCTCTGCTCTTCCCCTTTGCTCTTGCTGTTTTGCTGATTTCTGCCACCGTGAACTCTTGAATCTGCCATGTGCCACTCTACCTTGGAGCCAGCTGAGTATGGACTGAAACCTCCAGAAATTCTGAACTAAATAAACCCTTTCTTCCCTAATTGAGGGTGTCAGGGATTTTTGTCCCAGCAATGAGAGAAAAGTAACCAACACAAGATCATTCACTGAACCAGTAGAGAAGTCCGCGCGGCTCTAGGCTCACATTGCTCGTGAAGGACGATGAATCTTGCACCCTTCTTAGGCCATCCCATTCCATCAGTGGTTGCTTGAGATTGTTAGAACACTTTCCAGATATGAGTTGATTCCTGCCCCCTCACTTCTTGCCATTACCCCTACTTCCACTCCCTCCCGCTGCCCCAAAGCAGACAGATCTTCCTGCCATACAGCAGTCCTTCAAGTGTTTGAAGATGGCGACATCTCCTCGCAGCCTTCTATTGTCTAGGGGCATGGCTTCCTGGTTATAATGTCAAGAAACAAGGTTGTATTTGCTTTTGATGGGATGGTGCCCATAAAACACTTCAGCTTCCCGAATCTGGAAATGGCCTGTGTTCTTATTTTGTAGAACAGCTGCCAACATACTGCCTGGGTGAGGCCTTAACCTGAATTTGCCCCATCTCTGAGCTGTCCCTAGAAAGAGCCAAGTGTCGTCTTTACAGATCTTGAGAAACATGCTCCTAGCCACATCAATTCTTTTATTAGTAGTACATGCCTACAGGACACAAAGTTTGCATTCCTTTTGTGGAGTTGGTACTCAGACATGACACATCTGAATTCTATTCACAAGGGGCTAAGTAGATAGACAGCAGCATGAGCTACAAGGAGAAAAAAGATTTGAAACTAGACAGAAAATATCAGTTGGTAGGTCTTGTTGGGCACATGTGCTATTTGGGAAGGGTGACTGGGGGAGGCTGAAGGGGAAACAGGTAAAATCTTAAAGAAGAAAAAGTCCATAGTCTTTCTATTACACCTACACTGCAGTGGGCAGCTGTAGGGACCTCCTCACCCTGTACCTCTATTGTTTGATTTTTCTCTCATAACCTCTCTTAAGAATTGAAAGAGGATGAAGTAAAGAATTCAGATGTGTCATGTCTGAGTACCAACCCCATAAAAGGAATGCAAACTTTGTGTCCTGTAGGCATGTACTACTAATAAAAGAATTGATGTGGCTAGGAGCATATTTCTCAGGATCTGTAAAGACGACACTTGGCTCTTTCCTAGGGACAGCTCAGAGATGGGGCAAATGCAGGTTAAGGCCCCACCCAGGCAGTATGTTGGTAGCTGGTCCTCTCCCAAGTAGGACCTGTGTTCACAAGGACAGCTCCTTGTCTCTTTTATATAGCGTTGCATTCCCAGTGTAAGATGGTACCTGGAATAATGTAGGAACTTAATAGTCAATGAGAGAATGAATGAAAGAAGAAATGAATGGTTGGATTCCAGACATGCTCCATGGCCTGCCTGTACCTCAGTTTCCTCATTTGTAGAATCAAAGTTAGGGGGAGCAGAGGGAATAATTCCCTCCTCACCAGAGTATTGTGCAGATCAAATCAGACAGTGTCACCTGCTAGGACCTCATGAAATACTCCTGGTTATTGTGTCAAATACCTCCACAGAGCTGGCCCCATCAGCAGAAAAAGCCATTGGCTATCCCTTGGGTGTGATTTCAAGGGCCCAATTACCCCCCCCCCGGACTTTCCCTTATTGTTTTACTGACTGAAAATGCCACCATTAGACATTCCTTTCAGTTAAGGAATCCCATTCCCTCTGAAACAGGCAGCTTCCCGCCCTTTGAAGACAGGAGGTAGAGATAATGGAGGAGATAGTTTACTTTCTCCTCAGCCCAGCTGCTTTGCCTTCAGCCCTGAATCTTGCTAACTTTTACAACACGTCAGATGCATGAGCCTGGATTACTTTCGCCGCCAGCTATTTTTAAGGCAGAGGATAGGCTTTGCTATGGTGGATCTGTCTTTGCAACCTGGCTTAGAACTTTGGAGACATTTCCATCCGGCTTTTCATTGTGTCGCAACACACATTCCAGAGCAGAGGAACTCCACCTTGTGTTTCCTGTCTCATTCTTGCGGAAAAAGAAAGCTGTACTCTAAATATGAGACCCCCAGGCAGGGCCTTGCCCCAGACGGGTCCAGCAGGATTAGCACCGTCTGAAAGCAGAGGTGGGATATCCCTCGCATCTTTAGGAGTGGCCGGAGGAAGGAAGCGTGCAAGACACATTATACCAGCTCCCCAGGATGGTCCCTGCACTCCCGGCCAGCAGATTCCAACCACGATGCAGTCCGTCCGCACAAATCCAGTCACTGATTTAACAAGCAGGGATCCTGCTCCTGCTCCAAGCTGGGAGCACGTGTGGTCGTTGTCCTACAAGACCAATAGTCAAGGAAAAGAAGCAGAAAATAGCAAGCCATGCTCAAAGTGACACACAGCAGTGGAGGCAGGACCTGTACCCAGGGCATGAAGAAACTCACAGGAGGAAACAGAGAGGGAACATGTCATCAGTTCTAGGAAGATCTGCAAATGATTTCTGAAAACAGAATAAACTGAGTCTTAAGGAAGATATGTGAATCAGCCCAGGAAAAAAAAGAGGCAGGGCCCTGAAAACCGAGGGAAAACAGGATGCCCCAAATGGAAGTGGAGTGTCTTCCAATGTGGGCAGAGTTTGTGCTCTGAATCAGAAACAGTAAGCAAGAAGGGCCCAGGGAGTCCAAGGGGTCACACGCTGAACACATAGCAGGGTAGCTGAGGGGTTTGAGCCACATCCCTTGTATCACAAAGAGGGAGACACGAAAGGGATGGAGGCCTGATGAGGGTTGCGTTGATAAATCTCTGCCGCGCTGGTCCAGAAGACAGTCCAGAGGACGGATGTTCAGGGGAAGAGGGGTAAGCAATTCAAGTCTATGGTGAACCCCACCTAAGTGACAATGACATGTGGAAGAAGATAGAGGAGGCCATTAAGAGAAAGCTGAGAC
>NW_004524638.1:4642529-4680965 GCF_000260255.1 Octodon degus | reverse complement strand
TATATATATATCCAGGCAGCGCAGGCACACAGTAGGTCCTCAACCTAAGATAGCCTCTGTGGCTATCAGTGCTAAGGAAGAGCCAGTCATCCGCTTCTGCAAAGTACTGTACACTGGTCCTGGCTTCCCAAGACTGTAAGACTCAGGACCTCAAATCTCCTACTCAACAGGGTGGACAAACTGAAAGATAGAGTCTTTGTCTCAATAAGAAGGAAAACCAGCAGAAGCCTGCAGGACTGTCCACTCACAGGTATCTGGTGAGTCTATTCTGCATGTTAAGCCTTGCTTAGCCCCAGCTCCAACTCTAAGAGTAGGAGTGCAGCTCCTGACCTTGAGAAGTTTCCCAATTTGTTGAGGAAATAAATTAAAAACACATGAAACCATTAAAGAACAATACTTCTTTTCAAGCCTTATCACAGTGGACTCCTTTACAGCCTTTGTCCCTAGTGACCTTGTCCCTCCTTCCTGGAACGCACCTCACCATTGCCTGCCAGGGCCCCTCCCTCTATGCAGAAAGAGTTTGGTTTCGTTCTCTTTCCTTGGCTTTTCCTTCTATCTTCAGCTGTCAGGGTTTCCCACAGTCCTATGTTCATCATAAACTTGAATTGCTCACCACTCCTCCACTCACTGCATCCACACTTCCTCCAAAACCACATCCAACTCCGTGGCTTCAGCTACGCGGTCCTCTCAGTAGTGGGTTTAGAACTGAAATGCTGTGTCAGTTGTTCCTGTCTCAGGAAACAACTCCTGGGCTTCCTGCCTGCAGGTCAGATGTAACATTCTTCAGGCAAACCCACTGTTCATGCCCACCTCTCACCCTCCTTCAGACCAAACCCAAGCGAGGGCTGTCACTATGCACTTGGCTTCCTGAGTTCTGTTGTTTGAAGCACAAGTGATTAACTAGGCTGTCTGGCTTCAGGTCTCTGTTCTCCATTTGTTCTGTGATCTGCAAGCTACTGTACATCACTACAAAGTGGAAACACCTATGAAATGCGAACTTTCATTGTTACCTTAGTGAGTTGTTGGAAAGATTGAGTTAATACTACACAGATACTGCACCAAATGGTATCTGGCCCACAGCGAGTGATCGATGCATAAGCGTTTGCAATTAGAATTCTCGCTTTTAATTCCTCTGGCCCTTTGAAACCTCTGCAAAATAATTTGATGTCAACCCCAACAAACTCATCCGGTTCAGATTCTCATTTCTCCATTCTCATTGCTGCAGCCTGGGCCCGACCTTTATTATCTATGGCAGAATTCTCAAAGGAGCCAGCCCCGTTCCATACCTGCCCAGTGCTGGGCTGAGGCCCAGGGCTCATGAGGGGGCACAGCGCAGAGCAGACCTTCCACCCCTCAGAGGCTCTGGGCCAGGCCCTACCATCCACCCTTGGTCAGCACATTCCACGGCCTTACTACTGTCTTCCTGATCTGCTTCCCTGCCTTCTTCCTTATTTCCTGATTCTCCATGACAAAGACAGGTGCTAGAAAGAAAGCAGTCCACCCTCCTGGCTCCTCACTGGCCCTCCTTCAGGGTCCCCTCCTCTGGTGATAAGGTGAGAACATTCATGCCACAGATAAGACCCCTGATCTGGCTCCTGGGCCTCCACCCCTCTGGCTCAGCTTTGAAGTTCCCCAAACCCTTCCTATGTGAGTTGATTATGTTATCTTCATGGCCAAGGTGAGGGAGCAGAGAATGACTTTATGGCTTCCTGTAAAGGCCCTCTCCAAAGCCAGCATTTCTTATAATTGGAGGGGAGGGGTGATTTGGAAGGGAGGTCTGGGCTTCCCAGAAATCAGAGCTTCAGTAAACTACAGATGCTCCATGCAGGCTTACAGCAGTTTCTCAACGAGAGATGTTCTTGTCCCCGTGAGACATTTGGCCAAATCTGGAAGTGTCTCTACTTGTCACACTTGGTGGTGAGGGCTGCAGAGATAGCCCTAGATGCCCTACCTGTACATAGGAGTTCTGACAACAAAGAATAGCTCACTCTGCCCACCCATTGTACTGAAGTGCAGAGTCTTTCATTTGGACAATGAGGGAAAAGGAAAGAAGAGCGATACTTCTACACTATGAAGGGTGGGGTGCCATGACCTCTTTGGCCCACGACCTTTTAATTTGCAAGCATCTACACTCCCATGAGAGCCGAAACTCCACCATGGTTCTAAACAGTGTAAAGGAAAAGTAAGATCTGTTCATTGTCACTTCTATGGGAGCTGGCAAATATGTCTGGGAGAGAATCCACTCATGGTGCCAGGGGAGCTTTGTCATTCCTGCCTCTACCTCTAGACTGCCATCTGTGCCTGGCACAGGTACCTTGTTTGGGCTCTCTGCAGAAGGAGAAGAGGGACTGAGGCCACTCCAGGACACACAGGTGCTCTCGGTCTTTGGCGAGGAGGGTGCTGCCCACAGTGAGGGCTGGAGGACTTCAGAGGGAGAAGGATGAGGGCTGGAGGGTGCACACAGGCCCCGCAAATGTGCGCATCTGGACTGGACACACCAGAGCAAGCAGTGGTGTGGAGCGATGAATCAGGTGGGAAGAGGATTCTGGGAGCAGTGCACAAGCGAAGCCTGCACAGGACGTGCTGTGTGCCCAGCACAGGGCAGCTGGCCCTAAGCACCATGCCTGGTGCACAGGAGCTGGCTCTGAGCACCAGCTCCTTCCTCTCAAGAACAACTTGGCTGTGCCCATAGAGCTTACTAGACATGAATGCAGACCTGGCTTCCTGGAAGACTCTACAACTTCAGGCTTGTAGGTACCTGAAGCCTTTGGGAACACTCAGAGTCCAGAAGCTGGGAGAGGCCTCCACAGGAGACAAGGACATGCCAAGTGTCACCGTGAAGACCCCTTCACTACACAATGTCCTCAGGACTTTACCCTTATTTGTATTATCAGTTCATTAGGAAACCATGCAAAGACATAATTTAAGAGACTCACAAAGTAGAAGTAAATTTATTTCAGCCACACACTGTGTCCATGTGCATTTTTCTTTTCCTTTTCCTTTCCTTTAATAAGCTTTGTAACTTTTTAATGTATTCGGTTGTTACGAGGTCTCACGGTGCAGCTCAGACTCACAGTGGTCCTCCTGTTTTCAGCCTCCCCAGCGCTGGAATTGCAGGCGTGCACCACCACGTCCAGGGCTCAAGGAGTGCATGGTGCTTCAGACTGAACCGTGGTCCCCACACTTGCCTAAACTAGCCCAAGCTGGTGCTCCTAGTCGGCTGAGCTATCTTGCCAGCCCCCAACCTTTTTATTTAGAGCAGTCAAGTTTGCAGTAAAATGACGTAGAAAGCACAGAGATTTTTCACCTCTCCACAAACCCCACACATGCGTAGGGGAGCCTTTGCCGAGGCAGTTGTCATGACTGAGCTGTGCTGGTGCACTGTCACCTGTCATCTGGCATTTACACTAGGGCTTCTTCTTGTACATTCTGGGAGTGTGACAAATATGTTTGACACATACCCACCATAACAGCATCATGGAAAACAGTCTTACTGATCTAAAACCCTCCTTTCTCGTCTACTTACCTATTCCTCCCCCATGCCCCTTGACAAATGTTCGCACTGTCTCCACAGTTGTGTCTTTTCCCGAATGTCATATGGTTGCGGGGTCATACAACACACAGCCTTTTCAGACTGGCTTCTTTCACTTATAATGTGTGCTTAAATCTTTACTACATCTTTCCATGACCTGATAGCTCATTGCTTGTGTGACTGAATGATTCCATGTCTGGATAGACCACCAACGGAAGAGCATCTTGGGTGTTTCCATGTTCAGGCCAGCAAAAATAATTATGAATAAGCCTAAACATCCATGGTGTCCATGTGTAGGTTTTTGAGCAGAAGGAAGTGTTCACTCATATGGGGAGAAATGCTCACCTATGTTTGAGATCCCCTGTGCTGTGGTTCCTCAGCTAGGTTCAGGGAAGGAAGAGATGGCTTGGGTCCCTGGAGAGACTGCCCCAAAGTTGCCCTAAAAGAGAAAAATGGGATCTGGGGCCAGGCTCGCAGGCACATGTCCACAGAGCTAGCACTCTGGGAGGCTGAGGCAGGGGTAATGCAACTTTGAACCCCGTCAGGGTAGTCTATCAAGTCCCCGTCTCAAAAAGTTAATGGACTGGGCATACAGCTTAGTGTAAAAGCCTTGGATTCAATTTCCAGTATATGGGGAGGAAGGAATAATAGCCAGATAAAGATATAATTATCGTGTCGCAAATCATGGGAACTAGGTTTCAAAACAAAGCGAGTTCTCGATGCTCAGGGCCTACAGTTGTTCACGGACAGGCCGCTGCCCACCTGCGGGCTGCCACTGTTGTACTCCATCACTCTGTCTTGTAGCTTTGTCTGAAAGTCCATTTCAAGATGAGCGCCCTGGCAGGGGGACCGGTTCCTTCCTGCCATTCACTGTGGTCAAGGAAATCACATCGTTTCTCCCAGCATTTAGTCGCAGCAGGACTTTGCTAGCTCTGAGTCTGTAAAACACGATGCAGCCCTGAAGCCAGCTTCAGGCACTGATGTTACAGACTCTTTGGAATAGTTAGGATAGCCATACAGTTACCTTCTCTTAATTCAATGACAAGAAAGATTTGTACTAATAGTGTTTAGACAAGATACCATGTCTGCATTTTGTACTATGAATAACGACTACAAAGACAACAATATGCAATGTATTAATTATTGTAACTGTCCTACTAACCTGTTTTAAAACTGTCTCATTGCTATTTGTTTCTCAATAAAATTCATTTTCAAAAAGAGCTGTCACACCAAATGTCATCCTAGGAGCTGGCTACAGTGGTGACCAAGGAAGCTCACAACACAGATTTCCTCCACGCTCAGTCTCCTTCAGATATGGATCAATATCTCTGAGTCTCAATTTCCTCACCAGCAAAATGCAATGATTTTAAAGTAACTGCCTTAACGGATGACCTGACATTTGTATGTCTCTCAGCCCAATGCCTGGAACCGAGTGAATGCACAATAGAAAGTAGCCGCTGGTGTTCACAGGCCAAACCAGGGCCCTAGAGAAGAGGATGATGAGGTCTTCCCAAGTCAGTGATGGCAAGAGGAAAAGCAGAAGCTTTGGTCTGGATGCTGGTACCTGTCCACAGATGCCCTCCCTCCCCCCAGCTTCCACATACTGACCCCCAAGAGAAACTAGGAATACACCTTCTTCCTTATGCCCCTCTCCTCTGTTTGCAGCGCACTCAGCAGTTGCGATGTCCCAATTGCGCACCAGCTCCCACTTATCGTGGGCACACTGTAGTGGCTGGGAAACCTGAGGCCACTTAACTGTCATTCCAAATCCTCAGCCTCCCTCTACCAACCTCTCAACTTCAGCAATTAAAGGGAGGCCTACAAAGGGTTTGATTTAGCTGTGAGTATGTGTACCTTTTAACCTTTCCAATTGTGTTTTAAATTCAGTGTTTTTCAAGAAGAAACAAAAAAAGACCTTGTATTGATCCTTCGGCATCTCCCAAGGTCTCTGCCAATGGAGCACTCTGTTCTTCACCAGATGAAGGCTGCCCCTCTTCACTTGGGAGATGCAGGCCCATACAGAAGACATACTTTGTGTGTTCTGAATGGCTGTGAAGGTCATGAGGAATCAATGGAGCTTTCATAAAGCTTCTGGGCTGCCTTTGTCTTGGAGGTAATGTCCCTAGAGATGGGGATGTCAGTCATTAGTCCAGCAAAAGGCTCAAGCAGAGGCAGCACCTGGTCCAGGTACCTTAAAAAGATAGTGGGGAGACCTGGAAGGTCCTAGGAGAGGAGTGTTCATCATGGCAGTTGACAGTCAGGACAGTGTGCAGAGGAATAAGACCCAGGCTGTGTGCACTAGAGGAGAGCGAGGCACACTGTCAGCATTTCCCAAGAGGAAAGCGTCGGGGAACATGGCAGTGAGTCCTTGGGGGTGTGTGGAATTGCAGGAATTCTTTACCTCCTGACACCTAAAGAGGAGAGAGGAAACTAGAAAACGCTCCAAGCCAGTCAGTAACAACCCCATCTTCCTGTCTCTAATGGCCTTTGTCAGCTTTGAAATTTCTCTTCTGCCTCCAGGGCCCATCTAAATTCCTCTACCTGACTTGCAAAATCCTTCACAATCTGTGCCCGATCTAAGGAACATATTTTAATTACACAATCAGGGATCAAGATTTCCCTGTGCATCCGGGAGATATCAGGCTTGAGGAACAGCCTCGTGTCTAATCCATCTGAATGTTTGGGCAAGTTCTATAGTGCAGATCTGTGAGGTGGGTCTGTTATTCACTGGTCTTTAGTGTTCGTGGGGTGGTAAACATGGAACCGGGACTTGTGAATGAATCTACTTCCCAAGTTCTAATTAAACACTGTGCTCCTGCCACACAGCTGCACTTGCCCCCTTTCTCCTCCTCAGAACATCCTTACCACATCACCTGCAGTGCTCTTTGCATCTCATTTGCATGTTCGAACATTTCTAACCAAAGTCTTCTGTGCTTCCAGGTTGTGCACCTCTGTGTTCAGAGGCTGCTCATGCCTTGTTTATTAAAAACTCATCAGGAGGGGCAACCCGATCAGGCCCCCCTTCTGTCCTCTCTGAGACAGAAGCTTTCTTTCCCAATAACTATTCTACTCAAAAAAAAAAAAAAAAAAAAAAAAAAAAAAAAAAAAAAAAAAAAAAACACCTCATCAGGAAACTCTGCAGAGGAAGGATTTTCTCAGATGATCTTTGTCTTCCTTAAGGGAATTTTAAGTAGCTGTTGTCAATTTCACTTCTACCTTATCTTCTCCCACCACAAATTTAACTTAACTTTACATGGGCCTGGAATTTTTTTTATCTGGTAGTTCTATAGCTGGTAAACAAAACCTAAGAGGGATGGATGGATGGATGGATGGATGGATGGATGGATGGATGGATGGATGGATGGATGGGCTAGGCCAGGAGACATGGAGAATACATGCAACTCCCAACCTGCTAGATGGCAGATAAACTGAGCTCATGTTCACCAAAATCAAAAAATGAATTATAAGGAACAATGTAGGTCAAGAGTAGAGAAAATTTATTGAAAGAGACAAATCATCTCTTTCTCCTGAAATGAAGCTTTACGGGCAAAAACCCAAAGTGGATACAAAATCACGTGATGGTTACAACCTAGGACAAAACTATGATCAACAAGGACCATTTTAGGAAAAGATGAATCAGGAGGTCCTGATCACCCACCTGCGTAACTGATGTCTAGTAGACTGCATTGACCAGGTGACGCCAATTACAGAGTACTGTTTGTCCCTCAGGGAGGCAGGGAGGCCTGGTCATTCCATCTTTATCTTGCGCCCTGGCCTCCAACACATGCGCCCCAGCCACAGTTGTGATGCCTTCTCATCTTCCACAATGACTCCCTCAAGGGCCTCACCCTGTCTGACCGCCTATTTCTGCCTAACTTACTGTCTGTTATAGTTTGGGGTCTTGGGAGTTTTGAAAGGGGAACAGGACTTCCTCTTTTCTGGCTGGAAACATGGAGGGTGTAGAAGAGGAAAAAGAAGGCTCCTGCTATGTGAGAAACCTTTAAGAAAAAGCGAAGACATTTCGCAGAGTTAAAGATAAAACGCCTGAGAAAGAAGTTTGCCCAGAAGATGCTTCACAAGGTGAGAAGGAAGCTCATCTATGAAAAATCCAGGCACTGTCATAAAGAGTACAGACAGATGTACAGAAATGAGATCTGAATATCTAGGATGGCACAAAAAAAGCTGGCAACTTCTATGTCCCTACAGAGCCCAAACTGTCATTTGTCATCTGGATCAGGGGTATCAATGGTGTGAGTCCAAAGGTCCGCAAGGTGTTGCAACTTCTTCGCCTTCACCAAATCTTCAATGGTACCTTTGTTAAGCTCAACAAGGCTTCAATTAACATGCTGAGAATTGTGGAGCCATATATTGCACGGAGGCACCCAGACCTGAAGTCAGTAAATGAACTAATATACAAGTATATAGTCAATAAGAAGAGAATTTCCTTGATAGATAATTCATTGATTGCTTGATCTCTTGGTAAATATGGCATCATCTGCATTGAGGATCTGATTCATGAGATCTGCACTGTTGGAAAATGCTTCAAAGAGGCAAATAACTTTCTGTGACTATTCAAATTATCATGTCCACAAGGTGGGATGAAGAAAAAGACCACCCATTCTGTGGAAGGTAAAGATGCTAGAAATTGGGAAGACTAGATCAACAGGCTTATTAGAAGGATGAACCAAGGTATCTACCATGATGTTTTTATGATCTGGCCATTAATAAAATATCTGCTTCAAGAGAAGGAAAGAAAGAAGAAAGAAAGAAAGAAAGAAAGAAAGAAAGAAAGAAAGAAAGAAAGAAAGAAAGAAAGAAAGAATACAATACAGGACACATACTTATAAGATTATTTTATAATGAATCATGCAAAAAATCATATACAGAGTACAGGAAGTCTGCCCACACATTAGACTCTGTCCTGCATGAGTCTAGCTGAAGACCTAAAGTTAGTTAGTAAGAGAGCCTCCAACAAGTCCGACTGGAGGCCTAGAGCCCATGACCATGTCTCATGCAGGTCTGCTTCACAGATCTGCGCTGGGAATGGCAAAAGGTCAGTGGTGGAAGCTAGAAAGTCTGTGCCAGTGGGATGAAGGATCTATGCTGTTGGGCTGAGGGACCTGAATTGGAGCCAGGAAGTGATGTTCAAGGTAAAGACCAGAGCTCCCTTGGTAAACATCACAGCCATCCTCAGCAATAGTGAGGTCCTGAGCTCCTCCAACAATAAGGACAGGCCAGTTCCCATCACAAAAGCCAACATGACACGCTTCTCCAGGAGACTGCACTGTGCACCATCTTCTCCTCTGGAACCAGAAAGTAATGCTCAAAGTGAGGACAGAGCTCCCCCAAAGTGAACCACAGCCATTCTCAGTGACAACAAGGTGCCAAGTCCTTTGACTATGGGAACAGCTGAGTTCATCAGGAAAGCCAGCATGACAAGCACATCCAAGAGAACCAACAGCTCCTTACAGTCTCTCAGCTGCTTCCAAGCAGTTTCCAAACAGCTTTACCAGCCCGCAACAGCCTCCCTCTTCTTCGCCAGGTCTGCCTCTTATGCTGCTGGCAACAATCCTCTCAAATCCAGCACCATACTGATGCAGTTCAGCTGGCTATAACCAGTTGAGTATTAGGTGTCAATCCGCCACACAATGGAGACAGATAGATGATAGATAGATAGATGATAGATAGATAGATAGATAGATAGATAGATAGATAGATGATAGATAGATAGATATAGATAGATGATGATGATAGATAGATAGATAGATAGATAGATAGATAGATAGATAGATAGATACTATATATCTGGGGGAGCAGCGATACACCACACCCCAAAGTCAGAGTATGTTTGATCAGTAATGAAGCTTCCAAAAATCCTTGCTCCCCTAATTTGCAGGACATCCTCTTCCAGCACACATGAGGAGGACCTTTTAGAGTGTAGGCCAAAGAAGGGGAGACGAGGGTTTTCTCCCTCCCTTCTCTAAAGCCCTCTCAGATGAGGGAAGTCTAGCTGCTTTAGAAACACCCCTCAAATGATATCGGCTTAACACAAAATAAGCGTATGTTCCCTCCCGTGTAACAATTCACAATGCACACATTCATGGGGCAGCTATCCATATGTAACTCAGGGACCCAAGCATTTTCCCTAAGGAGGCTCCAGGGCCTCCCATCCCACGTACTCAGGCAGCACACAGGACACAAGGGTGAAAAGAGAAGCACAGAGGCTTCTCTGGGCCAGACCTGGGGGCAGGGTCCATGGCTTGTGCTAGTATTCTTCAGCCAGAATCAGAACCGGGTCATACCTGACTCCTGGAGACAGCAACGCAAGCACTAAGCTCAGTGGTCATGAAGAAAAGGAATATATATTTCCCTGAATACAGAGCATATTGGTCACAAGGGCCTGCTGCTCCGTGCAGGGCCTTTGGTTCTTACAGTGGTTCCGTGACAGCCTGCCAAGTACTCTGAGCAGCTGCAGGGAAGGCCAGACTGGCCCAGCCAGGATTCTGGCAAGTAAGATCAGGGTCAAAGTTAAGACTCCATAAGCCTGGAACAAAAGCAAATCAGAAGCCCCAGGAGTCAAAGGAAAAGTCAAGCCAAAAGCTACTGGATGAAGAAAGCTGAAATTTGATTCCCCAAAAGACCAAAATCCAAAGACAGAAATCAAAGTTGAATTGCAAAGCCAGAAAAATTAAGAGGGAAAAGAAATGGAGAATTGGGAAAAGAAACTAGAGCAGTTCAGAGGGGAATATGGAGCAGGACTCCAGGGCAACTGACCCAAATCCTATGGGGCATCATTAGGAGGGGCCAGGGTGGGTAGAGTGTGCACACGGGTCAGACTGCCCTAAAGAGGTAAAAGCAAAGACTTCCTAGAAAAGTGAAAAAAGGAGCTCACAGTTGACTGTTGTTCTGCAAAAATACATGGGTTGAAGTCCTAACCCCCAATACTGAGAATGTGAACTCGTTTGGAAATCGGGGTATTGCTGATGCAATTAGCTCATGTCAGATGAGGTCATCAAGGAGAAAGGTGAGTGCCTAGCATGATACGACTGATATCTTCATTAAGAACCCAAAGAAATGTAGGAACAAACATGTTCACAGGGGGATGTCACGCAAAGTTGACCTGGGGCGATGAACACAGAAGTTAAGGAGCACCAGGGATTGACAGCAAGGCACAAAAGTTAGTCACAAGGCTAACTTTTGGACTAAGTACCTCTGAAGGGCTAAGTCAGCAAAACCTTGGTCTTGGTCTTCTGTCTTCCAGAGCTGGGAGAAAATTAATTCCTATTGTCACAAGCCCCCCAGTTTTCAGGACATTGTTCTAGCAGCCCTAACTATCAGATACTTCACAATGCTGCAGAAAAGCAGGGTAGTGCTGACAGGCAGGACCTTCGTCAGAGGAAGACACCATCTCCGCCACCCTGAAGCAGGTAGCAGACAAGAAAAAAGGCTAGAGAAGAGAGAAATTCGGCACTACCTACAGCCCTGGGCTACGGCATCTACACACATGCTCAGCTCCATCATACGCCATGCCTGCAGGTCTTCCACCATCCGGTGAATGGGACAGGAAAGCACAGCCAGCTCCTTGCTCTCGTGGACCCAGGCGTGTCCCTTACTGGAGGAAATGTGCTACATTCATGAATGTTCCCATCTGTGCCTTTGAGTCAGCCATAGTTATCAAGAAACACAAGAGGAAAGCAGGGTGAGCACCAAGGTAATTCAGAAGACAAATGGTTGCATGTGACCAGGTGGAAGGCGTGGGAAATTGGCCCAGGTCTTAAAGACTGAGTCCATTTATGGAATACAGAGGAGAGAGATAAGTGTCCCATAATGCTCCTCCATGCTAAGAGCACTTTCCTTCTACATCTCTGCTATGACCAGAGCCCATGTGATGGACTAGCTGCAGGCCCAGGTGTGAGGAGCCCACAGCCCCACTGTGCTCCTAGCAGGCAAGATCATGCCCTGTCCTTGGATGAAACCTTGCACAAACCAATGAGTTTTCTAATCACTCTTAGTTAATAAAGGTCATTGTGCCAGTATATCTTTCCCATTCAAATACTGAAATGCCCTTGATAATTAGTCTGCACTCCAAATTAGATTTCAAGGTCACTCTTCTCCCCTGCAACTTGCTAAGTGGTTTCCGCCCCTCTGGAGGTCAAGAAAGGGAGGAATGAAGTTGGGGTGCATGAAGGATTTTGTTTACCTGGTGCTACTATCAACTGGCTTTGTACTCCTCAATCTTGGCATATACTCAAAGCTGACTCTTTTTCTTGTGAGTCTTTTGGAGATCCTACTCAAGTGCTGGGGAACTCCAGCTCACTACTGCCAGTTTACTCCTACTTCACCCAAGAATATAGTCAGAGCTCCATCTGATACTTATGTCCAGCTCTAGAGAGTCCACTTACAGTCCTATGTGTGTCCCCTGGAAAGAGTCACACTTCCTTATCCCTAGCCAATCCCCGAAGCTCAGGCTACCCAGTAAGACACCTCTCCTTTGGATAATCCTTCAGCAGCAGGCCCAACCAGATCTCATTCCTAAAGGGAGCAGCAGTCTCAAGCCTACTACAGTCTGTAGCTTCCAGGACTACACTGCAGTCTCTAGAAGTCTGTCTTGGTAGACAGGAAGAGAGCCAGGTATCCAGGCCTCTTCTTCAGAATAGAAGTTAGCTCAGCACAAAGTAGTCTCTGCCCAGAACTCTTCTTCTTTCCCAGTCATCTCTCTTTTCAGCACTTTCATATCCTGATATGCATAAGGCCCTTAAGAGATAGCAGACTACTCCTACCACAGGACAATAGAGAATGTGGCCATCTGTTGTCTCAGGGTGTCAGCCAAAAAGCTTCTATGTTCAGATCCTTTTATACAGCTATTGTTCTGTGACCTCCACAAGAGCAAAGTCCCTTTTTTTTCCATCTCTGTAGTGCAGCCCCAGACACAGTGTGCAGGAGTCATTGTTTGAATGAAAGAACTGACAGCTAATGCAGGAATGCACAAAGTATGCCACTCAAACATTAAAGACCTCGGTGGCTGAAGCAGAGTATTTATTTAAGGAAGGGCCTGGACTTCAGTAGGGAAGAAGGAATCTGAGCTATTTGGAGCAGTGAAAGCTCCAGAGACTAAGAAGTCAGTATAAAAAGCCTAGGTTTCAGGAAAAGATAGATCCAGGTAAACAATTAATTTTGCCCTGAATATTATCTGGGCACTGAAGGCAATTACTGGAACTCTTACTCCCACTCCAACTCTTACTCTTACTCCACATTCTATCTGATAAGATTGATATTAAATTTATTTGAGAAGATCTCAATGAAGGATTATCGCAGACTGAGGTAACAATAATCATTGTTAAATCATCTTGTAGCAAAACCTGAGTCAGACTGATGCATAGGAGAGAGTTAGATTGTGTTAAAATGTTTTGTTTCATTTAATTCCTACACTAGGCCCACACATTAGGGAGCAAGCAAGCCTGATTCTACAATCTATGTAAGGAATTAAAGCTAAGTGCTTAGCTCAGAGCCCTAAAGCTAGTGAGAAGCAGAAGTGGGATTTGAACTCAAAGGCCTCTGAAGAGACCAGAGTCCTAACCTCCTCAGGCATCATCAATGAAAGATTATTGAATATCTCTCATTAACAGGCTATAGGAAAAAAGAAATTGTACTGGATCCCAAGCTTGCTTTAGTCTCATGCTAAAACAAATTGTGATTTTTCTCTTCTTGATTAGAAATAAATCAGTGATTTGGAGAACAAAAGATTGGCTGAACATCTCAAAGGGAAGAAGAACATGTTGCTACCATGATGGCCTGTGAGGGAGGTCAGGGGATGGAATGTGTGAGGATGCCGGGAAATCTGGAGGTCACCGAACACGGGCACATGATAGGTGTTGAGAGGATCTGAGGGAGCAGGATAGTTCTCCTGAAAGCTGAAGGTCACTTCTCCAGGAAGGATTCTCTCCTACTAAAAGTAGAGCAAGAATGTTGAGGAGAGAAGCAAAGGCACTGTGGGAGAGGACCTGGCCATTTTTCGGGAGTGCTAATCCAAATGAATAATCACATCTCACCCACAAAAGCAAACACAGAAAGCCTGGGGTAGACTTTTGGGGAAACCAAGGCCTATGTCACTGGGCATTGGGACCAAAAGCAGGAGTGACCTAGTGTTTTGGTTTGTATCTAGATGTCCCCCCTAAGCTTCATGAATGCAGGGAGCAGCTTCTGGAGTTTTTGATTGATCTGTGGTCCAATGCTGGGATTATGGGTGTGAGTGTTACACCTACACTAGGTGGATACCCTGCAAACAACATAAGGGAGGGAAAGAGGCTCGCCCTTTGTTGCTCCTCCTTTTCTCTCTTTCTTCTTTTGCTGTGTTCCACCACCACAAAATGTTGCCCTCTGCCATGTGCCTTCTTGCCTTGGAGCCAGGAAAATGTGGACTGAAACTTTTACAAACTATAAGCTACATAAACAAATTTGAGGTATCAGGTTTTTATCTTTTTCTTCATAGCAATGAGACAAAAGTAAACTTGTCTTAGTTACTTTTCTTTTGTTGCTGAGATAAAATATCCAACACACCAAATTTGTTTATTTAGATCAGAGTTTGTGGAGGTTTCAGTCCGTACTTGGCTGGCTCAAAGACAGAGTGCTACGTGGCTGAGGTAGCCATTCGTGGTGTCAGAAAACAGTAAAGAGCAGAGGTAAAAGGGAGGAGCAGCGGCAGCAGTGGCGGAGGCGAGCCTCTCTCCTTTCCTGCTACTGCCTTCAGGCTATCTACCCCAAGGTTGGTGCAGCACTCACACCCAGAGTCCCAGCAGTACTCAGACCCATAATCCCAGCTTTGGATCATGAGTTACTCACAGACTCTAGAACCACACTGCAATGACCGCATGTGGCATTAGGGGTTACCTAGATACAAACTCTAACATTCTACCCCTGGACCCCCAAACATGATACACAAACCATAACACACCTGACTATTAAACTCTAATAAAGTTCCAGAACATTTATTACTCAATAGACATCATTTTGTTCTTTGTGTCTGGATGTCCCCCCAAAGTCCATGCAGTCATGGGTGTAAGCTTTTCAGAGGCAGCTGAATCTGGTGTTTGTGGCTGATTCATGGCCCAATGCTGGAATTAAGAGTGTGAATGCCTCAGCGGACTAAGCACCTGCTTTGGCAAGCACAGGGACAGAGTTGTATTCCCAGTCCTACATGCCTAGCCAGCCCTGCCCTCTGGGCACACTGAGCTAGCTAATGAGTCTGAGTGGGGTGGTGCACGCCTATAAGCCCAGCACTAGAGAGACTGAAAACAGGAGGATCACTACAAGTCTGAGCTGTGTAATTAGATGCTGTACCAAATACATAAATAAATTTAAAAAAAAGAGTATAAACACCACGTGCACCCTAGGGCAGGTAGCCTACATACAATATATAAAGGAGGGAAAGAGGCTCGTGTTCTCTCTCACACTTGTTGCTTTGCTGCGGTCTGCCCACCATGAACTGTTTTCCTCTGTGATGACCTCTACCAAGCCACCCTGCCTTGGGGCCAGACTGAAACCTTACAACTCTGTATGAGCCAGTAAATAAAACTTTCCCCTTTTATTCTGAGCTTTGGGTATTTTGTCTCAGCAACCAGACAAAGCAGGCACTTAGAGGACAAGTGGCAAGCATCAGCATACCCAGGTCGTGAGCCCAGGAGGGCTGAGACACCTCCAGAACAGGGCAGTAGGACAGAGCCCTGGAACCCAGTGAGGCCAATAGGATGAGAACCTAGACCCTCAAAGGAACCTCAGAGCCTTATACAGACGCCCAGCTAGCTTAAATGATCGCCATAAGGACAGCATTGGTACAGCAACAGCAGTAATGCCCGCTCTAAGGTCTTCCCAGGCTCTGTACAGAGTGCTTCTCACACACAAGCCCAGGTAACCATGACCAGGGCCCTGCAGAGTAGATAAGGCAGAGAAGCATTAAGCGATTCACCCAAGGTCACACCACTGACAGAGGTCGAGCCTGCATCCTGACTCGTCCAGTTCCTCAGTCTCAGTCTGTTTCCTTTATTATGTGATACACGGTAGAGAGTTGAGAACCAGACTAGAGGCCAAGCTGAAAATAAGGTCAAACTCTTTTTTTCTTTTTTGTACCAGGAATCAAACTCAGGACCTTGTGCCTGTCAGGCATGTGCCGTGCCACTGAGCTAGATTCCCCAGCCCTGATGAAAATACCAAGAGTGGAGAGGTCTGCGCACAAGCAGAAAAGGTGAAATATGTCAGAATGAAGTAAGAGTGCTTCAGCTCTATTCCTTGTCAGCCAAGTGATCTGAGGTACTCCATATCCCTGTTCCTTGGCTCTCTCTCCCATAAATATGAGCTACATTCAAGGGAGACGGCAAGGATGCAGGCAGTTAGAAGTATGTGCATAAAAGGATGCTTTAGCCACTGCTAGTAAGTGCAAGGAGGCTGAGCTGTATGCTGGAGACAGCCATGACTGGGTATTCTCACAAGGAGACTCTGCAACCACCAATTGGCTTGCCATAGGAAGGCTTGGCAGAAATTATATATATATATTTCTTTTTTTATTCCTGAGACAGATTTTGCTGTTGCCCAGCCTGGCCTTGATCTCTTAGGATCAAGAAATCCTCATAGCTTAACTGCCCAAGTGCTGGGACTTGCACACCATGCCTGGATTTTCTCAACAGGGATCCAAGCTGGAAATGGTCTACATATCATGACACTGACGTCAGCAAAGCTCCTGAGGGCTCCTGTGATATCCCAAGGCAACAAAGAGAGGCGTGAATGGACACGGGGCCGGGTGGTGCACACACAGCAGATGAAAGACTGTGCGTGCAAAGGGCTGTCAGTGGGTCCAGGTGATCATCATGTACGGGCCTGAGCACACAATAAGGTAGCCATCGGCACACAAATCCAGAAGAAGCTAGGGAATCAGGCTGGTCCCCCATGTGAGTTACTCAAAACTAGAAGAGAAGGCAGATAGATGTAGGAGAAGACTGACCAATGAACAACTTTCCAAAATGGCAGAACTTGCTACAGGCATAAAGAGGTAAATATGCGTAGGAGAGTCATGCACAGATTCAGGTGAAATCCCAAGTATGCATTTCAAAACCTGTTCAAAGAACATGCTGAGGGCTGGAGAGATAGCTCAGCAATCTAAAGCACCTGCTTAGGCAAGCTTAGGCAAAGTGCAGGGACTATGGTTTGATCCCCAGAACCACATGCCACACCAGCCCCGCCCCCAGAGTGGACCGAGCTGGCCACAAAAAAAAAAAAAGAACATGCTGAGAGGTAGCCTGACCAGAATGGTTTCATAGCATTTTACATTGAAGAAGAAGGAGGAATCAAAGGAAGAGGAAAGGGAGGGGGAGGAAGAAGAGGAGAATTAGAGGAGTTCACGCGCATGACAGATGTAAGTCAGCCATGTGCCACAGAAGCTCCCAGACCGAGCAAATGCCCACACTGTCCCTTAAATGCACAAACCCTGTAGAGGCAGAAAGCAGGGCTTGGCAGCAATCAGATCATGCTGCGTTTGCAGAGGGAAAGTGATTAGATAGTAACAAACTCAAGAGCGTCCAGAAAAGTGCTGAAGCATCTCAAAACCACGTCACCTACGAAGCAGTTCATGGACTGGCAGGTGTTCGGTTCAGAGAACTGAATCCAAAAGGGACCTTCCCACCTCTCCTCAATATTTGAAGTATTGTCCTAAGGCCAATGGATTCACCTAGTGTTCTGTGGTGCCTGATGCCAACGCAGAGTGAAAAACAAACCAAAACAGAAGTAACAAATTTCAACCCAAAATACAACTCAGTAAAAAGATTGGGGGCAGGGCTCCTCTGTAATCATGAAATATTTTTGGATATTCAGAACCATGCTATTGTGCTAGTTTTCAAGATTGTTTTCTAGTCAAAGACGCCATCATTCTTTGACATGATGTCAAGGGCTTTTGCCAGAGGCAATGACAATCTCCTTCATCTGTGTATTCCAAACAAAACTACAAATTTGGGCCCTTGTGAAGAGAAGTCCTTTCCCTGATTGGCTTATTTCTCCATCCAGAAAAATCCTTCCACGTGCCTGTTATGTCCCTATCATTGTCCCAAGTGTAGAAGATACAAATGCTTAAAAGTTAAAATAAAAAGAATCAGTCCCTTCTACCAAGGGTAATAATGGAGTAGCTAGAGATTGCTAATGCAATACTGATAATAATTTCACACAGTAAGATGGTGCTAATCCCTAGCAGACTGGACACAACAGAGAAAAAAAACCATCCTTTTGGTCCAGTGTACCTTAGTTGGCTCTCAGTAACATTTAAAAGGAAGAATGAGGAAAGGAGAGAAAAGGCACCAAGAGAAAGGGCATTTCAGGGAGAGAACACCTGCAAAGCAGCAAGGGGCCAAGCAGCTGGCGCAGAGAGGGAGGCAGGAAGAGAGGGAGGTCAGAGGTGCAGCTCAGTGCCAGAGATGTGTGTCTGCCTTGTAGATTGACCACTATGTGATGGTAGATATCACTGCAGGGAGGCAAAAAGCCACAAGAAGACCTGGAGCTAAGGAGAGGCATAACTGAAAATCTTCAAGGCAAATATCATCCACAGACACCAATTGAAGCAGAGATGAAAGGTCAGAGGCCACACCAAAAGATGAGGGAAGAAATGGGGACAGCTGAGAACTTGGGGGGTAGCAAGGGGGAGGTGTGTTTTGAAGGCAAATGCACCAGACTTTGGCCATGGATTCAATGTGAAGTGTAGAGTCAGGAGTGGCTCTAGATTTGCAGGTTGATCGCTAGGAAGAAAAAAACAGTCACTTCCTATGAAAGAAGGTTAGGGTCCAAGCAGTCTAGGGAAAAATCAAGAGTTTGGCTTTGAGCATGTGAAGACTGGGATGCCTACTAGATAGTAGGTGGGTATAATAATAGTTTGGGGCCAAAGAAGATTCAGGTTTTGGATAACTATCTGGAGTAGTTAGCATACAGGCAAAGGCTTGCCAAACAATGCAGAAGTTAGTGAAGTATGGAGAAGGATGGGGGGCGGGGGGGAGTTCTACCACGTAAAGAGATATTCCTAAATGAGGATGGCCAGCTGGACCATGTGGTACACAGGTGGTTAGGGGCGGCTACCAGGAGATGGAGGACTGGGGATATTACGGTTTTGGTAGAAAAGTCAACCAAAACCTCATGGAATCATGAGGCAGCTTCTAGAGTTCATGATGAATTCATGATCCAATGCTGGGATTATGGGTGTAAGTGCTGCTGGGGTTACAAGTGTGAGTGCTACAACCAGATTGGGGCGGCCTGACTGCAATATAAGGAAGGGAGAAGGCTTGCGATCTGCCTCTGCCTCTGCTGCCGCTGTTCCTCCCTTTTGGCTCTTGCTGTTTTGTTGTTTTCCACCACCATGAACTGCTGTCCCCTGTCATGCGCCACTCTGCCTTGGAGCCAGCTGAGGATGGACTGAAACCTACACTAACTCAGAGCTAAATAAAACTTTCCACAAAAAAATTAAATAAATAAAAATAAGACTCTCCTTCCTTAATTTTGGATGTCAGGTATTTTGTCCCAGAAATAAGTGAAAAGTAACCAAGATCTAGAACAAAGTTTGGCATATTGAGCCAAAGACAGACTTAACAGTGTGGACATCATTGGCTATCTCAACAGAAACCAGCTTTAGGAGAGGAGAGTGGGTCACTGTCTTCTTTACTTATGTTGTTTCTGAGATAAAATAACCAATATGTAAAGTTAAAGGAGGAAAGAGGTTTCAGTCCATAATTGGCTGGCACCAAGGCAGGCTGACACATGACAGAGGGACAACCATTGATGGCAGGCAGGAGGTTATGAAAAGGGACAAGGGGTGTTAAGGGTATCTCTCTGCTCCTTTAATCTCATCCAGACTACCCAGGGTAGGTAGCACTCACACCCTTAATCCTAGTGTCCTTGAACCTAGCACTGTGCCATCGATTCCAGTGTCCCAAACATCCACCACCGAAAAAGCCCCACCTAGAGCCACGTATGGCTTTGAGGGAAACACCAGCCGAGATAGCCATTCTTTGCTTGGAGTGAAAGAGAGGAAGTAGGAGGAGAAGAAATCATGACAGCATGACAGCATTTACAGGAAGATTTTCTGTAAATGTTTGTAGAGAACGGCTGGCTTCTCGGGGCTCCTGAAGTCAAGGACAAACTTCAGTTCTCCACTGTACAAAGTCAATAGCTGCAGAGAAGAAACTTTCATTTCTGAGGGCTAAAAGTGACCTATTGATTGATCCATGCTGACTGTAATTATCTCAGGCTCTGGACTAATAAGACACTTCCTGGGATTTGACGAGCTCACCTGCCCGTGATTACCAAGACCAAAGAGGCCGTGCTGGAAGCGCCCCATGCTGAGGTGGGCACAGCATCAGTTGTCTACACTGTTCCAAAAGAGGAAGGAAGGAGCCTTCTGAATTTTTTAATGGAGGAAATATATAGTATTCGGAAAATATGGAGATAAATACCTGTAAATCTCATCATATCATTATTTAAAAGGAATCAATCACTCAGCCTTCTCCACTTTTGAACTGGAAAAAGGTCAAAGCCATTGTATTTGCAAATGTTCAGATTATCACCCACTAGCTCCTTTCCTGCAGGAACAGGCAAGTTGGTGGTCAGTGCTCCCATTTACTGCTGCTTTACAAACAAATCCAAATGTAGGCTGGCCGTGGAGTGGGCGGTCCGGGGCCCAGAGGGCACAGTGCGGGTGGCTCTGCCTCTCCACCATGGCTGTGGCCTCCTTTGGGAAGACACGAATGGCTGGAGCAACCTGAAGAGCTGCTGCTGGGACCCTCTGTGGCTCAGGGCTCAAATGTCCATTTCTGGACAGGGGTGTCTCGCAGGTAGCTGACCAGAGGCCTTCACAGGACTGTGTTCTCGGGAAAGGAGGCCTTCTTAAGGCCCCCCAACACTCCAGAAATCACCACTCCACCCATGGAGGGAGAAGCCACCTGACCTTTTACCACATAGCTTCAGAAATCTCACTATCACTATTGACCAAAACAGCTACAATTCTATCTAAAGTCAGAGAGAAGCCATACAGATCCCTCCGCTCAAAGGAAACAGAGTATGGGCCAGGTATGGTAGTGCACTCCTGTGACCCCAGCACTGGGTGCTGAGGCTGGAGAATCTCTGTGAGTTCAAGGGCAGCCTGGGCTACAGAGAGTTCAAGGCTAGCCTGGACTACATGGTGAGACCCTGTACTAAAAAGAGAGAGAGAGACAGACAGACAGAGAGAGATAGTGACAGAGACAGAGACAGAGAGAGACAGAGACACAGACACAGATGGGGGAGACAGAGGACAGAGACAGAAACAGACCGACAGATAGAGAGAACAGCGTGTCAAAGAATTCATAGGCCTGTTTTAAAACAACCACACTCAATTTTTCAAAGGTTGTAGAGAGGGGTTTATATAGGCTAAGTAACTTACCCAAGGTCAGGGAGGTACTGGTAGGTGGCTTCTTAGCCACTGTGCTTTGCCCCTTCTGACTACCGCATGTAAAGTAGTGAAACTGTCTGTCTCTGTCTCTCTCTGTGTCTTTGTCTATCTCTATCTACAGCAACCCGCACACCTGCCCTGCTCGTGCCTAGAGTGCCAACCCCTGCACCACTCCCATGGCAGCCCCACAAGCTGGCACTGTGTCCTCCGTAACAAGACCTGACAGCGCAGCACATACTCACAAAGTCATCATGTGAGACGAAGTCTATTTATTTGACCGACACCAAACATTTAAAGAAATTGTAGAAATCTCCAAGAAATCAATCTTTCGAAGTTAATCTCTGTTCAACTACCAACTTTTAAGATGGAAGCTATAAGCCCAGTAGATACTTGAAACTCGAGTCTTCTTAACCTCTTATATTCTTGGATCTCTCTCAGGGAGGCATTTGGTAACTCTTACTCTAAAAAACACTGCTAGAGAGGCTGCACTCTTTGAATACAGTGCTTACTAGCGACAGAGGGAAAATGCAAGCTATCAAAAAAGTAAAGCCCTTCGCTCATCCCGCTGTAGCAGCTCCCAGGAGCCTGCTCTCTGTGCCCACCTGCGCAGCTCCCCCGGCCACTGAGAATTTATCTCTCTCCCTTTCCCTCACCCAGCCCCAACCCCTCTTTTCTCCTGCTCCAACCCCAGGGCCAGCCATCCAAACCCCCTGCAGGTCCTCTCGGCTACATCTCCTCTCTTTGCTCCTCTGTCACAGTCCCCCTGGACAGGCTGTGCTGCTGTCTTGCCCTCAGAAAGCACACCCCCCTGGGAGCTGTTGGCAGCTGGCTGACTGTGGCCCCTCAGCAGACCCAAGATCCTAATTGCTGAAACCTGGAGTATCACCAAATGTGGGAAAGTCTCTGCAGCTGTGAGTAAAGATTTTGAGGTGCACTGCTTCACCCGGCATCTTTGGGCGGGCCCTGAATCCCACCACAAGTGCCCTTATAAAAGAGACACAGAGGGAGACTAGACACAGAGGGGGGACTGTGGAGCTGGAGAGACAGCAATGAGCAGCGCGCAGGCGCTGCTAGAAGCTGGAAGAGGCGCGGGAGCCTGTCCATCCTGTGAGCCTCCAGCAGGTGGGTGGCCCCGATAGCCTTCATTTGGGCTCAGAGAAAGTGGCTGTGGACTGATGGCCTGCAAAGCCAAGAGAGAAGAAAATTCTGCTGTTAAAGCACCCGGATTTAGCAAGTCAACCTAAAGGAAACTAACATGTTTCCTTCCAACTGCCCTTTCCCCTAGACCTCAGTGAGGTCCTCCTTCTGACAGCCATGCCCACCACCCTGATTTCTAGACCAGCAAGCAACAGATTCGTGATGCTAGTCAAAGAGCATATGCCCTGCAAGGCACAAGCAAAAGATGAAACCTACAGGACACTAAGGAACAACATATGCTTGAGTCAATGGCGAGGGTCCTGAGACCCCCAGACCAGCACACAGCCAGGAAGGGACAGTGCAGAGGCAGACAGTGGGGTGATGCAACCACAACCGAGCTGCTGTGTCAGCCACACGGAGCTGAAACAAGCTAGGAAGAGAAGCTCTTCCTAGAACCTCCAAGAACAGTGAAGCCTTCTAACACCTTGCCTTTGCACTTTGAGTCTTCAAAGCTGTCAATAAATTTTCATTGTTTGAAGCCAGTGGTTTTATGATAATTTGTTACAACAGCCGTAAGAAATGTATGCAACATGTAGCGAAATTATCATGGCCTCACCACTGACTTCCTAAGTAGTGCATCTTGTGGAGCTTTGTCACCCTCGGTCATTGCCTGATGGGCCTCTGTAGCTCCCAGATCTGCCCCTGAAATCACTTGCATCATCATTGATCAAAACTTCTTATGAAATCACCACCAAAGTGGAAGAGTTCCTCAAACTGAACATGATTGGTTAATGTTCGTATTGCCTCTTTCCTGGCTGTGAGCTCTGAACGAGGTGGGCCATTTCCCACCGCAGTGAACCTGGAGGCGCCAGAACTACCTGGATCACGTCCTGAAGATGCTGAGGCTCTGGCCTTGTCCAGGATTGAGCAAATCCACTGTCAGAGCTGGAAAGGGCCGGAAGAGTCGAGAAGCTCCCAGGTGTCCCAAGGCTTTAAGGTCAGATGGCCTGGGGCTGACATCCTGGATCCTCACTGTTAGCGAAAACCTGAGCTCGTGGCAGAAGCTCTGTAAGGGCTAGTTCCCCTTCTGTGCAACAGCAACCATCAGAATGGCCCATCAGCGGGGCATGGCAAGGAGGGCGTACATGAGAACATGCGTGCCGATGCCAATCACCAGCATGCTTGCCTAATCAGCTCCGCGTACTGTGCTGAACAGCAATGCTGATGAAATCCCGCCTCTCTAGAATGTAGCCCCAGAGCCCCGGTACCACTCCTACCTGAACCTCTTGGGCAGCATGCTCAGCTCTGATTCACCATGCTCCATGGTGAAGCATTCACTGCAAGGTTGCAATCTGAGCATGTTTAATGAACAGAATCTACATGCACCAGTTATACAATCTATAAGGGTAAGTGGGCTTACCATGGCCACCTGTCTACTCAGGAGCAGAAGAATGGAAAGGGCTGTCTGTGCTGCAGAATCGCAGGAGCCGCTCGGAGGTTGAAGGCCTGGAGCTCATTGCAAAGTCTTGTTCAAGTCCACATTGGAAAGCTGAATGCTCTGTGTTGGAAGGTTATACAATCTGCACCGGAAGCATAAATGTCCGAAGCCAACGGCCCAGACGAAGCCCCTCCTCTGAAGAAGCAGAAGGGAAGACTTCCTTGTTCTTTCCCATTTCATTCCGCCCAGGCTACCAGACGTTTCGCTGGTGCCACAAACATCACTCCTTACTTTGTGGCTTGATAGTCAGTTATCCACAGACTTGCCCAGAACTGTGCTCCCCTAATCCACTAGGCATTTCTTAATCCATTGAAGTTGTCATCATAATTAACTATCATCCCATGTCACTTTCTCTAAAGAGGAAACTCTAAAATAAGAATATCCTGGTGACCCTAATCCATCTTCTAACTTGAATCTTCCAGTACTACTAGGAGATTTAGATATGTAAAAATAAAGGCTGACTTCTTCAGTTTTTCATTTAAAGCCAAGGTCTATATTTAAGTTCTAGGGCCAAGACTTACTAGCTGTCCCTTAATCTGTCTGAATCTCAGTTTCCACAGTATAATATGAATTGTTATAAACCTTAAGAGCAAAGAACCTTGCTAAGTATTAACATGGCTCCTGGAAACTAAGAATATTCTCCACTATGATAATGCTTAAACTTTTTGAAAACCATTTCTGGTGGCCTGCTACTTTTCAGAATGGTCTAAAAGCACAAGCTGATCTCTTCATTTTGCCCTCTAGACATCGGCAGTATCTTTACAGGGACAGCCAGTGGTCAGCTATGCACATCGTAGAAGCCCAAGCTTGAGAGAAACTTCACGTAATTCTGTCTAACCACAGCAATACATTCTCACTGTAACTTCTGGAGGAAGCCAGAGGGCCCTGGTTATGTGGCTGAGGGACCCAAGGCGAAGCAGAACACTTTGCAAACTCTATCCTCACAACTTCCTTGAGAAAGAGATGTAAGGCAAGAACCCAGAGCCCCAGTTTCTGCAGGAAGAAACTGAGTCACAAGGGTTGTGTGACCGGCCGACGTTCACATGCTCAGCTCGGCTCCCCTGTCCCCGTGTTCCTGAGCGGCCATGTGAAGACCAGGAAGTTGTCTGGGTCACAAACTTTGTTCCTGTGGGAAACGAACGCGAAGTGATAGACACCTGGGTGTGAGCACCGGAGGGATGAAGTAAAGCTCGGGGCTTTGCTGCTGATTTTATTGAACCCCATTTGAGGGGAACATTGGTTTGCTTTCATTCCAGGGAAGCCTTATAATGGGAACAGGCAACTGAGCACCTGGAGAGGCAGCGTAGCTTGTTAGAAGCAGGGAGGCTCTGAGGCTGCTTGCACCCAAGCTCGAGTCCAGCGCGGCCTGTCGCTAGTTAGAACTGCTCCACAGATCCTGGGAGTGCTCAGAGCCTCGTGCTCATCTATAAATTGGGGCAATGGTAATACCCCCCACATGGGGCTGTCCTCTGGTCTCCAGGACACAGAGTCCTTGACAATTAATAGGCCCTCTACAAATGGCTCTTACGCTATACATGGAGCTGTTTGGAAAACTGGAAGCCTACTTCTCCAGGGAGCGCAAGGTCTTCACAGAGCCAGGTTTAAGTGCTTCAGAGTGCCTGAGGGCAGCAGCATCTGCTTAACACTGCTTTGCTCCAAGCGCTGAGCTAATCCACAGTGTGCATCCTCTCAGCTCCAGAGTGGCCACTCCGTGGCAATCAGCCGTATGAAGCCTTCAGTAAATTGTTGATGGTGTGTATCCACGTCTGCATAAATGAATTAATTCATTTAATCCTTACAGCATTGGTAAATACCTATCATTTTCTCTTCGTAGAGAAAAAAAAAAAAAATCCAGAAGCACTGAGCAGAGGAATCACTTATCCAATCAGAGAATCAGGGAATACTTTTTTTTTTTTTTTTTTAAGGTTTTTGGTTGTAGCAGGATCTTACTATATAGCTCCGACTCGCGGCGATTCTCCTGTTTTCAGCCTCCCCAGTGCTGGGACTACAAGCGTGTGCCGTTAGGCCCGGATTCTGCCTGGCTCAGCCTGTCCTGGGGGTGGGGCTGTTGAAGCATGTGGTGCAGGGGCATCAATCCACAGTCCCTGTGCTTGTCTAAGTTTGCCTAAGTAAGTACGCCAGTCTGCTAAGCAATCTCACCAGCCCCAAGGGAATACCTCTTTTAAAAGTGTGAAAACATGATTTTCAGTTGGAACCCAAGAACACCAGAGTGATGCAGCTACAGCAAAAGCACAGGGAATAGAGTTCCTGCTGGAGGGGATCTGTTCCTGGTGTAGGTCCCACCCACCCCCACCCTCCACTTAGAGCCCGGGTGGCATTACCCTTCCCTTGACTTTAAACCCTATGCCAAAAAGAACTTGGCAAGACAGATCTCCAGAGAGAAACACTCCGCTAGATCCTGCCGTTTCTGGGGTTTTCAGTTTCCTCTGTAAGTTGTAGGGGATGGTACCACCTGTGTGGAGCTGTCTGTAGGCCCTTGGTGACATACACCAAATGTCATCTGAGGACCGGCTGGCTAAGCAGTGAAATGGCCAGTGTGGTGCACACCTAGGGACTATGACCTGAGCTTGGGGACAGAGGTGTGATGAAAGGAAGCAGGGGATCACAGGCCACATGAAGGACTAGATTTTATGTTAGGCACTGCAGGAAGCCTGAAGGCACAGCAAGTGGAAAAGGGGCGTGGTCCAGCTTGTGCTGGGGGGCTGCTGTAGGGAATGCCTTCCAGTGGGAACAGACGGAGAACCCAGAGACCCTAATAGCAGAAGCCCCAGCAAGAGCTGCATGGCATGACTCCAGAGACAGCCAAGAGGACAGTCTGGAAAAGCTTGGGTCAGTCGAGCCAGGAGACCATGCCAAGAGCTGTATGGAAGGTTTTGGAAAAGTCAAAAAGCAAGACTCAGTGCTCCTGCTTGAGCCATTCCTTGAGCCTTTTAAGCCTAGAGAAAGCAGATGGAGGAAGACGCGGGAGTTTAGTTGGGACTACTTTAGATGGAAAGCTTGTAGAATCTCCAAATAGAGGATGGAGTCTAGAGGGAGCAGGAAGGCTGCCTGGAGGCGTCTTGGAAAATTCTGCGCTTTGCCCAGCATTTAAGGCCATGGAAATGGCTGAAGCCATCGTGGCTGTACGTGGGTTGGAGAAGACTGGTGGATTTCATAACGAAAATTAGGATAAGCCCTGAGAAGCAGCAGGGGTCAACAGGAGAAGGAGAATTACAAGGAACAATTAAGAACCAAGGATGAGACCAGGAGAGTTTTTGGGTGTTTTACAAACAGGAAGATAACTTGTTGGTGACTCACAGGACACAGAAGTCTAGAAGGAGGAGGTCACACCAAGCCGTTTAACTGCCTCATTTTCATATGGGATCTGCGACCCAACAGAGGAAGTGGCTTGCCCAAGATGCACAACTGCACAACCCCAGAGGTTTCTAACAGGGAGCACTACTGCCGAGAGTGAAGTGACTTTCTCCTCAGGCAGTGGCCTCCACGCCACAGGAGCCTGCAGACACAATCCAGATGGTACAACTCGGTGCTGGAGGACGGTTCCCACATGGGCAAGGAATAGCAGTGAGAGGGAAGGTCCCCCCCTTTAGAAAGCTGCAGAACAGGGCTAGAGAGATAGCTCGACAGTCTAGGCTCCTGCCTGGCAAGTGCAAGGACCCGGATCGATCCCTGGTACCGTGGGCCATCCCGGCACAGCGGCAAGCTGGCCACTGAAACCAGGCAGAGTGGTGCACGCTTGTAATCCCAGCACTGGGGAGGCGAGACGGGAAGATCCCTATGAGGCGGAGCTGTGTAGTGAGACCCTTTACCAAATAAAAAAATTAAAAAACAATAAAAAATAAAGTTTCAGAATAGATGACTCTCAGGAATGGCTGATTCTTAGAACACTGCATCTCAGCATTTCTGAGTTCGTTATCATGGTCACATGAGTGGAACAATAAAAATGCATAAATGCAATGGTGATGCTGATGAAATTGCACATTTAAACATTGATGAAGACACATGCATCACAGGGGTATGCACTTGCTGGTGCTTTCTGGCCCTGCTAAGAAAGAAAGCAACTGTGTCAGCAGGTTTCCACCTGGTTCCTTCTCTCTGCAGATCCACCATGACTCCGAAGGGTCTAGGCTTGAGATTAAAGATTATCCCTATCCAACATTCCATGGAGCAGGGACCCAAAGGACATATCCCTGGGCTCCTGGGAACACAGGCATACCACCCCTGCCTGGTTCTGTGCGCGAGGCCCTCTGTGTGGTTGCTAGCAGGACAGAGCCTTCTGTGAACACTGCCTTTGTAACTTCCCCACTAGGTAAGGGGGTGAGGGAATCGACCCCCAGCTCTTGGAAGGAAGCTAGGAGAGATAAGAGCCCTGAGAGGAACCTCAGAGGCACACCAACAAGGCTCTCACAGATCTGGAGAAGGAACTGCTTCCCTCCCCTGCCACAGCATGGCTAACTGAAAATTTTAGGCTCAGTGAAACAAGCCAGATACAAAAGAACAATTACTATAGGGGCTCACTTACAGATGGTACCTAGGATGGGCAAATTCATAGGAACAGTGACCAGGATGTGGCAGTCCATCCTTATCTGAAGTTGCAATTTACCCACCCTTTGAAAATATTAAGTGGGAATTTCTAGAAACATCTGGTTCATTAATTTTAAGTAACTTTTATTGCAGTGTATTGTTTTATTTGATTATTGGTTATGGTTGGTTTTGTTTGTTTGCTTTTCCGATATCAGGGATTGAATGCAGGACCTTGCACTTGTCAGGCCAGGCTGATGCCCCTGGCATTTCCCCGACCTGGGTATAGCTGTTATTCTCTTATTGTGCTTAATTTATTAGTTAACTTCATAGCTAGGTAGGTATAGAAGAAAGCATAGAACATTCAAGACATTGAATCTGTGCTGTGTGTGATCCTGACATCCACAGAGGTCTTGCCCTGGGGTCCCTGCTAAGAGGGAACAACTGTCACGGGCACTGAAGGACAAGGAGGGGAGTGGAGTTGCTCGCTGTGACAGCATCTCTACTTGAGACAGTGAACAAGTATGTTGGTAGCAGTCACACAGCACCACAAGTACATGTAGTGCCGTGGAAATGTGCTCTTAAAAAATGGGCCAAATCAAGCAATGGCCGTGACTCATCCACATGGCTGACCCTGACAAAGGTTCTACAATCTGAGGTACAGGATCTCGGGATAAATCCTGAGGGGATTTCACTGACCTTATCAGACCCAAAAGCTACAACTCTTGTTGCATAGGTCCTGCTTTACCTTGGTCTTAACCATCCAGCAGAAAAGTATAAAAACGAAGTGTAAGAAGTAAAGCCATGCTGTTATGTTGAGCTGTGGGGGACTCAGGTCAACAACTTCTGACATTGCCAGTGAAGCGGAAGACCCAATACTGTTATGGGCTACTGGACTCTTTTAGAATATTTTGCTGAATTTATACACTTATAATATTCAAATAATGGAACTTAACAAAAAAAGGGGTTACAGACGAATGTCCATTTTGTATCTGTGTATTCAAAGTGGTTAGGATAGATATATAGTTACATTCTCTTAATGAATACAGGGATTTGTTCTAATGGTGTTTGTAAATAGGATATAATGTCCGCATCTTGTACAGCAATTAACCACTAGGAAAAATGTATGCAACGCATTAATTATTGAAACTGTCCCACCAATTTGGCTTGAAACTGTCTCATTGCTATTTGTTTCTCAATAACATTATGGAAAATAAAATTGTGATCACCAAAAAAAGAAGGGCCAAATCGTAAACTTTGTGTTACATACCTCTTACCACTGAAAAGTGTCTTTAATTAAACCCAAATCCAAGCAAGCCTCTGGACTGCACCACCAATTCAGGAGAACAACAAGAGACAGCCACATTCCATGGCATCGCTGAGGCACAATGAGGAGTTTTCACAGTTTAAGAAAAACAGCAGATTAAAGTGCCTGCTTAGGCAGAGTGCAGCAGCTGGGATTTGATCCCCAGTGTGGTGTGCCAGACCCGCCCCTGGGGTGTGCTGAGACAGAAATTGAGACTGGGCATGGTGGCACATGCCTATAATCCCAGCGCTTAGGAGGCTGCAAACAGGAGAATCCTTACAAATCCAATCTAGTAGTGAGACCCTGTAGACTCTGTACCGAATACATAAAAACAGAGAAAGAAAAAGAAAAACAGCAAACAACCTGACTTCCTCAACAACAATAAAAATCCAAGGGAGAAAAGAAAGATAAAGGGGAAACGAAGCTTTAAAAGGGTAATAAGACGTATTGGTTGTACAGAAGCCAATTTGGATGAAAAACAACTGCGGTAACTTGGATATTGCTGGATAGCAAATGATATTTTTTTCCCATAATTTAATTGAGAAACAAATAGCAATGAGACAGTTTCAAACGAAATTGGTAGGACAGTTCCAATAATTAACACATTGCATACATTCCTCCCAGTGGTTAATTGCTGTACAAGGTGAGGACATGATATCCTATTTACAAACACCATTAGAACAAATCCTTCTATGATGTGAATTAAGAGAATGTAACTATATATCTACCCTAACCCTTTTGAATACACAGATACAAAATGGACATTCATCTGTATCCCCGCAAATGATATTAAGAAAGAAGAGATTTGTTATTTTATTCACTGAGATAATGACCTTATATGTTCTGAAAAAGAATCCTTGTGTATTCTAGTATATAGGGCCAGAGATACAGCTCTGTGGCACAGGACTTGCCTACCAAGTGTGAGATCCTCAGTTCAATTCCTGGTACAAAGAACATAAAAAGATTCTAAACAGACATACACTAAAATTAGAAGCTGATATGATGTTTAGAATCTGCTTGAAAACCACTGGGGAGGGAGAGCTACAGCACCGAAAGTAAAGCCAAGTCTACACAAAGTCCAGTTTTCCCTGAGCAGATAGTCAGTGAGCTGGGGGGCGGGGATGGGCATGGGAGGCGTCATTACACCTTTGCCCTCTGCTTCCAAAACACTTGGGAGCCTTCACAACACCCATCCGGAGGACGTGGACCTTGATGGCTCAAGGCCAATCAGGAGATAGTTGCATGAACAGAAATGTGTACCTGAGTTCAGGGTCAGGAGGAGAGATCCAGAAGGAAGCACACATGTGAAATGGTCTGAAGATTTCATGAGACCCCAGAATTGTGCCTAGATGTCCCTCCGAAGCCTCATGCAGTCATGGGGTGGGCCTCGAGGAGTTGCTGACTGACTCGTGGTCCAATGCCGGGATTATGGGTGTGAGTGCTACACCCACTCTAGGGTGGGCAACCCACATGCCATGTGAGGGAGGGAATGAGGCTTGCTCTCTGCTGCTCCTCCCTTTTGCTCATGCTGTTTTGCTGTTTTCTACATCCCTGAACTGTTGCCCTCTGCCATGTGTCATGCTGCCTCGGAGCCAGCCAAGTAAGGACTGAAACCTCCACTAACTGTGAGCTAGCTAAACCTTTCCTTCTTTAATTTGCTGTGTTGGGTATTTTGTCCCAGCAATGAGAAAAGTAACAAACACACCCAGCATGAGCATAAGGCAACAGAGTGAGGTGTCTGCTCAAAGTGACTCTCATGGAAGCCAAGAGACCAGGGATCCCTTGCATCTGTGGCCTCTCTGGCCGGGAGAGCTAACCTAAAGCCCAGAGCTGCCAGGAGCCGCTGTGTGAGCCGCACGCTGCCATGTTCCACCAAAGGAACCAGAGTCTCGGTTAGGAACAGAGTGCTGGACAATCCAGGCAGGAAGCTTTTTGCCAATATGGGATTTTCTCATCCTTGAAAACAGCATGGTATGTCACAGTATTTCCTGCTCCCTTATCACTAAGTAGATGAGAAGAGGAGTTACTATATCACTTGACGTAGCAGCACAAATGAGAAGTGTCTTTTAAATTTGTCTGCACATTATAAATCATATGCATTTGCATTCCGGGCAATAATAACTGGAGCTGCTAAAGATTGTTCTAGAAGCCTCAGCAGCCTGGTGGCTGTCTCTCTCTCGCTAGCACACCTCCCCATGCTGAAGTGTAAGAGGAGACTGAAGTGGGGTGGGCAGACCATCTGCTCCTTCCTGGCTCGGTGCATTGAGAAAGTAATTCACCCTCAACAAGCCTCAGTTTTACTCACCTGTAAAATGGGATTATTTGCATGTGTCCTATGTGGTTTAATGTTCAGATCAGAGCTTCTGTAAGTAACTACAACTACCATTTATTGTACGTTGTTCTGAAACCCATATAGTTAGTTCCACTCTGGTGCTTATTTGAAACATGAAACTATTCGGGTTCAGTTGACATGTTAGGATATCATTTGAGCATAATGTAAATTTTATGTTTGCTTCTGCCATATTTTATCCACAGGGAGCACTGGCTGCACCTGCCCAACCAAGCTGCCCAGGAGCACACAAAACACACCTAAATATTTCCCAGCTACCGCAGTGGGAAACCCCAAGGTGAGGGCTCTGAGGCAAGCTCCCCCATATCTGGTGTAACCACTTCCCATCTGATTTCAAATAACTCTCCTACCTCCACCTCCAATAAATCAGCCACAGTCCTTTGGGCACGTCCTTACACAAGTAAACTTTAGGTCTTTCTCAATAAGATAAATGACATGTTTGATTTAGTGTTTATGTGTTTCTTAACCACTTAATCAGTAAAACTGCCAGGACTTTAGGTCTCTATCTTTATCATAAACACACATGCGTATGCACACATGATCCATCCCCCCGTATTACTGTTGAGGTTTTTAAATAGCTTTCCCTAATCCAGTTTTCCCATAAACCCTGTGGTTTTCACTGTGTGTTCTTGAACAGCATAGTACGTTTTAGGAATACATGTGTTATGTTGTAACAGCACTGGCTGTACCAAAAACTGTGCATCTTTTTAGTTTTCCTAATAACTGAATGTGCTGGATGTTGTTACATCCTCAGGTTGTAGGCACTCAGTGGATGACAGCTGCTGCTGTTGTTGATGATAACAATTAAATAAGGACAGGGTTGTGAAAAGGCCCTTGGTCAGCTCTGATGGCAAAGAGTAGGATGACAGGCTTGGGTTCGAGCAGTGAAGTTCCTTTTACTCTTCATAGCTTCCAATTTGATGGAGCCAAGAGCACCCACCAGAGGCCCTGTGAGCCTGCCCCAGCTACCACCACCTGCCCTGGGTGGGTTCCCTCCAGATCAGTCTTTGGAGCTGCCTTCTACAATCTCCCTCTCTGTGAGTCAGAATCTTTACCCAAGATGAACTGACTGGCTTGCTGGGAGCTAATGACAGCTCAGCCAAATGGTTTCCATAAAATATACATGATTACTGGTGGCCCGAGTGTGTGGGATACTGTTACTTCCTTTCCCAGGTTCTCCGTGCAGCGAAGGCCCAAAATGAGTCCATGCAAAGCTCTAACGTGGGTGAAGGTTTGTTCCAATGCGCCATCCCCTGGTGTCCTCATTCCTATTGGCTTCCTTCAGGGATAAAAGTCTTTGTGGAATGAAAACCTAAGAAGTTCTTTTATACCTCGGTCCACAGATTAAGTGGAGAGCCTTCTCCTCCTGGGCACAGTGCCAGACCTGGCAACAGCTTACACACTGACACCATCCACCCCCACGGAGCCCCACCTACAGGGCTCGTAGGCACAGCCTAACAGAAGCCCACGCGCGCTGGGCAGGTTTTCAAATTAAGTTTTGGAAAGAATGCCCATGCTTTGTCTCTACACTCAGATGGCTGAGATTTTTTTTTTTTTTTTTTTTTTTTTTTTTTTTTTTTTTTTTTTTTTTTTTACAAGCGGTACATTGAAATCTCAGCTTTGCCACTTTTCAAATGCATCACCTGGAATAACGTGGCCACACTCTCTAAGCTTTCTTTTGTCTTCTCTCCTGTACCTGTGACCTTTTGTGCATTAAAATGTTCCCATGCAGCACACAAGTAGGCAGCATGTAGCGTCTCCACTTCATTTCAGTTAGCTGCCACCTTCAAGGCAGCAAGAGCTCAGCACTAGGTGCCCCCGGCCACTGTTTTGTGAATGTGCATCCTTTAAAGGGCCCTCCAATGACACCTGGAGCCTCGCTTCAGGCTGTGCCTTGTGTACTGAGGTTCAGAGCACAGGGAAGTAGCCTGGGGCTGGGCCTAGGAGGGATGATTTACGCCAAGATCTGGAGAGAAGAGAGCCTGCCGCTCTGCAGCCCCTGGACAAGGCCCCAGGGAGCCTCTGGAGTTCCAGGCACAATCAAACCAACCAATCACCTTTGTGGAAAAAGAGGTAGCCAAAACAACCTAAGACTTCTGCAAAAATGGCAAAGTGATAAATAAGGATAACTCAGCGTCTCTGAGATTCAGGATTCAGGTACTGGAAAAGGACAATTTGGGGAAGAAAAAGAGGGTTATCCAGGCATCAGCATAAGCCAACAGAGCAAGGTATCTGCTCACAGCGACTCTCACCAGAAGCTGAGAGCAAGGACCCCCTGCATCTGCAGCCCCTCTGGCCTGCTGAGCTAACCTGGAGCCCAAAGCTGACAGGACCTTGGGACCCAGGAAGGATCTGAAGGGAAAACATAGACCTTATGGAGAAACTGGAGAGGCAGAACATGATGAGGAAAAGGAAAGGGGCGAGCTGCCCTTTCTCCTGGCTCCTGGTTCAAGGCTCTTGAGAAAGGCAAACAGAGACCAAATGAAAGCAGGAGACTCCTGAGGCCTCAGCAAGGAATGCGCCTGTTGGGTGGGCCAGAGCTGCTCCAGCAGGTGGTGTGTTATGCCAGCCCAAGAAGCCGCCACGTCCCCTGGAGACAGTAGCCAAAACTGTCACTCTAAGGCACGTGGTCGGAACCTGGGACTCAGAGCAGCCACAGGTTGGCTTCCTATTAGGACTCCCAGGGCTTTCTCTCACGGGACAGTCACAGGAGACCGCCTGGCAAGAGACCACTGGAGGGCAGAAGCTAAAGGTCTGAGCCCCAGCCCGGGAACAAGCTGGGCTCAGCACGAGTCCTCTGGATTTGGGAGTCGCGGCATTTGCACCCTCGCCCTTCCCTGTGGCCTACTGGAGGCTGCCTCCAGCACAGATCCGGCGGCTGATGCCTCCATTGTCTACCCTTGTGAGCAGGGAGCAGCTCGCCTTGCACAGCGCCCTAAGACTGTGGAACCTGGAAGAAAAGCACCCACTCGGAGCCATAGAAAAATCGCTCATCTCTTTGTTTTTGGTTTCTAGTTCTTGTTTATTTCTTTGTTTTGTAATTTTTTTTTTTTTGAGCATGAACATTGTTTTTAAGTTTTTGTTTTATTATTATTTTTTTTCTTTTACTGTTCTTTCTCTCTTTTCTTCTTCACCAGTTTCCTGGGACTTTGGAAAATCTTTGTCTTTCTGCTTTATCTCTTTTACTTATTTCTTTTTCTCTATTTTTCCTCTTTTCCTTTTTAATTTGTCTCCCTTGAAGTCCCTATCTTATCTTCATTTCTACATACTTTCTGTCTTTTCCTTCCTCCTTTTCTTTCATCTTATCTCATGGCAGTTTTTCTCTTACCTTTTCTTAATTCTATCAAAACCCTCCCACTCCCATATAAGATCCTTTGTACTGCTTCTCTCTCCTCTTCCTCATGCCGTAGCGCTTCAGGTTCCAACGTTTTCCTCCTGCATTCCCCCATTCCTAAAAATAAATCCTAATGTGTATAGATGTCCTATACACATCTTGTCTGTGTGAAAACAATTTAGTTGACAAACAAAAGCATCTGACAAAACTTTACCTTGGAAAATCCCATATTGAGTGGCAAACGTGAACATCATCATCTTTCCCCACACAAACACAAACACAAATGCAGCCATCTTTTCCACAACCGTGAAACAGATTAAGTTCATAAGCTAAGGTACCACTGTGTCTTTATATTTTTATTCATTTATTTATTTATTTATTTTGGAGGAACCAGAGATTGAACTCAGATCCTTGCGTTTGCCGGTCAAGCGCTTATCCTACTGAGCCATCTCCCCAACCCCCCACTGTGTCTTTAGTAGTATAACCAAAAGAGTTATTACTCTTTTGATAGTTAACTCTAAAATTCCTCTTGGGTTCTTTTCTACCATTGGCAGGGATAAAGCTGTCCCATTTAGTACCTATTAACTGTAAATCAATACTTGAGTTGACATTAAAAATACTACATTGTATTCTGTGAGAACTTTGTCATTGGGATAACAACCATGTGTCCTCCCTTCCCAAACTAATCAATGTAATCAGCTCTTGGGGCTGCGGCAAAGGATTACAGTTAGCCACACCCAAAGTACTTCCCTGAAAAGTAACTAAAGAGATCTTCACACTAGCAAGAAACTTTAGACTATAAACATCCACAAACTTCAATATAAAGCAAAGCAAACAAACAACAGCAATAGAAACACAGGGAGGAGGCAACAAAACACTAAGACCCCCAGATCCCCCACAGCCAATCTAGGGGCTCTGTGGGGCAGAATAACACAAGCCACACACCTAGATTAGGGCAAGTGACAACAGAGCAGGTTAGAAAACAGCTCAAAAAAGTACTCAGTGGGGTTACAGAAGATGAAACTAAACAGATTATGGAAATAATAACCAAAAAGATTCAGGAGCTCTCAGAAGAAGTGAATAAAAATCTAGATGAGCTAAACCAAGTGACACAAAACATGAATGACCAGTTTATCAAAGAATTAGAGTCCATGAAAAGGTTCCAATCAGAAATGCAGAAGACTAAAAATGGTACATTTATGGCACATGCTTGTAATCCCAGCATTCAGGAGGTTAAAGTAGGAGTATTCCTATGAGTGCAAGGCAATTTTGGGCTGCATAGTGAGTTCAAAGGTAGCCCGAACTACATAGAGAGACTCTGTCTCAAAGGAAAAAAAAAAAAAACTATTGAAAGTACAGTATGGGCAGCTGAACTGGTGAACATGGGGACAGAATTTCTGAACTTGAAAACAATGATACCTTCAAAGATCAACCATTCAAAGACACCTTGAAAACAACAAGAGGTCATGGAAAATTGATCCAATAACTGCTAGATGATGAAAGGAAGATTCATCTAACAAGAAGTGAAGAGGTAAAAAAGCAAAAGACATTACAAAGATGTCATTTAAAAAAAAAACAAAAGCCTGTTCAGACAGGAGACAGCTGAGTGACCTAAGCGCCTGCCTGACAAGTCCAAGGTCCTGAGTGTGATCCCTGGTACCACATGCCTTTGCCAGACCCTGCAACTGGGCATGGTGGTACATATCTGTAATCCCAGTGCTGGAGAGGCCGAGACAGGAAGATCAATATGAGTACAAGCTACAAAGCAAGACCTGTATCAAAATAAATAAATAAAAACCTGTTCACAGACATAACAGAAAACTTCCTTCCCAGACATAGGGAGGGAAATGAACATAGAAATGAGACTTATAGAACCTCGAAAAGCCATGGCCAAAAGAGACCCTCCATGGGCCAGACTAAACCCAAAATACCAGTCAGGCATCACGGGAGACAAAAATCTTAAAAGCTGCTATAGACTCACCACGTAGAACAGTAAACCCACTAGCGTGGCAGCAGACTTCTCTATGCAAGTGTTACAGGCCAGAAGGGCTTGGAGCAGAGACTTCAGACCCTGAAAGACAACAGCTCCCAGTCCTGACTGTGTCCCCTACAAACTTACCTTCAAAACTGATAGAGAAATAAAGTATTTGCACAACAAGCAGCCTCTCTAGAAATTCATGACCACTGTACCGAAAATGCTCAAGGATGTTCTAGAAAGAGACGAGGAAGTCACCAATGCCAAAAAGTCAGAAAGAATGGACACAGCTGGTGGCGTGAGCAGGCCGCCTGTCCCCTTCCCCTCCCATGGCTGCATTTGCTCCTCTAAAATGGACTTTTCTTTATCTCTACTAAACAGGCATTTTAATCCCTTAATCTGTGACATAACGATTGAGTAGCTGGCTTCTTTTTCACCAGAATCTAAGGAGCAAATGATTCTGATATCAACCAAATTTACGAAGAGTTTTCTCTTATGAAATATTGCTTTATTTTCCAGCTTTATCAAAATATGAATTGCAAACAGTGAAAATAAATCCTGGGCTGGTCAAATAGCTCAGTGGATTAAAGCATCTGCAAGCAGGAGCAGGGGCCGGCGTTCGATCCCTGGGCCTGTTGTACCAGTCCTTCCCCCGGGGCATGCTGAGATGGCAATTGGGACTGGGCGTGGATCACTAACACCGCGGACCACTACAAGTCTGATCTAGTAGTAAGACCCTGAACACCCTGCAGGCCCTTCCCTAAAATAATGAAAAAAAAAAAAAGGAAAAGAAAAGAAAAGAAATCCTTTGACAGCAATGGCTTTAGGCTTAGGTCTGGGAAAATAGACCTGCCAGAGAAGGCCAAGCAAGATTCAGTACGGCTGGTGCCTCTTTAAAAAGAGCTGAGTACACCACATGCTAAAGCCGTTAAATATGCTATTTCTAACCTTTCTGTGATGCTGAGAAATAAAGATTATTATTACTGTATCCTTTTTTGTAAAGAAATTGAGGCACAAAGAGGTTAAGACCAAACAGCGCTCCTGACTTCTCTGGGCATCTCTTGCCATGGTATGGAATTTAGTTCCAGAGAACCCAGATCTGTTCCTAAAATTATAACCATCAAAAATGTGTTTAATGGCCGGGGAGATGGCTCAGTGGAATAAGCGCTTGCTTGGCAAGTGCATGGGCCTGAGTTCAATCCCCGGTTCTGAAAAAAAAAAAATTGCTAAGTTCTTGCTTTATCTTGGTCTTAACCATCCAGTAGAAAAGTATAAAAATGAGGTATAAAAAGTAAAGCCATATTAATATGCTGAGC
>NW_004524638.1:4633038-4642319 GCF_000260255.1 Octodon degus | reverse complement strand
ATAGATATACAGCTACTTTCTCTTACTTCAATGAGAAGAAAGATTTGTACTAACAGTGTTTGGACAGGATATCATGTCTGCATCTTGTACTATAAATAACCACTATGAAAACAATAATATGTATTAATTATTGAAACTGTCCTACTAACTTGTTTTGAAACTGTCTCATTGCTACTTTTTTCCTCAATAAAATTAATTTAAAAATGTGTTTAATGATCTATAAACACATTGACCCTCTCTCCTCCACCCCCAGTACCCAACAGCACCAAAATAATGTTTGTCTTGCTTATTGGATCAACAATAAGGTAGTCCCCTCAATGTGAGTGCCAGACCCCTTCTAGACTCTCACAGTGGACCACAGTGGCTTTAGGACTTCCACAGCCCACAGACCAGCATTCAGAGCTGTTGCCAGCTCCTAGCACAGTGCCAGGCGTGCAGCAGGCAGCAGCAAGCCTCCCACTGAGTGCCCACCCTGGGCGTGTCTGAAAGTCATGACATTTCTGAGACTGAAGTCAACGATCCCTGAAGCCTCATGAGCCCAGCACAGGGGTTCTGGGCTCCAGCCACTTCCTCCTGCTTGGTTCTGTCTCAGCTGTCCCCTTCCCGACCCAGCCATGCCAAAACAAACAAGCTTTAATCAAACAATGCTCTTTCAGATCTGCCTACGTTTGAACTCACCTACTTGTAGGGCAAGGCCCTTCTGATTCTAAACTCCACCCGAAAAGCCGCCTCCTCTGTGAAGTCTTCCCGACCCGCCGCTGCACACCAGGCACACTCCACCACACCACCCTGCTGCACCTGCTGTGTGTGAGTCATGCTCCCTCCCTTGCCAGCCTCTTTGCTGCCTTTACAATGGGCTACAGATCTTGGAGGATAAACTCCACATGGGTTCATTTTGCATAATCTTGTGTCTGATAAGAAGCTTCATTCGCAAGTAATAGAATATGCAACAAATGGCTTGCAACGTGGATACACTCAGGGTCTCCAAAACAAGAAACTGGGGGCTGAGTGGACTCCAGATCTGTGTAATTCAAAACCTCAGTGACACTGCACAGGTTCTGTATTTTCTACCATTACCCTCTCTGCTGCCTGATACTAGTATCCTTCCTGTGACAAGACAGTCGCTTAGTGCGTAGCCTCACATGTAGACCAAACAGCGCCAGCAAAGTGAACCTGTGGGATATGGGGCAATGTTCCTTCTCTGATGCTTCTTTTTAAGATGGGAAAAACACGTTTCTAGTCATCCAAGCTGATTTTGCTTCCTATCTCATGGGCCATCAATATGCCCTGCATCCAAACTGGAGGTAGCTGCTGGCCATGAGGGAGAGGCCACCTTGAGAGCTGAGATCAGTCCTTCCTCCCTGGGAGCTGGAGATTCAGAGCAGGATGAGCAGAACGAAGGCTTTGTAGGCAGAGAAGATGGGCTGGGAACAGCTGCAGCAACATGCCAGTGCCACCTGTCACCCCACCTGTGACTCTGCAGCACCTTACTCTGCCTCTAAGGTGTACATCATTGCCACCATGGGAGCCTTCCCAAGGAAGACCAGGTAAAACCTGCTGGGTTTACTGGTGTGCATTGCTGGGTCTCCTCCAGCTGGCTCTTCTCCCCAGGAAAGCCTGACTGCATCCAGACCCTGCCGCCCACTCTGGAGCAGTGCTGTGAATTGAGCCATTCGCCTAGTATAAATGTGCTGAGCTCTACCATGGGCCAGCTCATGGGCTACAGGGAGAGGACAGGACACACGTCACAGGCCCTGTCCTCCACATGTCAGTCCACTAATTCATCTCATTATTGTTTCCTGCAAAATGTGAGACAGGCAAGGCAGACACCCTGCCTGTGTAGATGAGGGCATTGAGCTACAAATTAGCAGTGTAGTAATCCTGCTAGGGCAGAAGCTCCTGGATGGAATGCAACTGGCCAATTATAGATCTAATTCCTATTTCAGTCAGCTATGGAAAATGACCCAATTTTGAGTCCATTTTCTGAGTTCCATTTTCTGCTGTCATGTGGTCAATGGGACAGAACACTAGTGTTTCTGGTTCCCATCCCCTAAGCAGCATTTTCCAGCTGCATTCCTAGGAGATACTCCCAGGGAAAAGGCAAGTGCCATGGCCGACTAACTTTGTGAAGTGTTGCCTACTAGCCCCTCCTCTTCTCAGAAGGCTACAATTCATTTTAAGGCATAAAAGCCCCTGAGAAGTTCTTAGCAGTAAACAATTGTAATTTTCCAGGTCTAAGCTTTATTTGTTTATAGAGCTCTTTCTCATAACTCTCATTCATTCCCCCAAGTAAATAGCTACTGAGCATCTGCTGTGTGAGATACACTCTGAGCAGAACTGGTGGAATTTACAAAGTAATATAGCTAAACTTTACAACACCAAAATCAGTGCTTACCTGGGTAATGGATATGAACATAAACCTTTATGATTCACTAACCATTTTTATTATTAATTACTTAAATGCATCTCCACAATTCTATTATTAATCCATACAGAGGCAAAGGTGAGAATTAAATCCATGATCACCTCCCTGAAATTAGTGCCACTTACATGAGTTGTGTGTTTCAGAAGATCCTCGAATGTACAAGTCAGACTGAGATGAAAGTAACTCCTGGAGGCTCCTGCTGGAGCACGGCATATGTTACATCTACTCATGTTCAGTGGCCAAAGCAAAGCACATGGCCAACTGCTGGCCCATCAAAGAGTCGGAGTCACACCCTACCCATGTGTGGGAAACACTGCTGGCCACAAGGTCTTGAGGAGAAGGGAAGGGTGCAGCCCTCCTCCAGGAAGAGCAGGGATGAATAACCATAGACAGTATGTTGACACAGGAAAGAAAAAGCCTTGATTGAGGCTGTCAGAAGGCTTTAAGGCCAGACTGACCTGAATTTGAATCCATGCCCTGTAGTAGGAGCCAAATGGTCTTGGGAGTATGACAATCTCTAATCCTTATTCCTTCCATCTGTAAGATGCAGATAACCATGTCTGTCTCATAGGATTGTGGCAAAGAGTCATGGTATAAAGCTAAAGTTCTCAGCCCAGCGCTTGGTCTGACCCCACACTGAGCAAGTGACCAATAGACTCCCTGCAGAAGTCCCCGCACTGCCAAAACAGTGGCCTTCAAACTGGGCTCCTTGAGACCCTCTGGCTTCTACCACTCCCATGCAGTTCTGACCTTCTTTAGCAGGACAGCATCTCTCTGCCTAGGAAAGGCCACCGGGTCCACAGTGACGTGGAAGAAGGAAAACAGAGGGAAAGATAACAAGTGACAGTTTTGACAAGCTATTCCTTTAGAAATTGCTTAATCATAGACAAATCAACCATAGTGACATATGCAAATGGCTTGTGTGGGACAAGTAAATATGCGTTGGCCTCCTGGTAGCTAAATCTGGCTTTAGACAAGGACAAAAAATGACCCAGGCATCAAAAAAAAAAAAAATGAGTAAGGGAAGACAGAGGACCAGGGCTAAGTCTCTCTGCTCTCAGCTACAGCCTGGGTGACAGGGAGGACAGGTTAATCTCACCCTCCCTGCTCAAGGTGAAAAGCAGTCCTGTTCCCACAAGCTGTGTCCCAAGAAGGCCTGGGCCACATGTACCTCCTTCCTCTCTGATAAAGGGGAGTGAGTTCAGCACTGTGACCCCATGTCCTCTGCACACAGCATCAATGGAGAAGTTGCCTCTTCAGTTATCATTTGTTGCGTGTTTGAGCAGGAGCTCCTTGGGACCTAGGAAGTCATGTAAGAAGAGGCTCAGAAACCGGAGTTACCTCCCTGTCCTGAAAGAGAACTGGGGTATCCAAAAAGTACCTTGCTTTTCTCTGCAGTGCCTTCCATAGATGGAGCTAGGCCACAAAGCAGCTTCATTCCAGCCCTGTGGTCACCATGCAGCCAGATGGTCAGGACATCAGTTATGTGACCGTGAGCAAGTTATGGAACTCATTCAGGCATCAATAAAAATGGGAAGGCTCATGTATCTTAGTTTTTGGCTTTCTGTCTCTCATCCATCCTGGTAAGCCTCATGATCCACCTAGGACAGGTGCCAGCACTCACTGACCAGAGCCTCACCTGGAAACACTTCTTAAGTGCAATTCAGGGAATCAGAGGACAATTTCCTAATGCATATTTGAAGCTCATATCATCCAAGCTCTGTACAACATTTAACCAGACTGATTGTCATATCTGTGTTGTTAGTTTTTTCAAAATGCTTTCTGCCATAGCACGTATACCCGTCTCTAATTTCCCTGACACTTAAAGGTATCTTTGTGCCAGCCCTGCTCCTGGGCTCGCCGAGCCATCCACTGAAACTGGGTATGGTGGTGTACTCCTGTAATCCCAGTGCTGGGGATGCTGAAAATAGAAGGATCACTGTGAGTCTGACCTGTGTAGTGTTACCAAACATTTGAATAATAATAACAAGAACAACAACAACAAAATAAAAGCATGTGTTGTTATGTCCTCTATGCTGCTCCGGTGACCTCACAGTAAAAGGCAGCCCAACACCACTGAGGGAACTCACGCTGGATCTGTGGAACACAGACCAAGCTCCGGAACACATCTAAGGGGGAGCGCCGGGAGGCCCGTAGTTCTGCCCATGCTCCTTTCCTTCAGACCCAAGCACACCAATGTCCCAGGGGCCAGCCAGTCCCTGAGAAGAGTGGAGGCATGGAAGGAGTCACAATTAACCAGCAACCATGGGAATGAGAAGTCGATTTTGTTCCTGTAGGCCGAGACAGGGGTGTGGTTTGTTGCCATGGCAACACTTGCCCTAAACTATACAACCACCATGAGGAGGGGAAAGAGCAATTGAATTGCCAGTTATGTAGACAAAGACACTGCAGTTGGGATGCACCAAAAGCCACCCCGCTGGACAATGACAGTCTGCATGTTATTGATCCCCAACCCCTGTAGTTCGTTGTGCTTGTCAGATTACACTGCGTGCTTCTGGAACACTTTGGTTCTTCCTCAGAATGGCTTGAGAGTTTCAATTTCCATTGATATTTTTCTTATGATGTCATCTGACTCACGCATCAGTCTAAGTTCTATGAAGGATACAATTAAATCTCTATTTTACCATTTTATTGTTGGCTTTTAGTCCGTGGTAGAATATACATATAAATGAATTAGTGAGTGAGTTTGCCCTCTCACTGCCTTGATACCTGCACCTATCTTCATGTTGAAGAGACAAGATGTCCACTCAGAGAAATAGAAAACCTATGCTCATGAGGTAAATTAGACCCCACAGTCTGGCCACAGTCAGACCTGCATGGATGACAACCTTAGCTAGCCAAGTGACTCCCTTCCCCTAAGCATGGCCACTACGTCCCTCGGACCATGCTGGGGCAGGGGTGCCTGCAGCCTCGGAGCAGAACTGGACAGTTCTGTGCATCGCCGCTACCCCTGCACATCTGCACCTGTCTTCTTGCCCAAACCTTCCTCTCCTCGCACCTACGCTGCTTGTGAGGCCACCAGCCACCATTCAGCTACTCGGAGTCTTCCTTGAATCAAAAACCTGACACGGGAGGGTTTGCTTTTTCTCCCCAGTCCTTCTAATCTCAGCTCCAGGCCTTGGCTGCTCTCGCCCAGCTTCAGGAGGCAACCACCTCCGCAGTTCTGTCCATCCCCCTCATCCTGGCTCCTGGAGAGCACTTTCTACCCTGTTGGCTGGAGGAGGGCCATAAAAACAAATGAAGCACAGACGCATGCATGGAAACTAATTCAGCAAACATGTGGCCTTTCTGCTTAGTAAAAGCAGGAGATGGAGGTGTTACCTGCTCAGTGCTTCTCAGACTTTTGCAATCACAAGAATCGCTTTAGGTCATTTATTAGAAATACAGATTCTGGATCCTCACTCTCAACCCACTTAGAAGAATCTCCAGGTAGGGACTTGTGTGTCTCTTTAAATAAATGCCTCAGCTAGTTCTTAGGACTAGACAAATTTTCCCTACTTACCAACCCAACTATTTCAACACCAGATAATCAAAAATCACATTTTTTGTTAATTTCAATAATATATCAACATCCTGATTCTGCCCAGAGCGCATGCCTGGCATGTGAGTAGAGACCACCTGGGGCTGCCAGATCCTGATTTGAACCAGAGCACAGGCCCAGCATGTGAGTGAGACTACCTGGGGCCATCGGATCCTGACTCGACCCAGATCACAGGCCAGGAGTGTGAGTGAGACCGCTTGGGGCTCACCGGATCCTCATTCCAGAGCCCAGGTCCAGCATGGAACCTGCAGCAGATCTCCCTGCAAAGAGGCTAGAGGTAAGACCCACCCAGCTGATTCAGGAACAGAACATCTTGCTAAAGTGGCACAGAGGGTTCAACTCCAAGGGCTGCAGCAGCAAGAAGTGGAGCACAGCAACCAGATCCAAGGCACACCCACTTGGAGAAGTTTGAGCTTGGTAGATGCAAGCTTGGTGCTAAGGTTATGACTCTATCTAAGCTCTGCATCAAAGGTCAGAAGACAGTGGTATACAAAATGACAAAGAGAAGGAACAAAATGCAGTCTCAGGCCCTGAGCCCACCCAGAACAAATGCAGAAGACACTAGCATAGAAGAAATTGGAAATCACACACCTGAAATCTCTGAAATAATAGCGTCTGAAGTAAAGAAACAACTGCAGAAAGGTATAGAGGAAATCAGATCAGAAATAATTTCTGAAGTAAAAAAAGAAATGATAACTATAATGAAAGAAGTACTAAGTGCTTCTAAAGAAGATACTGATAAAAAATAGAGCAGAATATAAAAATGATGGAACCCCTGAATAAACAATATAGGAAAGAAATAGAATGCATGAAGCAGATCCAAAGTGATATACAGGAATTTAAAACCTTAATCACAAGCTGGCAAAACCATTTGAATGAAAGTGAGAATAGACTTTCAGACCTTAAAGACTTTCACACCATTGCAGCTAGTGAAAAAAAAAAAGAAAAGATCTCTTAAAAACAACTAGGATGCAGGAAAAAATAATTCAATACATGCAAGCAGATGCAAAGAAGAGCAATGTGAGACTAATAGGCATCAATGAGAAGGAAGGAGTCAATACAAATGATATAAAAAGAATATGGATGGAAGTAATAGTAGAAAACTTCCTAAATATGGGGAAGCTATCTGACATTTAGGTAATTGAAACATATAGAACTCCAAAAAACATCAACCCAATTAAAAACACACCCAGACATATAACAATCAAGATCCCAGAAATTCAGTACAGGAACAGTATACTAAAAGCCGCCAAAGAAAAGAAACAAATCATGTTTAAAGGAAAACCCATCAGGATAATGGCAGATTTCTCTTCACAAACCATCAAGGCAAGAAGAGCATGGAGCAAAGTACTTCAAGTCTTGCAAGAAAACAAATTCCAACCCAGACTGATATACCCTGCAAAACTCTCTTTCAAGTATACCAGAGAAGTAAAATACTTCCATGACAAAGAACAACTTAAGAATTTCATGATGACAAAGCCAAACCTACACAGACTACTCAAAGATGTTTTAGAGAGGGAGCAAAATGACCACAACTCCATGAATGAGACTGGAAAGAACCCACTGAATAGGGCAAACAATTAAACATAGGAGAATAAGAGGTATACAAAAGCAGTCTTTCAAGTTATTCTTTGTATACAGCAGCAAGATATTTCCATCAGCATACTTTACAAATGGACTTGTCCTACACCCTGTGGGTCATGATTATGTCTAAGTCTACAGGGTGGATATCAAGGAAATAGCAGTAGCTCAGTCCCACAACTGACATCTGGCCACCAGTAAGTGTTAGGGACTTTATCCATGTCCACGACACACTAGATCTTTGTGCAATGTCCTATCCCCAAACTGTTAGACGTGCTGGTCATTTATTTGTCATTCCAGTATTTATCCTATGTTTTATTCTTAGTAATTCTTTACTATCATGAAAATTTTTTCTTAGTTCAATTGTTTTGAAACATTTAATTTTCAATTAATTAGTATTTAATTTTCTGAATATTGCTTAATCTTAACTTTAAGATTTATTTAGTTTTAAGATTTATGCTATATATTTACAATCTATTTAAAAGACATGGTATAACATTTTCTCCTAGTATTAGAAACTTTAAAAAGTATGTTTTCATTTTCCATTGACTTTATTTTACCTCTTCCCTATCTTTTACACACACACCTCTTTTACACACACACACACACACACACACACACACACATATATGAAAAATCTGACATAAGATTGATACTGTTTCATAGAAATCTTTAATGACCTTTTAAACAAATTCATCTAATGTATTTTACATAATCTTGCATAACTATCATTTTGAGAGCTCTTTATTCTTCATCCAGGAGCATATAGCAACTTCTCTTGCCTTCTGAATTATGCTCTTTGTTATTTCCTATATGCTACATCTGGAGGTATTAGAATATTTCAAGTTTGTATAGCTCGAAAATATTTTACTTTTAGTTTTTAAAGATATATTTGCTAAGTATAAAATTCAAAGAGGACAGATCTGTTTTTTTTTTTCATTTGTTTCAGTCCTTTAATTAGTCTAGTTTCTTACACACTTGGTCTTTTCTTTTTCTTTCTAATGTGCAATAAGATGCTATTTAATTTTGTTCTTCCATAGCTAATTTTTTATGTATATGCTTTAATGATGTTTTTCTTTACAATAAGTTTTAGATCATTCCATTTTTGTGTATCTGTGTATGATTTTATTCAAATTTCTTGTGCAAAAGGTTCATTTTTCTTGGAAATGGGGTGTTATAAGTTCAACTAAATTCAGAAATTTTAAATCTTTAAATATTTATTGCCTACCTCTTTCTACTTTGTGGATTCTAATTATATGAATATAAGTTTCTTGATTTTGACACAGAGTGAACTATTATATGACTAATCTGCAAATTCCTCTTCATTTTTATTTTGGACAATTTTTATTGTTATATTCATTTAAGTTTGTAAATAATTTATTTACAATGTGCAATCTATTATTAACCTCATGCAATGTGCTCATTTCAGAAGTATTACTCTGAAAATCACTCTATCTAATCTTGTATCTTTCACATTTAGATATTTGTCTACAATTTTTAATATGATATGCAATTTTTGATTTTCAATAAAGTTAATGGAAAAAAAGATTCCAAAAAATGAAAAAAAAAAAAGAAAAAAATATCAGGAAACATAAAAGTGGGAATTTTATTGAATATATTCAATATCTGAAAGCATTTCATATACAATGAAAGGTTACCATCTGGACAGTAGTATCTGCTCTCTCTCCAGGTTCCTTTTGCATTATTGTCTTT
>NW_004524638.1:4617868-4629978 GCF_000260255.1 Octodon degus | reverse complement strand
CAGGAACTCAAAAGTGCCCTTGTAGTTCTTTCTCCATTTGATCTGAGCGGTGGCCCAAGGCGACAGGCATCCATGAGGTCAGGAACTTGGGCTCCAAGTAGCCTGCGCTCTGTGGCCTCTGTGGCCTGGTCCCATAGCTCAGCACACACATTCCCCTTTCAGGGTGGTAGTCCAGTGGAGGGTCCCAGTGTACATCTCAGGGAGGAGTCTCAGGATGGCCAGGGACTCTTCTTAGAGTAGCTATTGTCCTGAAATTGGTCCATGGCCCCATTTAGTTTCAAGAGAAAGCAGGAAGTGCAGTTTTTATGCCCCCATTGTAAAATATTGAAAGAATCAGCCCTGGGAAGTAGCGGTAGCTACAGACTTCAGTTCTCCCATTTGACAGAAGACTTTTAAAAAAGACCCGAGGGCTGGGGAGATGGCTCAGTGGAATAAATGCTTCCCTGGCAAGCATAAGGGCTAAGGGCCTGAGTTCAATCCCAGGTTCTGCCAAAAAAAAAGACCTGAGACTCAAATAAATTAGGCTGTTTGCCTACAATCAGAGGCTGAGTTTATTTTCCCAAAATTTTTAGCATTTTTTTTTAACTTGCAAAGGAAGATTTGACACAGGGACTATCGTAGTTTGGAGTTTAGTAAGGGGAATAATATCATACAGGACACATAATTATAAGATTATGCTATAACAGTCACCCAAAGAATCACAGACAGAGATAGGGGCTGGGGAGTAGAATAAGCGCTTGCCTGGTAAGTGCAAGCACCTGAGTTCAATCCCTGGTTCCAAAAAAGAAAAAAAAGAATCACTGACAGAGAGTACAGGAAATCTGTCCTACACTAAAGACCAAAGAAACCAGCTGAGGGCCTGGATCACATGGCACTGTCCTGCATGAATCCATCTGAAGACCTAGAGTCCATGACCATGTCTCATGCAGGCCTGCTTCACAGATCTGCACTGGGAAGGCCCAAACATCAGTAGTGGAAGCTAGAAAGTCTGTGCCAGTGGGATGAAAGACCCATGCTAGCAAGCTGAGGGATCTGGCCTAGAGCCAGGAGGCAATGCTCAGGGTAAAAACCAGAGCTCTCCTGACAAGCACCCCAGCCATCCTCAGCAACAGTGAGTCCTGGGCTTCTCCAATGATGAGGAAAGCCAAGCTCCCATCAGAAAAACCAACCCATCAAGCTTCTCCAGGAGACTGAGCAGTGCACCTTCTTCCCCTCCAGAGCCAGGAAACAACGCTCAAAGTGAGGACAGAGCTCCCCCAAAGTGAACCACAGCCATTCTCAGTAACAACAAGGTCCCAAGCCCCTTGGACAATGAGAACAGCCACGTTCATCAGGAAAGCCAGCGTTACAAGCTCCTCCAAGAGAACCAACAGCGCCCTGCAGCCTCCCTAACAGCTCCTGAGCAGCATCTCCTCTGCCTCTTGTGCTGCTGGCAACAACCGTCAGTTGGGCCTCCCCTGCCCCGCAACACACTAGGTCACTTCAGCTGGGTGCAACAAGTTGGCCACCAGTTGCCTCTACTGCAGGGAAGGAGAAGCTTGTGCAGCAGAGCACACAGGCTCAGCCACGCTTCCCAAGGCACTGGACGGACACATCCAGCTGTGCCCTCTGCCTTCCTGACAGGCAACCACATCTCCAGGCCCCTGCCAGTTGGGAGATGACCACTGGCCAGTTCTCTCAGGAAGAAAAGCTGTCCACCTAGAGCGGTAAGATTCTCCGTTAGTGCTCCTTTCAGTACGCCACAGTCCCACGCCTCAGGCTTGGCTCCCCTCCCTGAATCAAGTTTCTGTGCTCATTTTGGAAAAAGCAACACTACCTCTCTTATCTGACATCTCTCTGAAGTCTTTCACTGCCCCACTTTCTGGCCAAAACTAGCATTCAATTGCTCTGCCAACTCTCCTGGAGCATTTTCTCTATGCCAGACACCACGCTCAGCACTGGAGAATGAAATAGCCTAAGCCCCCCAGCACCCTTGCTGCAAGGAGGACTGAAAGGAAAGGGCTGTCACAGAATCACCTCCACACTGTCTGCCAGGCCCAAGGTCAAATTGCAAGGCCACAGGCAAAACTCCCTCCTCTACTCTTGTCTCTTCGTCAGTACAAAGGAGACTGACCCTTGTAGAGCAGGACAGGGTGACAGGTAGCAAGGCAGAGTGGGGCTCACCCCACGGCCCCGGTCGCACTATGAGCACCCAATACAGGTCTGCAGAGAGCACAGCGAGTATGAGCGGACGAGCTTGGTCCCTGCCTTGGGACCCCTGAAGACTAGGAAGGACACCTTGAAGAGCCAGAGCTGAGTGCCAAGCGTAAAAGATGCTCTCTCCAGTGGAACAGCATGAGTAAAAACACAGCCAGGGCTGCTTCCATGATGGCCCAGCCATCCAGATGGTGGGGCCCAGGGGGCAAGCCAGGCAGCTCCAGAGGGTGAAGGTGAGAGACAGCAGCTCAGTGGAATCGTGGTAGATTCACATGCAGACTCCTGACGTGGGAGATCTGACCTGAATAATATTAAAACTTATTTCCAGCATACAATGGAGATCTGGGGCAGGTCAGTTCAGGCTGAGGTGAGGGACACAGTCAGCTCCTCTGGTCTTTCCTTCACATTGCAGAATGGCTGCCACAGCTCCGACTATCACACCTTCACATAATATCCCAAGAAGGAAACAAAGAAAAGGCAAAGAAAATTTCTTCTGCCATTTTCTTCTTTGATTTGGGAGAGAAATCTCGGGGGATTATTTTTTGGGGGAATTCTATAACTTGGCACGCAGGTTACTGGTGAGGACTGTCTGATAGGCTTGCTTTAATCCACACCACTCCCTAACAAAGAGGGATGAGACCACCATGAGCACATTAAGGCAACAGTAATTTTTTTCTGGACGGCTTGGCACACTGCCACCCTCATAGAGCAAGGATTCCTGTCTTAGTCACTTTCTTCATTGCTGGGACAAATTAATGGATACCCACAATTTAAAGAAGAAAATATTTATTTTGGCTCACAAACTGTAGAAATTGTAGTCCAATATCGGCTGGCTCCGAGGCAGAAAGGCGTGGTGGAAAGGGCCGGATGGAGGACAGATGCGCCCCACGTGGCGTAGGGGAAGCAGAGAGGGAAGGCGGAGCCAGGGAATGAGGTACGCCTCCCAGGCCACCCCCGGAGGCCCCCTCTTCCAGCCAGACCCCATCTCCAGCAGCAAGCCGGCTTCGAACGCAGCCGTGAGGCAATCAGCGGCCGAGAGCCGGCCCACGAGCTCACAGGCTGCAGCGAGCTCCTGGACGCACAGCTTCCTGAGCGAGGCAGAGGCGACGGCTGCGGAGAGCACCGGAGACCGCCCTGGCCGCAGTGTCTCCAGCCTCCCCTTGACCAGAGGCGAGCTGGATTGCCCTCCTCCCTGCGCAGGGAAGGAGAAACGGGAGCATCTGCAGCGTTTTCAGAAAAAGCCAATGTGGAAACATCACTCTTCCTGATCTCAGAACGTATTGCAAAGTTCCTATAATCCAAACAGAGTAGTACAGTGTTGGCCACTCTTTATTACTAACATGCACTTCAAAATATAAATAAAAGTGTAATATTAGCATAAATACAGACATGCAGACCGATGACATAGAATAGACGGCCCAGAAGTAGACCTGAGTGTTCACAGTCAACTGATTGGACAGATGTGCTAGGAATACACAGTGAAGAAAGGACAGCATCTTCAGCAAGTGGCACTGGGAAAATTAGACATCCATGTGCTAAAGAACAAAACTGAGGGCCGGCCAGATAGCTCAGTGGACTAAAGTGCCTGCTCAGGCAGGTGCAGGGACCAGGGTTCGATCCCTGGGGTGCCCTGCAGACCCCACCCCTAGGACACACTGAGACAGTGATTGAGACTGGGTGTGGTGGTTCACACCCATAATCCCGACACTTGGGAGGCTGAAGACAGGAGGAGCACTACAAGTCCTGTCTACATAGTGAGACCCTGTAGACCCTCGCCAAATACTTAAAACATAAAGTAAAATAAAAGCAAAGCAAAACAACACAGAGATTCCATCTCACCCCACAAAGAACGGCTGCCGTCAGGAAATGAACCCATAGCAAGTGCTGGCTGGGTTGTGGGGAAAAAGGAACTCTTCCGCTGTTGGTGGAAATGTAGGCTGGTACAGCCACTGTGGAAATCGATGTGGAGATTCCTCACAAAACTAGAATTAGAGATCCCACTTGACCCAGCTGTTCCCCTTGTGGGCATCTTCCCAGAAGAATTAAAGACATCAAAAAAAAAAAGAATTAAAGACATCACACTACAGCAATATATGCCTACCCATGTTTACAGCAGCACAATTAGTAACACCTGAATCTTGGAAATCCAAATGTCTATCAACCAAGGGATGGACAAAAATGATGTGGGGTTTTTAAATATGCAATGGAGTACTACTCAGCCATAAAGATGGATAAACAAGATTTTATAGGTAAATGGATGTAATTAGAGATCATGCTCATAAGTAAAATAAAACAAGTTCAGATGTGTAAACGTCATATTGTCTCTCTGACGTGACAAACTAAAAGAGTAAATAAGGTTTAAAATGTACAGTAGAGGGCCGGGGAGATGGCTCAGTAGAAGAAGCACTTGCCTGGCAAGCGCAGGGTCCTGAGTTCAATCCCCGTTACTGCAAAAAAAAAAACCTCAAGTAAAATGTACAGTAGATATTGTGAAATGGGAAGAAATTGTTTAAAAGGTAAAAGGAGTTAGGACAGGGGAGAGGGGAAAGGAAAGCACTGCAAGTTAGTTATACTACTAGAGTCTCCTAGCTCCTTGAAAAGAAAGCTGAGTACTAATATTGTTTGCAATCATTTTTATGCCAATTTCTTGTATTCTGATTAGCTACTTTGAAAATAACAATATGCAATGTATTAACTATTGTTATTCACTTATTTCATTATGAAATTTTAACTTACTTTTTTCCACAATTTTTTTTCTTTTTTGCGGAACCAGGGATTGAACTCAGGATCTTGCACTTGTCAAGGAAGTGCTAATTCCACTGAGCCATCTCCCTGGCCCTCCACAAATGTTTTAAGAAGGACCTCAGTAGTTACTTCCCAAAAGAAGACATTCAGGGGCTGGGAAGATAGCCCAGCAGTCTAAGCACCTCCCTGACAAGGGCAAGGACTCAGGTTCAATCCCCGGTACTACATGTTGAGTTACACCCAGAACCTCAACTGCACTTTGCAGGCTACGGTACTTGGCATGGTGGTGCACATCTGTAATCCTAGTGCTGGGGAGGCTGAGACAGGAGGATCACTATGAGTCCAAGTGTGTAGTGAGACCCTGCACCAAATAAATAAATAAATAAATAAATAAATCTTTTAAAATGAGGCTATTCAAATGACCAACCTGGATGCGCACAGTTCTCACTATCACTGATGATTGAAGAAATTCAAATTAAAAGCACAGTGAAACATCAGCCATTGTAGCACCCATTACCATACTCTGAACAGAAAAATAGTAGCTAAGTGTTGATGAAGATGGGAAGAAGTGTATCCTCTTGGAAATGGCTAGTAGAAGTGTAAATTAGCAGCCGTTGTGGAAAACAGTATAAAGTTTGCTAGAAAGCTAAAAATAGAGGCATCATATGGTCAAATAATCTCGCTTCTTTTCATATGCAGGTAAGGAAAGAAAATTAATATGTTGAAGAGACAGCTCTCCTCCCACATTCGCTGCGACTTTTGCCTCAGCAGGCAAAGATTGGAATGGGTCTAAGTGCCCATCAAAAGACCAGATAAACAGCTACACACACCTGAAGATGGTGGCACACACCTGTCATCCCAGCACTGGGGAGGCTGAGGCAGGAGGGTCACCACAAGGTAAAGTCCAGCCTGTGCTACATAGTGAGTTGAAGACCAGCCTGAACTACACATGCACAATGGAGACCCTGTCTAAAAACGAAAAAGTCCCATGCACAATGGAAAATATTAAGCTTTAAAAGAGAAGAAGGTTCTGTCATTTTAAAATATATAAATGCAAGCAAATAACACAATCTCACTGGATCTCACTTGCATTTGAAATGGAAAAAAACTGAACCCATAGAAGGAGAAAGTGGCAGGGTGGTTACCAGAGGCTGGAAGAGACCAAAAGTTACTGACAAACACAAAGTTTCAAATAAACAGGAGGGATAGATTTTGAGATTTATTTCATAGCAGTGTGACTATAGTCAATAATGTGTTGTCTATTTCCAAATCTCTAAGAAGCAATTTCAACTATATCATCATAAAAAGTTGTAGGTGGTTTTGATAACAGATACATTAATTACCTTAATTTCACCTTTCCACATTTTATATCTATAAAAACACTGCATTGCACCTATAAATGTATACGATTGTGAAATAGCTGTCAGAAATAAGACTAACAAATAATAACAGTTTTTAAAGTACTGATGCAAGATTTACCATATTTCCATTAGCTGCCCTGAAATTCGTGAAATCGGGTGTCTGGGTAGAATGTGTCAGCTGGGCCTCTGTGTGACCAAAGTCAGTGGACAATGCCTGCAAATGCATGGCAGGGGCAGGCATCGGCCTTGCAGCCTGAACCCTTCGGGTGTACACCACTGCAGTAGAGCTTGTTACTGCAGACTTCTGGGCTGCAAGAAAATCTCTTTGAGCAGCTAGTGTGACAGTTGGGCTCCCCTCCCAAACGACTTTTTACAAAGGCCTTTCTCCTTATGAAAGAAGCAAGCAGGACCTAACAGAAAAGATGGGGCCCTAATTCTTTTTCGTCCACACTAGTTCTCTCATAATCCTGAAAAGGAGCATTCCCACTCTTGTGGAATGCTTGGTTTGCGGACGCCTGTGCTAAGCAGTTCAAGGCTAGTAGCCACCCAGCCACTCCAGAAGACCGCGGTTGCTGTCGTCACTCTTTCCGAGTACAGAAATCAGGTTTAAAGAACTGGAGTTGACGCGGTAGGATCCGTGGAAGGCGGTCGCTCCAGCTGTGGTTCAATGCCCTTGCGTTTGCTGCCGCCTCGTGTCCTGCAGCCTCCTGGACCGAGGGAGGGATGGGCACGCGGCCCAGCGGTACCACGTGCACTCTGCTCTTCGCCCCTGCCGCCTTGCCTCTGCCCCCAGCAGCAGTGTGTGAAGATGTCATAGGACAAGCACAGCACTCTGGTCCTGCAGGCAGGGTCCAGGTCCCGAGGCATCGGGGCTCCATTCCTGGAGAGGGTCAGCGCGCAGTCTGAACAAACCGACACAGCAGTGCTTGCGGGAAAGACGGCCCGAGCTGCCTCCCCTTACTCGCTGCCTTGACCCAAACTCTGCTGTCTGTGTGAAACATCCTTCCCAGCACCGTGTACCTCATCGCCCCGCCTTACCCATCAGCTCCCAGCTGGCCCTAAAGAATATGCAGCGCAAGCCGCACACTGGACACCCCTGCACACCACAGCCTCGTGCGCAGCACGTGGTGAGTACCCAGTGACGACAGAGACTGTGGGCGTGGCTCTTTGTGCCTTCAGCACTTCCAGACGCTCTGATTGGAGGGTTTTCAGCAAGTCCGTGAATCAGCCAGAGCAGTTCCATTCCGGTTTCCTAGAACAGAAAGCAAGGTCCTGAAATTCCAAGGACTTGACCAGAAGCTCCAATCAGCGAGCAGTACAGCTGCATGCAGGCCATGCAAATACTCGGCAAGAACACGATGCATCTTTCTTGAGAAGACAGGAAGGAAACAGGAGACACAGAGGCAGAAGGAAGGCAGAGGTGATGTGGGTCCTAACCTAATTCAGTGGCCTGGCCATCTGCCTGCACTAATTTGGCAAGAGCAGGTGACTGTGCCACCTGCTATACGTGGACTCATTCTCATGTCGAAGAGTTGTCAAACAGCAACTTTACTAATATCGTTAGACTGCAGTCGAGGTAGAATGCAATTAGACACGCGTGTCCTGTTCCTACTCAGCGCTCGTCCTCAGCCCGGGAGGCCCCGCTGAGTGTAATCTTCCTCCACAGTCGTACTTTTGCCTCTAGTCTCCCATCCCCCTGTGCTCGCGCTAACTTCCGTGCAGCCTGATGGGAAAGGTAGGCAGCAGGAGCGAGGGCAGCAGGGAGACTCTTTTTTTTTTTTTTGGCCGAACCAGGGATTGAACTCAGGCCCTTGTGCTTGCCAGGAAAGCGCTTATTCCACTGAGCCAACTCCCTGGCCCTGAACAAGCTATGTTTTAGCAGGGAGACTCTTCTTCGTGAAGACAAAACAAGAAAGGCGTGCTGTGGGACTGCGTTTCCTCAAATGCCGGGCCACACTCGCGCTTTTGCTAACACACCCACCTGAGGCCCTGCTGTGTATTCTAGGAAACCCCGACGGTGCTGCAGAAAGCACTGTGCACGCAGAGGCCCTCAGCAGCCGGGTGTTTGAATCCTTGAATCATCTATTTTTTATGTGTAAATAAACAGCGGGAGGAAAAGAGAAGGCTTCCATACAATTTTAATGAACAAGATTCCCATCGGTCGTCAAAAGATAACAAAAGGTAGCTTAATGGGCCGAAGGAAGCTATTTTTCTAGTGATTTCTCTGCTCAGCTCTCCTGGGGAAAGGAGTGACTTCTAAATTAAAAAGAAAAAAAAAAAAAAAAAACCCCGATGCTCTGGGTATATTTTTTCCTGTCATTGCATTGTCTTTGATCTTGCATTTCCTGAGAAAGCAGCACTTAACCCCCAGTCTCAGATCAATGCTGGAAATGCGTGCTTTATTTTAAGATCTTTTTCTAGAGCACGGAAACTGTGAATTAGGCCAAATCTGTTGCTTTACACGTGAACTTTTAAAAACCAAATCAAACAGATTGCATTCCAGTATCCATTATGCTTCAAAACTATTGGCTGAGTTCAGACATAAGGCCAACTGGTTCATCAGCCATTGAGGAGCTCTTTTAAAATATCCCCTATCTTCAAAATCAAAATGACTCCATTTAGTGAGTCATGATTTTTTAAAACCAGTTTGGATGCAGATTCCGAGTGACTTCTCCAGCTTCTCCTGCCGGGAGGTGAAGGTCCCCTCCAGGGGCACCAGGAGTCTATCATGAGCTTCTCTGAATTCCCCTTTCAAGTGAGTGAAGTACATTATATTGCCAGAAGGATACTCCATCATCCACAATAAATATTCATCTGCATGTATCACGTATTTGAGCTGAATGACTGATGAACTCCAGCTCCGGATATGAATGGGAAACTCACCAAGACAAATGTCACCTTTCAGTGCTGTTCCTACAGATAAATTGCAGCTAGATTTAAACAAAGTCAATGATTTTATGCTTTCTGCTGGTAACTGATTCTGCTCCCATAACCCCTACTCAGCGCACAAAGGTGCTAAAGCCCAATTTGATTAGTTGGTCTTGACAGTCTCTACCAGGAAGCAGTCAACAGTTTCTTCTCATCATCAACTTATTATCAAAATACAATTAAACCATATACACTTTTTGGGCTCTTTATGCAATCTGGCTGATTTAAATTTTGAGAATCTTCATTTGAGGTTAGTAAAGTCTGCATAGGCACAGATCTTTTGAAAAGCAATTCAATACCGTGACATAAAAATGTATTTCCCTTCCTGGCTTAGGATTCTGCCATCTGGAGATTAGTCTAAAAGCTTTGTAAAGGGAGTTGTTTGTCTCCTGCCTTTCCAGTTTCTTTCTAATGGGGGTGGGAGGTATTTTACATTCTAGAAACCCAGATCCTCTCTGTTCCCTATTGGCACAGTGGACCTCAGTTGTCGAGTTGCTGGGAAAGGAAACCAGACAAGAGTGTTCATGCTATATTGGACTCCTTTTCTCCATGGTGCCTTTGAGATAGCTTGGTCTGTCTGCTCAGAACAAAAAGAAGTTGCACTCATCCATTTCAAGAAGTCAGCTGCAGACATTTGATTATAAAAACAGAAGGAGGGTTTGATCCCAGCTTTTTGCCAAGGGAATGCCCAAACGCACTTCTCCTCAGCCAAGAGAAGTACTCAGCAACATCTGAAATTATGCCTACCTGGACATGGCCTGTCACCCCCATCCACCTCTGTTCCTTCACTCTTGGGAATTCTACATAGCTTGGAATAATGATGCTAATAGTACTTGTTAAAACAGGAGTAACTCAAATTACTTACACAGTGTTAAATGCTAAGGGGAAAAGCCAAAGACAGAAGACACTGTGGACATGAAACAGTGTTGGGAAAGTGTTCTGGACTCAGTTTTATGAGGAATATCTGATTTCCTGTACCTATGAAAACAAATTATATGGAATTTGGGATTACGGTTAAAATTACCCTGGAAAACATGTCAGAAGCGAATCTTCATAAAGGATTAGAGTTGTTATGTGGAAATGCCAGGATTACCTGCAATTAGAACATGTGTGTGTGACATTCAGAGGCTGAATGTGTTTTGGAAGCAGATCATCGATCACTTGTTTGCTGTTCAATGATTCTGTATGAGTGCTACAGCCTTAGGCAGTGAGCCACTGGCTGTGAGAAGCATCTTCTATGTCTTCAGTTCAAACATAAAATGAGGCAATCAAGGCCAGAAATTTGCTACAATCCTATTAGGTGTCAGTAGAACCAAGACTAATATCTAAAGCTTTTTCCTTCTTAGGGACACACTTTCAGTGTTAGGACTTAGATGGCAAATGTGCCCCAGAGCTTCACATTAGAAAGCGAGAAGGTCACGGGGGTACTACATTCCTTAGCAGATTTGTCCATTATAAGTTCAGGAGCTGACTGTGCTAGTAGGAAGGGAGACTTTCTCTCCCTTCCTGGCACCCACAGACACAGCAGCATCCCTTTGTCATGCCCTTCATGATGCCTTTCTTTTTTAATTTTTATTTATTTATTTATCTGGTACAGGATCTTGCTACACAGCTCAGACTCATAGTAATCCTCCTGTTTTGGCCTCCCTGCACTGGGATTACAGGTGTGCACCACCATGCCCAGTTTTGGTGGCTGGCACTGCATGTGGTATAGAGGATGAAATCCAGTCCTTGCACTTGCCGGGAATGTGCTTGGACCACCAAGCTAACTCTGTAGCCTACACCTTTTCTGTCTGAGTGCCAGCCAGCCATGGACTGAACCTACTGGAAACTGTAAGCCACATAAATCTCTCCTCCTCTGAGAAGCAGGTGTGGGAATTTGTCCCACTGATTAGGAAAGTAATACATTGGGCACTGACTCTACTCTCCATCATTGAAACTCTTTCCTGCACACCCCACTAGGCTATGAGAAATGTTATCTGCTTCCTTTCTCGATTTCCTGTACCCATCCTAATCCCTGATTTGTTGGACTGATGCCCAGTAAATTAACAAGAGAGTTATATTAAATAGTAAATGGTTCCTGGTTGCCGCAGAAGATTTTGACTTGATTCCTTCCCAAGAATTGTACATTCTTTGGCACCCACAATGACTTCAGCTTATTCTTCTAGCATCTTGCCAAACACACAATGTGCAGCTAATTTAAGCTACCAAAGACTTATTTGATGCTTGTAGAGAAAATTTAAAGCTGACAAATTTACCTCTTCGCGGGTCATCGCCTTTAAGCATTTTAGACCTGAAAGAGTTATGATGGTGCCCCCAGTACTCATCAAAAGTTTACTGAGTGCTGGACAATCTGCTTGGGATCTTTTGTGCCTTGTCTCCTTTAGGCTTCACAACTCCATGAGCTAAGTGTTGCTAATGTTTCTATTTCCCCGTGCAGTAGAATGAGACACATCAGAGCCAAATACAATTGAAAAGAAAGGTTTCTGCTAATATTGTTTAAACAAGATCTCATGCCTATATCTTATACTCTGAATACCCACTATGAAGACAGTAAGATTCAATGTGTTAATTACTGTTAACTCTCCTACTAACCTGTTTGGAAACTTCATTTGATGTTATATTTTTTTTCTCTTTAAAATAAAAGATCTGGTGAGGTAGCTCAGTAGACTAAGAGCCTGCTTAGGCAAGCGCAGGGACCCTGATTCAATTCCCTGCACCATGTTTCATGCCAGCCCTGCCCCTGGGCATGCTGAGCCTGTCAAGGAGACCAGGTGTGGTGACACACACCTGAAATCCCAGTGATGGGGAGGCTGAGGCAGGAGGATCACTAGGAGTCCAAGCTGCATACTGAGACCCTATACCAAATGCATGAAAGAA
>NW_004524638.1:4614168-4617604 GCF_000260255.1 Octodon degus | reverse complement strand
CCTCCTACTGGCAAAGTTTGCATGAAAGGAATAGGAATTTGCTTTTCAAAGAGGCCCGGAAACTGTTGGTCTGGGTCCAGTATCAGCCACCACTAGCGCCGCGGCACTGATCGGCATGGCTTCCATGCGGCATAAGGCCTGCCAACAAGCTGCTTAACAGAACACTGACAGAAAGAGAGAAGTCTCATTGCAGAAACTCGGATTTTGAACACCTGAACTAAAGATATTTTTTTCTGCTCAGCACTGGCTGTCAACCCAAAACTTTCTGGATCTGACAGGAAAATCAAAAAAGCAAAATGAAAACATTGTCCGTGCTTGTAATAAATGGTAGTTAATAAAACTAAAAAGATTATAGCCCAGAAATTTACTTTCTGTGTTTCCCATTATTAAATAATTTATTATATGAAATCTATTGACCTTTTCTTGGGCTTCTACCTGGCCCCAGAGGAAGGTGGAGGGTTAATTATGGTTTAGCTGGGATTTTTTTTTTAGGAACATTAGCATACAAATAGGACATCAATAACCAATTACAATCTTCCTCTTGGAAAAGCAGTTCTCTTTCATTGCCCCTGTGACTTCTAACTCAACTATTTAAAGGCCTTGAGCACTTAATGATGATGGCATTCAAGGCTCCTCACATCCAGCTGCTGCTGTTCTCTCCAGCGTGGCGGACTGCTTCTTCCTCTGCATCCCTCAGCCCAGGCCCAGAGAGTCCACTGGCTGCAAGCAGAGCCTGTGCCGGTCCATCTGTGTTTCTTGTCTCGGGTTGATCTTGCCCACCCGATCTCTGGCTTTTCAGTTCTCCAACACCCATTCACTGTTCATCCTCCAGATCCTGACTGAACATTAAGCTAAAAGCCAACCACTGGCTGACTGGGGTCAACACAAAGAGCAAACCGGTCACAATCCCTCTGCGCTTGAGGCTCACAGGCTGGCACGGGAGTCCACAAACTTTCTCGCTAAGAGGTCAGATGGTAAATATCTGGGACCCAGCAGGCCCCACAGTGTTGATCCAACCAGCTCCATCTTGCCTTTGTCACTTGAAAGCAGCTACCGGCAGGACCTAGGCGAACGGATGTGCTGGGCTCCATGTGTGTTTACCAAAGCAGGCAGGAGGCTGGGCTGGGATCCCCAGTAAGTTACAGCCCCAGCTTGGGATGCAAGACTCGGAAGCTGGAGAGAGCTGAGCCAGAAATCCAGCTACCGTCAGCAAGTCTACCGCTTCTCTGCACCTCCGTGGGCCCATCTATAAGACATAATCCAATATATAGCTGACTGTTATTCCCGGATGAAGTCCCTCCGGTGGCTTCCCATGAATCATGTGGAACTCTCCCTGTGGCCCATAGGGAAGAGCGTGGAGCAACCTGTCCACCACGCGTCCCTCCTTGCCTTCCTTGTGTGCCTGCCCAGCCCTGCTGCTTGGCGCCTTGCTCACTCAGGGCACTGGGCCAGGGGCTATGCTCCTTGCCTCTGTCCCATGTCCTGATCTCATCCTGCTGGGTCCAGTATCAAACACGGCTTCCTCCTGAGAAGCAGGCCTACGCCTCAGTCCCCATTACCTCTGCTCCTCGTTTTCTTCGGTAGTACATATTGCAAGTTGTATGTTTCTTAGCATGTTACCCGACCTCCCTCCACAAAAACATCCTCAGTCAAATGAGGGCAGTTCCCTGCAGTGTCTGCACGTGTCACTAAGAAATCCCTCGATATGTGTGAGCAGACGAGTGTGTGCGGGGCCACGAAACGCGCTTGCTTTCACCAAGCATAGCAGACCACGCCTCCCACGCGTCTCTCCATGTCCTTTAGCTGGGTATGCTGTGATTTCTAGAATGATTAAATCAAAGCCATCTCTTCTTTAATTTCTTCTCTTCCACAAAAGAACCTCTTTAGATAAAGGACCAGGAGGACCAAGAACACAAAGTTAAGAGACCTGTACTGGCCACTCTCTCCTATCAGCCGTGGGAGCCCAGACGGTTGAATTAACCCCTCTAAAATTTGTTTCTTCAACTGCAAATAACATGAGCAGTTTCGGCAATAACAACCAAACAGTCTACATAGAAGCCTGCAGCTCGTGAACCACTGGTGTGGACAGATAAAAGGAAGCAAAAATAAAAATTTGAACAGATCTGCTTCTTAAGAACACAGAGCTCAAGAGCGATAATCCCATAGGATTCTCCCTTGCAGAACTCCCAGCCAGAGCAGACATTCCTGGGCCAAGCAAGTGCCTGAGATGATTAATTATTGTAGCAGCAGAGAGGTAAATGAAGAAGCGACAGATGGGCCATGTGAAGTAGTCTAGAATCACCTGCTATGAAATTAATTCCACATCTTGCAGACTTGGGGTTCAGAACACCATGCAGAAAACGACTGTTGATAAATGGGGTGTGTTTGCGTGACGGCCTTGCTGCAAACACCTAAATAATATATGTCGTGTCATGTTTTCTTTCCTCCATCTCGTTTCGATACATTATCATTTATAGAAAACTGCAGGGAAACCGGGGACATCAATCAAGCCATTAATTCCTGAGATTATGCTAATGAGATGCCTAGAGTGTTCACTTCCCAGAATAGCTCTCCTCCAGGAAGGAGGCTCTGGGCCCTCCCTGGCTCAGCCTTCCCCACTCAGATGTGGAGCCAACAGCGCCAAGGAGGTCTTTCTCTAAAAGGGCACCCGGCACACTGGCACTTTCACCGGGAGGATTCGCCCAGCCAGAGAACAAGGTCAGTAGCTTCCCTGGCAAACTGCAGATGAAGCAGAAAATGCGGGAGACACAAAGAAGAGAGGGAAAAAAATAAGAGGAGGACCTGAGACTCCAGATAGCGAGATGAGGAGGCCATTCCCACAGTGGCCTTCCCCCCAGAGGCCCAGTGGAAGAGGAATTAAAAAAGGAAATACAGCCCGCCCCAAATAAGATGCCCCACGAGCTGCGATGGCAGCCGCAACTGCTTTTCACACAGAAGACAGCCAGGGAGGGAGCTTGGTGTGTGAAGGAGCGCTTCTGTTGTCATCGCCGCGGCTCACCACACACAGCGCATACAGTATAAATAATCTAGAGGGAGACGTGCAAATACGACTCCATTTTATAGAAGAGATTGATGTCCTTGGATTGTGCTAACCTCAGGAGACACAGGAACGTGTCATCCATGGATATCAACAGCCAACTCTTTGTTAAAATCCTGTGGATTTAAAGGCACCTTTTAAAGTCATCAGAGTAACAGAAAATAATTTTACCTGGAAGGCTGTGTAAGATGCTTCTAGATGAACTCACAGGCTCCCGGAGAAGAGCAATGGCCACAGAGAGCTCCGTGAACTCGACGTGTCGGTGGCTACATGAGTGTGATAAGTCTATGTGATGTAGTTTCATAACCGTAAACATAAACACACAGACATGTAAGACCGCAAAACTTGATAGAAGAGGTCACATCTGCATACGCACCT
>NW_004524638.1:4608732-4614017 GCF_000260255.1 Octodon degus | reverse complement strand
GGTGATTATTTCAAGGTAAAAAGCTGAAGAGAAAACTCACAGTCAGCCCTCCCAAAGAACTTCTGCCACAGTTCTCCTTCGCCCCAGCCTCCTCCGACTCCTCCTGCCTTTGCCACTGCCTGTGCCTTCCAGTTCTTAGAGGCATGGAGCCTCGGGAGGTAAGAGCCACACAAGAACTTCACCTCCATGAGGCACCGCAACTTCTTCCAAAGATACAATAAAGGCAATGAAAAGATAATACATTGCCTAGAAAAAACTATAATGGATGTGATCAACAGACTATATGTGATCACGTATGATTATGTATGATCACATGTAATTATAATGGGTGTGATCAACAGACTATATGTGATCATATGCAATCACATATGAGCACATATAATTATAATTGATGTGATCAACAGACATATGTGATCATATGTGATCACGTATGATCACATATAGTTATAATGGATGTGATCAACAGACTATATGTGATCATGCATGGTCACATATAATTATAATGGATGTGATCAACAGACTACATGTGATCCAGAGTATATAATCATATACACACACACCCATATGTGCAAAGTGCATGTTCAGAACACACATATAAGGAACGACTCAGCAATCCACAGTAAAATAATATGCAGCCCAACAGAAAAGGGAGCAAATAAATAGGAACAGATAATTCACAGAAGAGGAAACAGAAGCACTCAGTCAGCCACACAGCAGGATGTTCACCTTCACTGAGAGTCTGGGAAATGCTAACTAAAGCAAGAATGATGTGTCATTTGACATCATCCAATCTGCAAAAACATAGACAACAGCAAGAATGGGTGAGCTGGGGGCATAAGTCTCCTACCTTCTCATGAAAATACGAACTAGCAGGGCAGGTTGGGAGCCACTCAGCAGTCCGCACCCCTTAGCAGGCAGTGTCCTCCCTCGCACCCCAGAGGCGTCTTCCCAGGGACACGGGAGTGCACTGTTAGAGGCGGGCTCTGCATCTGCTCTAGGCAGGTGGAAGTCTCCAGGTCTGAGTTCTTCAGCTCGCAGCCATCCTGGCAAGTTTCGGCTTGGCTTCCGGACAAACTTTCCAATGGCAGTGGCACCCAGAGGCAGGCTCGTGGAGGTGAAGCTGCCATTCTGGATTCTCCGACACCAAGTCCAGGAACCCAAACACATCTGGGAAATATAAACATACTAGCATGTTCTAAGAGCTGTTGTCACGTAGGGAGTTGTATTCAGATGTGGTCGTGCAAGAAGGTGGGTGAACCGATCTCACCTAAGCCAAGAAGGCACCTAGGAGCAGAGCAGGGAAGCCAGAGTCCAGCAAGGCTCAAAGCAGATGGCCAGAGCATGGCTCACTGGAATACATAAGCAGAGGGTGGGAAAAGCAGCTCAGGGGGGCAGTACTGGGAGAAAGAACCATAGCTGTAGGACTACGGGGGCTCCTGGCCGGAGGAAGCTGCTGTGAAGCACCAGAAGAGAGTCACACTCTGAGAGGTCTCTGCACGGGACTCTGAATAAGATGCTCTCTGAAGTTTATTTTGCTTATGATAAGAACACTCGCCTGCCTCCTCTGTAGATACCTGCGGTCCGGGAAAGTTCTGAAGTTTACAGGTGACAAGTGTCGGGCAGGAGATTCAAGTCCAGCCCCATCAAAGCCCATAAGGTCACTTTCAAGCCTTCCCACTCAGTAGCCTTTACTGAAGGCGGCTTCTCTGGGGTGCAAGCTAGTATTGTAAGCAAAACATCCATTGACCATCAATACAGAGATTTACCTCCATCCTGCTCCATTTTTTCATATATTCGTTTTTATGCCCGTATCATCCTACATTGATTACTCATCCTTTGGTAGTATTTTTTTAATTTTTTTTAATGAGAAAAAAGATAAAATAACAAGGAAACAGTTTAAAAACCAGTTAATAGGACATTTACAATAATGAATACATTGCATATAGTTGTCTTCATAGTAGTTATTCACAGGACAAGATGTAGACATAATATCTTGTATAAACACTATTAGTACAAACCTTTCTTCTCATTGAACTAAGAGAGAGTAACTGTATATGTATCCTAACTATCTTGTATACACATAAATAGTTTTTCACTACAAAATGGCCCTTTATTCATATCCCCCTTTTTTGTTTTGTTTTGTCAGAGATGAGTGTTCCACTACTGTTAGAGAAGCTGCATCTGTAGAAGATCTTAAAGGACATTTTCATACTTGAGGCCAGTCCAAATATTGTAGGTACTTGAATTCAGCAGAATAACCCAATAGAGTCCAACAGTCCATAATAGTAGTGAGTTACCAGCACAACAGGCAACTGTTCGAAGTTGTTCACTTGAGCCTTTTACAGCTCAGCATATTAATACAGCTTTACCCTTTATACCTCGTGATTATACTTTTCTGCTGGATGGTTAAGACCAAGTTAAAGCAAGACCTATATAACTAAAAATGTAACTTTTGTACCTGATAAGGTCAGTCTAATCCCCTCAGGATTTACCCTGGAACCACATACAGCATGTTGTGGATCTTCTGTCAGTGTCAGCCATGTGGATGAGTCACAGCCATTGCTTGACCAGTTTGCTCTCTGTGAAAGCCTGAGAGACTCTTTTCCTCTCTAGGTGACGCTCCTCAGGCACACTATGCATCGTTGATGACTGTCCTGGCAGTATATTTTGAAATGAGGTCATTTTGACTTCTGTTGGTGACACTTGAGACCAAGAACCCAGGCCTGCCCGAGCTGCTGAGGCAGGAAGCACTGACTGGCAGGGTTGGGAGAAATGACCTCCAGAGACCAAGAGCTGCTTCAGGAAATGGTTGACCTCGCTGGACCTCAGCTCTGCATCACAAACCGGAGACAAATGCAATGGTGCTCATTTCATGGAAGAAAGGGAAATAGAGACCCAGCCTCCTTCCGCGCTGGGCAAGTGCTCAGCCAGCCCGATGGGATGAGTCTTTTCTGCGTATCTATCTTTCTCTGCAGCTAAAGCCTGAGCTTCTGCTGGGACACAAACTAACCTCTTTTTTTAAATTCATGTTTAGTTCATTTTTTAAATTGACAAATTAAAAAGTATGTATTTTTACTGTACAACATGTTGCTTTGAAATATGTATACATTATGAAGTCTAAATTAAACTAATGAACATATGGATTACTGCACATACATTTTTTCAGTGGGGGGGAGAGTCACTAAAATCTATTTTCTCAGCATTTTTTAAAGAACCAAATATAAGGCCAGCAAGATAGCTCAGCGGACTAAACTTAGGCAAGCTGAGGGATAGGGGTTCGTCGCCAACACCACATGCCACAGCAGCCCCACCCTGGGCACACTGAGTTGGCCACAGAGACCAGGCATGGTGCCACACACCTGTCATCCCAACATTGGGAAGACTGAAAACAGGAGAATCACTGAGTTGCAGCTGTGTAATAAGACTTGCATTAAATACATAATTTTTAAAAGGATTAAATATAAACTCCTTATACAGTTTCCATATATAAGTGAAATCATGTGGCGTTTGTCTTTCAATGTCTGGATAATTTCTCTTAGAATAATGCCCTCCTGGTTCATCCATGTTAGAGAGAGTTTCCTTCTTTTTTGAAACTTCATGGCATTCCACTGAAATATACTGTGTTTAGCCATTCAACCATGGATGGGCCATTTCTGGGCTATTGCGAAAATTGCTACCATGATTGCCGGAGGGCTGCTGTGGTCTCCATATCCTGCTTTCATTCCCCTGACATAGACCTAGCAGTGAGCCTTGTACATGCTAGGTGAGCTCTCCATGTCCGAGCCACATCCCTGGCCCTCAGTGTCGTAGTTCTAGGGTTAGCTTTTGAGAATCCGTCATTCTGTTCTCTGTAATGCCTCTAGGAATTACATTTCTGCCAGCAGTGCACACACGGCCCTTTTCCTCCACATAGTTTCCAACATTTATTATGGTTCCTGTTTTTAATGAAATCCACTCTAACAGACATAAGGTAACATCTCACTCTTGTTCTGATTTGCATTTCTCTGACAGCTAAAAATTTTTACACACACTTGTGAGCCATTTGTATGTCTTCTTTTGACACAAATCAACTCAGATTCTTTTCCCATTTTTAAATCTGATCGTTACCTTACCAGCTGAGTTCCTGATACTGTGGTACCTAGGTTCACAAGCCTACTTTTTTCTGTGATTCTGGTAGCAAGCCGAATTAGATGTCAATGGAGTCAGATTTCCCAATAAGGTCAACATTGAACCTAACCATTGACTTTGAACTGAATCTGCTCTGTGATTCATTAAAAGACGGCCTCCGTCTTGATTGTCACCTGATGTTAAGTTCACAAACAAAAACAGAGTTTGGCCAAATGCTTCCATTTGAAAACCAAATTGTTAGCAAACAGAAGCATTCATAGCTTACTTAGCATTGTATGCTTTGGATATCAGCCCTTCATGAGATACACAATTCACAGATACTTGCTTGCATTCCATGAGTTGTCTCTGCACACTGTGAATCATTTATTTGATTGTGGAAGTTTTTTAATTTGATATAATCCTATTTGTCCATTTTTGTTTCTGTTATCTGTGCTTTTAGAATCACATCCAAGAAAAATCACTGTGTAGGACAATGTCAGGAAGTTTTTCCCTAGTTTTCATTTAGTAGTTTTAAACTTTTAGGTCTTACATATGTCTTTCATGCATATGGAGTTGATTTTTTTTTTTTAATGTATTTGGTTGTTGCAGGGTCTCACTACACAGCTTGGAATCATGGTGATCCTCCTGCTTTCAGCTTCTCCAGCACTAGGATTACAGGCATGTACCACCACGCACAGACTCCGGCCGGCTCAGTCCATGCTGGTAGTAGGGCTGGTGCAGCATGTGGTGCCGGGGATCAAGCTTTGGTCCTTGTGCTTTCTCAAGCTTACCTAAGCAAGTGCTTTAGTCCACTGAACTATCTCGCCAGCCCTGGAGTTGATTCTTATATATGATGTGAGACAAGGTCCAACCTAATTCTTTTGCTTGTAGGTATCTAGTTTTGCCAGAACCACTTATTGAGGAGATTATCCTTCCCTGTTGTGTATTCTTGGTAACTTTGTCAAAGCAAAACATATCACTGACCACAAACACAGATTTGTTTTTGGTTTCTTCATTCTGTTCCATTTTCTCTATATATTTGTCTTTTTGTCAGGACTATGCAATATGGATTAATATATTTTTGTAGTATATTTTGAAATAATGTAGTATGATGCTACATAAATTTTTTCTTTTTCTCAAGATTGCTGTGGTCATTTAGGTTCTTTTTTTTTTTTTTT
>NW_004524638.1:4596234-4607458 GCF_000260255.1 Octodon degus | reverse complement strand
TGGTGTTTGTAAATAGGATCACAAGTCCGCATCTTGTATAGCAATTAACCACTAAGAAGAATATATGCAGTGTATTCTTTGTTAAAACTGTACTTCCGATTTGATTTGAAACTGTCTCATTGCTGTTTATCAATAAAACTTTGAAAAAAAAAGAATTTTTATAGGGATTACACTGACCACAGATTCTTTGAAGAGCAGGACAATATTAATTCTTTCAACCAATGAACATGGAATGTCTTACAATTTATTTGCATCTTCTATTTATCAATATTGTCAATGTTTTACTTTTCTTTTTTGGGGGGCAATGTTTTAGCTTTCATTGTACAAATATTATATCTCCTTAGCTACATGTACTATTTCGTGTTTTATTTTTGTAGTTATCATAGGTGAGATTTTTTTCTTGATTTCTTTTTCAGATATTTCATTGACAGTATACAGAAATGCTAATAGTTTTTGTATATTGATTTATTTTTATTTGTTGGTTGTTTGGTTGGATTTCTTGGGTTTTTGAGACAGAACCTAGCTGTACAGTTTAGATTGCCTTTGAACTCACTAATAACCCCGGCTGGCCTCACACTTGTGGCAACTCTCCTGCTTCAGCCTACTGAGTGCTGGGTTTATAGGCTTGTGCCATGCTCATTGAACCATAGTTCACTCCCCAACACCACATGCCATGCCAGCCTCACCCCTCTGTGGCTGAGCCTGCCACAGAGTCGCAGCATAGTGCTACACACCTGTAATCCCAGCACTGGGGAGGCTGAAAGCAGGAGGAACACCATGAGTCTGAGATCCTGAAACAACCAAATACATTTAAAAAAGAAGAAAAGAATCAACTCCATATACATGGAAGACATACATGGAAGACTTAAAAGTTTAAAACTACTAAATGAAAACTAAGGGCAAAACTTCTTGACATTGTTCTACACAGTGATTTTTCTTGGATAAGACTCTAAGTTGACCATGCCAACTTCTACATTCATTTAGGAGATAAGCTAACTTCCATTTCTCCTGCATGTCATGTAATACCTGAAACAACACTATCAGTGGCATTGATCCATAGTAAACTGCACAAGACTAGCGACATGGAAGTGCTCTTGCTATGTCTTATAGCATTACAACCAGAAGTTGGTATTTCTTGGAATCTCAGCCCTAGATCAATTTGAATAAACAGACACATCCAGGGTGTTATGCAAGCTAGAAATGATATGAGGATCATAATTAGAAAACATATAGCTGCTAGATGGTGTTTGATTGCACATGGTTGATGCACCTCACGCCTGTCTACAAAAAGAAAAAATAATTGCCTGTTCCTAAATTTTAAAGCTGTGGTGATTCATCCTAGGGGGACTGGGAGAATAATCCCACTTAGCTTAAAATTAGAGGTGAAGTCTTGTTAGAAACAAGGTGTGAAGATGGCTGGTCTTCTGGTTATTATCACAGTTGGGAAGCGCGAAAATCTCAGACGGAAAGACGCCAGTGAGTGGAGTGTTTCCCTTTTGGCTCTAGTACATATTTCATTTGGCCATAACCATCCCGCCAGGGCAGGTGGCTATTTGATTCATTATACCACAGAAGGAAATAAGGGTGTTCATGGGAACAATCACTGGACGGTTGCAAAACCATGAAGGGAAAAAAGCAGATGTAAATCAAGGGTAGCAACTCCAATCCCAAATTCATTCTTTAATCCTTATTACAGCAAACTTGTTTCAAAAAATAACCTTGCTATCTGGCCAATCAACCATCTCTCACCTTTTTTTCATTTTAAATGGCTAATCCATCAATGAGTTTCAACTTCCGCTTGAGCCTCAACAATGTTTCTCTTTCTATTGGTGGTGTTCAGCCCTGCCTACTCAGCAAACAAGATGCATTTACCTAGTACAGTAGAACAAACATCCCAGGCGAGAGACTGTCTCTGGCTTCCAGCCATGTGGCTCTAGTGGATGGTTCGCTTCTCTCTGCCTTTGTCAGCTCCAGAAAGGAACTCCAGCCCCTAGCCCTGCCCTTGGCTCGCTGTGCAGGCACAGAGATGGCAGACATGAGAGCATTTTGAAAATGTCACAAGCGCTACACAAATGTAGGCATCATTATTAGAAAGGCAATAAAAGGACTTATCATGCCGATAGATGGTGAGTGTAGGTTTGTGCCTTCATAAATCCCAAGGATGGAGTAACTGCAGTTGGCAGGAGCATGCACAACAGCCAACCCCACCCGAGAATATCTGCGAAGTGGCACAAGTTGGCTAATTCTGAAGTTTTGTTTTTTTTTTTTTTTTTTTTTTTTTGGTGGAACCGGGGATTGAACTCAGGCCCTTGCACTTGCGAGGGAAGCGCTTATTCCACTGAGCCATCTCCCCAGGCCACAATTCTGAATTATTTTAAAAGACATTATAAAAATAAATAAGTATTCAAATATAATTAATTCCAGTTCTCTCAGTCCTTCCTGCTACCTGGAGCAATGTAGCTTGTTATGAAGTAATTACCCTTTCAGTCTTTTTAATCCCAGCTCATCATGTGCAGCTTTAATTGCCTTCCTGGGTTTGAATGTAGCTGCAGTTCAAGTACAGCCAATTAGGACAAACCCACTCGTGATGTTTTGCCTACAAAAAGCGCACCTTGAAATCACAGGTCCTGCTGGGGATCACAAGTTGTGCTCTCAGTCACTGTTGGGCGGAGGGGAGGTCAGAGAGACACAGAAACAAAAAGAGCCAAAAGCCAAACAATGTATCAGGATTCAGCAAAAAAGAAAACATTCTCAGAACGCTTTTGTTACAACGTTACCAGGACACCTGTGCAGGAGGGGAGCCCCTCAGCAGCGAGATGGCCGAGGGATATGGCGTCAGAGGGCTCTGAGGGTCTAGTGGGGTGTGGGGGAGAGCCCTGGCTTTTCTGATCATAGGACCTCTCCCTTCTCTGGGGAGTCTATGATCCAGTGTGAGTAGTGGGTGAGAAAACAAATATATATGGTAGAGCGGCTCCACATGTCAGCTTTCGATAAAGGTGCGTAGGCTCAAACCCAGCTCTGTCACCCACCAGCTGCCAGTTGGGTCTCAGAGCAAGGGAGCGAGTCACGATGGGAGACTGCTGGGCATGCTGAGGGTGGCTGTAGAGGTGGCATGTCCTGCTCTGTGCTCAGCGCAGTAGCTGCTTTGTAAGTGGTCAGCACCCCCAGCCAGCAGGTGGCCGTCGCGTTTGTCCTTTTTTTGGGTGGCATGAGAAGTACTGTTCCTGATTCTTTCCATGCTCACTGCCCTCTGTCCTCCACCTTACCCATGGATACCTTCTCCAAATACCAGTTCAGCCCTGTTCCATTCTTCAGCGGATTGAAACCTTGTGGCTTTTCCCCAGAAGCAGCAGGCTAAAGCCATGTTCCCTAGCCACATGGGTAACGCAGCCTCCAGGCCTGCCCTACCAATGCGTGATCCACTACTTCTGCTCTTTGTGGCTTCTCCCAAACTACTCACTGTTTGAGGACTGTCCCCAGCCTGGCACACAGTAAATGCTCCATGCAGCTTAGATACATGTTGTCCAAGTCAGTCCTTGCCATACCCTAGATTCCTATGGGGAGAGCTTACAGTCTTGGGGAGAGCTTGAGTCCAAATCTCAACTCCCTCTGGGCACTGACCTAGTTCCTGACTCTCTGACCATCCAATTGGCCCACTATTAATTAATGGTAGCAACCCTGCTGCCGTTGCTACTGAACGCTGATGAATACAAAGTGGAATTCCTGGGCTGGGAGATGGCTCAGTGGAACAAGCGCTTCCCTGGCAAGCACAAGGGCCTGAGTTCAATCCCTGGTTCCGGGAAAAAAAAAAAAAGAAAGAAAAGTGGAATTCCTGTGTGTCAGCTCCCCCAGTAGTATCTATGTCACTGGCTTCTTTCCTTCCATTCATCTTTTCCAGGACCGGTGAGCAAAAACAAAGGGAAACTGCGATGCCCAGACCGGGTACCACGTGACCACAGAGGCCACGCAGGTATGCAGTACCAGACGCAGTGTGTGTTGCTGGGAACACAAAGGAGGACCACAAACAAAGTTCTTGTTCTGGGCTTCGTCTAGCTTGAAAGACCTACCACAGTGCCAGCCAGACTTCAGGACAGTCACTCTGGGGGGCGGATCACAGGGCCAGAGGAAGCACCGGGGGCAGGGCTCCCATGTGGTCCTGAGTTTGCAATTTGGCCCTGCCTCGAAACTGGAAAAATTAGTCAAGCTTGTCATTTTGCACATTAATAAGCAGATAAGTTTAAGTGGCCCTTTCTGGAACTTCTAGCTTAGTGGACAATACAGAGCCACGTTGACAGAGACCATCTCTTTGGGTCTTGTCCTGCGTGCCAGCCCCCCAGTTGGATTATCCAAATCTGGACCACAGCAGCATCGTGAGCAGCACTTTCTGGGTCAGACCTCAGTAGTCATTGCAGTACCCTTTCCTGAAAAATGGCCCTTTGGGAAATTGAGAAGAGGGGATGAGGAGAGACAGAAAGAAAGACGGGACAAGAAAGAAAGAAAAGAACACAGGCAGGAAGTCGAGAGCAAGGAAGGACGCTGCCTTCAAGGTGAGCAATAAACTTCAGTGTGCAGGTGTTCGCCTAGATATTTACTCAATAAAAGTGAAAACGATTCCATATGAAAACGTGGACATGAAATAAGTCATGCTCACGTCTGGTAATCTGAACAACTGACTTGAAAGCATCAATATACAATATGACAGCCACTGTTGAATTCCTATTATTTTATTTAGTGATATGATGTATCATTTCTACTTTTTTTTACTATTTTATATTTCGTATAAAAATACAAATAAGGACAAATAAATAAATAAATAATTTTTTAAAAAGATACAAGGGAAAGACCATTTTGTATTTATATATACAAAATAGGATAAATTTACAGGTACTTTCGCTTAACTCAATGAGAAGAAAGAGGTGTACTAACAGTGTTTGGACAGATTATCCTGTCTGCTTCTTGTACTATGGATAACCACTAAGAAGATAACAATGTACAGTGTATTGACTATCAAAACTGTCCTATTAATCAGCTGTGAAACTGTCTCATGCATATTTACTTCTCAATAAAAAAGAGGAAAAAAATACAAATAAATAAGAAATTAAAGACAAAAATCTTTGACATAAATTTTCGTAGACACTTTATTTGAGATCTCAAAGCTAAAGTAAACACTTCTATTCACATCAAATAAATTGTGGTGAATTTATACAAAGAAATACTATAAAAATAAATATGGGTAAATCCATAGTAATATGAATGAATGAATCACAAAATAGTTACACTGAGTAAGAGATACTTGTTAGGGTTTAAATCTAAAAACTCCCCAAAAGTCTCCTATCTTCAGGCGGGGAGCTTTCCTCCAGCGACTTGACCATGAGCACTTTAACTTTTTCAAAGGATTAAGCCGTCCGTGAGATCAGAATTTTGTGGCATTGTGGAAAGCAATCTTTTTCCTCCGTGAAAATAAGAACAGATCTTATCTTAATTTTTGCTCCAAAAGATGCAATAAGGCTTATTTTCTAGGGATATCTTATTTTTTTCATAGACAAAAGAAAAAAATCTGCATTTATTCATGTACAAAAATCTGCACTTATTCAAAAGCAGCCGTGTTGTTTTCCTCCAAGACATCATCCTAACTCTCCAAAGCGCGAATTCTGGCCTGAACTGCCTGCTACTGCATTACCAGTAGAACCCTCGGCCCCAGCCTCTCAGGTCCGGCCACAGAACTCTCCCGAAGCGGGCGCTTCTTATCCGCAGCCTGCTCCTAGTGCAGCAGCAAAACAGCAGCCAGGGATCTTTATCCCATGAATTCTTCACCCAAGTCACGATCTCTTGTGGGCTGCCTTCACAAAGTTTCCATGAAATCAAGTATTAATTGAAGATTTAAGGGACAGGAGTGACGACAAAAATGATGACAGTCAAGAATGATGATACAGGGCCGACCAAATAGTCCAGCAGATTAAAGCGCCTGCAAGCAGGCGCAGGAGCCGGGGTTCAATCCCCAGGCCTGCTGTGCCGGCCCCACCCCACCCCCAGGGGGTACTGAGATGGCAATTGAGCCTGGGCATGGTGATGCACGCCTGTAATCCCAGCTTTCGGGAGGTGATAAACTATGACTCCGATCTAGTAGTGGGACCCCCGAACACCCTGTAGACTCTTCCCTAAAATACAGAAAAAAAAAAAGAAAGAATGATGGTACAGCCCTGACAACCCTGTCCCTGGGGCACACTGAGATGGTGATTGAGATTGGGCGTGGTGGCGCACGCCTGTAATCCCAGCACTTGGGAGGCTGAAAAACAGGAAGGATCACTAGGAGTCCAATCTGTGAAGTGAGACCCTGTAGACCTTGTACTAAATACATTAAAAAAAAAAAAAAAAAAAAAAAAAGAATAATGGTACACACAAAAGTAAAAAGAATTACGCACACCAAAGTTCAGAAAATGTTTCCTTCTTTCTCATGAATGCATTAAGCATGTCCATCAGCACATGACACACTGAATTTGAAGACTCACGTTAGACATAGCCCTGTCTACTCGTGGTCAAGGGTGCATGTTCTTCAGGCACTGAGCTTGTACTCTCCTTAACCGTTCAGCAGTGACTCTCAAATTCACCTGTTTACTTAGGTGTTTATCTCTTCTCCAAAGGTCGCACATGGGTGTGTACAAACACAGGATCATAATATACATGATAATTTATTTTAAATATTAATGTTGAAATATTATTTATATGTAAGCATATCTTAGTATTACTGTGGGGGTGGTACTTATACTCAAAGCACCTTGAAGAATCATATGAGGGCTTCTTTCCAGGTTAAATCTTATTTTTGGGAACATGTGATAGGAATTTAGAAGATGAGGCCTGGTTGCAGGGAATGGGTCTTAGAGGCACGACTGTGGGGCTACATCTTGTCCCTGTCCCCTGCCTCTTGGGCATTTTCTCCCTCTCTGCTTCTTGGGGGTTAGGACACGCGTGATTCTGCTGCTCAGTACCCTGCCCCTATAATGCCCTGTGTCCCACAGCCAGGCAGCAGGCCATCCATGGACGAGGCCCTCCGAAGCCATGAGCCAAAATGTGTCCTTTCTCCTTCGTGTTGTTTGCATCAGGCATTTTGTCACAGCAACAGAAAGGGAACCCAGTACCAGGCCAGTGGGGGGGAGGGGGAATCAGTTGCATAATTCTTTTTTTTTAAATTTTTATTTTATTTATTTATTGTGTGTGTGTGTGTGTGTGTGTGTGTGGCCAGCTCAGCCCACCTGGGGGCGGGGCTGGCTGGCATGTAGTGCTGGGGGATTGAACCTCAGTCCCTGTGCTTTGCCAAGCTTGTTCCAAGTAGGTGTTTTAGACCACTGAGCCATTTTTCCAGCCCCCAGTTGTATAATTCTACATCTATAAAATACTGCAAAATTTGAACTAAGGTGTGGAAGACAAGATTGCAAAGGGACACGGGATTCGCTGGGGTGACAGGTACATTCGTTGTCCTGACTGTGGTGACAGGTATGTGGATGTGTACATGTGTAAAACCGTACCAGGCTATAATATGTCAATAGTCCCATATCACCAGGTATAAATGTCAATGACACTCAATAAAGCTGATTTGGACTGGAGATACCTGACATACTGAACGAGCTTCAGGTGCAGGAAGGAAAGAGCAACGAGATAAAGAAGAGGGAGTGGGAGCCCTGGGCCCTGGGGCCCTGCTTGGAGTGGGGCAATGGTGCCTCAATCGCTTTATGGCCCAGGATTAGACTCTGACCTGCAGGAGTACAGGCAGATGGAAAGGAGGCTGAGCGAAGTGCTGGGGACAAACTGACAGGCCATCGCCCCAGATAAAATTTAGATTACATGAGCAGACCTCGTCTCTTCAGAGGAGCACAAGCAAAACAACTTCTATGACTTACCTAGAAAGGAGCACACAGGCCCAAGCAGGGTCAGTGAGTGGGCGACGAGAGGCAGGCGCACACAGAGCCAGCCCAGTGTCTGGCTGCCAGCAATCGTGCTGAGACTTCGATGCTGCTAACATGTCAGCAGGAGAATGAACGAGAGAGTGGAGAAGCCAGGTGGTGTGTCAGAAATGTCCCCGGCCTTGCCAAGTGAGACCTACCACATATTCCAGGGTTTGGGGCCCCCACACATAGCACTCCCTACGTGTGAGCTGGGGTTCTCCCACATGCCCCCTCTAGCCAAGGGTGTGTTGCTCCCAATGGCCTGTTTGTTCCTTGGGCAACATCAGTGTGCAGCCAGAAAGAAGGAGGGCCTCGTGAGAGCCAAACCTGAGCACAGCATGCTTCGTCCCCACCTGGCTTCAGAGGAGGCTGGGGGAGGCAGGCTGGCCTATGCCCAAGAGAAAGGGATTTGGGATTGGGTGGGGCACAGCTGCCTGCAACACAACCCCTGGAAGCCAGTGTGCTAAGCATCATGGGAACATCTGTCTATAAACTGGCCAATGACAAGAGAGCAAACTTTGCTGATTGCTCTATCCTCAGAGCCTACGCCTAGTACACAATAAATGTTTGACAAAAAATGGGGAGATAGCTTTGTGGTTGAAGCACCTGCCTAGCAAGCGCAAAATCCCAAACTCAATCCCTGGTACCACATGCCATGCCGGCCCTGAAACCAGGCATGGTGGCACACTCCTGTAATCCTAGCCCTGGGGAAGCTGAGAGTAGAGGATCGCTACAAGTCTGAGCTTTGTAGTGAGACTCTGTACCAAATAAACAAATAATTTTGAAAATGTATAGCTTCTGAGTGAATCCACTTGTCCATTAAATGTAGGCTTCCTTATTATATTTCATTTGCTACTAAACCCGAGGTCTTAGTGCAGCGCTATCCACACTAGATGCTTGGGAATATCTGTTGGGGGAGGAACTGAGTACGCACAATTCAGAACTGGCCCTCGGAGTCCTCACGTTCCACACCCATGTATTCACCAGACCATAGATCAAAGCTATTTGGAAAAAAACATTGTGCCTGTCCTGAATACACATGGCCTTTCACATCATTAGCCTCTAAAAAATGATGTAATATCGAAATATTTAATAGCACTCGCATTGTCTTAGACATTCCGCAGAAGAGCAGACTACCTGTTCATCCTGAGCCATTCTGCCCTTGGGGCCTGAACATCTGTAGATGTTATGGTCTGCAAGGAGGCCAGGGAGCAGTCCCCAGAGGGATAACCATGCTACTGTGCTGCATGCCCAAGGTCGTGGTAGCCTCGCGAAGACCCCAGGCCTGGGCTCCTGTAATCCTACCCTGTGCTATGGTTGGATGGGGGGCCATCCACAAGACCTCTCCAGAGTATCCTCACTGTAGAACCACTCAGCATGGAAGGTGGAACCATGCTGGTTAATTAAAAGACAGTGGCTTGCTCTGTCCAGGAGCCTCTGGGCCCTGCCCTCTGCACTGGCTGCCACTTCCCAGCACCCCAGAGGCCCCCGTGGCCCCTTCTCCAGTGCCCTGGAACTCTCTTCCTCATATTTCTTTACTCCTTTCCCTCATCAATTTTGCCTTTTCTATAGGAAGACCAAGGGGTTGATGCCTGGCATGGGCAGGTGTGAAGGGAAGTTTGTTGGTGCTTTATAACATTATGTGGTAGGAGGAGCCAGGGTTCCAGAGCACGTGGCGTGGTCCATGACTTTGAGCCTATCATTAACCACCCTGGGCCTCAGTTTTCTCGTCTGTGAAGTGGGGGTGGGTGAGAAACTATCTCCTAGGTCTACTGGGAAAGTTAAATGACGTCATTCAGGTCAGGCACAATTGAATGCCTGGCACTTAGTACTATAAACAGTAGCCCTAATAATAAAACCACAATGCTGGAAGCAGAACATTCTCACTGCTGTGAACTCCTGGAACCTAGCAGGGGCTCAGTGCTGCTAGGAGTGGACGGAAGAAGTCCCATACCCAATACTGAATTCTGGGAACTTTGCTGGGGAACACCTCCTACCTCACCCCCAAATAAACACCCTCTTCACTTTCCTCCTTCTTAGTAGGGGTGCAGGTAAGTGATCCCCCCCAAAGCCATCTCCAGAACTCTAATGCGAGGAAAGGGCTGGGGGTTCTGGAAGCTCTGCTGTGGTTTCTGGGCCAGCTGGACACAGCAGATGCTGTGAATTCCAGAGAAAAGGGTGTTATGTAAAAAGTCACATTTTTATCGTGAACTTCCTCCACGTTATCTCATTTGCTTTTAAGTTGCTCTTAGGTGTGTTTGCTCTTGTCCCTGAACTCTGAGTCACAATACAAACACCTTTGCAAAGCCGGTTTGCCTCCCATAAGACCCACAGGGCAGGAGCATTTGGTTTTCTTTTCTTTCTTTATTTATTTTTTTTTTGTTTTGTTTCTGGATACCACCTCCTCTGTCACCTGTCACTCCTCAGCTTCGCTGTACCTGTACTGTGCCTGCTCTGGAGCGCTGCTTTTGCGCATCTTGTCTTGCTCCTTCTCTTAAGCTGCTGTCTTTCAAGAAGCATTTCAAGGGAACTACGCCTTGCACGGCATGCTCAGGCTTCAGTCTCTGACGCCCTGGAGGATGAAGTCCCTCTCTCCCTCGCTGTCCTGAGCCCCACTGTGCCAGCTCTCCTGAGTACCGTCCACACACCAGCCTGCCACACCACAAGGCAGGGTGCCTCTCTAGCGACCAGACCCACATTTCTAGTGGTTCCCAATCTCATCACAAACCACAGAGAGAAGAGACAGCTAGGGAACAGAGGCGCCTGGTCCTGCCTCAGCTCCCGGCTGGGCCACACAGAAGACTGGTGTGAGAACACAGTGTTACTCTCAGCACAGTCTTTGTCGCTATCACTTCCTACTTCCCTGAAAGTTAACTCTTAAAAATCAGCTGAGAGGTTAAGATGCTAACATTTCATCTTTCTTGAATGGATAAGAAAAAAAAAAAAAAGTGGGGTCGATGAGATAGCTCAGCAGACTAAGCACCTGCTTAGGCAAGCTCAGGGACCAGGATTCAATCCCCAATATTGCATGCCAGGCTGGCCCTGCCTCCAGGGGCACTGAGCTGGCCGCAGAGTCTGGGCATGATGGCACATGCCTATAATCCCAGCACTGGGGAGGCTGAAAGCAGGAGGATCCCTATGAGTTCAAGCTGCATAGTGCAACCCTGTACCAAATACACTGAAAAAGTGGTATTTATACACAACTGAGGGGGGCTGGAGAGATGGCTCAGTGGTCTAAAGCACCTACTTGAAACAAGCTTGGCAAAGCACAGGGACCGTGGTTC
>NW_004524638.1:4552990-4596134 GCF_000260255.1 Octodon degus | reverse complement strand
TTGCCTAAGCTTGCCTAAGCAGGTGCTTTAGTCCACTGAATTATCTCACCAGGCCCTGCTTTTTTTTGTTTGTTGTTTTTAATTTTGAGACAAGGTCTTGCTATGTGGCCCAGGTTGGGCTCAGACTTGTGATCCTCCTACTTCAGTCTTCAGGCATTGACGGTCTTGTGGGAAACCCACTACTATTATGGACTATTGGATTATATTGGGATACTTCGTTGAATTCATGCATGCAGTATTTAAATGACAATGGAATGCCCTTCTCTGACAAAACGAAACAAAAAAAGGGGATATAAATGAAGGACCACTTTGTATCTGTATATTCAAAATAGTTAGGATAGATATACAGCTCCATTCTCTTAATTCAATAAATAGAGAAGTTTGTTCTAATAGTGTTTGAGACAGGATATCATGTCTGCATCTTGTACAATGACTAATCACTAAGACAACAATATGCAATGTATTAAATATTGAAAATGTACTAGTAATCAGTTGTGAAACTGTCTCATTGCTATTTGTTTCTCAAAAAATATTTAAAAACTAAATAAATAAATATACACAACTGAGTATGGCTCCGCCATCAAAAAGGATAACCATGAGTCCTTCGTAGGAAAAGGGACACTCCTTGAGACTATAATATTCAGTGAGGTCACCCTGACACACAAGGGGCCACATCTCATGGTGGGCTGGGGAGACAGCGCAGCAGTCTGTGCCTGCCTAGCAAGTGCGAGGAACCGGGTTCACTCCCTGGACTGCTTGTCACACTGGCCCAAAGCTGGGCGCGGTAGCGCACGCCTGTAATCCCAGCGCCGGGGAGGCTGAGACAGGAGTATCGCTAGGAGTCAGAGCTGTGTAGCAAGACCCTGTACCAAACAAATAAATAAGTAAAAAGATGTAAATAAATAAATATGTTTTTTCTTTTTTTTTTCTTCTTCTTCTTTCTTTCTTTTTTTCTTTTTGGCAGAACCAGGAATGGAACTCAGGCCCTTGCGTTTACCAGGAAAGCACTTATTCTGCTGAGATATCTCCCTGGCCTGTTATGGTTCTTTTTCTATGAAAAATATATGCAATGAAATAAAATACAGATAATAGGAAAAAAGAAAAAGAACAAAACAGTATCATAATGCAGTGCAGACAGTGTGTCCAAAAGCCTGTCCTGCCTTAGCACACATTTTTAGGTGTTCTCTGGCCCATTAGCCTGGATTTCAGTCTGTAGAGATGACCACTAACTTTATAAAGGCTTACAAGATAAACAAATAAATCTAGTGCTGAAAAAATAAAAGGAGGGGTGGAAAAAGGGATAGAAAGGAACTGGAATGTGTCTTTATAGGTACGTCCCTACAGCAAAAGGAACCATTAGGTTCTACAAATATTTACTAATCAAAAGTTCAAAAAGAATTTTTTTATTTCATCTTCTTGATAATTTCCTACTGAGTTCTCATGCCTGGGCAAGAATGACTTTCTTTTCTTTGGTATGGAGTCGCACTATGCATCTCGGACTCACAGTGATCCTCCTGTCTCAGCCTCCCCAGCACTGGGATTAGAGGCATGTGCCACCACACTGGCTTTTGGTGCCCAGCACAGCACGGGGGCCAGCTCAGCATGCAGTACTGGGGATCGAACCTGGGCCCTTGCACTTAGACCACTAAGCTGTCTCCCTAGCTGAAAAATGACTACGTTTTTAAGGATTCTGTTCTTCACTGAATGGTGAAGCTCTCACCCCAGGATCTACAACTTGCGTTTTATTTGGAAATAGGGCCTTTGAGGCTACAGCCAAGTCAGTTGAGGCCATTTAGGATGGCCTGTGCCCTTTAAGAAGACATGCAGAGACAGATCCCCAGAGAGGAGGCCATGTGAGGCCAGAGGCAGAGTCGGAGGATGCACCCAAAGCCCAGAAGACCCGGCATTGCTGACAACCCCAGTAGCTAAGGGAGCGGTCTGGCCAGACCTACCCCGTGAGGCTTCCGAGGGAACAGGGTCATGCTGACACCTCACCCTTGGACTCCTCCAATACTATAAGAAAGTAAATTTCTGATGACGCTCCTCCCATATCATGGATATGTGTATGGCAGCCCCAGGAAACTGGCACAGCCCCAAGGCTGCTGTCTCCTGGGACAACCCCCCTGTCTACGTGAGCTTGCCACAGCTCTCCAGCCCCAGGACAGTGACCCTGAGCTCCTGTGACCACAACTGCCCCAGCCCAGGAGCGGCAGGGAACACTGCGAGGGCCTCCCCAAGTCTGTGCCTTCTAGTTTGTAAATACTCCCCCCAAAGCCTCTTGCCCAGCGGAGGTTCAGAAACGGATGGACCACTTGAAGGCAGCAGTCAGACAGAGGGGATGGGTCGCATGGGAGGTCAGATGTGAAAACATTCAGATGAGGAAGGGCCCAACCTCTCCTCCCAAAGGACACCTGACTAGGACAATCACGTGGGAGCAAAATTTAGGCATAATTGAAGAAAATAAGCGGCAGGTAGGACTCCGGGGCCAGAGGAACAGAAGGTTCGCGGAAAGTGCCGATAACTAGGTCAGGCTGGAGGAAACGTATAAGACAGAGTGGGCACAGAGGCAAGAGATAGACGCAAGGAGCCTGTGTCTCACATCTCATAGAAAACATACTACTGGCCTGGGGCACTTCCCTTCCTCCAAGTTCATCTATAAGCTTCATCTAACAGACATGAGTAAAGTCTTGTCTGCCAAATCCTTGCACATTCAAATTGGGGAGTAGCACTAAATGCTTTATCAGGAAGCATAGGGGGACACCTAACACAAGCCTCCTGGGATACTGTCCCACAGCCCCTCTGGGTGCCGCCTTTCAGATAACCATGGAAACAAGTACATGGGGTAGGACAGCCAAGGCCTACCGTACGCCTCACCACAACAACCTTGCTTGTTCTTCACACCCACCACATTACACATTTGCCCAGCCTCACTAATAGCCATCACAGGCTCTCTCTCCTCTATAGGAAGAACAGGTGCCCCCCGGCCACCATGTTGGGCCCTGCAGGTCTGCCTTCACCAGATCATGTGTTGTCCCTCATTGCCATCCTCCTGCTTGCCAGACCTTACTTACTTCTTCACTCCCTGTCTTATTCTGTCCACTCTGAGTCTCTCAGCCTGGAGTCCCTTACCCCCCTACCCCCTCTCCATAGTGGAGCACCTGCATCCTTTGAGACCCAGAAGGCCCAGAGCACACTGTGGCTCACACTGCACCCAACAGTTACCACCTTCTCTATTTGCCTAGCAATGTATCTCCTTCCTCCACTATCTGGGAGACTCTAAGACCTGGATTCCCAGAGGCAAATCTCAGGGAGGTATTCCCTGCGTCCAGCACATAGCCAAGAGTATCAAGATCATTTAGTTGAATTCTACCATTGGATGAATCATTATAGAAGGAACTCTGGCAATCCATCTGCTCTCTGATTTCTCTCCTTTCCTCTCAGCTTTCCAATTCCAAACACAGACTCATTGATAAACATGCCATTAATGAGCTAGGTATGGCGGTGCATAGCTATGGACCCCCAGCACTCTGGGAAACTGAGGCAAGAGGATGAAAGGTTTCTTAGGTCACTTAAGACCTTCACAAGAAGGATGGAAAAGTGAAAAGCTGGACATGGAGCTTAGGACAAAGGCACTGTTTTCATTTCCTAGCATTTAAAAAAAAAAAAAATCTGTAAAAGGCAGTGACCTCTCCTTGTCGACCACTCTTCTAGAAAGGATCACCCTCTGCAAAACCCAACTTCCAGAATGACAGAACTAAGTCCAAGCGTCCCAGGGGTTTATCTGATAGAGACCAAGGTGATGTGACTACGTCCTTTTAGCACAAATGGAACCATTCTTGCTGAAACCAAGAACTTCGGCACTGTGCTGATTTGGCCAGGGATGTCCCTGAGCTCCTCCAAAGCACTGTAACTTTTCTTCAGTCCAAAATAGAAGAGAACCAAGGTGGAGAACCTTCCTAGGGAGTTACCCCAATCATTAGAAATGTTGCTCCAGGAAGACTGTGAATTTATTCCACACTTGTAGAATCAACTGCCAGTCATTGGCATGACTTTAGAAAGTACAAAGATGAATAACAAATACTTCTAGTCACAGAGAAATATGGTAATTTTAAGAAAGTCAGAAGAGTGATATAGTTCCATATCTCCACTCTGTTCCAAATATATTGATCTACCTCTCTTTAAAGATATGCATTCATACAGGGTCGCTCAGATGGTCATGCTGTAGAGCATTTACTAAGGGGCAAAGACCATGTATCTCATCAAGAGAATGAAAGAAGAGAAGTCATCGAGAAGCCTGGCATAAATCACTCATAATGCTAGTAAGTTCTTTTTCCTAAATGCTGCAAATGAATTAATCATTTCTACTCAAAACTGGTATGACAAGGAGCTAACCTCAAAATAACCAATATGGAAGGGATCAACGTCAGGTGAATGTTTAAAAAAAAAAATAGGTTACAGTAAAAAATACACTCCCACTAAACCCGGGATAAATTTTCTACATCTGAGCCAACAGACAACAATGACAGCCAGCTTTCACCATCTGCATCTGACAAAGGTGAGTACCTGTGTAAGATTAAATTCAACACGAGAAAGGCATTGAAAAATCAACGGAGTCCTTCCTGACCGAGCTGTGGTTTCTAGTTACTCAAACTTGTCCCCCAAAGAGATGACCCATCGTCTTCAGGGTCCTGGTTTAATAGATTGGCTATTGGCCAGATACATCAGCCCATAAGCCCTCCTGCCTGGCTGTGGTCCAGACGTTCCACCTTCTCCTTGGCAGGGCCTGATTCATGCCCTACGACACCTGCCACCAGCAGGGCTCCTGACCCGGTTCCCAGGGAAGGACAGGGCATGCAAGGAGAGCTAGGCTCAGAGAGGCAGGGGGGAGGCCCAGCCCAGAGGCCTGCGGGGAGGGAGCCTTCCCTGGGACAGGCGTAAGCACTGCCCTGGGCGTACACAAGGGCTGTTTACCTGGGAGCTGGCATGGCAGTGTGTCGCAAGAGCCTTCTGAGGGGACCAATTGCAGCCTGGGCCTGACTCAGCCAGGGCACAGCAACAGCAGAGAGGCCGAGCGAGCCCTGAGCTTTCCCAAGGAGGCCCGCCACACCTAGGTCACACTTTTACCCGGGGGGAAGAACCCACTGCCAAGTTCTACCAAGGCTGCCAAGAAGGGAGAACCGAAGTCATGCAAAGTGGCACTTGCCGGGGCGCTGCTGAGGGTTTTGGAGTTCACTTTCCCACCCTTTCTCCATTGTCTGCTCTGCTGAGCTTCCCGGCGCACTCTGGGTATGTCCTGGAGGCAAGGAAGACCACGGCGGAGCTTTCGTGACAGCCTTCCAAGGACTGTCTCCCTTGGAGCCCTGCGGCTTCATTCATCCCATCCCCCTCAGCACTCCAGGAAGAGCTCTCAGCTCAGTGCACGCATCTCTCACTCATCTCTGGGCGCCCCTCCAAAGACACATGCATAGGTGTGTCCCCCACGCACCTCATGGGCAGGAGGGAGGCTGTCCCACTCCCTCGTTCTGGGTCTCTGCAGGCTTGCCTCCGAGGGCTGCCTGGAGTCAGGGCAAAAGGCTAGGGGTGACCCTCACACCTCCCTCATCGGTGCTCTCACCCTGAGGTGGCCGCAGGGCCACTTCCTAGTCCTGTGCAGAGTTGTGGCAGGAGAGTGCCAAAGTCCCGGAGACCTCCTGCCCTGATCCCGCCGGTGGAACTTAGAGGCATCAGTCACCCCTCAGCAGAGTATAAGCCCCACATCAGAAGTACGCCATGCTACTTTTGGCTTAAGCTGCCGTGTAATGACATGTCTGGAGCCACTCCACCAGGAGCCACCCACTGTCGGGCCCAGTCTTCTCAGATTACTCAGTGGAAAAGAGGCTTCTGAACGGGCAACTTCACCCTAGCATGGGCTGTTCCCTCTGCTGAATGCCCTTCCTCTGCTGCTTCCCACCCACAGAGCATACTCCTCATCCCTGCTCTGAACACAGCCCAGTTGTCAACTCCCGCATGAGCTCATCACTGGTCCTCTCCCTGTGACACAGCCCCAGGGCTGTCAGCATATCTTGATGGACTTACAAAGGTCTGTTGGGCTGTACATCTTTCCCCTACCAGGACACCACCTCTTTGGGGACAAGAATTAATTACATTGACTCATCTCTAAACCTTGTGCAATGAGACAGCCCATTTCACAGACTTTGGAATCCACTTCAAAACACAGCCCTAGTCTGACCTGTTCACACCTGCACCTTTCCTGCTGGCATCATAGTCCACGGACCTCTATGGCAACCACCCCCTCGTCTCCCTGCCTACAGTCTGGTCCCCTATCTTCTATTCCACCTTCAATTTCAGTGCAGTCAAGTCATCCCCAATTCAAAATCTTCCACACTTAGAGGACCATCCCAAGCCTGCACCCGTGCTGCCAGACTGACCTTATGCTCAGGCCCCGATACACCTGGTTCCCAGGACAGGTCTTCCACATCTTCACACTGCCTTTGCTCCCATCTTGGCTCTTGGAGGCTTCCCTGGCCCCCCACCAGAAAGAGCATCCTCCCTCAATCACCCTATATCTGCCTTTACGCCTGCACTGTTGCAACTTTTTTAGCGTTTTCATTACTAGAGAGCACTGGCATGGTTAGATACACACATCTATTTGCTATTGTCTGCTGTCCCTGTCTTGTTTCTCAGGGTTTTAGCTTATCCCAGGTCACCTGTGTAGCTAGAATCTTCTGGGTGAGGTGCTCTGGGAGCACTACAGGCAGATCCTGAAGGGCCTGGGGGAGGGGAAGGCCTTGCTTTCCTCTCTCCATCCTGAACTCTGCTTGGTACAATGCTGCAGCTTTCCAGGTGCCAGGGCCATAACAGGAAGAGAAGCCACCCATGGCTCCCGGGGCCCTAATGAGAAGCTCATTCGTGACCCTCATGTCAGCACCTAGCAGGGCTCAACAGGAAGGAGCAGCGAGCTGAGACCACTATGCTTTGGCAAATTCTTACTCCCGAGCCACTTTCCAGTGAAGTACTGGACAATGTACAAGGCAAGGACTATGAAGATGGATCTTCACCTACACTGCAGATGAAAGCCCAATCTGGATACAAACCTCCTCTGCGTGATGTCCCCCAAGAAAGCTGCAGCCTACTTTCTAGAGTTTATGGGGCTACAAAACCTTCTGAGACGAGGTATGGCCCTGGCTCCCCTGCACCCTGAGCTCACCAGCTCCAGCCCTGCTGACCATGGCCGTCACCGCCAGCTGGCCGCATGTGCTCAGGACTCTGCACCTTTGCTTCCACAGGTCCTGCCCCCATCCCATGGGAAATGCAGCCCCTTCATCATTTGAGCCTCAGTTCCAAAGAAACTGCTGGGAATAAGGATGTCCTGCCAACACACACACACACACACACACACACACACACACACACACACACATCACCACCACCACCAGAGGTGCCCCTAGTGCAGGCACAAAGGCTTCCCTTGATGACCTGGCTCTGGACAGATTCTGTCTCCTCACCTATAGTGTTTTACCTCTTTCATTAATGTCGAAAGTCTTCTCTCCCACGAGGCTAAGAGCTCCTTGGGAGCCAAATTCCTATTTGCCAGACTCCAAACAGCTAGAGAAGGGTGGGTGTATCACAAATCAGAGGCTGTTATTTCTTTGCTCAACACCCTCTACAGCTCCCACCTCACTCAGAGTCCCTAGACTGTCTGCGCCCCAAGTCCCTGCCCATCCCTTAGCTGTCTGCATGGGCTGTCCCCTCACTGGCTCTTGTGCAGCTCCACCGGCCTCCCAGTAGGAGCAGAGCACACCAGGCATGGTGCTGGCTCAGGGCTCCTCCACCCTCTCCTTCCACACTGCATCCTCGTCCTCTCTGACCTCACTGGATGCTGCTGCCTGCACAGAGAAACCTGCCCTTCCCAGCCCATGTGTTGCGCCCCCACCCTGGCATCTCCTGTGCCACTTCCACTCCTTACTTTTCTCTGTAGACTCTGCCACCCTCTGACGTACCCTGTGTTTTGTTTGTTTCTCTTTCCATCCATCTTCACCAACTGCAGCTTCAGGGTAATGGGCTTTTGTCTGCCTTTCTCTGCCTTATGTACCCAAGGTCCTAAACAGTGCTTGGCACATAGTAGGGACTGAATAGTTTAAAAATGCAGGGCATCCAGGGCATTTAGTGTGTTTCCTGGCATGGGGCCAACCACCTGTGCCTATGCACTTCATGGAAGAATGAAGAGGAGTAAAGGAACCAAGGAGAAACAGGGAAAATAGCAGGTACAGAAGGAGAGGCAAGAGGAAGAAAAGAAAGTGGGAAGAGAGGCAGGCAAGAAAGGGGAGAAGAGGGCTGGCCAGACAGCTCAGTGGACTAAAGCGCCTGGGGTTTGATCCCCAGCGTGCCGACCAGCCCCACCCCCAGGACGCACTGAGAGGGAGATTGAGACTAGGCGTGGTGGTGTGGGCCTGTAATCCCAGCGCTTTGGAGGCTGAAAACAAGAGGATCACTATTAGTCTGATCTGTGTAGTGAGACCCTGCAGGCCCTGTACTAAAAATACACTAAGGAAAGGATGGAAGGAAGGAAGGAAGGAAGGAAGGAAGGAAGGAAGGAAGGAAGGAAAGAAGGAAGGAAGGAAGGAAGGAAGTAGAGAGAAAGGGAAAAGTAGGGGAAGGAGGGAGGGACAGAAAAGCGGACACAGAGACATGGGAAAGCAGCCCACGCACATTAGCTATGTCCTCAGACGATTATGTGTTGGGGCTGGCGTTGGAGAGCTTTGTGACTCAGAACGCGCTTGTCTGTGCTTCCCAGGATGTGTCTGCCCTCATATCTCACCAACACTTACAGTGCAGGAGAAAGCGGGCTTCCCACCCGGCACTTGCTCATGGTCTCCTTCTAGACCTGCGCTGCCTGCGAGCGAGCGGGGTGCACTTCGCCCTGGGGCACAGCTCTCCAGGTAGAGGTCGGGCTGCTGGAAAGCCAAAGCCCCAGGGCCCTCAGCCCTCAGGGGTTGTGCGGTGAAGGCGCTCCCTGAACTCGCTCCCAGAGGCCTCCAGTCCCCGGGTCAGGATAGCTTCAGGTCACCTTCCACCACACAAATGCCTTCCAGTTCCAGAATAAGACCAAAGTCCCTGCCATGCCCCAGAGCCCCTGTAGACCCTGCCCTGCTCCTTTGCCCGCTTGTTCCCTGTGCCTCAGCCCTGCTACCTGGCTGTCCCTAGAGCATCCCAAGCTTGCTGTGCACTCAGAGACTCTGTTCCTGCTACACCCTCATCTTAGAAGAACTGCACATGCCTAAATGTGGTGTGAGCGCATGTGGGTGGCCAGTACCTCCACCACCAGACAGAGCTGAGCGGCTCCAGGCACTCTACAGCTGGAGAAGCTGAAGCTCAGGGAGAGATCCTAACCAGCCCAAGAGCACCGAGATGACCCGCCATGGCTCCGGCCCCACACTGGGTACACGACCACTGCGAGCTACACTGCTTAAGTAGAAGGACTGTCTGGTCTTAGCATCTTTCGAATTTCATAGGCTGTGAAATATAAAGGACATGATCTGCTTCCCTGCAGAGCCAGCCCTGAGGCATTTGCAAAGCTGGTCCCTGAAATCGCCACAAAGGAAGTGACCCTGGGCACTGCACGGGAATCTCAGTGTCTTCCCATCCCACAATCCAGAGCCAGTTCATGACCAGCAAAGTCCATAAATCCGTCTTCTTTTCACTGGAGATGAAGGGACTCTCTCTCTCTCTCTCTCTCTCTCTCTCTCTCTCTCTCACACACACACACACACACACACATACAACCACACATGTGTGCACACAGACACAAAGCACATGCATGTATACCTCTAACTTCCTCCACCGAGTTCCCTAAGCAGAGCTGTTCTGTGTGCTCTGTGGGCCTGGAACATCAGTCTCTCCCCACAGCCTCAGGACGCACTCGGCTCACTCCACTTGTGTCCCCAGGAGAGAGCCTGGCACTGTGTTCAGCAGCTCTCCTGACATGCTCCTCACACTAGGGATAGCATCCAGGCCTTCTGCACAATGTCGTCTCCTCCCTCCCAATCAACCTCAGCCTCAATCTCTCCCATCTCCCCACTGCCCTCTCCAAAGCGACCTCTCACATAAATCACAGCTCCCCTTGGCCTTTAAATGTCAAGGCCCCAAGCTCACATAACAGGAAGCCTTGGCCCTGGATGTGTAGAAGCTCCAGCCTCTGCCTGCTCCTTTCAGCCCCCTGAGAAACTGCCACTTCCTGGAAAGGCTCCTCCTTCCCCCTTAAAAAAAAAAAAAAAAAATGCAATAAAACTCAAGTTGGTGAAGAAAAAAAAAAAATTGAATAAAAGGCCTAATAGGGAAGCAACAGTCTCCAAATGGAGGGAGGAGGCTTTGGGACCGTGCAGGAGGGTACCCTGGGGGCCCTGCAGCTCCGCCAAAGTCAGGCCATAAACACCCCCTCTGTGGGCCACCAGGGTGCCTCATCTGGGGCTGCTCACCCACTTCAGTCATAGAAAAGCGATAAAGGAAGACAAGGGCGAAATAACCTCTAAATAAAAGATGAGGTAATTTTGAAGGCACATTAGGATTTTATGTGTACTATGGCTTGTGGTCTGGTGTTTTGTTTTGTTTTGTTTTGTTTTGTTTTGTTTTGTTTTTAAACCAAGGGAGGCTACCCACTTGCTCACAAAGGGCTGCCCCCTCTTCAAGGTCCCAGGCTGGCAGGGCACATGGTCAGCACCGGAGTGTGCCACTCAGGTGCGTCAAGAAGCCAAAGAACAGAGAAGAGGTTTTCATTGCCTCTTTGACCTATTTTATTACACCAGGAATTGTCTTCTGAGAACAAAAATGAAGCAACCTGTGTTGAAATTGTGGTTAGGGCCATGTCCCCCAGATCTGAAGGTTGGATAGCACCCTCCATGTCCTGATGGAGGACAGAGGAGTGGCAGCCCCTGCAGCCTGGAAGCCATGCAGGAAGATGAAGAGGGTGACACTTGACAATTCAGCTGAGCCCCTGACTGCATCAACCTGTCTAAACACACGCAGGCATGGTGGCACACACCTGTAATGCCAGCCGTCCTGGAGGTGTGGGCAGGAAGATCCCAAGATCCAGCCCAGCCAAGGAAACTCAGCAGCTTGAACATGTCTCAGAACTTTTAAATAATAATTTTAAAAAGGCTGGAGAAATAGCTCAGTGCCAAAGGTCCTAGTTCAATCCCCAGGTCCGGGGGGAAAAAGTCTAACTATCACAGAATTCGAAGGAAGACAAGAAGCCCCTCTACGTGAACAGGGGGAGCCATGATGAGGGTGCTTCTCCACAGATTCTTTGTATGATTTATTTTTAGGGAGCTAAAGACAGTAACAAAATCCAGCTGTCCCAAGGGCTACAGCCCTGAATCAACCACTCTTGCGTCTGGCTGCCACCCAGTCTCATGCCTCAAACTGAGATGGCGCTGTGGCCTCCATCCCTGAGCACCTCCTGTGTGCTACCCCGAACACACAGTAGATGCGAGGCCCTTGTTTGCGTATCTCAGCTCCCCCTGGAATGACTTTCACACTGCTTTGCAGAGGTGGAAGTCAAAGCATACTCCGCCACAGTGATTCACAGTAAAGACTTCAGAATTGCAAGCCAGGTCCTCTGTCTCCAGAACTCTCAGTTCATGCAGCAGCGAGCCTTCATGCGCTGGGGGCAGTGAGCGTTCGAGGAGTGCTTTGCACCCCAAACACCGCTCTAGGCGACGGCATCTCTCCTTCTCTGGCAGCAGCAGGTGATGTTATTGACCCCTGTGACTGGTAGAGCAGTTGAAGTCTAGCCCTGCAAAGTAAGTAGGCAAGATCAGACCACAGGGACACAGAATCCCCCAGCCACAGACCCCAAAGGGATGCACACGGGATGGGGGGCTGAAGTAGGTCCTGAAGTTTCAACGTTTCTTACTCATGTGTTGTCCACACCGTGTGCCGAGTGTCACGCCAGAGGCAGAAGGGACACAGTCTGTCAAAGTGCAGCACCTCTGCACCTTACCCGGAGACCAGTCTTCAGCCCAGTAGGGGGACAGGTGCATGTAGGCATGAGCACGGGGCCTCTGGCAAGCCAGGGCCTCCGTTGACAGTGGTTCTGTAAGCCTGTCTCCTAAAACAGTTCCCTGGGCTTGTTCGCGCAGGTGCACAGAGACACAAGCACACGTCTGGCACCCCAGTGCAGCTGGCCTTATTCTCTGGGGACCTCTCCAAGGGCCAGGTGGCCTAGGGTTTTTCAAATCCAAGAAGAGGCACCCCAGTCAGAGTACAATGCTCGAGTTGCTCCCAGATTGCCTCAGTCGTCCATGAGAACCCCCATCCTGGCCTGAATCGTCTTGCCCTTGTCCCTAGGGGCACAGGAAAAAAAAAAAAATCAAAGTAGAAACTGAACTACAAAGCAAAGCTATGGAATTGCAGAACAGACCAGACTGGGATTCCTCCCACCCCAGACTCCACTCCCAGCTCCATGATCTTGGGGCAAGCAGTTCAAGCACCGTATGCCTTTATTTCCCCGTGCACAAAGCGGGTACAACGAGTCTACTCTCCTACAGTGTGGCTGAGGGGTGTGTAGATGAATGCGTGCATCGCTCTTCAAATAGTGCCTAACACCTGGCAAGCCTTCCAAAGACACTGGCCCTTGTTGTCTGAGTAACAAACAACTATGAGCACCGGGCCGTGGTCCGCACAGCACCCACCAGGAGCTCGACAGCCTCGGGCTGAGAGACCTCTGCTTCCCAGAATGGGGAGGCTTTGGCCTAAGGAGCCTGTTCCTCTGGGTCAGGCTCCGTGGGGCATGTGACCTGGATCTGGGGAGCCAGGATCGAGTCCTGCCTTCCCTGCACAAGCTAGTTGTCTGCACGAAACCTCAGTTTCTTCATCTGTAAAAGGAGAGAGAAGTGATGACATCTATGTCCTCGGCTTTGCTGCAAAGTGACAAAACCCTTGAAAAGTAAACAAGCCACAAGGCTCAAAAATAGAAGTTATTATTATTGTTATTATAACATATTGCTCACCTTTGTCTTTCTTTGTTTCTTTCTTTCTTTTCTTCTTGATAGTACTGGCAACTGAACCCAGGGTCCTCACACTAAGGTACATCCAAGCCTTCTTTTTTATTTTGAGACAGGATCTCACTAAGTTGTTAAGTGACCAAGCCTGGCCTCAAACTTTTGAACCGCCTGTCTCAGCCTCTCAGACTGTTGGGATTGCAGGCATGCACCCCCATGTCTGGTTTATTCACTTTTTCTAATCCAGCCTAAGTAGCCTGTCTTTCAAACAGCCTGCCAAGTTCTCTCCTGGTGAAAGTACTAACCCTCCTACTAGGGACACCCTCAGCACTTTCCATCTTATTCCAGTTCTCCATATTTCTGTCTCATCTATCTGCACACTGTGGGCTCCTTGGTAGCAAAGGATTAACTCACTGTGACAGAGCGCTCTAGTACACGGGCAGGCGGCCAGGCCCAGCCGCATCTGTGGAGCTTATGAATGAACTCACCGAGTGACTCGGCCGGGAGGACTCAGGCGGTGGGAGCCAGAGAGAGGTAAGAGGGAAGGTAAGAGCGCAGAGCGGAAGCCGGTAGAAGCAAGCGGTGTACTGTGGGTGTCTGGTCGCTGGCATGCACTCCGGCGCGCTCGAGCTCAGTTCCTTGCTGCGCTTGCGCACCACAGTCAGTCCCTGTTTCGCAGGTTCGGAGGATGGAGGCTTCCTACTCCCCACCCCATCACCCCCTGCCAGGCCCTCACAGGCCCATCCCAGCCAGCAACCAACACCAAACTCAGGGTAGTAGAGGCGGGGACTTTCCCGGGCTAGAGTGGCCAGGGCCAGGGTAAGGGGGCAGCACATCGTGCCCCGTAGGTCAAGCTGCATGCGCCAGGCCGCGCTTCACTGGGACATTTGGGAGCCTGAAAATGGGGTCTTATTTCCATCTGCTCCTGTGAGCTTCCACTGAGTAAGAGCACCACCACTACCTGGAGGGCTCAGGAAAGGCACCCTGGAATGAGCAGCACCCTCTCTTCTAATTCCTCAGTCTGGCCCTTTGGGTGTCCCACTCAGAACCCTCCCAGTCCCCACCTGCACCCCTCTGTTCCCCAGGAAGCTCAATCGCAGGGTGCTCCGCAGGAGCAGGCCTTTCTTCCGGCCTCCCATCAGTCATTCAGCAAGCAATATTTGTTGAAGTCTTCCATGAGCCGGGGCCCCTGCCAGTCACCAGGGACAGCTTACCTTCTTGTTTGACAAGCATTAAGCCCGTGCTTGGAAGTTACTAATTACTGATGTGATGAGCATCGCAAGACCTAAGAAAGAAGCAGCAAGAAAAGAAACATTTGAGAATGGGGCCAACAGGGAATCCTTAGCTGAGTGCTGCTAGATTTCAGGGAGGATGCGCTTGCCTTTGGAACAGATTCCTGAATGCTCCTAAGTCCCTTAGTATGACACAGTCCCACTTCTCCTGCCTCCCACAACCCAGGCCTCCAACTCTATGTCCTTTGATGACTCATCAGCCAAGGAAAGCTAACAAAGCCGTGCCTCATTTACCGAGGAAGCCCCCGCTCCCAGACACTGCTGAGCAGGGGCCCTAGCATAGGCACCCCTGACTGGGCACACTGTACAGAGAGGGCCCTGGGACAGGACTGCTTAGACAGAATGAGTAAGCAGCTCAGGAAAGTAAGGACAGAAGGAAGAATGCCAACTCAGCTCTGAGGGACAATGACTTTTCAGGAACTTTCCAGATGTCCCAATTTGCAGGGTCAGTCTCAATGTCGGTCCACTGTCTTCATGCGATTCTAAGTCAGAGCCCCTTTGCCAGTCTCCCAAGTCAGCAGGGCATGATGCACATCTGTAATTTCAGCACTCAAGGAGGCTAAGGCAGGAGAACTGCTAGTTCAAGTCCAGCCTGGGTAACCTGCTAACTTAGTGAGACTTTGTATCAAAACTGAAACACCAAAAAAGGGATGGAGATGCAGCTATGTGGAGGCTCTGGGTTCAATCTCCCATAAGAGAAAAAAATAAGGAGTCCAATTTACCTGATCTAGTATCTGGTGACCATATTTAGCGGAGGCTTTGTAAAGAAACGAGGCTTTGTTACTCTTTAGATCAAAAGTGGGACAGAGGTCAGCTCCATCTACTCCAGGAGGGGCGTGGTGCACACCCAGCCCAGCCTGCCTTCGCTGTGACTTTCAGAAACCCAAGCTGGGTGGAGATTCAAGGAAAACAACCCACAGGCAGCAGATTCAAAACAAACCACTGCAACAACAAAGTCTTTTAACAGATTATCAGCTGCAGCGCTGCGCTACACCTCACAGAAGCCAAATCACTGATGCATCTTTTCTGAGCTTTGATTTGATAGTCTTTAATATGTAGGCAAAAATACCTGTTACACTTCCTGCCCCAGCCCACCAGTTGTCATTATCCACAAGCTCATGGTTATGTCGTCTAGCGTGTGAAGCGCTAAGCCAGTGCAAGAGCAGTTAGTTAGTAGCTCGTTAGATACTGCGATGAAGCATTCGCCGTCCAGTCTTATCAGGTGCGCCGGCCCTTCCTCCCCCTCTGGGCCCCCGGGCACCATGGGAACCAGGTCCCACCCTTTTCTCTCCCTCCACCAGCTTCTGAACCTTGGTCTGCCTGTTCCGTGCTGATTTCCTCTAGGGCAGCACCTGTTCCACGTCCCTCCTCCACAGAGGGCTGCCTGTGCCTGGCACTTGCACACGCTCAGGAATGGATCCAGGAAATCGCAGGTTCTGGGCCACGTGGAAGGGTTCCTCGCTGCCCAGGCAGGGCCACTCCCACACTCCCCTTTGGATCCAGCACCCATGCTGCTGGTCACAGCATCTGATGTGCCTCCGGCATCTCCAGGGCTTTTCATCCTACGCCTCTCTCCCCTCCAAGTGCCCGGCACCCTTTCTCAACAAGGAACTCCGGAGCAGCTGAGAGGATGGTGGCCGCACCAGTTAATGAGCTTCACGTTTGGGCCTGGAGCATTTTTGCTCTGCCGACCCCTCCTGCTGTCACCTCCTCCTTCTCTTGTCCCGCCGCTTACCTCCTGCCAGCCTCTGGTTCCCACCGAAGCACCTATCCCCCAGCTTCTCACGTCATCCTTCCTTCTTTATGTTTCTCAGACCGTCCTGGCTCTCCTGTTTGTAATGCTGACCTCAGCAGGAATAGTCCACAATAGTGTTTCTCTCTTTAATGTCTGACTCCTCGATTAGACAATGAACCAAGGTGGAACCAGAGGGTAGAGTCCTTGTCCTTGTCCATGTCATTCATTGCTGTCTTCCTCAAACCTCACGGGCTGCCTGGAGGAAAATAAGCATTGTGCAAGTCAGTGGGTCAAGGTGATGGAGGACACTAAGAGAAAATGTCCAGGAACCACTTGGAAGATCCCTACAACCACACCCATGACCACTCCTCCAGCGCTTCTCATGGAGCTGACACTAAAACAGCTACTTAGTTGGAAGTGACACATTCAATCCTCACACCCTTACTGATCTAGAATTCCCACTTCACGGAGGACAAGTATGGAGTACAGGGGCCTAACCTTGAGTGCACCTAGGAAACACCCAGGAGAACAGTCCTCAGAGGGAGGGCTGTACATGGGAATATCTTGGTGTGAATTACAGATAATTCTAAGAAATATTTTGAATGATGGTTCTCACTTTTTACCTTCATTTCTACTTCTTATATAACGAAAGGGAGTGGAGGAGGTAAAGTGATCAGAGTCATTTTGCCTACTTTCTCCTGAATTTGTCGGCGCGTGGACATCGCATGCCCTGCGCATCATCCTGGGAAGGGCTTCCCTCTGTACCTGTATTTCCTCACCTGGCAAAGGTGGTCAGTGAAGTTTTATTTCACCAAGAGCCCGGGTACATAATTAACACTGGAAAATGGCTTAGAGATGCCACATGCAAGGGGCTGCTAAAGGGACTTACTGTTGGCACCTAGTGCCATGCTGGTCCCTGAGGCAGCTCAATCAAGATGGAGAGTTGTCCGGACCCCCAGGTCCTCTGCTTCTCCATCAGGAACCATGTTGGCCTGTTTTTGTCCCTGGAACCCACACCACTGTCTGTCCCATTTCCTAGCCTGCATCCTTCTTTTGCTTTTCTTCTCTCAAATCCTCCAGGAGAAGAATGCCGGGCCCTGTCTGCTCTGCAAGCCTGCAACAACCAATCTCTCACTTCCTCACTCCTGCCTTTGTTTCTCCCTCTGTTCATTCACCTATGCTTTGTGCAGTGCCTCCTGTACCCAGGTCCTGCAGAGCATAGGTGACATGGAAGCTCAGTTTTTTGTTGATGTTTGGTGTTTTGTTTTGTTCTGTGGTACTAGGGATTGAACTAAGAACCTTCCAACTCAGAATATGCAGAGCTCTTTTCTATCTGAGAAAAGAGTCCCTAAGTTGCCCAGGCTGGGCTCAAGCTTGAATTCTCTTTCTTGCCTTTGCCTGAGCTAGAACTTGATATTCTTGGCCTCACATAGTACAAGAGAAGGCACACAGAAACAGCACAAGCAAGTCAGTGACTGAGAAATCCACCTTCCCCAGGCTACGACACCTACCATGTCCCCTTCGCTCTGTGCTCCTTCTTGCAGTGGACCTAGGCATATCATCCAACAGACACAGAAGCTGTCCGGTTGAAACTCGTCAGCTCGCACACACTCTACAGCTGGACCCGACACATAGGTGGTTCGTGAAATTCTTTTCCAAACCAGGCTCCCCTCAATAGTGTCGCCATGGAGTTATTTGGGCTTGGAAGCAAAAAAGACGAGCACTGTATCATGAATGAAGAAAGAAGGCAAACCCTGGGCCTGTCCAACAAGCACCTCGTGGGTCCCATGAGCGGTTCGCCCTCACAGGGGTTCACTGCTGTGCTCCTGTCATCTACAAGCTCAGCTTCCCCACGTGTAACCCCGTGCAATGCGGGAAGGGGATCAGAGAACAGCAGGTGTGCACTTGGGCTCTGCACAGGCCCAGGAGAAATCCCAGCCCGCTGCACACTGCCTACCTGCAAGGCTCCGGGCATGCGGGACACTTCCAGTGAGGACTTTCTCTGTCTGTGAAAGGGAGTGATGCTGGCTTCGATCATCTCGGGCTGCTGTGAGGACTGAGTGAGCATCTCTCCAGCCCCTACCTGATCATGCTAGGGGGTCTGGACACTCACCCAGCTCTCTCTTTAAGGCACAGACTCTCCCACATCTCTGATTACTATTTGCAAGCCAAGTACCGAAGCCTAGGAAAACTTCTGCAGCCTGGCACCTTCACAAGCGCACACGGGGCCACTGTACAGAGGCTCAGCTACCTGGCTGTCTCGGTTGCTCTTCTGCAGTTGCTGGGACAAAATAGCCAACACTCCAAATGAAAGGAAAGGTTTATTTAGCTCACAGTTACTGGGGGTTCCAGTCCATATTCAGCTGGCTCCAAGGCAGGGTGACACATGGCAGAGAGCAGCCATTCATGGTGGCAGCAAAGAATAAGAGCAAAACAGCAAGAGCAAAAGGGCAGGAGCAGCAACAACAATGGCTGCAGAGAGCAAGACTGTCTCCCTTAAGTTGCATTCAGGCTATCCGCCCCAGGCTGGGTGTAGCACTCATACCGATAATCCCAGCAGCATTTACACCCATAATCCCAGCAGCACTCACACCCATAATCCCAGTGGACCATGAGTTAATCACAAGCTCTAGAAGTCTGCCCCATGACTGCATGAGGCTTTGGGGGAACACCTAGACACAAACCACAATCCTGGCGTTCCACTTTTTCACTTCTGTGCCCCTTGCTAATAAAGCTCAGGCAGTGGGGCTGAGGTCCTGTGGTGCTGTGTGTGTGTCTGACACCAACATCCGCTGGTCCTGGGTGGAGCTCTGGCATTCTGGGCACACTGAGATGGTGAGGGAGGCAGTCAGCCAGTGCTTGAGTCCCAAGACACAAGACAACGAAGGTGAGGGACCAGAGCACATGGCCAGCCCAGAAGCAAAGCAGAAGTCCCTGCCAGCTGCCTTATGAGAGAATCCCGAGAGAGGGGCAAAAGGGGGGACTTTGGTCACTAAGCAGTTTGCATCAGCCACCTTCTGAAAATCACAGATTTTGTTTCTGCCTCCTGTTCCTACCTCCCACATGGCTGCAGCCTAGCTCGCATGTTTCCGTAGAGAGCGACACACCAGCTTCGTCCCCAACTTCCCTACTCCCTGGCTAACTGGGCTTCCCCAAACCGTTGGGCTTCTCCACACACCCCCAGCCTCTCCTCTCTACAAGGGAGCAAATCCCTGTCTCCCCACACTCCCAAGGGAGCTCCGAGCTGGTGTCCTGCTCTCAGCAATGTCTAGTGCCTTCACAGGGGGCATTTACAGATGCTAATGTTGTCACCCACATGGCAAGGCCACCGTGGGGTATATTAAAGCAATGAAAAGGCGAATCCACACACAACCAGTGTCTGCAGCACAGATCAGAGGACTAGTTCTATTCTAAGTCCTGATGTCTGAGTAATGTGCCAGCCAGGAATCTGAAAATATAAAGCGGCTCCCACTACCTTTTGTTTGAGGAGGGGAAAAGGGCCAATCCATTTTTGTCCTCCTGTCTCATCCTTTGCTTATTTATATGCCCAAATAAGGTTACTGTACAAAACACAGTGGTGCAGTCTATAAACAATGAACAGCTCCTCCACAGAGTCGGCTGCCACGCAAGATAGTTCTAAATGGATTTCTTTACCCTGAGTCTTTTCCTGCCCCAGAGCTGACCCCAAACATAAATACAGGCAGCCTGGCTGTCATATAAAAGGCCCAATTGACCCGGTGACCCAGTTTTCAGAGCCAGCTCCGCGCAGAACCCCTTTAGCTGTGCTGCGGAGAAGCCTCTGTCCACATCAGCCTAAAGCCTGCCTGCTCACTCACCACTCGCCATAATTAGCCCTTGGATCCCGCTGTGCACCGACGCAGGCCTCCGAGGTGCTGGAAGGACGGGCTGGGTGGATCCCGCACCGATCCAGCTCAGACTGGGCTCTTGAGTCTGTTATGACAAAGAGTAACCAGGGCTTCTCTCCCCCTTCTAAGATGAGGGGCTGACAGCAAGCAGGAAGATCTGATGAGCTAGTCTTCCTCCATCCCCTGCAGAAGCCAGCCAGCTATTTCTAGCGATGTAACAGATCTTTTGTCATTCTTGCTGCCCTCCTTCCCATACTATTCCTGCTGAGCAGTACAGAAAAGGAAAGCAATCCTACCAGACAGGGCTGGACTCCACAGGCAGGGGAGGCTGCAGAATAATACGGACAGGCAGGGATGCCCCAGCCTCACCCTAAGAATAGCGTTTCGTGCATGCAACCTTGTGTGGGGATGCTGGCGGTCAGGAAACCACAGCTTCTCTCTCTTTCCATCCCTACTGAACTCAGAGGCCCAGTCATGAAGAGAAATTACAGTCCATCCTCCTTCTAAGCATTTGCAGTTGAGCTATCTGATGTTGTGCCAGTGACTGACCTTGGCTGCAGCCACATGAGCTTCACTAGTCCACAGATCAGAGACAATGGCTCCTGGGTTCAGTAGGAATTAGGTAAGTGAGCTCATGCAAAGCTCCAAGCAGCCAGGTATTAGCGAATCATGCTGCTGCTGCTGCTGCTGCTGCTGCTGCTGCTGCTGCTGCTGCTGCTGCTGCTGCTGCTGCTGCTCACACAGTCCGGCTCTCAAACCCAAGCCCTAGAAGTAGCTCCAGTGAGAAGCTCGTGCAAGTGGCTTACTGGGGTGCTGAGGGGGAGGGCTAAGAGCTAAGCCAAGCCACCAGTTCTGCTAGACTCTAGTCTCGGCCTGAGCCCCAGGGAACCCAAAAATTCAGACGGCATGCAGAGCCGCCACACATCACAGCAAGACACTGACCAGCCCTAGGCTGTGAGCCTGAGGGGGGACACGGCCACCAAACAGGGAGGGGAGTGATCTCCCTGAGTCTTGGCAGGAGACTCGTCTTGTAGAGGGCAATGAGCACAGCTGGTGGCCTTCAAAGCCGGCTACCCCCAGCTGAGCTCGCACCTCGGTCACGAGAATCCCTGGATGGTAGCATGGCCTCCGCCAGGTCTGACTCTCCCCATAGCTAGGAGTTGTTTCCGCATCTCTGCTTCACTTTGTCCTAGTAGTCTTACAGAACTCTTTAAGGCTTTCCATCAGAGCCACATGTGTATAATTCATGAGTGTTCTCCCCGCCCCATGCTGGTTCCCAGGAGGATTCTGTGAGGGCTGAGAAGGGGTAGACATGAGTGTCCACCATACCCATCAGCATGTCTCCAGCACTGTCCTGTGTCTGACTCGTGACAGGCACCCAGCACACTTTGATCAGTGAGAGAGCAGCTCTGTGACCTCGGAAATGCCCGAAGGCCGCATAATGTAACACCAATTCCTGGAAACATGTGAGAACAAAACAATTAATACTTAAATTTAGAAGCCCAAACGTCAACAAAGACTACTGTACAATGAGCACAGATGGATGTCTAGAGTTCTAGAAAAGTATCATGAAAATGACCACCTGGATATAGACTTTGTACCCTGGGCACTTCATCTCCCTCACCAAGGTCCCCTGCCTTGGTGCCCAAATCTTAAGATTGGTGGCGAGGATTTGCACCCAAGGTGGCAGCGGTGAATGTGTACTCCTCTGCCTGTGCCCCTCCAGATGTTATGGTCATGGACACAGAGAGCCAGCTGCGTGCTCTGTGTTCAGAGATGGCAGCTGAGCACAGCGCAGGTAGGGAGGTATCAGGATAGAGGTGGGTGCAAGCAACAGCCCTGAACTCTGCTGCAGGCGGAGGTCATCGCGGCAGCCTCACAAAGGACTGGGTGTTCTGGCTGCATCCTGACGTTTATTAAAGAAGGGTTTGGCACACAAGAATGACACACTGTGATCCTGGAGTGGGGAAGGAGCAAGCAGACACAGTGTTCTGAAAGAGGGGTCCAAGGAAGAACACACAGGCTGGGGACACTGAACGTACAGGAGGAAGGGAGCCCCGAGGGAACAGAGAAGATCCACATACCTTTCCCTGTGCCTTTCCTCCACTGGGCTGCTCCCAACTGTAGCTTTTATAGCAAGCTAGTAATAGAAAGAAGAAAGGAAGGAAGGAAGGAAGGAAGGAAGGAAGGAAGGAAGGAAGGAAGGAAGGAAGGTGAGAGGGAGGAATGGACACTGTTGCTAAGGTAAATGGTAGCATAATGTTATATCAGTCTCAATAATTTGCTAAGAATACATTATTTCAGAGACTTTAAATCCATTCATTATCTCATTTAATCTCTATCCTCCTCCTATACATATTAGAACTCCTCACCTATGACAATTAAGGACACCAGAAGTTGTGGGATAGCTTGGCATCCTCTAGGTCATGGGAGGCAGGGCCTGGGTTCACATTTGAGTCTTTCTAACTCTTCACAGAAAAAGCAGCTAGTGCTTGGCATTGATCTGGGAAACTGAAATCTACGTATCTGCTTTTGGGGTTCATTTTTCTTTTGAGATAGTGTCTTGCTATGGAGCCTCTGTGTAATGCGAGCTCACCTTAAATTTACCACATAGCCCCAGCTGGCCTTGAACTCAGGCCTGCTGACTCAGCCTGCCCAGTGCAGGGATCGCAAGTGTACAAAACCATGCCCACCTTGAAATCTGCATATCTGTACCTTAGGGGGCTCCACAAAGCTTGGCTGACTGCATGAATTACTGGACAGGCTACTTCCTAGTTAATTGCTAATTTTTAAAATGTTTCCCCTAGCTTAAACGGATGACGTGTTCATTAAGTGAGACAGCATCCACTTGCTAATAGGTGCTAAACTGCATGGCAATTTCTATAGAATTAAATTGCATATTCAATAAATAAGCAAATGATTCATTAAGACTCAAGTCGTTTCCATGAATGCCAAAGGGAGATTGGGACCACTTACTTATCAAATGCTGATTATTTTTAAAAACTCACACTGAGGTGCTGGGGAGATAGCTCAGCAGTCTAAGCACCTACCTGGCAAGCGCAAGGACCCAGGTTGGATCCTCGGTGCCACATGCCACGGCAGCTGCCAAAACCAGGTATAATGGTGCACGCCTACAAGCGCAGTGCTGGGGAGGCTGAGACGGAAGGATCACTACGAGTCCGAGTGAGCCCCTGCACCAAACCCATTAATTAATTAATTAAAATTAAAATAAAACAATGAAATGATATATCACCAACACATAAGTTTAATTTGATATTCTGATTCAATTATGAAACTATGCATCATGATTAAAATAAGAGTGGATGAAGACCCAATACTATTATGGGCTACTGGACTCTTTTAGAATATTTTGCTGAGCTTACACACCTATAATATTCAAATAACAGAACTTAACAAAAAAAGGGGATACAGATGAATGTCCATTTTGTATCTGTGTATGCAAAGTGGTTAGGATAGATACATAGTTACATTCTCTTAATGAATAGAATGATTTGTTCTAATGGTGTTTGTAAATAGGAAATCAAGTCCGCATCTTGTACAGCAATTAACCACTAAGAGGAATGTATACAGTGTGTTAGTTATTGAAACTGTTCTAGTGATTTGATTTGAAACTGTCTCATTGCTATTTGTTTATCAATAAAATTATGAAAAAATAAAATAAAAATGTTTATGTTGTGTCTTCCAAAAAAAATTTAAAAAACAAAATAAGAGTGAATGTTTCAATTTTTTTCCCAATTCATTACAGTAGAAGACACCTTGCCACTAATCGCTCTCAAAAGACTTCACCTTGCTTCAAACACACTTATGCTGCCATTCTTGCCACTATTTGAAGCAGCTCTGGAAGTTCCCTTTCCTGAGTGTCTTTGTGACTTGTGATCAAAAATGCAGTGAATATAGCCAACCAAAATGCAGGCCCTTACAAGCGTCATATGTGTCTTCGTCTGTCCTATTCCCCAGATTTGGCCCCCTAAGGTTTCTGGCTCTTGCCCAATATCAAAATGATCATGAAAGACAAGAGTTTTGAATTGATTCAGGATGTCAAGGCAGCCAGGGCAGTGCAACTAAACGCACTTAGGAAAGAAGACTTCCAAAACAGCTTCAGAAAGGTGCAAGTGGCGGCTCGGTGTGCTCAAATTGCGAGGGGTGGTATTCGGATGCAGATTATGACAATGTGTGCTTTACTGTAATGGTTAAACATTAAACACTGACTATATATTTTGATCACACACTATACCAAGTATCCACTGTGATTCTAGATAAGAAGGAAACCAGAGGGCCGGGGATATAGCTCAGCGGCCTAAGTGCCTGCCTGTCAAGCTCAAGGTCCTGAGTTCAACCCCCAGGACTAAGTGCTGGGGAGGAAGGAAACCAGGAACAACAGCCTCCTGTCTTGATGCTCTGGGGGTCCCTGTGCACCCCGCCTCTCACCCCCCCACCACCTCCACCCCATCCCTCTACCATCCCCACCCTGCCCACCCCCATCCCCAGCTGCTTGAGCTTCACCTAGCAACTTGTCAGTCAGAAGCACTCATCTCACCTCATCCCACTGTGTTTGCCCCAAGAGCCACCAACTTAGAAATTGTGGAGATGAGGTGATTTTTTTTTCCAGATAATTTTGATGTAGCTGAAGTCTAAACTGCTATTCTAACTTTATAAGGTATCAAAAGAACAAGGGGTTGTTGTGTATATAGGCCTGACTTTGACTGCTGATGGGTAAACGCCAGTTACATAGCCCTAGGCTCACTGGTTAACTCCTTTTTTTATATTAATTTTATTGAGAAACAAATAGCAATGAGACAGTTTCAAAACAGGTTAGTAGGACAGTTACAATAATTCATACATTACATATTATTGTCTTTGTAGTAGTCATTCATAGTACAAGATACAGACATGATATCTTGTCCAAATACTATTACTACAAATCTTTCTTCTCACTGAATTAAAAGAAAGTAGCTCTATATCTATCCTATTTTGTATATACAGATACAGAATGGTCCTTCATTTATATCCCCCTTTTTTGTTTAGTTTTGTCAGAGAAGGGTATTTCATTGCCATTTACATATTGTAGGTACATGAATTCAGCAAAATAATTCAATATAGTCCAGTAGTCCATAACAGTAGAGAGTTTTCCGCAGGGCTGGCCATGTCAGAAGTTGTTGACTTGAGTCTTTTACAGCTCAGCATATTAATATGGCCTTACTTTTTATACCTCGTTTAAGCTTTTTCAACTCTCGTTTTTAGCATTGAAAATAAAGTTGGGATGCCCAGCTCTCCCAAATAAATTTGTTGGGAGTGGTGGCTCACATCTGTAACCCCAGCACTCAGGGAACTGTGGTAGGAGAATTAATATGAGTTTGAGGCCAGCTTTGGATACATATTTAGGCCTTTTTTTCCCATTAATTAATTGCTTTTTTCGTTGATTTTTTTTTTGAAGGGTTGCGGGCGGGCCCCCGGGTTGGCCGTTTTTTTTTTCCTTGCCAACCTTTTGTTTGGGTTGTTTCTTCTTTCGTTGACCTTGCCTTGGTACATATTTTCTCCACCAATAGGAGAATTTATAGACAAAGCACATGCGCACAGGCTCGCTTGAGAGAGCCAGGGTGAGCTGCCCCTGGATTACAGGCAGGCAGCTCCTCCAGGGACTGTCAGGACTGTTGGTCTGACGCCTGGCTCGCATTCCCAGGCTGCGTTGCTCAGATCTCCCTTCCCCCCGGGGTTCCCTGATGCAGACGCACAGAGGGGAGGTTCTGGCCTGCACACTCCCGGAAGTCCCCCCAGAACCCTACCTTCTACCCCTCTGAGAACTTGTGCGGAGCTGCCCAGGACTAGAGCTCGTGAGAGCCTCTGTGTCCGGCTTCAGGCCGAGACCAGGCTGCTGACCTCTCCCCAGAAGGGTCACAGAGCCTTAATTCCTTTAGCCAAAACCTCTATCTTCTGGAATCTACACGCTAGCTTCTCTCTCCAACCAAACCCTAAGTTACGCACACCTGGGTCCCTCCCTTGCGCAGGAAACCCTCCTGCCCTAGCAGAGGAAGCATTTGGCTTTCCTGCCGCTTTGGGTCAGCCTCTGGTCGGGGCACACACAGCACCAGCAGGTTTCACGACACCCATGACCTACTGGGGTATTTTTAATGCGCACTTAAAGACTGGCTGCGTATCACTGGGGGATTTCACTTCGTTGCCAGCCCCCAGCCCCATGGAAACCTACCGTCACTGTCATGCAAATCAGTGGGGGAAATACGATTCTATTAACAGAAACTTACTTAAGAGTCGTCGTACATTAGCTTGTTTTTATTTGACTTCTAATGTTTTATAATGTCATACAAGCCGTTTTTCTCCCCTCTTCCAGAAAATGACTAAATGTAAAAGACAAAATAATAATGAAACCTCAAAGAGGTGAAGCATTTACAGCACTTCGAAGTCCTCTGATACTTTATCTCTGGTCGACAGAATGTCTGAGGCGCCGGCAGAGGAAGACAAGAGAAACACAGAGGTCTCGTGCATCACGCTGGGTCAGAGGACCCGGCGCCAGTATGCAGCTCCCCAAAAGACCAACAAAACCCAGGTCTGTGTGGACTATAAATAAGTCTGTGATGAAATGCTAAATAAATTATATAGTACTTAGCAAAAATTCCTTATTAGCAGAATTAGGTCACAACTACAAAATGGATCCCTGTACTCCCTCTCCCTCTGCTAAAAAGACACTTTTTGGAGGAGGGTGGATTTTACCCATGCAAATCTGAACAGCGATTTTAGTTCCTTAGCTAAAAGGTTCTTCTCAGAACACAGGCAGCCTTCCAGCCTTCTGTTTTATAATGAATATTCCTACTATTTTTGACTTCGCAGCTTTCCAAGTCCATGACTATCCAATCTGGCTGCAGTAAGGATGTCGTTATACTAAATCAATTGAGTTCTGCAGAGCAAGACTTTTCTCAAGAGCGATTCAGTGATATGGTATCGTTGAAGGTACGGCGACGGGGAAATGTCCTACCCAAGGTGCTGGCCCCACTGGATGTAAAGCTGGGCAGACAAAACAACCAAGTGGCCCCTGCCTATAATCCAGCTGCCCAGGAGGCCAAGGCAGGAGCCTCTCAAGTTCAAGGCCAGGCTAATGACTAGGTAAGACTTTCTCTTAAAAAAAATTTTTTTTGTGGATGTAACTTAGCAGTGGTAGAATACGCTAGGTTGAATCCCAGTACCCAAGTACATACAGAAAGAAAAAAGGAAGGAGAGAGGAAAGAAAAGGAAAATAGGGACAAAAAGGAAGGCGGTGAGCAAGGCGGTTAGCACACTCTAAAATGGGGTCTCAGGACAAAATTCAAAACATAAAGGTGAAAGTAGGTGCCAAAGATTTATATTTTTTCCCATAATTTTATTGAGAATCAAATAGCAATGAGACAGTTTCAAACCAAATTGGTAGGACAGTTTCTAGATTTATATTAAATTAGTTTATTGTACACAGCTTCTCTCCGCTGGGCTTAGCTGCTCCCTGCAGGCAGCCCTGTTGGTCAGGAACTAACATGATATTGCAAACTGGTTCTCTGCCAGGGATGCTAACACCTCCGTCATCCACGAGCAGCATGCAAACTTGGTAGGAGGACACCTCCAGCTCTCTGCATCCTCCACCCAAATGACAACTTTGCTGCATAATGTGTCACTCCACAGCTCCATGGCTCAAAATAGTAACAGTGTCTATAATTCCTTGGGGGTCAGGAGCAGCTTGGCTGGCCAGTTCTCTCTTGTCTGAAACTTAACTTGGGCTGCAGGATCTATTCCACAAAGCATGGAACACAAGCTGCTTCTTTCAGCTGTCACCTCCAAGGGGATCCTTGAGTGTCATTGATGTGTGGCAGATGCTTTCCCCAGAGCAAGCAGACCAAGAGACCACAGCCAAAGCTACCATGCTGCTTGGGCCTACCCCCAGTAATGTGACGGCAGTAGTCCAGAGCCCAGCCTTTCTGCTGTTGAGTGCAGTGAGAACTTCGCTCCCCCAGCTCCTTCTCCACCTCCAACCCTGGGGACTTCAGGAATGCTGGGTCCTAGGATGGCCCGAAAGAGCTAGCAAAGGCAGAAGCCAGTGCCCCCTCTCCCAGCGGCAGCTCACGGAAAGCAAGCAGCTCACCCTGACTCCACTGAGGATTACTATACAGGAGCAGGCATTTCAGATCCACCATTGGAGCACTGTTCCATGCTACAGTAAAAGGGACTCAGAAAGGTTTGGCATGCACATGAAAAGCTAGGACGCCTGTCTCTTTCCCAGGTCTTTGCCTTTCATGTAGTTTCTTCTGCTTGGAATATCCTCTGCCACTGCCACATTTGATTCACCTCTCTTCTCTCTTTGTCTCCTTCTGGGATGGAGTGGACCATGAATATATCTTGTATTAATCAGCGTACTTTAATGACGTAAATTAAAATGCACTGAGGGGCCCGGGAGGTAGCTCAGCGACATAAGTGCCTGCCTGGCCATCCTAGGACCCAACACTCCAGAAGCCCCAGGGCTGGAGTTAGAGAAGGAGCTGGGGTATCACAGTTCTTACTTGGCTCTACAGCATAAAGACTGGGCTCTGTGGACTAGTGCAGTCCCAAGGTCGTGAGTTCAGTCCCCAGTACCAAGAAAACAAAAGCACTGAGAAGGGAAGACAACGAGCACAAATGACAGGAGCTCAGAGAGAAATCTACCCACGATTCCCTTAAGTTATTAACAAGCACTCTGTGTGGACTACAGCATTGTCTCCAAACTCACCAACAGCAGATCCAGAAAAGGAAACTTGGCCTGGTGAATATTCTCAAGACAAAAGTGCATCATTTCTTGGGGAAAGTGGCCTTTCCGATGTCTGCACTAGACAACTGCTCCTAGGATTCTCCTGCAGAGACCCACCCTGTGCGCCCACGGAACAGCCTGCGCCATGGCATCTGTTCAGGAGATGCTTCCCTGTGGCCCCTCACCAGCACCAAAGGCGCCACAGTTAGCAGAGAAGCAGGAGGTATCAAAGAAGGTATCTTTGAGCCCAACGCCACCCCGCTGGGCCACCACGCACACTGGCTGTAACCCCTCACTGTTCTCGCCATTTTCTGTTGTCATCATTTCTTCATGCGTCTTTCTCCTTTTAAGTTTGTGAGTTTCTTGAGGGCCGAAAACCGTGTCTCTCTCACTGCCAAACACTTGCCTGGGCTGGTTCATGTGTGTATGAACCTGACATGCGTGGGTATTTTCTCCGCAAACAGAAGAATTTATAGACAAGGTAGTTGTAGAAGATGACCTACAGGGTGGGAGGCTAAGGAATGCCTGTCACTAAGTTCGAGTCTCTCGAGAAACGCAAGTTGCATACAAGCCCGCCAACCAGTCCCTATGGGGAAGAGGCAAGAAGGGATCCAATCCTTGTAGCTTCTTGTCACCCTCCATGCACCAATCAGGACAGAGGACAGTGGTCACAGCTACAAAGTATCTCAAAATTGGTCAGTGCCTGTTGAAGGATGCCTGAAAAGCATATCTGGAAAAAATAAAGAGCTTGTGAAAAAGAAAAGGTGCTGCAATTGGTTATTTATTATCTCTCTTCATATCTTGATGGGAAGGCATGATAAAATCCCTTCCAAATTAGAACACCCTTCACATACTGCCATAGGCAACAGGAAAGAACAGCAAGGTCCACGCCCGCCTCTCTCATTCTTGCACAGATCCCTCCTAGCATTCAGGAGAGATGAGTGAACAGGGTCAATGTGTCCCATCTCCCTCTTTCTGTTGTCATGAACTGCCCCAACCCAACTCTGCTCTGTAAGAAAGTCAAAACAGTGAACCAGAAATGGGCTTTGTCCCCAAAAAACTGCCTGCTTTTCCAGTATTGTTGAGAGATGAACTAAGTTTCTTTAAATTCTTTGGTATTTCTCTCATTTACAAAAAAAGGAATATTATCTACCATATATCTAAGCACAAACTCACACCAAGTTATGCCCAGAGGGGCCTACCTAAATCCTTGCAACCCACACTACTAGGGTGACTAAGGCCGGAAGGCTGTAAGTCAAAGATCAACCTGGGCAATTTGGTGAGACCCAGGCTCAAAGTGGCTGGGGATGTGGCCCGGGGATTGGAGCCCCGGAACTATTACATTAATTAATTCACACCAAGACCTGTCCCACTGTTCCCTGCCCCAAAGAGACCTCAGAGTGGGAATGATAATCGAGGTGAGGGCCAGAGAGATAGCTCAGTAGAATTAGTTCCTGCTTAGCAAGCGCAGAGTCCTGAGTGCAATCCCCGGTACTACCAAAAAGAAAAAGAAAATCGAGGTGAGTGCCGAGGAGGCAGAGGCCGGCCTTTCTGTGTTGTTCTAACCATAGCACAGAGTTCCCTGCTCAAATCCCAGTTCTCCCAGGAGTTTTACGGGATAAGTTGCCAGTACTCCTGGGGAATTGTGTCCAGGGAATTCCTGACCTGAACAATGAAACAGCTAGTGACAGGCTCTGTCGTACTCCTCACAGGACTCTACTTAGAGAGAAAGAACACAAATCACTCACTCTCCTTGATTGGGCAGGACAAGGCCCCTTTCCATGATGCCATAGATTTTTTTTTTTCCTTACTTATCCAAAAGTGATGTGCATTTTTCAGAGGGAAACTTGGCAAACACATCCATCTCTGCACAAATGTTTTTTATTAAGTATACAGCATGCAGACTCCCAAAACACATCTCAGTGTGCCTTAAAAAAAATAGTAAAAATCCCGATCTGATTTAAAATAGTCACAGAACCAAAGAAACTGCTCCCTTCTGGAAACCGGAGGCAAGACTGTCAGACAAGGCCTCCTTGCGCAGCAGCAGTATCTGAACACTGCATCTCGCCCTGTGGATTAGCATAACTTGAGAAGAGTGACTCCCTTCTAACTCTTATTTTTTGGTTCACTCAAAAAAGAAAAAGTTCCTTTTGGCCTTAAATTTCTCGGCCTCAGTCTGTAGTCTGAAGACCACATCCTTTTTTGAAGACTCGGGCAATTTCGGTGGAGCCATGTTTAAATTGGGTGAGTGAAAACGAGCTCCCTTCATAAAAGTGGCATTGTTTCACAGTCAGGTAACTCCTAGTGGGCTCACTCTTTACTTTCCATGGGAATAGTCTTCAAGGAAGAAAGGGCCTTTGTTGAGTTTTGTTTTGTTTTGAGAACAGTCAATTGGTTCTTTCTACCTTTCCTTTTGGGGCACCAATCTTTCTGAGGACAACCACAAAGCTCAGGCAGAAGTAATGCAAAAGGAAAGAAAGAGCGAACCTGTACACAGATGCGATTTGCCGTTGTTGGGAGGATTTTGTGGCAGGCTTTCCCCTTGTGCCCCCAGCACAGGAGAACGCCTGCCCACACGCTTGACTCGGGGCCGCAGAAGAGCTAGGAGGGAAACGGGATCCAAGCTCCCTCCTCCTCAGGGGACGCTGCTTCGGAGTCTGCGGCAGTCACTGCTCACCTTCAGACTCTGGGCTTGTTCCTGTTCTTGTTTGGCTTCAGATAAGTGGTGGAGATTTTAATTGTGCTCAGTGGGTCCGTTTATCAGCACAAGTGTTCCAGCATTCTCCAGAACCAAAGATTAGGTTCCGAGACTTTATCAGTGTATTGAAGTGTGTTCCTCAGGTGTGGACGTGGCTCCGCCCTCCACCTCTCAGAGCCTTTCCTTTCCCTACCCAGGTGTTAGACCTTTGCTCACACACACACACACACACACACGCATGCATGCACATGCACATGCACACACACATACGCACACATGCACACACACACATATACACACAGGCTTGTACTCAGTTACCTTTGGAAGTCTCTTCTTTCCCAGGAATACTAAACCCAACTACAGAAAGAATTAAGTTTCCTTTAAAATGATAGAGACTGGGAAAGAGAAAAGGAACACGAGAGATAAAGCACTGTGGTGGGAAAACTTAGGAGCTCTCAGAGGCTCAGGGCAGAAACGGAATCAAGTGTCTAATGCACCAACACTGGGCCCAGCAAAGAGCCAAGTTCTTCATACTGCATCCCTTAAGCCTTGGGACAATTTGGAGTGATGAGGATTTTTTCTGTTTTTAACTAATAAGGACACTGACATTCAGATGAAGGGTTGAGTGGTTTAATTAAAGTTATAGAGACACTGAGTGACAGGATTTTCCCAGAAGCCTAATCACTTTCCCGCATTCTAGTGAAGTAACTGATGTTCAGAGATGTGGCTCCACCACTCAAGCATCTTCCTCCTGTGGCTTATCACTCAACAGATGGGTTCCCATAGTCACCCCAGAAAGGACAAAGAGGAAAGGCACGATGCTCTCAGTTGCCTGGGTCTGAACATGACTCAGATCACTGTTGCCCACAACCCCTTGCAGAGAACTACCCATGGACCCAAGCTTATTGCAGGTACCCTAGAGACAGCACATGCCCCCAGATACTTGAAGAGCACTAGTAGTCAGTGCAACACATCCCACCTTTCCTGAGCACCACTGCTGAACTTTTTTTTTTTTTTTTTTATATATTTAGTACAGGGTCTCACTACACAGCTTGGACTCATAGTGATGCTCCTGTTTTCATCCTCCCCAGCTCTGGGATTACAGGTGTGCACCAGAAGTAGTTTTGGTTACTTGAGTCGAAACTCCTCTTGCTTTGTTTGGCTGAAGTCTTCTTGCTTTGTTTGGCTTGAGTCTTCAAAAAAGGATGCGGTCTTCAGCCAAGTCCATACCATGCCCAGTCTCAGTGGCCAGATTGATGCACCCCGGGTTAGGGCCAGCGTGGCATGGATTGTTGAGGATTGAGCCCTAAGCAGGTGCTTAGTCAGCTGAGCTATCTCACTGACACCCACTGCCAAGCTTTTAATATTCTGTAAAAACTGAGGGCTACTAAAGCACCTTGTGGGCCTGTGGGGAGGAGCAACAGGCTGAAGCATTTGCAAAATAATTTCCTCAATTCAGCATCTGAAAGCTGAGTCAGGATGGGGATCTTCGGAAGAGGCTCAGAAGAGTCCTGAGAAACCCAAGCCCACTGCAGCAGCCACATTTCACAGTAAAGAAGAGGTAGGGGCCTCCCAACTTCACAGTAGAAAAACAGATCACACCTATCTTTTCAGTCCATTATGACTGATGGTTCTCAAGCAGGGAAACTTAACCCAGTCTGTTTTAAATAGAGCTGAACACAGCGTGTTGACTTACATCATTAGGTGGGCTCTGCCCAGAGGCAGGTCCTAGAAGTCAAGCCTTGGACTTGAGCAGGACATCACAGAACATTTGATTCAGATCCCTCACCCTCAGGCCTCATTCTTTGCAATCATTCCAAGCGCCCACATGCTGCTGGGCTCTGATTAGGAGAAACTAATTGAGATTTTAGTTTTGCAAGTGACAGAAACTCAACTCAAATTGATTTCAAACAAAGCAAGAGAAGTTTCGACTCAGGTAACCAAAACTACCTCTGGTTTTGGCCCTAGCCTTTCAAAGTCAGTGAAGACTCGTGACACAGGAGAACCTGTACTGTAACAACATGTAATCAGTTGTGCTCCAAAGTTTCTGATCAAGAAGATTATGAAGCCACAGGGGAATGTGTTCGATGATCTAACGTGAGCCTGGGGAGAGTCACATGGAGAGAAAAAACATTTTCTCAAGCTTTCACAGAGAGCAAATTGGTCAAGCAATGGCCATGACTCATCCTCATGTCAGACACTGACAAAAGGATGTACAAAGGGCAGTACAGGGCTACAGGATAAATCCTGAGAGTACTTGGCTAACCTTATCAGATACAAAAGTTACATTTCTAGTTACATAGGTCTTGCTATATCTTGGTCTTAACCATCCAGCAGAAAAGTATAAAAACAAGATATATAAAGTAAATCCATATTAATATGATGAGCTGTAAAAGACTCAAGTCAATAACTTCTGAGGATAACCCACTAATATTACAGACTGCTAGACAGTGTTACATTGTTTAGTTGAATTAAAACACCCATAGTATTTAGATGCCAATAGAATATTCACCTCTGACAGGATTAAAAAAAAGGATACAAAGGAAAGATCATTTTGTATTTATATATACAAAATAGTTAGGATAAATTTATAGCTACTTTCGCTTAACTCAATGAGAAGAAAGAGGTGCACTAACAGTGTTTGGACAGAATATCCTGTCTCCTTCTTGTACTGTGGATAACCACTAAGAAGATAACAATGTACAGTGTATTGATTATCAAAACTGACCTATTAATCAGCTGTGAAACTGTCTCATGCATATTTATTTCTCAATATAAATAAATAAATAGGAATGATGCCAACCAAGAGGAGGGAAGCAGGCCCAAGAGAAGGAGCAGGCAAAACCTGGCACGTGCCTGTCATCTCAACACTCTAGGAGGCTGAGGCAAGAGGAGGCAGTGACTTAGTGAAACTCTTCTCAAAATAAAAAGGAAGACTGATCAGTTCTCAGTGCTTAAGACACAGAAGTGAAGCTCAAAGTACTTGGAAAAAAATAGATATATGTATAGTAGGAAGAGAGACTGTTTCTGTCATGGTGTTTTTATTTTCTATGGCAGAGGAGGGGTGGTGAGTAGGGTCTTGGAGTTCATCTTTTCAAATAGAAAACTGTCACCAAGTGGGCAGAAAGACTGGTCACTGGTCAAACAGGGAAGTTTGGCCAGTGCCCCTCCAATATCTAAGAGCCTTCAGTTCTCAGCGCAGCTGGAGGGCTCAGTGGTCTCAACCTGGACGAGAATCAGGTTCTGGGAACATGGTGCCCATTGTCTAACGCCAGCCTGAGACAACGAGTGTCTGCTTTCAACCGAGGCTTGTCAGCCCTTCTTGGGCAGCCGGGGGCAGTGTGAACAGCTCCCCCTGCCAGTAGCACGAGGACCTAGGTGGGAACCCAGTTCTGCTGCCACTGCACGGCCTCCTCCCTGCTCCTGGCATTTGGTTGGACTGTAGAGCAGGGTGGGTGGACGCACAGCACTTGCTTTCTGCGACTGCAAGTTCAGCGTGTGCAGTTCCCGCAGAGATAGATGCTGCAGTCCATGCTTCGTTGGGTGTCTGTCTACCAACTGTACCACCTACGGCACCAGCCAGTCAAGTGATGTGTGTGGGGAGATTGCAGCCCAGGACCTCTAGCCCATGAACTTGGCTACCAAACAAGATTACAGGCACTCGTGTCTGGGCAGGAAGGGGAGAAAAGGATGAAAAGTGAATGAAGACGCATTACACACGGGTTCCAGCTCCCCGCTGTGACCGTAATAATTAAATACTGCACACAGGTGCAAATAAAAATACACTGAAGAACTGATTTGACAGGCTCAGTGGTCTAAACTCCTATCTGTTAAGTGCAAGGACTCAGGTTGGATCCCTGGTACTGCATGCTATGCCGGCCCTAGAACTGGGTGTGGTGGTACACACCTGTATTCCCAGGACTGGAGAGGCTGAGACAGGAGGATCACTGTGAATTGAAGCTGTATAGCAAGACCCTGTACCAAATAAATAATTTTAAAAATTATTAAAAATGATTTGAAATGAAAATATAAAATTTAAAAAAATAAAATTACATACTTCTTTTCAAGTTCCTTGACTACAGATTTATTGTATCTGTCCCTTACATAAAATTTTGACAAACTCACTAAAATGGTATACAATGATGACCTCAGGGGAAATGGAAATTGGATAATGAATATATTATTCTTTTAAATTTTCTGTATGTTTCAAATGACCCCAATATATGTTTTTAAATGCAATACGCTAACACAACAGCCATTTATTTACATTGTCATTGTGCAGGAGGATAATTTAAGCTGGGCTCAGCTGGTCATTTTTCACTTGGCTGGGCACACTCCTGCACCTATGGCCAGTTCTGCTGCTATAAGCTCGTTGTCTTTCACCTGGGACAGCGTAGGTCTGCTCGTCCAGATTCCTTGTCCTCCATAAGTGTGGCTCAAGGCGGGAGTTTGTATTCATTGCAGGCTGGGCAAGTTTCCAAGAAAAACGAAGCACTTCCTCAGAGCTTCCTGAGGAAGCCTGCCCTGACACACCATCAAGCCCATCTAGTTCAGAGTCCAGCGTAAGCTGCGAGTCCACAGGTGGGAGGTGGAGGAGCTGCGCACACAAGTTGAGTGGGACGTGCATTCCTGCCCTTGGTCCTTCATGTCTATCATTTAATTCCATCTTCCTTGAACCTTAAAGCAGTTCAGAAAGGTCAAAAGCACTATAGCGAAACAGATTCTAGCCACCTGTTTGCAGTGCTGGCAGGGTAGAAGAAGGCTGGGGTGGGGAGATCTGGTGTGTGACATTTGCTGGGAGTCGTGACAACTGCAGAAAAAAGTGGACTGTTGTTTGTCCAGGCATAGCTCTGAATCCCAGTTCCTCTTGCTATGAGCTTCATAATGTTTGTCAAATTTTACTGCGCATGATCCTCAATGTCCTCCTTTATAAAAAGAGGATAAGAGTAATAACATGGGGTACTTTTATAAGGACAGAATGTCTGCAGTTGCAGTGTCTGGCTGCCCATCCCCCTAACCCAGCCTAGATTTATCTGAAGAAAAAGAAATCCAGGTGCAGTTCTTCTCCTAGACGTTTCCAACTCCATGGGACATGGCAGATCTGACCCTGGGGAGGGCAACACAAGCAGCCCCTAGTCCTGCATAGGCTTCGAAAGGACCCGAGGGTTCTCTGATGACTCTGAACTGAACAACATCCGCTAGGTGCTAGGCCTCCAAGGAGCCGCTCTTTTCCTTCTTGCTCAATTAACAAGCATTTCTGCTCTACTGTGTGGGGAGCCAGCCCAGTGGAGCTTAGCGTCACAAAGCAATGGACTGAGCAAGACATTGAAGCAGGCTGTTAGACACAGACCTCTAGCTCAAGCTGGAAGCTCAGTGTTTCTCCTTGCAGCACCATCGCCCATCACCCAGGCCCAGGTCCATAGCAGGCTCAACTGGAAAACGCTAGCTGGGGACTCAGGTACCCCAGGAACGAACTCTGAGCAGCATTTGGCCACTAAGGCCTCCAAATACCTTCACCCTCCCCCCGGAACTATTCCCAGTGTTGTTCTTGTAAACCTCCCTGCTCAAGAACTGCAGTTGTTAAGAAGCAAAATATCAGGTAGTAAGACAATGAGCCTTTGAAATTACCAACATTACTCAACCCCAAAGCTCAGATGGAGGAATTCACAGCTCCCTAAACTGTGCTTTGGCAACCAATATCTCCCACTGACCACTGGCTAACAGGGAGGGCTGTGAAGACGCAAGATCCTACTCTCCCCAGGCTGGAAGGACGCGGAAGACAGTTGGCCCAACTCTCGCCGCACAGACGCAAAAGGCCAAGCCCAAGAGGTGAGATGACGCAACCGCAGAGAGAAGCAGGGGCGGGGGCCCTTGGTGCTATCTTGGATAGTCGAGAGCGCCAAGAGGCAGCGGGATGTGGGCTCCTGTTTTAGTGAAGAGAAGCAGAGTTCACAGCATCCAGAGTGCACGGCAGCACACTAGGCCAGGACTACCTCTCGATTCCAGGCAGAGAAGAAGAATCCCATCTCATCTGGTCTGCTCCCAACACCTAATGGTGTCTACAGGTAATCATAACTGCCCTTAGCCTCAGTTTTCTCAGCTATAAAGCAGGGCAAGTTAGTTAGAAGTCCTTGAAAGGTCTCACCACAAAGGAAAGATAAATATATGAGGCCATTAATATGGAAATGACACTGATTAGATCAGATTATGATCTGTGCTGTATTGAAACATCAAATTGAATCCCAAAGTATATATGTATAAAACTCTAAAACATCCAATAAACAAGAAATGCAAAGTGGGGATGAGGATGACTGTAGCGGAGGAGTAAAAATGAAATATTAATGCATCAAATTCTGTTTTGTTGTGTTTTGAGACAAGGCCTCACTATGTAGCGCAGGCTGGTCTTAAACTCATGGCAGTCCTCCTGCCTCATCACCTGGGTACTGGGGTTACTGGCGTACACCCTGTGTGTCACCGTGCCTGGCTAAAACAAGTTGTTGACAAAGAGTTGGCCACGTAGCCCTACACCAATGATAGATATTTAAGTGATTTTGGGTCCTATCTTAGTTACTTTCCTGGAACAAAATATCCAACACCCAAGATTAAGGAAGGAAGGTTTATTTAACTCACAGTTTATGGAGGTTTCAGTCTATACTTGGCTGGCTTCAAAGGGTGCTACATGGCAAGAGGGCAGCAGTTCATGGAGGAGGAAAACAGCAAAGTTCAAAGGCAATAAGCGGGGAGGAGGAGGGTGAGCAGAAAGAGGAGGAGGGTGAGCAGGAGGAGGAGGGTGAGCAGGAGGAAGAGGGTGAGCAGGAGGAGGAGGGTGACAGGAGGAAGAGGTTGAGCAGGAGGAGGAGGGTGAGCAGGAGGAAGAGGGTGAGCAGGAGGAGGAGGGTGAGCAGAAAGAGGAGGAGGAGGAGCAGCAGCAGCAGCAGCAGCAGGCCTGTCTCCCTTATGTTGCATTCAAGCTATCTGCCCCAGGGCAGGGTGTAGCACTCACACCAGTAATCCCAGCACTGAATCATGAGTTAATCACAACATCTAGAAGTCTGTCCCATGACTACATGAGGCTTTGGGAGGTCAATTAGACACAAACTGTAACAGTTCCATATCTAACTTTTCATTTCATTTCATTTGTATCTTTTTAACTCATGCAGTATATAATCAAAATAGAGAGTGGTTACACGCACATATTACGGCTTTTGTTTTTCATCTCCCTTCCCCTTCCCTCACCGCCCTGCTCCTCCTCTGGTGCCCCAATCACCTTTTACTTACCTACGCAAACTAATTGTCGGGCTGGCCAAATAGCTCAGCAGATTAAAGTGCCTGCAAGCAGGCACAGGGGCCAGGGATTGGATTCCCAGGCCTGCGTGCTGGCCCCACCCCAGGGGCCCACTCAGACGGCCATTGAGACCGCGCATGGTGGTGCGCACCTGTAATCCCAGCCTTAGGAGGCTGTAAACAGGCAGATCACTATGAGTCCAATCTAGTAGTGAGACCCTGAACACCCTGGAGACCATTCTCCCCCCCAAAAAAAGTAAGAAACTAATTGTCTTTGCGCGTGTTATAGCTTATAATGGTTATGTGGGTGGAGGTTATTAGGATCCATACACCGTATAAATTTATTCCTCTCATTATCCCTTCCCCTCCCGCTTCCACTCCCCCTGCCCTGTCCTTGTTCCCTTAGACCTTTTCTCTTTTGGACAAGATCTGCCCCTTGTCCCTTCTTTTTGAGTGTGTATGTGTGCCAAGGATTGAACTCAGAACCTTATGCTTGCCAGGCAGACACATAAGCCACTGAGCTATCGCCCTAGACCCCTTGTCCCTTTCTGTCCATCTCTTGTCCCTATTTTCTTTGCCAAATCTAATATTTTTTTAACTTTTTAAAATTTTATTATATTTTACAGAGTAAAAACAAACAAAAGCAAAACAATAAAAAACAAAGATAGAAACAGTAACATTCGACAATACACATGGTACATACTTTCAAAACAAGAATAGCAAATTAACAATGGCTGCTATATTGCTTTTTTTTTCATTCTCAAGACTTTTAATGAGTTTTCAAATACATGTGCTAGAATCACCATTTTATCAAAGATGATGTTAATGCCAATTACAGACATTATCATTTCAATGGCTCCATGTGTGGGTTACCAGGCACAGCCACAAGGGTCTCTCTTGTGACGCTCACAATGATGGTGTGCTTCAGGATTGCTACCCTGTTTGTGAGGGAAACTGAGATCTGAGGACGTGAAGTCACAGCTAATAAGTGGTAGAGTTAGTGTTCACATGGATTTCCTCAACCCCCGTTCCGTAGTCTTTCCCGTTATCTATCACGCCTTTACACTCATTTGGGTCTGTAGTACTGGACCCACTTTGACAAAGCACTTCATGTTCTTTGGACTTTCTTCAGTGGCCTTCCTCACCTGGCTTCTCTTAGCCTAGCTTTTTCTGCCATCTGCTATAGTACATCTTCTCATGACCATGCTTTCAAAACTGCCCACAACTGGCAAAGGTACCTAGGTGAGCAGGCTGTACTCTTTTTCTAATATTTTTTATTGTTTGTTTATTTCTTTTGTTTTGAGACAGAGTCTCACTGCATAACCCAAACTCACTCCAGTCCTTCTGTCTCAGCTTCCCAAGTGCTAGAATTGCAGGCATGTGCCAACATGACTAGCTTCTAACTGTTTCTAAAACAGACTTAAGATTAAGTGCTTAGATTAAAAGGATTTTTTTTATATACATGTATTTGGTACAGGGTCTGCAGGGTCTACAGGATCTCGCTACGTAGATCAGACTTGTAGAGATTCTCTTGTTTTCAGCTTCCCAAGAGCTGGGATTACAGGTGCACACCACCATGCCCAGTCTGAAGCACTGTCTCAGCGTGCCCCGGGGGTGGGGCCAGCACAGCAAGCCAGGGAGCAGGCTCCAGCCGCTGTTCTCTGCCTAAGCAGGCGCTTTAGTCTGCTGAGCTATCTGGCCGGCCCAATTAAAAGGATTTTGATTGGCTCCATTTTTATTCAAATCATTTCCTTTTTTTTTTTTTTTCTTTTTTCAATCACAGAAAGGGCAATTCAAAATATCAAACTGTCACTTCTGAGGCACTAGACTTGCATCTGAGTTCTGATGTAATGTTTAGATGATATATCCCCAGGAGGTGATCCGTTAGTTCTAGTACCTTGTATATATATTATACACAACTACTACTTTATTTAGAGATTTATTTATTTATTCATTTATTTATACTACGGACCCAACTCAGGACCTTACAATTACCAGGAAGGAGCGTAAGCTGCTGAGCTATCTCCTCAGCCCTAAGGCACTTTCTTTTGTGACCCAATGTTTTACTCTTCTCATTGCTCAGACAAAATATCCAAAGGGTCATGCTTGGAATACCTGTCTTCCTGGTCTTCTAAATACGTACTTCTTGTCATGGCATACCAATTACTACCATACTGTCTCACAAGTAAAAGTTTTTTTTTATTTTTTTAAATGGGTAATAAATGAAAAAAAGACACAAGAAAAAGAAAGAAAAATGTCACAGGACTGTCCTGCTACAATGCTGTATATGGTTAAATTTCTAAATTTCTGTGTAAAAATATGTAATTGTTTATTCATGTTCTTTGAATATTTTTCATTTTTTTAATTTTTATCTCCATATTCTGTAGGGACTTAATGTTTAACATATCAATACTCGATGGAAAATATCTGTTCCATGTTATGCCTAAGATGTTTAATATTCAGACAGATAGTGAAGTTAAACCCAACTGCATAAGATGTAGGGTAATAATAAGCTTCTCTTCTGGAGGGTTAACAACCTAAGTTTGTAGACCAAAAATTAGAGAAACAGAAGGGCTGCAAGGACAGCCATCATTTTGATCATTGCCTTTCAAGGTCAGTGAAGACTCAGAACATAGGAGAACCTATACTGTAACATCGTGTAACTCAGTTGTGACCCAAATTTTCTGATCAAGGAGATTATGGGGCCACAGAGCAACATGATCAATGATGTAGAGTGTGCCCAAGGAGAGTCACATGGAGAGAAAACATTCTCTCAGGCTTTCATACAGAGCAAATTGGTCAAGCAATGGCCGTGACACATCCACATGGCTGACACTGACAAAGGATCTGCAAACTGCAGTAAAGGGTTACAGGATAAATCCTGAGGGTACTTGACTGACCTTATCAGATACGAATGTTACATTTCTTGTTATACAGGTCTTGTTTTATCTTGGTGTTAACCATTCAGCAGAAAAGTATAAAAAGGAGGTATATAAAATAAAGCCATATTAATATGCTGAGCTGTAAAAGGCTCTAGTCAACAACTTCTGTGGATAACCCAGTATTATTGTGGACTGCTAGACTGTGTTGGATTGTTTTGCTGAATTCACACACCTATAGTATTTAGATGCCAATGGAATACCCATTTCTGACAGAACTAAACAAAAAAAGGGGATACAAAGGAAGGACCATTTTGTATCTGTATATACAGAATAGTTAGGATAGATATACAGCTACTTTTGCTTAATTGAATGAGAAGAAAGATTTGTACTAATAGTGTTTGGACAGGGTATCCTGTCTGCATCTTGTACTATGGATAACCACTAAGAAGATAACAATGTACAATGTATTAATTATTGAAACTGTCCTATTAATCAGTTTTAAAACTGTCTCATTGCTATTTGTTTCTCCATAAGATAAAATAAATAATTACAGAAAAACACCCACAGTTAAAGGAAGAAAAGCACATTTCTGCTCAGAGTGCGTAGTGGTTTCAGCCCACAATCAGCTGGCACCAAGGCATGTCAGCGTGCAGAGGGGCATCCTGGAGGGGCTGTCCACTTGTCACGGACAGGTAGATATCTGCTACAGCAGCAGTGACAAGCGAGTACAGCTGCCCTCTTCCCGTCCCCTCATTCTGTCCAGCCTACATGCCCATGGGGTGGGCAGCACGCACACCTGCACACCCGCACACCCGCACACCCGCACACCCGCACACCCGGGGTGGTCTTCCCGGTACCCACACCCAGAACGACCCGAAGCAAATCAGAGCACTGACTCAGTGATCGCACACCCTTGCTGCCAGCCTCACACACCCAGATCCAGCCACCTCGACCAAGCCCCACCGATGATGGCATGAGGATTTGGAGAATCTCTAGATACAAGCTATCACACGCAGTTTCTCTCCAGTTCATTCCACACAGCTTTGGCCCATTCTCTAGGGCCACATTCCAAACTCTTGTTTTTAGGACATAGATCCTCCTGTCGATCTCAGACAGCAACAGGAATGACAGCTTGGCACTTGATCTATTGTTCATTGGAGGCAAGCAACAGAAGCAGAGATCATGTTCCACGTCCAGATGAGGACGACCTTGTCCTTCTTAGTCAGTTTCCCACCAGCCCTGTGTCTATGCCCCTTCTCCAGCTCTCTTCCTCCAACGGGAGTTACAAAATCCCATCACTCAGAATTTTTCACCCATAAATGTGTGTTTCCTGGCAGTGGGGCTTTGTAGCTAAAACCTTTGCCTTCCGTATTTTATCTTTTGTCTGAGCCATGTCCCCTGAAGTAGCAGAGAGCAGGCAGGGGCTTAAAAATTGTATTAAAAGAAATAAAAAGTGGGGCTGGTGAGATGGCTCAGTGGTCTAAAGCACCTACTTAGAACAAGCTTAGCAAAGCACAGGGACCGCGGTTCAATCCTCCAGCACCACATGTCAGCCAGCCCCACCCCCAGGCGGGATGAGCTGGGGACACACACACACACACACACACACA
>NW_004524638.1:4536023-4552890 GCF_000260255.1 Octodon degus | reverse complement strand
CTTAGCAAAGCACAGGGACCGCGGTTCAATCCTCCAGCACCACATGCCAGCCAGCCCCGCCCCCTGGTGGGCTGAGCTGGCCACACACACACACACAAACACACACACACATTAAAAAAAAAAAAGAAAGAAAGAAAAAGTGCTAAACATTAACGACTCCTGAGCCCTAACCATATGCATTCTCTTCCTTCTTCCCTCAAAAATTCTGCAGGGTAGAAACTATTATTATTGTCCCTATGTTAAGGAGAAGGTAATGAGGGCTCTGAGAGGTTGAGGGGCACAGATTTCAAGGTGTGCACAGCAGGATCAGTGTGACAGCCTCCGTGCTCTAACCACTGTGTGGCTAGGTCCACGCACCATGCGTGTTCGTCTGCACAAGCGCCCAGGATATTAATAGGAAGAGACCTAACCGCTTCGTCACGCTCGGGCCCTCGTAAGGCCGGGGCCACCAGTCCTCCCTGTCATCCACTTCTGCCTCCTTCAAATGCTTGATTTAATGTATGTCTATGAGGAGGCCATGGTTAGCTAATCCCAATTTCAATAAAAACATAGCTTTTGAAGGGCAGAAGACAGACACTGGACACGTTCCCCAGAGAGCGCATTTCCCACCTAAGCATGGCTAATGTTCTCCAGCTCGGAACTCCCCAGGCTGCCCTCTCCAGGGTGCCTCGATTCAATCCCGTTCTGCTATTTACCAACCACTGACTTGAAAAACATTCTTTCACAGGTAAAATAAGCTGAGAGAGGGGCCGGGGAGATGGCTCAGTGGAATAAGCGCTTCCCTGGCAAGCGCAAGGGCCTGAGTTCAATCCCTGGTTCCGACAAAATAAAAAAATAAAAAAATAAAAAAAAGCTGAGAGAAGATGTTTGAAGGCCTCCAACCTCCCAGGTGCCCTACGGCCTCCTCAGTGGCAGCAGTCAGCATTGCGTGTCCTCGCCCTGCAACAGGAGCTGTCTCAGCTGCCGGTACTGTCTGTCCACAGTGCGTTTTATCACACGGCCAGGAGTAGCCAGTATATAGAAGGGCGCAGGTCTCTATTCTGAGAAGGCACAGAAAATGAGCTACAAAGCCACGTGTCCTTCGGCCTGATCCGTAAATCCCACTATCAGCAGTTGTATGGAGGTTGTTCGGACCACTTACCCTCTTACCCTCCAGAGCTCTTATTTAGGGGCTCTCCGGCTCCTTTAGGAAAACGCACCATAACGTAGTGCCTGTTTTGTTTTTATTTAATTGGCACATCAATGAAAACGTACCTCCACTCTCTGTGTACTGGTTACATTGTCCCCCTCGTTAGTGCAAGAACTACAGGGTAAAGCAAGGGTTTTAGGAACACTCATAAACGCGGAGCCGGCTGCTGGCTGGCCCAGGGCGCTCACCATCCCTACAGCAGCGTGAGCCTCACTTCTGCCTTCCTGTCCAGCTTCCGCGGGACAGAGCGGAGACCTAACAAACATGCCAGGCTCAAGATCTCTGCTTCTGCACTGCGGCCGAAAACAAAACTCCAGAGTACGGAAAAGAACCGTCTGCCCAAAGATATTTGTCCGGTGTTGCTTACCATAAGAAGTCAATGAAACAATTCAAACACTTAAAAGAAAAGAAGCGGAGGAGTGGCTAGATGTGTTATTTTGTAAACAGTTTTGCAGTCATTCGAAAGTGTGCTGTGCAACCACTGTGGATATCACTGTGGAGATGCCTCAAGAAACGAAAACTAGAGGTTCCATCTGGCCCACCACTTCCTTCTCTTGGCATTTTCCCCAAAGAATTAAAAGCATCATACCACAGTGATATGCGCATGCCTGGTCCTACAGTCGCACAGTTTATAGCAGCCAAATCTTGGAAACAGCCCAAATGACCATCAATCAATAAATGAATACATAAGATGTATTCATTTTTTTTTTATACCACAGGGTATTACTCTGTTATAAAAAGGATATGCTAGGGAAATGGTGTACATTGAGTGCGTATGCTTATTTTTTTAATGTATGGTTTATTTTATTTTATTTTATGATGTATTTGGTTGTTGCAGGATCTCACTGTGCAGCCTGGACTCCTGGCAACCCTCCTGCTTGCAGCCTCCCTAGTGCTTGGATTACAGGTGTGCACCACTACGCCTGGACTCTGGCCAGCTCTGCCCCTCCAGAGGGCGGGGCTGACACCGAATGTGATGCCCAGTATCGAACCGCAGTCCCTGTGCTTGCCTGAGCTTGCCTAAGCAGATACTTTAGCCCACTGAGCTATCTTGCCAGCCCCAAAACATATGCCTAAATGAAATAAATTGAACATGCATATATAAATACTGCACTGTTTCTCTGATGTGCCAAACCAAACATGTACATAAAGAGCAAAATGTATAATCCTGGGAAAATGGGTTCACAACTTTCAAACGAGAAGGGAAACATGGGAGGAGAGGGGGAAAGACAAGAAGGGAAAAAGAATAGAAGGAAAAAAGGAAACTACGTTGTTGGGTTTCTTTGGTGGGAACAGGGGGTTGAACTCAGGCCCTTGGGCTTGCCAGGCACGTGCTTATTCAACTGAGCTATCTCCCCTGCCCAACTTTTTTAATTAAGCAGGGAAGAAGGGATGAAAAGAGGGGGAAAAATTGGGAAGAAAAATAAAAAGCAAGATATATTGTATACAGGAGCCAGTTCCCTGTGACGAATGTATTGCACTGTTGATAAATGTTTTGATATTTTAATCCTTCTGCCTCAGTTTCCTGAGAAGCTGGGACTGCAGGCCTGTGCCATTGTACCCCACAATAACACTAGATGAAATAGCCGAAAAATGGAAATGGCCCAAATGGCTCTCGATGAATGGCTGAATAAACACAATGTGTTGCCCTCAAGAAATAGAGAAATTCAGGGCCGGAGAGATGGCTCAGTGGAATAAGCGCTTCCCTGACAAGTGCAAGGGCCTGAGTTCAATCTCTGGTTCCACCAAAAAAAAAAAAAAAAAAAAAGAAAGAAATAGAGAAATTCAGAAATGCAGAGAAAAAGATCTAACACGTGCTGTGACACAGGTCGGTCTTGAGGGAACAACGCTGCGTAACTATAACAAGTCCTGGGGTGACCAGGCTTTGTGGGGGAGGTCAGCCACAGGGGACTCACACACCACGTGGTTCTGTTCATTCGAAAAGGCCAAACAAAGAGAGTTCTTAGGGACGAGTGGCAGCTGGTGTTCGCCTAGATGGTAGTGCTGAGATGAAGCGCGCAGCAGGTGGGTTACTTCTCCAGAAGGTGAAGAAAAAGTTTGAAGCCAGCAGTAGCTGTCCAGCCGTATGAATCTACTGGAACCCACTGAATTGTGTAGTTTAAATCGGTGAATTGTATTGTATGTGAATTTTATCTCCATAAATCTGTTACTATAATGGGAAAAGGGGCAGGCATGTGGGTTTATAGATGCTTAATACTGGCTAGAATAATCATAATTAAATGTTTCTTGAACACCTCTTTTTGAAGACTAGGTTTCCCTTATACTCAGCCATGCATAGATCGGGAAATTATCAGAATCAGCGGCCACAGCTTCAGGCACGGGGAGGGCCAGCAGTGGACTGGAAGGAGCCAGCAGGGAGTTCCCCAGCCCAGGTCCCAGGAGCGGTGCAGCCTGTGGCTAAAGGCAAAGCACTCAGGGCTTCTGGGTAACTGGCTGCTTCTTGCCTCCAGGTACTTGGGAACTCCAGCCCAGGATTCCTAAAACTGGCTTTACAAGGAAAGGCAGAAATTCAGATTCCGACATGAAATCTACCAGCTTTTAAATGATGGCGCCTATTCCAAAATACTACAGTCTGGGTGGCTGGGCATGGCGGCACATGCCTTTAATCCCAGGGCTTGAGAAGCTGAGGCAAGAGGATCCCTGAGAGTTTGAGGTCAACCTAGGCCACGTAATGAGTTCAAGCCCAGCCTGAACTAAATAGCAAGACGCCATTTCAAAGCACACACAATAAATAAATAAATAAATAAATAAATAAATAAATAACCAATCAAGCAACAAAGCTACAAATGCTGACAGCATTGAAATCTGATATCTGAGCCAACATGTATCAGTGAGAAAGGGCACTGTGCCAGGTTTAGCACTTAAGCATGATTCCTTAAATGGTCCAGACTCCACCACCAGACCTCCACCTCACCCCTACCCCAGACCCAGGCTCACCACTTACCACCCTACCAGAATCTATGCAAGCTACAAAGAGAGACAGCAGAATCCATACATAAAGAGAGGCTCCCAAAATATTCTCATCCGGGCCCAGACAAAAAGAAGGTGGTGAGGAAAGGGATCCTGGAGTTCTGTTTCTGGCTTCCTAATCTCATTAGGGAACCCAATGACAGGTTCTTTGTTCAAAGACAAAATTTAGTTTACGATGTTATATCTGCAGCGAAGCCAGGTTTTACTGATTTCCAGCACAGCATTCAGATGTCTTAGCCAGAACACCAATATGCTCTTATTTGATGTTTAATACTCTAATACACTCCAGCTAAGTATTTCAGTTCAACAGCACCCTGTCTCCGGCCAGCTTCCAAGCTGGACATGGGTGCTCTCCACCCAGTCCAAGGTGTCGTATAATCACCTAAAGAGGCTACTTGTAAAGGGCAAGAAGCGGGAGGCAATGGCCTGCAAATACGCACCAGAGGAGCAGATGGCATTCCTTGCATAAATTATTATTTATCCATGGAATTCCCCTCTGCCTATTACCAAATAAACCCCTTTAGAAAATCCTTTGTTGAGCCTGTTGTGAAGTCCCCTGGCCAAATTCCAATGTCTACTCCCTCCCCAGGCCCTCCCTGCAACCATCAGGAGAATGTGAGTAGTCCTGGGGCGGTCCAGGCAGCCAGCCAGGCTCTCCAGCCACCAGGGCTCCCCAGGGGCCTAGAGAGGGTGCAGGGAAGGCCCCACCCCCATCCTACCCTGGGGGCTGGGAGCAAGGACCCTATGCTGTGCACAGAACAGAAAGGGACAAGATGTTCCCTAACCTCAGCTATACCCCCAACGGTGACGCCCTGGACCACCAAGGTGCCCACAGAACACAGGGCATGGACCTCGGTATGCATTCTCTATGGATTCTGTGAGCTGCCCCTTAGTCCCCAGCTTGAGATAGGGAAAAACATGCTAATCCTTAAAAAGTGAAGTGGCATGAAGCTCAGAGATCAACACTACTCTTGTTTGCTGATCCTGGTGACAATAGGTCTCACTTTTGAGGCCCTGCAATCACATTTCATGTTCACGACGACTCCTAAAGATGGTTATGGTTGCTGCCATTGTCTTTCCATGGGGAACCCGCAGCTCCGTTTGATGACGTAGCTTCTCCAGGGCTCCACACTCCTTGGAGGGGAGCGACAGAATTTGAGAGCAGCTTCACAAGGAACCACGGGACAACCCGCCCTTGCTGCGTCGCTTATCTGTGCTCCTTGCCCCGTGCACCACCGCTGTCTCATACTCTGCACTTATCTCCTCACCAAAACAAGAGTCCACTGCACACACTTCTTGAAAACATAGGGCAGGTTAGGACATTGGTGGCATTATGACTAGGACATGGGTAGGACTGAAAGGAAACATCCTCCTCTTAGACTTCTGTTTCTAGGGAAAAGCTTACTCTGCTCAGCAAAGAAATAATGAACATCAGACTTCCCTGGACTTGTGATGGAGCAGATTCAGCCCACTGGAGCAAGAGGATTCCGGTGCCAAATCCCACATCCATTGCTCCCGGGTGTGACTCAGGAAGTCCCTGTAGTGCCTTGATTTCTCCATCTGTGAAATGGATCTTTAATGTTCACTTTTGAGCATTACTGTAGAGACTTCAGCAGACAATGCCCTGGCTCTTTTTAACTCAGAATTAGAGGTACCTTTCCAACCATAAGCATGTTCAGATACAGATTCAACAAGGCAACAGAGACAGAAAGGGACAGGGAGACAGACATGCTCTATCTCTCTCAACCTAGACTATGCCCTTGGTCTAGAATATTCTTTGATATTTTCTACATTAACTCCATTTTGTCAAAGTGCTGATCACAGTTCACAGTTCACTACCAGGCCATCATTTCCTGTTTGACAACACTTGCGGCAAGAGCCTGCCCTACCGGGTTCCTCTCTGCACATCCTTATCCCACCTCTTTGTCTCCCTTGGGCTGGAGTAGACACCCTTCCTTAGGGTGAGATTCTAAAGCTATGTAGAAAGTGACCTGCAGAGGGCGCTGTTTGATGCTCTTGTTGAATATGGCTTGGTTTTTCTCTTAGTGCATTTGGTATGGGGAGCAGGAGTCCAAATCCACCTATCTGGTCCAGCTCCCAGTATTCATGGGTCTTCACCCCAGTAGTCATGGGTCCTGGCTCACTAGCAAGGGCACATGAATCAGGTCCCACTGTCCACGGCATGGAGACAAGGAGGGCTTCTCAAAGCTCTCCCTTTGCTGGGTGCAGTGCGCATGGAATCCCCACGTCAGCCGCCCAGCATGGCCCGAGAGTCTGCTGTGAGTCAGGCGACACACGGGACACTCCATGCTGTACCCTAGGCCATATGATGTGAAGACTTCCCTGACAGAGGAGAATGTAAATGTCAGTTGATACAACCCCGGAAGCCAAGGGGTTGGATACTGAAGACCACAAAAGTGACAAGGTGTTGTTACCTAACACCAAAGGACAGAACGGGTGCGGTTCATGGAAGGTGTGAGCAATTGCAAAGGCTAAGGAGACACACTTGCTCGGGTCACCAGGATGGACAGGATAAGACTGCTCAGGCTGGCAGCCCAAAGGGCGAGGCCGAGTCTGTCCCACAGACACATTTTGCTCCTCCACAGGATTTTTTTAAACTTGGATTTCCACCTTCTCTGAACAACCGAAAGTGCAGCCATGGATGAATGGGCCCCACGTGCAGGAAAACAACCAGCGCTGCTCCCTGCTCTGTTCTTCGTTTGCATTCTCTGCTGGGCCTCTGGAAGCCTCTGAGTTGGAAATTCTTGACCTGCTGTGAATTGGGGACAAATGTGGGTTAGAAGCTAGAGAGTTTCCCAACTTGGTGTTAAAGGAAAATGATTTTCTTCACATGCAGATCAGCTCAGCAGGGCGGGAAAACAGAGGCAGATTCCAGGAGAAGCCTTTTCTAGCCAGGCATCAAAATGTTGGCTCTCACCCTGGCTTCCAGTGTCACACCCTCAGGGCTCCCGCTGCAGGGAGTCAAAGAGAGAAACCCTCATGTGTCACCCAATGCCACATGGATTCCTTGGGCTTCCAGAATGCTGCTGTTTCTAAACACAGTGGACCAGCAACATGATCCCCATGTGGGAAGGTCAGTTCTGCCCCAGGAGAAAGAAACAAAGATGAATAAGAATAACTACTACAAAGACAACAATACGCAGTGTATTAATTATTGTAACTGTGTTACTAACCTGTTTTGAAACTGTCTCATTGCTATTTGTTTCTAAATAAAATTTAAAAAAAAAAAAAATAGTCTCCAGACAGCGATCTGTTTGGGCTTCTCTCCCCTGCCCCAAGGTTCACCTGTTCCAATGGCAAATCCACATTAGAGCACCATTTTTCACGTTGCATGAAGCAACAGGGCACATAAATTGCAGCTCAATGCGAAATCCCATGACACTTGAAGTGGCACAACGTTCTGCTGAACCTGAAACGCGTATCACGGAGTGCTAGCAGACACCAAGCACTGGGTTAAACTGTGTTTCATTTTGACCTTGCCTTCCACAGGATGGCTGCCGTCATTGTGGTATTCCCACTTTATGGAAGGAACAGGTGAGATTGGAGAGGTTGAAGGACTTGCTGTATTGAGCAAGTGCTGAAGACTGACTGGGCTGATTCAGCAACCTTTGCTCAAATGCAGACGATCTACTTACCTTAGCCTACCAGGGGGCATGAACAAGCCTTCTCTCTCTCTCAAGGGGTAAACCGAGCCTTTGTTGGGGGCCAGACTTGATTCCTGGCACCGTGACACTTGCAGCGTCATGGCAAAGGGAAAAGAGGGTCCTTTTGCTGAATTTACAAGCCTACAATATTTAAATAACAATGGAATACCCATCTCTGAAAAAAATTAAACAAAAAAAGGGGATACAAATGAAGGACCATTTTGTATCTGTATATACAAAATAGGATAGATATAGAGCTGCTTTCTCTTAATTCAATGAGAAGAAAAATTTGTACTCATAGTGTTTGGACAGGATATCCTGTCTGCATCTTGTACTATGAGTAACTACTACGAAGACAACAATATGCAATGTATTAATTAATGAAGCTGTCCTACTAATCGTTTTTGAAACTGTCTCATTGCAATTTGTTTCTCAATAAAATTAATAAAAATAAATAAATAAAAGAGTTCAGTTAGTCCATTTCTGCCCATAAATACTTAATCCCACCCTGAAAACAAACATTTATGTTTCATAGCGGCTTAGATGCTTTTCCAAAGTTTCTTCAGCTTTACTGATTCTGTAAGTTCATGAGCACAGGGCTGTGAGGGAGGGCTCCACAGAGACAGTAAGGCTTTGGGTCAGTCTTTCAGCAGGGTTAATGCTCAGATAAGTCAGGCACAGGAAATAGGCTGCAGGGCCAGACAAAAGTCCCAAGGTGGGAACTTGCCTGTCTCCCAGTGCCTGTAAATAGGCCTGCTCCTCTGAAGTGCAGAGTTAGTAGGAAATAGTACAAGATAAGGTAGAAGCCAGATGTGGGAGGGCTCGAATTCCAGGCTCCTGAGCTGGAGCCTTGTTGGGGGCCACTGGGAGCTGAAGAATTTGAAAGGAAAAGGCAAATGTGTGGGTGTGCAAGAGGAAAGTGAGTGGGGAGCAGGAATCTCCCACAACGCCATCCTAGCAGCCTTTTGCAGTAGGTAAGGCAGGAAGACCAGGAAAAGGTGAAGAACAAGCTAAGCACACAGCATAACTCCGGGTAACGCTGAGGCTCCCAGACCGTCAACTTCAGCCCAGGCCAACAATGCTCTGTGTGCTATCAGGAAGACCAAACATCCCTGACCTCTCTCTACTCTCCACCAGTAGCAGAGCCATCTGGTCCTTATGACAACCTAAAGTGACTTCAGACATCACCAAAGGACCCCTGGGAGCAAAACTGCTTCTGCTTGGGGATTGCTGGCTTAGGGAATCAAAAGAATGATCCTTTTCAGAAACTTGACAGCAAGCACAGAGTGAAAAGGGCAAATGATATCAAGTCCATGGGCTTTGGGGATTGGCAGTCCCTGGGCACCTTCTAGAAATCGCCTCCTACAGCGATGTCCACTTAGAAGGAGTCACCAGGGAAAGAGATGATTTAAAAAGGAGACCAAGCAAGGGTGTCCACTCTCAGAGAAACCTAGCCTTAGAATTGAGTCAGCAGCTATGGACTAGGATCTTGGCCGGCCTATAAAAGGACCCACCTTCTACCACTGGCTTCTAAATAAAGGCTGACGAGTAGGAAGCACCCCCTCCTCCACGTTCCTCCCCTGCAGCCACCACTACCTCCAGCCCAGCAAGGGTCTATCCTGGAGACGGATGCTGTCGAGGGACCACAGCCAAGACAGGTCAGTGAGCCAAATGTGGAGACTTTTGAGATTGGCTTGGGTTTGGCACTTACAGAACAATAAACCAAGTCTTTGAAGCAAAGTTAAACAAAGGAACCATTTGTCTATGTTAGTAGGTACAAAGTCAAGCAGGATTCCAGTGAAGAACTAAGAAATAAAAAGAGAATGCCAAGCTGAGATGCAAGTAATATTTACTGGGTCCAGCCTGGAATCTTCTGCCAGGACCTGAAGTCTAAAAGCCAGTGAGTAAGAAACAACAAATGTACTCAAAGCAACATGGGAAATGTAGGCTTTGGGGATTATGCTAAAAAATATCTTACTAATTTCTTTTTTCTTTGTCAGCTCCTTTAGCATATGCAGTATGTTTGAAACCCGTAGGGGAAAGGACAACTGTAACCAAACCCACATATTTCTCTTTAAAAGGCACAGAGATTTTCTTCACTGTCTGGTTGCTGTTGTCATCATTCCTGCAGACTGAGGATTTTGAATCGTACTCATCTGATTTCCTCATGTGCGGAGGAGTTGGCCCACGTACCTCTCTGGACACATGGCTAGCAATAGCATGCTTTGGGAGCCTTCTCTCCCTTAAACATTCCCTGGCTCGCTTGGTTTCTAAGCTAGCAGCCCTTCTTCCCAATTGACTCCTTCCCTCCATCCCTCCCTCCCAGACAGGCCTCACATGCTGTGAAAAGATTTTTAAGGAACAGCCCAGCCACGCTGGGGAAAGCAGGGCCTTTCTGCCTGACTCCCAAGGTGGAGCTAGGTTTTGAAGCACCAGAGTCCTACTTCTTTCCTTATTAGTAATTGCCTCTATGCAGACAAGATCAACTCTAGACTTGGGGAAGAAATAGCCCGAGAAGTTAGCAGGGGAAATGGTGCTATTTTATATGAGTGACGCATTTTGATACCTCCTCCCTTCTGTGTCTCTGGAGAGAAAGAGTCTCATTGTGCCGCTCATGCTGGTGTAGCTTCGTGAGAAACACTGTGCTTGGCTTTCTGAGACAGGGTCTCACTGTGCAGTTCGGGCTGGTCTTGAACTCAAAGCAATTCTCCGGCCTCAGCCTCCTGAGTACTGGAATTGCAGGTGTGTACCACAACATCCAGTTAAAAGACAAAAAAAAAAAAAAAAGGGAGGGAAGCATGTGCTTAGCATGTGAATGGTCTGGATTTGGTCTCCAGCATCAAAAAAACCTTATTGGGGGCCGGGAAAATGGCTCTGTAGAATAAGCACTTGCCTGACAAGCACAAGGGCCTGAGTTCAAAACCTCGGTTCCACTGAATAAAAAAAACACAAACCTTAATCGTTCTCTTTTCTCTCCCCTAAGTAATAATCCTGATAAGCCTGCCACTGTGGGAATATGCTGTTATCAGAACTACTGCCGGTGACGTGTACCAGCTTGATTGAAGAAAGTCTCAAAGTGACACAATCGTCACTCTCTGGGCCAATGTTACGGACCGCCCCCTAGGACAGTCAGCTCTGGGGAGTGTATCAGAGTGCCTCTTCTGGGGCTCAACTCAGCCTCAGCGGCACCCCCAGAATAGGGATCCAATGAGTCACAATATCCCTAGTGCTACAAACCGAAAAGATACCTTCCACACTCTTCCAAAAAGAAATTTATTTATTTATTTATTTATTTATTTATTTATTTTTCAGTGTATTTTAGTACAGGGTCTCCAGGGTCTCGTTACACAGACCAGACTCGTAGTCATCCTTCTGTTTTCAGCCTCCCAAACTCTGGGATTACTGGTGTGCCCTACCACATGTGGTTTCAGTCACCCTCTCAGCATGCCCCAGGGTCAGGACTGGCAAGGCACCCTGAGGGTGGAACCCCAAGTCCGTGTACCTGCCTAAGCAGGAGATTTCATCTGCTGAACTATCTGGCCAGCCCTCGAAAAGAAATTTTGGAATATAAGGACAAAGGTTTTGCCTCTCTCTCTCTCTCTCTCTCTCTCTCTCTCTCTCTCTCTCTAATTTATGTATTTTATATAGGGTCTTACTACACAGCTCGGACTCTAGTGATCCTTCTGTTTTTAGCCTCCCCAGTGTTGGGATTACAGGCGTGCGTCACCACACCCAGACTTGGTTGAGGGATTGGCCAGCCCGCCTGCCGTACCTGGGACCCAGCCCATTCCCTGCACTTGCCTAAGCAGGCGCTTAGTCCACTGAGCTATCTCACCAGCCCTGGGTTTGCCTTAGAAGTTTCCTTAAAAGATCAACTCCAGGACTGGGGTATAGCTCAGTGGTTAGAGGACTTGCTTAGCACCAGAGTCCTAGTGCTCTCCCTACCAAGGCTAAACAATAACAATTTAAAAGCCCCAACAACTTCCTCAGGGTGATTGGGATTAGAAACTTTTGTAATCTTCTTGTCTTTGCCTATTTTACACCTTAAATGGGTTATGAACATGTACCACTTTGCATCACAAATGATATTATTAGCCGGAATCTCCTCTGCCCTTTCTCCACCTAGCAAAATGTCTGTTTTAAGCCACGTGTGGCTTTAAAATTTCTAAAAGATAATTGTATACCTCAACCACTGTGAGGTCTTTCTGTTTCCTCATGGGTAAGCTGGGACTGGCCCCTGCCCTGCTGGGAGGCACAGAACTCTGAGCTCTTATTGAAAGTAACACCCTAGGCAGGAGATTGAGGTTGAGTCCCCAGCCCACAGACCATACTTGGCCTGGGTTCACGCGCCTACCCTGGGATGGCAAAGCGTGGGCGACAGACCTGCAAATATCACCTATCTGCCACCTCAACCAACTTTCTGAAACAACCCACAGAATCAGGGAACACCTTCCCTAGGTTGGGTTTTTTTTTTTTTTTTTTTTTTTTTTTTTTTTTTTTTGTTTTGGGAGAGTCCACACAGCCCCAGAGCGAAGCCTGGAGCGCCGGATTCCCGGGAAATCACAAAGGGACCTCTTCTACAAAGGACACTCAGAGGCCAGACCTCAGCATGGCACAGGCAACCTCCTTTCACAGGATAAAGATTTTCCTGAGCCACGGGTGGTGCCGCAAATTTGCCATCCCCACTGCTAGGGACTCGGAGAAGGGAGGATCACAAGTTTGAGTTCAGCCAAGGCAAGGTAGATACTGTCTCTAAATTTTAAAAATTAGGTTTAAATTTTAAAGGAGGGGGGATGTGGATAGATGGTCTCAGAGGCAGAGGGCTTTCCTAGCAAGCCCAGGACCCTAGGCTCACACCCACTTCCACGCTGAGGACATTTCCTTCCCTTGCACTTTATTGTAGTAGCTCTGGTTTAAAATTAGAGGTCTTCCTAAATGGGTCTCTTACCCTCCCCTCCCCTTTTTTTTTCTTCAGGGGCATTTTCTCAAATGCTGCGCCTCACAATGGAAACATCTGGCTACTATTTCTCTACTCAAGTTTTAAAATTAAAAATTATTAGAAGCAAAGCCTTTAGCCCTGCCCTTCCTTGCCTAATAAAATCTAGTGTCTTGCTTTCAAACTTAACGCTTAGAGGATGACAGGTTCCAAAGATGTGGGGGTTCAGGCTTGTTTTGCTGCTTTTATGGTTTTGTCGGAAATTCTTTCATGCTAGCCCCTGTGAACCGTCCCACTCTTCTCCAGGGTGGCGCGCACTGTGGATAAATCATGATGGGCTCATCTTCACATCTTAGGCTGTACAGCATTTGCCTCTGGACTATGTTATCTTGCAGCAATTCCTCTTCTCTGGGCCGCTCCGCAGTCAGCCTCAAAGACTCACCGAGGCAGCGGAAGCATGTTTTAGAGAGCGCGAGCCGCAAGCCAACGCGGCAGTGAAGCCCGCGCGGGGGGGGGGGGGGGGGACGGGCGCCCTGCCCCCACCGCCCTTGTCTTGGCCCTAGCGGGGGTGCGGACGCGGCGGTCGCCTCTGCCAGTAGAGGGCACAATTACTTTACTTTCGCAGACCCGACCCGATTGCCGCTTGGAGGGGGCGGAGGTAAAACGCTTTGCAGCAAAACCGAGCCTAGGGATTGGTCGCTCCAGGCCTGTGCGGCAACAGTTTAGAGGCTGGAACCACTTTCAATCCTTAAAACTGGATCGTGCAGCAAGCTCGAATTGGGGGAAGTTACTACGCATTTAACAATTGACTGCCGAGCTGCAGACTCCACGGGCAATAACTTGGGAAGCGTCCGCGCTGTACTTCCCCCTCTCTTTTATTTTCTTTTTGCTAAGAGTGAGAAAAGTTTTCTTCAAATGCCTTTGGCTGAGGGAACAGGAATGAGAAGATAGCTTTTGTTTTGGATGCCCTGGGAAAATGCAAATCAGTAAATGCCGAGCGGATATGGATTTATATATTAAATATTGATCTACTCGGGAAGTGAACGAATCGTGTTTCAAGTTAGGCAATAAATGAGGTCGATGTGTACAGGAAGTATGCATACCCATACGTGGAGTATACAGCATGAATGCAATTTTCGTACAGCATTCAGAAATGTAGTCAATGAAAGAAAATATTTGCAATTGTTAATTGCAAAAAACACCCCCTCCGAGACAAGCCAAAAAAACAAAACAAACAAACAAAAAAAAACCAAAACCCCCCAAACTCCTTTCCTCTCGGTTGATCGATATAGTGTGTGTGTGAGCGCGCTCGCACATATGATTAAAAATCAATAATAAAGGGGCGAGATCCTGAAAGGCTTTGAACATCCGGTTTGTCCGGCGAGGAAAGAGTTAACGGTTTTCTTCTCAAGGGTCTCCGCTGACTCCCCAGCCGGGGTCCGCAAACTCTCCTCCTCCGCCTTCTGAGAAGTCCAGTGCCGGTGTTCGGGTCCCTGTCTCCTCCTTTTTTGCCCGTCTAGCGCCTTTGATTTTCCCCAAACCTGGGATCCCGAGTCCAGTGCAAATCGGCGCCCCGGGACGCAAGGAGGATCTACCTCTTCTGGATCCTGGCTGGGACGCGCGAGAAGTGCTCTCGCTGGGACCCGGGTGTACATCCGCGGAGCTCGCGGGGCAGAGGTCCCCCCACCGCGCCCCACGGCGCGCACCCGCAGCCACGCTGCTCCGCTGCGGCTGCGGCGCACGCAGGAACGCCTCAGGAATTAGTGCGTTCGCGGAGAGCCGCCGCCTCGCACGGCCGGCTCTCTGGGAGTCTGCGCGGGCTAGGCACGGGATACGGGGCTGGGCAGCACCCTGGCGGCTTCATTCTGGGTGGAAGGTGCCGGACCAGATAGCTGCGCAAGATGAATGCTTTACACGCAGACACTGCAATAGGTATATATGCGCGACGCGCTGTCCAATTATGCGTTGCAGATATTTTAATAATTCTAGGCATTATTAGGTCTGGGTCCCTAGACCTCTGGTATTCATCTCCACCTACACTAACACTGAGCACACTGCGCGCACGCTCACAGATACCCCGCTTTGCTCTTTTCTCTGTGGGACTTAATTTCTCAAAGCTTCTTTCTCCCCCGCCCTTGGGGCGTGCGTGGGGTGGCCGTGGGTCCACGGTGTGTTCGTGGTGTTGGGGTTAGCTGTTCCACCTGCGATGGCTGAAACACGCAGGACGAGAAAGCAGTTTGTCGGAGCACTGCGCCAGGGGATTAGCAGAGAAAGGGAAAGGATCCGAGCGGGAGTAAAAGAAAATGGTAGGCGCGCGCAGTTAATTCATGCTGCGCCTCACTGTTTACATCTGATAGCTAGAGTGTTGGGCTGAGGGCTGTCTCCTCCCCCTTCCCCAGCTACCCAGAAGCGCCCCTCCCGAGTTCCCAAAGCAGAGGGCGGGGGAAGAGGGTGAAAAAAGATTCTCTGGCGAATCCCCACCCACCAGCCCTTTATAACAGAAGGGTCTGAGCGGGAGGACCCCCGAGCTGCGCTTCTCGCGGCCGCCGCAGCCGCGCCCCGGCCGCCGCAGCCGCTTGGCTCTCCTCCAGCCTCGCGAAGGGCTGGGCTTTTCAGAGGCTTGGCGGGAAAAAGCTGAGGGGGAGGGATCGAGAGCGGCAGTATAAAAGTCGATCTTCTGGGCTTTATCTGACTCGCTGTAGTAATTCCAGCGAGAGGCAGAGGGAGCGAGCGGGCGGGCCCTCCGGGGTGGACGAGCCGAGGGAGCACAGCCGCGCGCCGAGCGCCCTGGGAAGGAGACCCGGAGCAACAGCGGCTTCGCCTCGGGCCCCGCCGCTCTCCCCGCCCTCCCGCTGACCCCACCGTCGGCCCGCAGCCCTCGCCTCGTCCGAGAAACTTTGCGCTTTGCAGCGGGCAGACACTTTGCCCTGGGACTTACAACACCCAGCGAGAACGCGGGAGGCTATTCCTTCTATTTGGGGACACTTCCCAGCCTCTGCCGGGACCCACGCCTCTGAAAGGCGCTTCTCGCCGCCGCTGGAAGGCTGGATTTCCTTCGGGTCGTGGAAAACCCAGTAAGCACCCGGATCTATTTGTCTTTTATTTGCCTTACGGTCTTAATACTGCGATTCATCGAGTGCCAAGTCGGGGTGCCTTTCGTTCCTGCGCTATTGACGCTTTTCTCCGGAATGGCTGGGGTCGGTCGGGGCGGAGTGGACGGTTGATCTGGCTCGGGGTAGAGTGACTTGTCAAAATGCGAGTAAATGGCTAAGGGAAATGGAGGTGCATTTTAAAACTAGGATTTTTTTTTTTTTTTTTACTATGTTGATGACCCCGTCCAGTTGGACATTCCTGCTTTATTGCATTCATTAACGGGGGGGGGGTCCCTCGCAGCGCTCGGAAAGCCCTTTGCGTCTGGGCTCCGTGGAGTACGGGTTGCACACTGCGTACGGGGGTAGCTAGCTCCGCGGCCGCCAGCTCGTCCCGGTCCCCGGGAGGGCATTTAAATTTCGGCTTACCGCATTTCTGACAGCCGGAGACTGGCACTGCGGCGCGTCCCGCCTGCGGCGATGCCAACTCGCCCCTGCTCCTTGGAGAAGTTGGCATCTGGCTTTCAGAATAGTAATAATAGTAAAATGAAAAGCTGAGCTCCCGCGGGAGACTAGGACTAGGATCAGGAGGCAAAGAGAAGCGAAAGGGGAGACCCGGGCGCGGATGAGCCCGATTCGCTCACTCGCGGGAGACTGGGGCGAGCCTCGGCACCCAGGCTTGGCTCCCCGCCACCGTGTGCCGGGGCTCCTGTGCCCCGGGGATGCAGAAGGATGGCGAGGAGCCGGGTTCCGCCTGCTCCGGAGCAGCTGCTCCCTTCGGCGGGGCCAGGCGGACTCCGCCGGCGCGGGCGCGATCGCTGAGGGTCTGGCGCAGTTGCGTCACCGCGCGGAGTGTTCGAGGGAGGCGCCCCCGCTATTATGGAACAGCCCCCTTTTTTATTTGCGGGGATTGAGGGATCGTTAACGTCGTAGGCTGAGCTGGCCCCGCCAGCCCGCGAGAGAAAAGAAAAGCCGGCAGAGGAAGGAAGAGGGCGCG
>NW_004524638.1:4502263-4535923 GCF_000260255.1 Octodon degus | reverse complement strand
AGCGCGGCGAGGGCGCAGCGGGGCCCTGCGCGGAGGGGGCGCGCGCCGCGGCGCCTCTTCGCATTTCCCCTTCAGGTGGCGCGAAACTTTGCGCCTTGGCTTTTGGCAGCTTGTGTTCCCCACCGAGGCTTCTCTGGGAGGCCATGCCGAGGTGGATTCCTGCGCGTCCGTGGGGCTGACTCCCTGGCTTCGCCTTCCCTGGTCCCGTGAAGCGGGGGCACAGCGGTTGCCTGGTGGCCGTTTCACCGAGTGCCCCGCGAGGTCCCAGAGGTCGCCCGAGGGGCGTGCGAGGGTGTCTGCCCCCCGCACGGCGCTGGAAAGAGTGGTTGGGGTAGCGAGCGCCGCGCCAGGCTTTAGCGCCCAGAGACCCTCCTAACTCAAGGCCGCCCCCTTTGTGTGCCCCTAACGCAGGCCGCCGTCACCATGCCCCTCAACGTCAGCTTCGCCAGCAGGAACTACGACCTGGACTACGACTCGGTGCAGCCGTATTTCTATTGCGACGAGGAGGAGAACTTCTACCAGCAGCAGCAGCAGAGCGAACTGCAGCCGCCGGCGCCCAGCGAGGATATCTGGAAGAAATTCGAGCTGCTGCCCACCCCGCCCCTGTCCCCCAGCCGCCGCTCCGGGCTCTGCTCGCCCTCCTACGTGGCCGTCGCGTCCTTCTCCCCCGGGGGGGACGACGGTGGCGGCGGCGGCAGCTTCTCCACAGCAGACCAGCTGGAGATGGTGACCGAGCTGCTTGGCGGCGACATGGTGAACCAGAGCTTCATCTGCGACCCGGACGACGAGACCTTCATCAAGAACATCATCATCCAGGACTGCATGTGGAGCGGCTTCTCGGCCGCCGCCAAGCTCGTCTCGGAAAAGCTGGCCTCCTACCAGGCTGCGCGCAAAGACAGCGCCAGCCCGAGCCCCGCCCGCAGCCACGGCGTCTGCGCCACCTCCAGCCTGTACCTGCAGGACCTGAGCGCCGCCGCGTCTGAGTGTATCGACCCCTCGGTGGTCTTCCCCTACCCGCTCAACGACAGCAGCTCGCCCAAGCCCTGTACCTCGCCGGACTCCTCCGCCTTCTCACCGTCCTCAGACTCTCTGCTGTCCTCCACCGAGTCCTCGCCACGGGCCAGCCCTGAGCCCCTGGTGCTCCGCGAGGAGACCCCGCCCACCACCAGCAGCGACTCTGGTAAGTGCTGGGCGAGGGCAGCTGAGTGTCCTTCCCCGTGGAAGGCTACTTGCCAGACGCTGCCCTTCTTTCATATTTGGAGGGAGAAATTGGGGTTGTGGGAGCTCTTTGGACCCCTGAGATGTAATGCCCCCCCCACACCTTTCCCTAGACCTCCCTGGTGGCCATGTCCGCCCCTCCCGCCCCTTAGGAATTTCATTGGGGTTTTTCAATCTTCTGGCTTATCTTGCAATTCAATCCACTCCTTTTACCTCTCAGGCATTGTAATTGCCCTGGAGGGGGTGTGAATGGGGATGAGAGAGAATTGGCCTTTAGGAGAGTGAATGAATTGCCTTCCTCTCCCCCACCCCCTCCGGAGAGGAAAGACTAAAATGTGGTAGGTTAAGGACCTACAAAAGGCCAAGCAGCCTCCTGCTTCAGCCTCAGCTCAGGAGCTAGTGAAAGTGCCTTAGGAGTGCAAGGACTGAAAAACTGGCCTTTTCCCAGACTGTTTGAACACTTGAAAGGAGATCCTTGCCAAAAATTGGACTTCATTTGACCTGCCCCCAACCCCGAGGACTTTTGGCAAAACTAGAAGGCAGTTTTTTCCCCTTCTCTCTTGCACTTCCAGTAATGTAGGAAGTTGCTGGAGTCCTATCAAGAGCGTTGACGCGCTCATTCACACCCCCTGAGGGGTTCTGGGTAAAGTCCCTCCTTAACAGGAGGTGCTTGGGAATGGATTTGCTTTGGGTGTGTCCTAAGCTTCATTAAGTCTTAGGTAAGAACTGGCATCGATGCCAATGCCGTACCCTGGTGAATTATAATTTGCTTGCCTGTGCCACAATCCCAGCTGTCCTCCTCTTTATCTCGTCTTTTTGGAGAAAACACAAGGGATGATGGGCTATGCTTGACTCTTGGGGGTCATCCTTCCCAGCATCTTCTCAGTACACCAGTGCTTTCTATTTGGGTAACATTAACTTAATCTTGACTTTTGACTGCCTTAAAAAGCTAATACTAACCAGGTGATACTCTGTTTCTTTCTTAAAGAAGAAGAGCAAGAAGATGAGGAAGAAATTGATGTGGTCTCGGTGGAAAAGAGGCAACTCCCTGCCAAAAGATCGGAACCTGGGTCACCCCCTGGAGGGCACAGCAAGCCTCCCCACAGCCCCTTGGTCCTCAAGCGGTGTCACGTCTCCACCCATCAACACAATTACGCTGCGCCCCCATCCACGAGGAAGGACTATCCCACTGCCAAGAGGGCTAAGTTGGACAGTGGCAGAGTCCTGAAACAAATCAGCAACAACCGCAAGTGTGTCAGCCCCAGGTCCTCAGACACAGAGGAGAATGACAAGAGGCGGACACACAACGTCTTGGAACGTCAAAGGAGAAATGAGCTGAAACGGAGCTTTTTTGCCCTGCGTGATCAGATCCCAGAGTTGGAAAACAATGAAAAGGCCCCCAAAGTAGTAATCCTTAAAAAAGCCACAGCCTACGTCTTAGCTGTCCAAGCTGAGGAGCAAAAGCTCCTCTCAGAAAAGGACTTATTGAGGAAGCGGCGAGAACAGTTGAAACACAAACTTGACCAGCTACGGAACTCTTGTGCATGAGGCGACCTGGGGAACTGGAATCGCGTGGGGTTCTCCACTCCTTGCAGAGGGACAGTAAGGACAGAGGCTCCTGTCGCCAGGACTGTGGCAGTTACATACAGACTCATATGGAATGCATGGTCGGTAACAACCTCACAACCGTGGCTGAGTCTTGGGACTGAAAGGTTTAGCCATAAACTGCCTCAAATAGAACTTTAGGCATAAAAGAGTTTTTTTATGCTTGACTTTTTTTTTTCCTTTAACAGATTTGTATTTAAGAATTGTTTTTTAAAATCTTAAATGTTGACCAACTTTCCCTGTGTAAATATGGTTATTAAATGTAAATAACTTTAATAAAACGTTTATAACAATTATACAAGATTTCAAACATGTATTATAAACCATAATTTTTTTTATTTAAGTACATTTCCTTTTTAAAGTTGATTTTTTTTCTATTGTTTTTAGAAAAAAATAAAAGAATTGGCAAATATATCTTTGAGCCAAATCTTAAGTTGTGTTTTGTCTGTCTCTCCACACAAGCCACCACCATCTTTTCCCCCCATCAATTACAAATGAACACTTGCTAGGGCAGGTTTACAAAGATGAAGAAAGTGGTGCTAAGAAAAGCAAGAAGTTTTCCTTGTCAAAATGGGGCTTTAGCTGTCAGGGTTATGAGATGCTTCCTGTGTCATTGATAAGAGCCACAGTTGATAGTTAAGGAAAGGGCAAAAGGTGGGTGAGAAGGTTAGAGGTAGGGAAAGAGGTTAGAGATAACACTTAAGTACACAAAGGGGGATGAAGGTGGGAGCAAGTCTCCACTCTGAGGAGCCCTGCCCACCCCCAACTCACATCAAACCCAGGAACTCTGCAGGGAGAGAGCTGGGGGGTGCAGGGAATATGTGTCCCCGCCCCCCTTTTGCTCTTGGCCTGCTGCTCTCCTGTGCCAGCCCCTTCACAGGGTTATCACCAGCCTTGAAAGCCCTGGGAGGAGTGTTTCCACACACACTACTTTAGTGACAGGGAAAGAGAAGAGAAGAGAAAAAGCTCACAGGGTTCAGTATCTTGCCTGTGCACACATGGAGAGAATCCGGGTCCTCAGTGGAACCATTCCTCTATGCAACCCCACAAAAGATGTACTGTTCTTTTCCCTGTAGGTCAGAGGGGAAACTGAGGCACAAGCCCTATTCAGACCTAGGCTGTCTGCCCAACCAGTTGGTCTCTATAAACAGTCAGGTAGGAATAAACTGGCCATATTTGAGAACAGGGTCCGTGATCCACACAACCCAGGCAGGATAACATTCTCAATGTCAGCATTTAAACCCGATCCAACATCGTAAGTTCTCTTTTTGTCTTGTTACCTGGCTTTGTTTTTTTATTTTGAGTTTTCATTGTCTAATTTTTCTGTTCACATTGAGGAGCCCACAACTCAAATCCTTCCTACCTAAGAAAGTTCCTTCAGATTGCTCCTTGCTCCAGAACGGAGCCGGTTTGGAAATGCTTCTGCTCGGATCATAAAATCAAACACGCTTGGCCTCATGTCATGTGAGTCATTACTTTAGAAACTGCAAACTCTCCTTCCAACCACTTTCACACCCATGACACATGCTTGTCATTAGTCCATGAGAAGGCAGTTTTGAATGAATGTCTTATTAATTATAAGCCACGGAACACCCACAGCCCAAACCAGAGCACCGTCTAAGGCAGAGAGTGGAAGTTATCCTCGCTCTTCTTATGACCTCATTGTATCTGTTTCAGAAAAGGTTCTCAGCTCCCTGCTCTGCCTTTGGAATTTTAATCCACCACCACCTATAAATCAATAAATAATTACTGTCTCTGACCCCAAGAATAATCTATTCAAGTCTAGTTCTTGATCTTCCTTTTGCGCCCTCAGTCCCACCCCCAGCTTCCAGCTGCCACACCCTGTACCCTAAATTCAAAGTTCAAAGGGGTCCAGAAGCGCGGGGGCGCTCTTAAACGGTTCTCTTGGCCCCTTTGTGGCCCAGGCTGGAGTGGAGCCCTGCAGTGACTCACTTGAGAACTGGGAAGGTGTTAGATTGAATCACTACGTCCAGGCAAGCCCAAAGAATCGCGAGAGGGTGCCTCACTAGGAAAACAGCCTCGTGTTCCAGGCCAAGCGATCGGGAAACGACGTGAAGGATGCCGAGCTTGGCTGTAGGACTGGAAGGGAACCATTCCAAGCCCGATTAGGCCACCTCCATCCAGACTGACCCATCTAGGGACTGGGCTGGGCACAGGACAGATGCCAGCTGCTTTCCAGAAAGTCAGGCTGACCTTGACCACAGTAAAAGTTGGCCCTTCAGACCATCCTGAGAGTCCCAGGGGTCTAGGATTTGTGCAAACTGATTCATAGATAATGATCAAGATTTGGGCTGGAAGGGAGAGGTTCACAATTTACTCCACAACAAACAGGGAAGAATAAGCGAATACTGAGTCTGTTTTTACCCTTGACACTGGATTTAAGGGCTTCCTAGGGGGACTCCTGGAGTGGTTTCGCGTGGGGTAGAATGTACAAAAAAGGAAGGAAGTGTTTCACACTGCTGTTTGGACACGACAAAGGCAATCAAAGTTATAAAAGTAATCAATCAAACTTTAAAATGAACAAAGGTTTTACAACTGCAGGCTAATACTTAGACCACTCAGAGCTGGGGTGGGTAAGCAAAAATCTGCCGCTCCTTTAAGACAAACTCTGGCACAAAGCTCAGGAAAAGGGACAAAACGGCACCTTGGTGGTTTTCTGCGGCTTGTTTACAATGATCTCTGGTTACTTCAGTCACTTTTTAGTGTACATGCTGGCAGTCTCTGGAGCATTTCTTCCCAGCAGTAAATAATCCTCAAGGTGGAAAACACTAGAAGATGACCCTCATGCTTATAGACAAACATCCTACTAGATCTCTTTACCAAAAACTCCTTTAAGGGTATAGACTACTCTATTCCTATCTTAAAGGAGGATCAAGCTAGAAATAGTCAGCAAGATAAACACAGAGACTAATTCTTAAAAATGAAGCTAAGGCCGCCCATGTAGCCCAGTGGTGGGAATTTGCCTAACATGCATGAAGCTATGGGCTCCAACCCAGTGATGTTAAAAAAAAATGTTTAAATATATATAAAATAAAGCTAAAATTTTTATCACTCACCACCGAGGCCTTAGCATTTCAGCTCTTATTGTTCCAGCTTCTTCAGTGGAAACTGGACAACTGGTAAATTTAGGGGAAATGTCAGTAATGCCAGCTTTGCCAAACTTTTGTGAAGGGAGTCTAAAAGACTCTGAGTAGATTTTCTTTTTCATTTTATTTCATTCAATATTAGTCTCTACTAAGCTCTTCAGAATGACAGAGATGAAGGAACAAGTGTTCATGGCATGTAGATCTTTTGAGGCTGAAAGGAATGTCCTTTGTTTTTGAAACAATGCCTGGAAGTTCACCCACAGTCCCCAACACTTTCTTCCCATTGTCACCCCATCATCCCATTAAGGGATCAACTCTCCCAGGCAGCCAGAGGTCGACAGGGCAGGGACGGGGTGAGCTTAGGGAGTGCTCTAACCCTCAGTGCATGCCTCTCGCCTGCCTGGCCAGCCGCATCGGCACAGTGCACACCTCACTGGACGCCCACAACAGCCCATCTAGGAAACAATTGTTGCCGGTGACAACACTGAAGTTTAAACAAGTTAAATAGCTGGCCAAAGTCACCTAGTGCCAATCACAATAGTAGTTAATGTTTGCTATGTGCATTGTCTTACTTCACCCCCAAAGCAGTTCTTAGGAGGTGAAAAAAAAAAAAAAATTCTTTACCAAGGATTGAACCTGTGGCTTTGGCACTGAGCTACATCCCTTAGCTTTTTAATTTTATTTTCATTTTGAAATACAGTCTCACTAAATCACTGAGTCACTCAGGCTGGGCTCAAACAGTATGAGGTAAACCGTATTTGTACCCAGAGTCCCATATTGCAAATGAGGATACTGAAACTTTGATTAAGTCATTGGCCTGGGGGCTAGGGAGATAGCTCAGTGGAATAAGTGCTTGCCTGGCAAGCAAAAGGTCCTGAGTTTGATCCCTGGTACCATAAAACAAACAAACAAACAAAAAAGTCATTGACCTGCAGTCCCTGAGCTGGCAAAGAGTGAAAGCAAAAATTTTGTATTTATTTGCACGTATTTATTGAGCACCTACTACGCACTTGATTGTGTATTCATTCACACTCACCTGTTGAGCACCTTCTGCATGCTTGATTATGTATTCATCCGTATGGATCTATTGAACACCTGTGTCTGATTTTGTTCTCATTCGTACGTGTCCATTGAGTACCTACTCTGTGGGTACACAGCACGGGGAAAGGAAGAACCTTGGAATAGTAAAGAAGATCACAAAGATTCTGCCCCAGGCACTTACGGACTAATGGAAAAACCTAAGAACCAAGCAATTAGATTCTAAGTTATCTTTAAAAAAAAAAATCCTTCCCCACCCCACCCTCCTTTTAGTGCAGGCTTCAATTCAGAGCCTCAGACAGAGGCTAGCGGTCTACCGCTGTGCTGCATCCCAGACTCTAAACTACTTCACAAGCACCGCTGGAGAGTTTCCTGCGCAGTATCTGGGAGCTCACACACTGGGAGCTTCTACCCCTCCACGAAAATAAACTAGAGGATGTGGCCCAGGAAGTGTTGAGAGGCAGATAAAAGAGAAGCTGTCCTGGAAGGGATGGAGGACACTAAGGTGGAGTCACCCAGGGAGGAGCCTTCCAGCTCAGAGGTGGATCAGAGATTAACCAGCAGGCCCCAGCGCTAGGCCCCTCCTTTACCTTCCACCCCTTCTTTCTGTCCAAGCTTAGATAGCTGCCTAGGGGTCCCAGTGCACCCTGCGCTCCTGCAGTGCCTTGAGGTGGGGGAGGGGTGCAGCATTGCCTGGAAATTGGTACAAATGCAAATGGAACCTGAATTAGAATCCCGAGAGGTAGAGATGCTTAGAAACCCTGGAGAGCTGGATGAGGTTTTGGAACCTCATCCAGGACAGGCATGCTAGCTGTCTTTCTAGTAATGTGATTCCTTTTCTGCTTAAAACCCTTCAGACTGGGCACTGTGGCACACGCCTAAAGTCCCGGCACTTGGGAGGCTGAGGCAGGAGGATCAATGAGAGTTTAAGACCAGCCTTACCTACAGAATGAGTTTACACCCAACCTGAGTTATGTAGTCTATCTTGAAAACAAACAAACAAAATTCAAGAGGATTTCTAGAGCCTCGTGGATTAAATCCAAAGGTGTCCTCCAGGCCCTGCTGGTCCAAGCAGTTAATCCACCACCAACACCATGGATCCCCAGCTATCTGACCGCTAGGCAGGCTCTGAGAGTATTACAGGCAGCCTAGTCCGATAGAAATGAATAGTCTGACAGGGATGGGCCCTGGAAGCGGTCATTGCAAAAGATAAGAATACTTCACATTTGTGGCTGGAGGTACATCTGAAGAAGGCAAGACCTAGAGATCAGAGACACAATGGCCAGATTTATATCCTTCCCTGAGGGATGAATGGAAGCTTGAAATTATACTGTAATCAGGACTATCCTCTTGGGATTTCTCATAGAAAAAGACCAACACCTCACTAGGGATGGACCATCATCTCTCACCCACTAAGATAAGACTACTAAGACTCAAAGACAAGATTAAATTGACAAATTAGCAACCGAAGCTAATGATGTCATCCATTTGGCCTTGTTACAAACGCCACTTCCCTATTGGATCAATATTAGCTTAGCGGCTATTCCTGTAGTCTAATTGGTTGTTTGTAGTTGGACCCGTGTTGTACCCACTCATGGTTTTGCCCTGTGAAACATTCTAGGAGAATGCTCTCAGTGCAAGCCACTCAGGACCCCTTTTATCTCTCAGCAGTTCTTCCTCCCTCTCACCCCCAGTAAATCTTTTCTAACCTTAAACCTCCTCTGTCCTCTAGAATTCTTTCTTTGACTCAGGCACATCTGACATCTAGTGGGTTGCGAGTTGTAGCTCTCCCCTCTCAAGAACACCCTGTAGCCGGTGGGGGTGTGACTCACTTTCACCAGAAATGACTGGAAGCTCGCTAGCTTTGTTCTGCAGCCCATGTCTGCACAACAGGAGTGCCTGGCGGATGCTAGAGCGTCATTGCCCTCATGAGCCCCTGGTTGTGGAACCCTAGCAGACGTCATAGGCATCGAGGGAGAGCAGAGGCGAGGGCACTGCAGGGCTTTCAGGCCTGCCATGCCGGAGCTGAGCCAGGAAGATCAGAAAACAGATGGACACATGCAGGGAGTGCAAGGGCTTTGTTTGGTTGGATTTGCTTGATTCAATTTGATTTGATTTGATTAAAAACAGAAGAGATCATTTGTTTCCCTGCCAATGGGACTGAAGCAAAGGGCAAACGGAGCCACTGGAGAGGGGCCTGAGGGAGGGTGGTGTCTGGCCTGGGTGCGGGCAGGAGACCAACGCAAGCAGGGACAGCTCTGCCTGGACAAGGGCCCCTGGAAGGGTACCTGGGCGGGGGGTGGGGGATGCTGCAGGTCAGGTGGCCTCCTCCTGCCTGAGCGCCAAGAGCTCCCTGCTCTGCTTCTGTCCAGGACAGGCGCCCATGTAGAAGCAGGCTGTCCACATCTTTCTTCCTTTGCAGCCTCCCTAAGCTCAAAGAGCAGGCCTTTCTCCTTCATCACGGTACCCTGAGCACCGGGCACAGCTTCCAGTGTGTGTAAGCTTGTAGAATAAATGAATGGGCATGCAAACAAACGAGTAAGTGCCTGAAATGAATGGGCGCATCTGCTGACGTATCTGCTTCCTGAGGCTGCCAATCTGTTGTACTCCACTCAGGCTTGTTTGCTGTTGCCTGGTTGGTTGGCTTCTTGAGACAGAACCTCACTGTGAGATCCAGGCTGGCCGTGGACTCGATGGACCATGTAGCCCCAGCTGGGCTCAAGCTCCAGCTCCTCCTGCCTCAGCCTCATGAACATTGCTATGATAAGCATGTGCTCCCATAGCTGGCCCATTCATTCCTTCCTTCATTCTGAGTCAGCTCCAGTTGAGTCTCTTCCCTCTGTGGTGTCCACCTTCTCTGTTCCAGGCAGCAGAAGCCTGAGCCACAGCTTCCCTGGTCTACCAGTCAGAGACGCTAGGTTCCAAGCGATATAAACCTCACTCTGACGAAAGGTACACAGCAGGCAATGCAGCTGAAAGGGCAGGGGTAACTCAGTCCAGGGCCTTAAGCCAGGACTGCAGCTTCTCTCTGCAGCTTCATCCCACCAAGTGTCTTCTAGGTGGGGTGAGGAAAGGCAGCTGGTAGCTGCAGGCCCACAGACTAGCTGCAGGAGCAAAAGCCCTTCCTTGTCCCCCACGGCGAAAGCCTCAAAAGGATTTTTCTCTTTCCTTTTAATTTATAAAGATCAGAAATGTGTGTCCTACATGTTTAGAGGCTGGAAGTTCAAATCAGGGGTCTACACCTGTGGGAGCTCCTTAGCTACACTGTATCACGGCATTACTTGTTTTCTGAGCCACATTCCAGCCCAGAGGCCTTCATGAGACAGTTCCCACCCTCCTCCTGTGCTAGAGTTGGGACCATGGGATTGACAGCTCATGGGCCTGAGGAAGCCCTTCTCCACAGGGAGAGATGGGCAGATGGTGCCTAGGTGGGCTGCGCTAGCAGCCAAGGTGAGCTCTGTAGCGTGAGAAGGGGGCCAGATGCTTTTCAAGTAAGCTTCTTCAGAAACTTCTGAGGGCCTTTCTCATAGTCTTGCCCTCCAAGGACAAGGGCAGTCCCTTTAACAAGGTCTGACTCGCCAGAAGGTTGGGCCTCCAAGAGCCCGGGTCCTGGGTCGGTGCCAAATCGTCTCCCACACTCACACCACCCAGTCGGCAGGTTTAGTGGCACTTGCTAGGCACGGAGCACACACAACCCACCAGCTGCAGGTGAAGGGGGCACTGACAAATGTTCACGCGCGAAATTAACTCAGTATGGGCCGAAGCGTGGCTGATTGCTAGGGTGTTTGCCTAACGTTTACCAGGCCCTGGGTTCAAACTGCAGCACAGTAAGGAGTAATGATAGTAATGACAATAACAATAATTCAAGGCATAAAGTAGCAGGGTGAGAGGGCACAGCATTCTTAGGGTATTTGATAGCTACGGGGTTCAGGGAATATTCTCAAGACAAAGAGGATGTGGGCAAGCATGGCACGTGGGACCTTGGGGTGTAGGTGTGGGAGGGGAGTGGCCCAGAGCACAGGCTCTCTGCCCCATGGTCTTCTCCGCAGGGCTCCATACCGCCTCCGCACGATCTGTAAGCACAGCACAGCTAGCTGCAAACAGTGAGACTCTCCCAGCTGAACCATGACGGTAATAATAAACATTACCACTCTAACATTACCGAGAGTTTTCTTTTTTAGGGCAGGGTCTACCGGGTGTTCAGGGTCTCAAAACTAGATCAGACTCATAGTGATCCTCCTGCTTGCAGCCTCCTAAGAGCTGGGATTACAGGAGGGTGCTGCCACGCCTAGTCTCAATTGCTGTCTCAGCGTGCCCCGGGGGCAGGGCCAGCACGGCAGGCCTAGGGATTGAACCCCTGGCCCCTGTGCCTACTTGCAGGCGCTTTAATCTGCTGAGCTATTTGGCTGGCCCTTACCCAGAGTTTTCTATGTGACCCTGACTGACATCGACACACAGGCTACCTGTGTCCTTTCCATGACCACCTGGGAATAGGGAGAATTGATCAAGCCCTTCTGTGGATGAGAAAAGACTCAGGAAATGGCCATACTGCCAAAGGTATGCCAGCAAAACAGTGAAAACTTGGGGGTCAAGACAGCTGTCCTTTGGCCCCACGCCTGCCCCGTCACCTGCCAGTACACGCGCGCAGGACACTCAGGATGGGCTGTGCCCACAGAGCGTTTTGTAAGCATCTAGATCTGATGGGCAGGTTTGAGGAAAGCAATCCCCTACAGCACAGCCATCTAGCCTGGCTCTCACACCCCCCAAGTGGCCTGGCTCCCTATGCATTCCTGTCGCCACTGGACTTGCTGCTTTGTGTTGGATCAGACCTCTCCGGTGTCTTCGTACAAATTCCTTTCAGGACAAACAAATGGGAAGACTTTCTGTTGTTGTTCTTGCAAGTCTTCATCAGTCCTGAAAGGGCGGGTAGTCACATCTCACACGCACCATTAGGCTGCCCTACTCTAGGCCAAGACAGCAGCAACCTTAGAAAAGAATGGCAAGGAGAATAGAAACCTGGAAGTCACACCAAGGTACCACACACAGATCCCAGTCAGTTCCACCTTTGCCCTGCATCTCACTGTCTCTCCGGCTGTATGTCTGTCCTTCGCCACCAATAGTTAGGGCTGATGCGGCCTGGAGTGCAGCCCCATGAGCACGGCTGAGAGTGGGTGTCCACACACTGTGGAGCCTCCGTCTTCACCGCCAATAGGTACTTCTTCCGGTCAACCCCAAAGAACTTATGTGCACATTAAGCACCATTCTTAGTTCTTGTAAAACTAGTTTGTTTTTCTTTTAGTGTTTTTGAGATGAGTCTCTCTGTGTAGTGTAGACTGCTCTGGAATGCTCTGTGAAGCTGAGGCTGCAGCCACCCTCCTGCATCACCTCGAAGGCTGGGATTTCGGGTGGGAGTCACGAGAAGGGGCCCGGGGAGTTCGACACCAGCCTGGAATACACAGAGAGTTGAAGCCAGTGTGAGCTACACAGGGAGACCTTGTCTCAAAAAACAGAACAAAAAAAAAAAAAAAAGGGAGATTATTGCTTGTGACAGGTATTGCTATAAGAGTTTTGCACAGTTTCATCCTTTGATGCTAATTCTATGCACTATGAAGCAGCATTTGCTTTAAGGTGAAAACAAGCCCTCAGAAATGCAGGCAGGTTGGTAACTGAGCATCAAGGTCATAGCTAATAAGTAGAGGGCCCTTAGTCATAATCCTCACTTGAGCCAACTCAAGCATCCTGCTCAAAACCCTAAGCGGTACTTCCTAGAAGTGGTACTCTTTCCAAGGGGTTCTCAAATCTGGGAGAAAATGGAATATCCCAGGCTTGCCAGCTGGCCCTGCCCCGGAGGCACTCCGCCACAGTGATTGAGCCTGGGCGGTGGCCCGCGCCTGTAATCCCAGCACTTGGGAGGCTGAAAACAGGAGGATCACAGGGGCCAGGGAGATGGCTCAGTAGAATAAGCGCACGCCTGGCAAGCACAAGGGACTGCGGGCCGCGTCGGCCGGGCATGGCTGCGTGGAGCCCGGTCACGGCCGTGGGGGCACCCCTGTTCCAACGGAGCCGCGGACTTCCTCCTGTCTACTGTGGTCATCAGATGTTCACTTCTCAGACAGAGGGAGAGTTCAAAGTGACGCAGGCTCTCAGAGAAAAGCTTCCTCTTGCTGCGGCTATCAAGGTCCCTGACATTTCAGGAGGCTGTGGGGCCCTGTATGAACTTAAAATCGAATCAGAAGAATTTAAGGAGACGAGAACTGTGCAGCAGCACCAGGTGGTTACTCAGGCACTGAAAGAAGAAATCAAAGGACGCATGGACTTTGGATATTTACCTCTGTTCCCCAAGCACTGGCCCTGCCCTGCCTGGTTGTGTAGATGCTGCTGCCTAAAGCCCTGGATGACTTTACCTACAACTGCAGTATTCTTCACCAAAAAGTTTGTCTACTTTTGGGGGCCGGGGAGATGGCTCAGTGGAATAAGGGCTTCTCTGGCAAGAGCAAGGGCCTGAGTTCAATCCCTGGTTCCGGAAAAAAAAAAAAAATTAGAAAATTTTTAAAAAGTTGTAATTATAGAAGATATGTTATCTACATAGATGTCCATTAAAGGCCATAGACAACTGACAAAAAAAAATGTATATATTGTAATTTCAAATTTGCAAAATAAAAACTACAACCAACATGAATGCTTTGCTGTGGGGGTGGGGTCCACAGGCTTGAACACAGCACCTTTTGCATGCTAAGCAGGCACTCTACCTCTGACCCTGAGCTGGTGATCCTTCTGCCTCTTCCTCCCGAGTGCTATGATCACAGACATGCACCACCATGCCCAGCCTTAGTGGTTTGTTTGTTTGTTTAAATGTAAACCAAGCTATTTCTTTTCCTTTTCTTTTTTAAAGTATTTTAGTGCAGGGCCTGCAGGGTCTCACTAAACAGATCAGCCTCCTAGTGACCCTCCTGTTTTCAGCCTCCCAAGCGCTGGGACTACAGGGCATGCTGCCATGCCCAGTCTCGATCGCTGTCTCAGAAGTTTGATCCCCAGCCCCTGGGTCTGCTAAGCAGGCACTTTAATCTGCTGAGCTATCTGGCCGGCCCTAAGACTTACTTCTTTTCTATTGTGCATTTGAGATAGATTAGCCCAGGATGGCCTTAAGCTCACTACACAGTCCCAACTGCTTCAAACTTGTAGTCCTCCTGAAACTGCCTCCTGAGTGCTAAGATTAAGATTATAGGCCTCCCCCACTATGCCAGCCTTAAGCCAGGAAACCTTCGAGAGAGAAAGGAGCTGCCATGGATGATGGATTCTGCATCTTCCCAGGAAACTGAGGTGTGCGATCATGACCTCACAGGTGTAAAAATTTAGGATTGATGGATAAAACCACAGAACAAGAACAGGTACAGCAACCCTAAAGAAATAGTCCTCCAACCATGTGCTTTCGTGTGATTTCCTAACAGCCTGTGATGTTTCAGTCTTTCAAAACCCTGATCAAAACTTGCTTAGAGCCCTTCCCAATTAAACCATCTCTTCTGCGTTCTCCAAATACTCTACTAGAAGACTTGGGCTGCGCTGTATCGCTCTGCTCTTGGCCACAAGCAGTTTGGGCTTTGTGTGTACTACACACAGGTACACAGAGACCCTCCTCCCAAAGAAGGTCACATGCTAGTGCCAGCCAAATAGCTCAGCAGATTAAAGGGCCTGCAAGCAGGCACAGGTGCCGGAGGTTCGATCACACACACACACACACACACACACACACACACGCCCATGCCTGCCATGCCTGCTCTGTCCCTGGGGTGCACAATTAAGACGGCAATTGAGACTGGGCATGGTGGTGCATGCCTATAACTCCAGCTCTTGGAAGGCTGTAAACAGGTGGATCACTACAAGTCTGATCTAGTAATGAGACCTTGAACACTCTGTAGATCCTTCCCTAAAAATACAAAAGAAAGAAAAAAAAAAAAAGGAAAAAAAAAACAAAAGACCCTGTCTGGAAAACTAAAAGGAAGTGGGGTGGGGTCAGAGGTACAGTAGCTCAGTACAAAAGTCTTGGGTTCAATCCTCAGTAACGGAAAAAAAAAAAAAAAAAACAGAAAGAAAATAGGGACCCGGGAGATGGTTCAGTGGAATAAGTGCTTCCCTGGCAAGCTCAAGGGCCTGAGTTCAATCCCCGGTTCCAGAAAAAAAGAAAGAAAGAAAGAAAGAAAGAAAGAAAGAAAGAAAGAAAGAAAGAAAGAAAGAAAGAAAGAAAGAAAACCAAGATGGTCACATGCTGAGGTTCCTGATGGATGTGGATTTGGGGGAAACCGTTGCTCTGGCTAGTACCTAGATGTCCCCCCACAGTCTCATGCAGCCTGGTTGGGGCTTTGCAGAGGTGGCTGGGTCTAGGGTGTAGGGCAGTGAGATGGAGGTCGCAGTGCTAGGATTAAGAATGTGGGTGTCACTCTCCCTGAATGGGGGCATGGGTAAGATGGGGGACAGTGGGAAGTCACTACCTGTAGCTTGTTCACCTGGTATCTTTGGCCTTCTGCCTCTGCCCACCATGGACCGTTTCTCCCTTCTTGTGCCACTGCCTTGCCACCCTATTTTGGAAGCCAGCTGATTATGGTCCAAATCCTCCATAAACTGTGAACAAAAAGAAACCCTTCCTCCTTTAACAAGAGGTGTTGGAGATCTTGTCTGAGCAATGAGAAAAGTGATGAAGACAGCACTGTCCAGGTGTGCAGCCCCTTGGGGGCTCAGCTTGTGACCGAGATCAGCTCCCTCAGAGTCTAGTAGGACTGTGCTCTGGGAAGGCACCCAGCAGTCCAAGTTGGGCTGCTCACCTTCAGCTCTTATAGAGCTGAAAGGGGTGGCAAGGAGCTCAATACAGTAAGTTCCCAACTTAGGAACACTGTAGTTGCAAACTTTCACAGATACAAATGGACGTTGTGTTGTGAACATTTGTGGATGGGAACAAATCATCAAATTTGATAGCTCATGTATCTGTTGTGATTCCAGTTTATGGTCCAAGCAGTAATTGTGACTTTCAAGAAATGTTATTTGACAGTTTTCATCAGGCAGTGAGGCAAGTGATGGAACAGGAGCAACCCAGCAACAATTTTGGGAGGACTAGAACATCTACAAGGCCAGAACAGACATCAACTTTGCTCAGTGTGTGAGGTTTTGGCTGTCACCATGAATGGTGTTTGGAAAAATCTTTGTCTGCAGTGTGTTCATGAAGTTCATGGACTTGAGAGGATGGGTAAGGAGTCTGAAGAGGTCATCAACAGCTTGGCAGCTCTCAGCATCAGCAACATAGTGACCTTTAGCCACAAGCTGGAGCCAGATCTGAAGAGTATGATGTCACTGCGTTCCTCGATGTGCAGTACTAGGTGGTCACTAACGAAGACCTGAGGAGCTAGAGGTCCAGCCACAAGAGAGCTAAGACAGCAGTGGCTTGTGCCTAGATGTCCCTGTAGAGCTTCATGCAGTCATGAGCGAGCTTTGTTAGAGATGGCTAGAATGCCACTGATTCATGGTACAGTGCCAGGATTAAGGGTACTGGGATTAAGGGTGGTGACTACTAAATCAGCCCAATGATTGGTCTGGTACCATCCTAGTCCTGGTAGTGTGGATTCAATATAAAAGACAGAAAGGGGCTTGACTTGTCCTCTTGCTTGTTTTGCCACCTGATGCCTGCCATGAACGGAGTCTGCTCTGTGACACCCATCTGCCATCCACCCCGCCTTGGAGCCCACTGACTATGAACTGGATCCTCTACAAACTGTGAGTTAAATAAATCTTTCCTCCTTTAACTTTGAGTGTCAGATATTTTTGTCTCGGCAATGGGAAAAATAACTAAGATACATGAGGAAGATATAACTGAAGAACCAAAGACATTCCCAACACAGGAAATGCCAAAGGGGTGTTCTTTAGTGGAAGAGGCACTGCTAGTCCTCAGGACCTCAATGTAGAATGATATACAAGCTTGCAGCACCATTCACACGCCATCCAGTGCTGGGGAGCCATCTCCTGCCGGGAGAAAGGAGCCACTGCTCAGACATCAGCAGGTCAGTTTCTCAAGCAAGTACACATAACTGAATCCATAGAAAAGACCCCTGTGTGATGGACTCACTGATGGTCAGCTGTAAGACCCAGCTGAATGGACTCAGCAAGGTGCTGGGTGTGGGAGGCCCACCTACTGATTGTTGCCAAGAGCATAGAAGGAGAACTGGTGGGGGAAGGTGGAGAGCTGTTGATTCTCTGCAGCAGCTTGTCATGTTGGCTTTCCTGATGTGAACTCACCTGTTCTCATCACTGGGGGAGCTTGGGTCCTTGTGGTCCACTGAGGACGGCTGTGGTTCTCTTTGGGGGAGCTCTGATCCTTATCTTGAGCATCACTTCCTGGCTCACACACAGACCCCTCAGCCTGGTGGCCCAGATCCTTCATCTCCCTGATGCAGACATTTTAGCTTCCCCCAGTGACCTTTGGGCCTTCTCAGTGCAGATCCTTTTTTTTTTTTTTTTTTTTGGGCCAGAAGATGTCTTTAGAGCATTTCTGGTTTGCCCTGAGTATCTGAGTTCGAATCACAGCAGCTTGAGCTTGAGTGTTTTGTTTAAGCAGGCACTTAAACAACTGAGCTAATGGGTAGCCCCCCCCCACAGATCCTTGATATAGACTTGCATGAGCCCATTGTCATGGGCTCTCAGAGTCCAGATGGACTCATGGAGGACATTGCCACGGGCTCTAGATCTTCAGCTGGACTTGTGCAGGACACTACCATGGGATCTCTGCCCTCAGCTGGATTCTTTGGATCTCTGGTGTGTGGACAGATGTGTTGCACTCTTCTGCATTTGACTCTTTGGGCCACTATTTTATTTTATTTATTTATTTGTGGAACCGGGGATTGAACTCAGGCCCTTGCACTTGCCAGGGAAACGCTTATTCCACTGAGCCATCTCCCCAGTCCCTGGGTCACTATTAAAAAGTAATCCTATAAATTGTGTGTCCTGTATTAAGGCCATTCTCTTGCAAGTTCTGGCTAAAACAACTTGCGTGGTCAACACTGACGGGAGCTGATTCCATCTTGCTCTTCAGCTCCGGCTGCTGCTGATTCTTCGGCTCTACCATCTCTCCTCCCCCTTCTGCTCCACCAGGTGATGCTCTTGTTGTCCATTCACTAGGTTCAACTGGCTCTGTGCCCGACCCTAACCCTAACTCTGTGCCACCATGTTAAGGTAGCTGGAACAGTACAAATAGTTTATTTGCAGTATTTTTGTGAGTGTGTTTGATTTTCTTATTTTTTACATTGTATATTTGTGTCAAAGGTTGTGAGACTCTGCTGGACCTACCAGCAAATTCAGCTTACCCAAACATTCTCTCTGAATAGGACTAGCTGCAAATTTGGGGACTGACTTTTATACCAGAAACCAGTTTCCTTTCCATTTTAAGCTTCTGCAGGGAAGGCCAGGCCAAGACCCCTGCTTCCCTTTTTGGTGTGGCTTTCTTTCCCCACTTCTGCCCACCTACGTCTGCTCTTCTCCTTCCTTCCTCCTCAAAGGCATGAATGGCAGAGCTGACAGTGGCCTGGGAGGCTGGGTGCCTGAAGTTGCATCCCACAGGTAGAGAGCACTCTCATTTGGGCTTCCTCAACTATCCAAGTGCTTATATTCTATGTGTTCAGGGTGCAAGGCCATTAAAGCCTTCCCTAAAGCTGAACCAAATCCCAGTCCACTAGCCAACCATCTCAACCACATGTCCTTCAGAGTTCTTTCCAGAAGTTCCAAGTGTAAAGCTTCTTCACCACCATCCCTGCCTGTGTCTTCCTCTTTTGGTAGTTTCTGAATGCAAGTTCACTTTTCTGATGAAAAATGAAGAATGAGTTGGCAGCTAGCAAGCTAGCGCTAAGTGTAGACACATGGTGTCACCCATCCTTGGAGTAGAGTGGAGCAGTGAGGTCTTAAGCAGCTGGGTGTCTTCTCCCTCATCAGGCAGCTGGTTCAGGTGAGTCAGGATTCCAAGCCCCGCCCATCAGATTCCAGTGTGCATTCTCTTCATTGTGCTGTAGAGTAACCACCAGGAATATTGTTCTATTGAAGAGCTTCCAAGCCAAGCTTTTCCCAAGATCTATAAGACTTTGAATATGATCTGTCATTTTCCTTATGAGCCTAGTAGGGTCTTCCCACTTCACTCGTCCCTGAAAGCCCTGGGGTGGGAGTGGGGCTGCTGCTGAAGGGGGATCCATGAGTAACTTGCTGAGCACTATAAAGATCCTCTGCAATCAGTTGTTCTCCTAGCAGCTGCTTTGGGCTTCTACATGCAATAGCTTAAGCCCTGAAATGCAAACTACTCCAATTGCAAAATTCTCCTTGCTGGCAGGTTGCCACTATGCTTGATTCAGCATGTTTGGGAGCCAGGGACAAGTCACCGTGGGTCCTGAGGCGAGAGCCAACACGCAGCCTTGCTCACTGTACCCTCTGGTCACAGGACCAGCTGCTCTGTGTGCTAACGCCCTCTGCCTGGACCCAGCAACTGGCCTGGTAGCTGTGCCTAACACATAAAAGAAAGAAGAGGGCAGGCTTCCCATCTGCCCCAAGGAGTCAGTCTTCATCCCAGTCCTGCAGCAGCCCTGGGTGACTGTGCTCAGGAGTGCGTGGGGAGAGCAGGTTGTTAAAACCTGGGCCTTGCCCCAAATCACCTAGGTCAAATTCTCCAGGGTGGAGCCTGGGAAAGGCGCATCTTAACGAGTTCTCTGGGCACTTGGGAAAATCCTAGACTCTGCTTCCCAGAATTGAGTCACAGCTTCATCTTCTGAATTTTTACCCTGTATTAAAACAAAATTAACCAATACTTACGCAGCCCTTGCAAACGCTGCACCTTAGGAACTGTGTGCAAGACACATGACCAGGACTGAAGTAGCCAAGGAAACCCTAGTAAGGGGGACGCTAGTAGTCCTATTGTGCAGATGAGGAAACTGAAGCCAGAGAAGTTAAGAAACTAGCCCAAGTCACTCCCAAAGTAAGAAGAAGATCCGGCTCCAGATCGCCCTCTCCACTCCCCTGCCTCTATGGATCTGTGGACTTCTGTCTTTCAATCACCTCACTTTTAACATGTATGTCATTTACTTGATTAGAATGCAAAGTCTATGAGGACAGAGGCTTTCAGCTCTTTGTTCGTGGCTGCATACACAGAGGCTAGAAGGACGGCAGGCGGCGTCATGGCCAAAACCCAGACATTAAATGAACGTGCAAATACGTTAGCATAAAGTTGAGGAAATGCTTATATATTTTTCACACGCATTCACTAAAAAACACCGACATAATCACAAGTGTTAAGGAGGCTGTGCGCCTGCCCCCAGGTCATCCTTTTCCTTCCACTGCCATCTCAGTGGAGGACAGCCTGATGGGAACCTACCCCTTCTCATTGTGCTAGCCCCAAATAATTGTAATTGTTTGATCAAGACAGAATAGGAACTGGGTTGATTCACCTTTGTATATCAGTCTATTCTTCAGTGTGTGTGTGTGTGTGTGTGTGTGTGTGTGTGTGTGTGTGTGTGATGACAAGGATTGAGCCTTACTAAACTGCTCAGTTGACCAGTCTAGGCTCAAACTTGCAATTCTTCGGCATTAGCCTTCCAGAGTGCTGAGGTTACAGGTGTGCGTCACCATGAAAGAGTGAAGATTTCTGTGAGGGGAGCTGATTGTAGATGAGGTTGCTCCTTCGCTTCCTGTGAGATTTGAAAGGAGGCCTTGGGATTAATGATGGCAAAGATGAAAGAGGCTGAGACTGTGACTTGCAGGAGTCTCCGATGTGACCTGCTGGCATCAGGACCCCACTACCTCCTTCTGGATGAAGCCTCACGCTCCGTCGTTGGTCTCCGGTGACCCATCATTTCCACCTCCAAGTCCCTTGCGGGGAAGACCGGGTCCTCATGTCCTCCCAGCATGTCTTCCGAAGATGCTTAATGACTGCTCAATGAAAAACACGTCTGTTGGTGGGCCCAGCAGCATGTCCTCTAGTCTCAGCTGCTCAGGAGGCTGAGGCAGGCAGATCCTGGAGCTCGTAAATTGAAGAAGATAAGCCTGAACAACATAGAAAGACCTGGCCTGGAAAAGATTCTTTTTAATGTAGCTTGATGCAATTAATGAAGGAGAAATTGTTAAATTCAGTACACTGTAATGAGAAAGGATACATCTTTTGTGTGCTTGTTTTGGGTTCTGAGAATCAAACTCAAGACCTTGCACTTGCCAGGCAGGCACTTGCACCACTGAGTTCTCTCCCCAGCACTGAGGAAGCACGCTAGAACTTTGCATTCTTCCTCCTCTGTTTGTGGGGTCTGCTGTGGTCAGACTATTTCCATGTAGTATGTGTTTGTGAGAGGCACTTTGATTGGAAGCTGGTTTGAAGTTGTAGGAGAAGAGCATTTTATCTGGCTGGAGTAATAATGCTTAGCAGTAGGGAGGAAGGGTAACAGTGGACATCAACAAACAGAAGGCCCTTGTGCAGCTCAGCCTTGGCCCGAGGCCTGCAGGGCCCAGCATCGCTCTGGGACTGTGGGGACTGGGGTCCTTCAGCAGGCCGAGTTCCCCTCACTGTGTGGAACACCGCTTGGTCTTTGGTGTAGATCCCAAACTGAGTTTCCCAGGCTCCCAGCAGGCAGGAAGTCAGGAGTAATTAAATGCTGTTTCCTTGGAAACAGCCCCCCCAAGCACACATGACAGACACAGGCAGAAGTTGCCAAGTGCTGAAGGGAGCGGTGGGCAAGCCAGGGAAGAGGACTGCAGCCAGCACTGAGGGGCCTGTCATCTTCACCTAGAACTCCTACTTTCAGACAGCATCCTGGTAGTGAGGCTCATGGGTGAAAATCAAAAGAAGAGTGAGAGGTATGCCCTGGATCAGTGCAGGCTGCGTTGTCTCAAACTCCAGGGACTCCTGCTAGAACAGTGAGTGCACCCAAGCGCGGTTGCCCAATAGTTTTGCCTAAAAAAGCTGAGCTCCAGAGCTGGGCTGTAGCTCCTGGTCGAGAGCATGGCCAGCCCGAGTGAGTCCCAGGGTTCCACACCCAGGGTCACACAATAAATACAACAATAAAAGATGCAATTGCTGTTTTACAATATGTCCATCACAGGGCTTTCACTTGTTGATGAAGAAGGGGTTCGTGACTATCACCAGCCTGGCCAGATGGATTTGCCTGGGCTGTAAGTTCTATCTAGCCAGCTGGTGGATGTTACTGCTGTTACAGATGCTGCTAGCTATGACTCAGGCCCTGTGGAAGCACTACCTGCTCTCAGTCCCTCCAAGCAGATGGGAGAAGCAAGATTCAGCAGTGCGGCTGACAGCTCATCCTGGGTGACTGATCTCTCCCTCCCTGCACCCAGTGCGGACCAGATCTTGTGATTCACAATGAACAGATTTGGTGTGTCCCTCCTTGATGTTTGTTTGTTTGTTTGGTTTTTCCAGTACTGGGGATCAAACTCCACCAAGCCACCTCCCCATCCCCTTGCTTCCTCCTTGGGCTGTGGTCCCGGGAGCTAGCTGCCAGGTCAGTGGTCCCACTGGTGTGGCCTCCTGTCATAGCACTGGTGTCCTCATCACCTTCAGCAAGGACCTCAGGCTTAGCTAGAGCAGTGTGGGTGGCCCTGGGAGGGAATTCTCTTCCAGAGGAGACTGAGATGACCACAGCTCTGACCACTACTTTGACCACTCCAGAGAGACCCTGAGCAAAAGGACCAGCTAAGCCGAGCCAGATGATGCAGCATAGACTGTGAGCTCATAGGTCCTCATTGGCCTCAATTGCTAATTTTGAGAGATGTTAATATTTTAAACATTTCTCCATAGGGGCTGAGGATACAGCTCAGTAATAGAATGTTTGTCTAGTATACATGAGATGCTGGGTCCTATTCCCAGTATGGCACAAGAAATTCCCCCATAACAATACTTATTAGTCCTCATCACAAAAACAAAACAAAACAAAACCTATTTCCAGCTCTTCCTCCTGCTGGGAACATGAGTGCCTCTAGCCTGCTCTGTGGCTGAAATGTAAGTAGAAGTGATTTGACAAAAATGCACATGTGTGTATGTGTGTGTGTTTAAATTGGAGCTGGAACCCAGGGCCTTTGCACTGAGCTACATCCCTAGTCCTTTTATCCCTTTATTTTTTCTTTTAAGGCAGAGCCTTGCCAAGCTGCTGAACACTCAGGCTGGGCTGGAACTTGTGGCCCTCCCACCTCAGCCTCCCAGAGTGGTAGGATCGCAGGCTTGTGACACCAGGCCTGGCTGGCACCAAAGCGTCACTGAGCTTGGTCATGTTCCCCCTTCCTGTACCGCAATCCTGGGCCTCTGGTGCATCTCTGTTGACATGGGACAGAGTGAAGCCACACAGCTAACCCCAGAGGCCTGGGCACTGTGAGGGAGGAACAGACTTTTGTGGGTGCAAGTCACGGAGGCGCGGAGCTGGTGTCGCTGCAGTCCTGCCCGCCTCTGGTGACTGGGCCAGTCAGTTTTACTCTGCTGGTTACAATGTAACTCGAATTGAAATTGATCTCAGTTAGTCAGCATAAGCAATTTTGGCATCTGAACCACCATGTACCCTTAGTCATGAGATGTCACATAGGTGTGAGGATGCTCAGTTCACCTGGTCATCCTGGCAAGAATTCACAAGGGACATTTCTCTCCTGTCTCAGGACCAGGATAGCCCTATCTCTCTGGACTTTGTGACTCCCTCCTTTTTTTTTGGATACTGAGAATTGAACTCATGACCTCACACCTGCCAGGCGGGCACATGTCACTGAACTACACCCCTGGCCCTGAGCTATAGCCTAGACTCAAAGTAGCTTTTAATGTATTCATTCTATTTTAAGTTCTAGGGCATTAGCAACAAATAATAGATAAAATTTCCCTCTTTGTCCTGGCTGCTAGGAAGCACAGAGTAAAATGACAGTCCATTTATAACAAGCATACGGGGCTACGTGGGCCTTTGCCTCAGTACTAACTCCGACTTTGGCTCCGTTTTATTTTTATAATTTTCCCTTTCTTTTCCCTTTCTTATTTTCTTTACCCTCATTTCTGTACTGTTCCTGTCTCTTACACTTTATAAAAAAGCAGCCTCCCATTCTTTGAAATGAGGGAAGAAAATTAAAATAAAAATAGCATAACTTGTGACAGAACACTCTCAAACGGCATGGTGGCACACGCGTGTAACCCCAGCAACCAGGAGGCGAAGGCAGGAGGGTCACACTGACACGAGCGTAAGGTCAATTTGGGCTACAGAGTGAGTTTGAGGCCAGCCTGAACTACATAGCCAGACCCTGTCTCTCTCTCTCTCTCTCTCTCTCTCTCTCAAACAAACAAACTTCAAATGTTAGCATCTGAAAATATCTCGGGTTTAAAGGAATTGCAGTTGGCATCCTATAGAGATGCTGTGTTCTCATGTCCTCTGTGGCCTGATTCACAGTCCCAGGGCCACTCGAAAGACAGTAGAGGAGGAAAACGTGGTACACACACACGGTTGTTATTGTTCAACAGGAGAAAGAATTCATGTCACATGTAGAATAAAATAGATGCAAGTAGAGATGGAGAGGTCACACTCAGAAAGACAGGGTCACACGGTCTCCCTAATATGGGGAGTCTACTGGGGGGAAGATGACAGGAGGGAAAGAGCCCGTGCCACAAGGAGGGCTTCGAGGCCTTTTGAGAGAGGAGGAGAAAGGGAGGGTGATGGGGTGTGGGAAGAATTAGCCCGCATCCTGGATGCTGTTGGCATTCGCTGTGAGAGAGTAAGATCTCCGTTTATTAGAGCGTGTTCACAGCCCGTAAGCCCTACGCTCCTCGTGTGCAGGCGGTGCCTGCGCACAGTGCACCCGCAGCCCTCTCTGTCCCCTTCCCCCTCCTCGCTGCATGCTAGCTCCCTACTTCCTGTTATCCAGCTCTTCCTGTTTCCTTTTGCTCTTTGCTTGTAATTTGGGTTTCTCATAGGAGAGAAGTCTTGTGTTACTCAGGGTTCTGTGTCTGCGTGGCTCCCCTTAGCATCACGGTCTCAAGGGGCATCCATTGTTCTGAAAATGACTCAAGTGTATCCTTCTTTATGACAGAGTAGTACTCTATGATGTATAAATACCACAGCTTATTTATCCATTTATCTGTTTTGGGACACAGAATCTGCTTCCAAGACTGTTCTTCATTGTGCTGTTATCAACATGGGTCCGTACCACTGTAATATGATGTAATATTTAAGGAAGACCCCTAGGAAGGGGAATAGTTCAGTTGAACAAAATTTTTAACTTTTGGAGGCCACACCACACTGATTTCCACAGTGGTGGTGCTACTTTACACTGCCGCCAACAGTGTTCAGCAGTTGGGCTCCTTTTCCCAGAGGCCTCCCCAGCACCTGTTGTTACCTGATCTCTCAATTTGCATTTCTCCAATTGACAACAGTTTTCACATATTTACTGACCATCTGCACTTCTGAGAAGTGCCTATTCATTTCAGTTGTGCATTTTTGTTTTTGATTGAGTCCTTTATTTGGCAAGGGTCTAATTTCTTGAGTTCCTTTTTTTTTTTTTTTTTTTTTTTTGGAGGGGAAGGGTACTGGGGATTGAACTCCAGACCTGTATTTGCTAGACAGGCATTTATGCCGCTGAGCTACCTCTGTAGCACTTGACTTTTTGTATAAAGAAAGAGAGAGACAGAGAGAGAGAGAGAGAGAGAGAGAGAGAGAGAGAGAGAGAGAGAGACTGAGTTTCAATCCCAGTCTGACCGCTTGGCAGCCCATTCTTCCTGCTCAGAAGTGGTGGGGTGGGGGCAGGAAATCCCTCCCTTGAAACACTGGGATGTGGGAGGGGCTGGCCCTTCACTAAGAGTTTTGATCAAATTTTAATTCCTTCCACCTCAACCCCAAGTTTCTTGAAGAGCGCATGCTTAGTGTCATTCCCAGGTGACACAGAGGGCACCGTAGGGGCTCGGAAGCCGCTGGGTGGGGAGCAGGGTCTCCCCATACCTGAGAGGCAGGCAGAAGGTAGCTGGGAGAGCCGGTAAGAGGAGTCCCGCTGGTCAGGTTCACTGTGCATCCTGGGCTTGAGCCTGGGCCTGAGCTCCTGCTGCCACAGGAAAGGAAGGGAGGGAGGAGATCTGTGCTGGGGACCCAGGCGTGTAGGGCTGGCTGGGAACCTCCTAGGAAGAACCTCTTTCCATGGTCCTGCAAGGAAGTGGGTGACGGGTCATTCTAAGTTACTACCAGTTACTAGTTTAAAACATTGCCTTCACATGATTTTCCATATACCATATTAGGGTTCTGCCTCCCTTTCTTCCTTCACTGCTTTTGCAGCACCAACGATTGAGCCCAGGGCCTTGGCGCTGACCTCTATCCCCAGCCCTTTTGTATTTTTATTTAGAAACACAGCTGTTGTCACTAAACTGCCCAGGCCTGGCTTGAACTTGTGTCCTTCCTGCCTCAGCCTCCCAGAGTGCCAGGGTTATAGGCAAGTCCATCAAGTGCAGCTAAAACAAGAATTTTCACCCTCAGCTCCAGGCCCTGCGCCGTGCACAGCTGTGTGTGCTGTAGGGTCGTTCATGCTCTCTCTGTCCCCGGCACGCTGCCCCTAGGCAGGACAATGAGCACCTCTGAACAGCATTAGTGTCTGTGGGGAGGCAAACCTATGTCCTCACCACTACCCAGTGGTGTAGAGAGACAAATCACCCGCAGTTGTTCAGCGCCTGCTAAGCATCCATAAAGTGGGGGGCAAAACTGCAGAAATCTGGGTCGCAGCCCCTCAGCGTCGTCCTGAATGCAGCCTGTGCAGTAAGAGCGGCAGTGCTGAGCAAGGTGCACTCCGCACGCGCTGATGGGCTCATGGGGAGGCCAGGAAGGGCTGCCCCAGCTGAGCCCCGGCCCGCAGCACCTCCCTGCCAGCGAGATGCTTTCTGGGAGCCCTGCGCAGTTCCTTGTCATTTCTGCTTGATTGCCTTCATTTCTCAAGGCGTCGTCCTCCTCCTCTCCGCTCGCAGCACGCTGACAGCCAGGACTGTTTCCATCTTGGCATCCCCTGAATCCCCGGCCCTCTGCAGAAGGTGGTGTCCAGGTCACAGACAGGCTCAAAGACTGCTTGGAGCAGGAAGGACACTAGGACAGCAGGAAGACGGAGAGCGAAGAAGGAAGGGTGGAAGACAAGAGAGAAGGAGCCGGACCTCAAGGAGAGGAAAGCCAAGCATTCCCCACGTAGACACAGGGCGCGGGGGCCAGGGAGATGGCTCAGTAGAACAAGCACTTTACTGGCAAGCGCAAGGGCCTGAGTGGGCAGCTGTCCTCAGTCAGCGGGGCAGCGTGACCTCTGCGCCATGTCCTCTCACGGCTGAGCTCGGTTTCCAGAGACGCACACGGCCACCGAGGCCTGACGTTGCCTGGGAGAAGCCCTGCAGGACCAACCTGCGCAGCGTGGACCATGCAGGACACCTTGCAAACGCGCCGCAGTGCGGGGCTCGGCTCAAAGCCGTGAGCAGAAGGCCCGGGGCAGACCAAGTTGCTCTTGCAAAGCTCCTACATTGTCAATTTCCTGTCATCTTGTTCTAAAATTTTGAAATTCTGTATCATTTTCATTGTGCTTTTATTTCATTTATGTATTTATTTTTAATTCTCTTTGGAAACCAAAATTTTTAAAAACCAACTAAAAGAACCCTCCCTCAGAATCCACCCAGGGCCTCCCAGCCAGGAGCCCGGCAACGCGGCAATTTGTTACCGGCCCACAGCCTGTGCTGTGGATAAACACACTCTGATCTCGGCGCAGGTAAAACCTGTCATTTACAGGCTACCGTAGAGGATAACGTTAATTAGGACTTAGGTGCTATGTTGCAGGGGTGGCTGAAGTCACCTGCTTCGATATATCTGATCACACGTGTGCGCGGGCGGTGATTAAGGACGGCGCTAACTCCCCACGTGCTGCGAGTGCATGAGAGTGCACATCCTCCTGTGCACACGCAGGGATACGAAAGGGCTCACCAGGTAGTTACTCTACCTTTCCAGCCTGGAGAAATCAGACGATCTCAGGCCTGTTGGAAGGTTCACTTTGCCACGGAACGTGACCCAGGGTCTCTTCTCTTGTTGCTGGGGCAAATACCCGTTGCTCAAAATGAAGGAAGGAAAGGTTTATTTGGCTCACAGTTACTGGAGGTTCCAGTCTATACTCAGCTGGGTCCAAGGCAGACTGGCACAGGGCAGAGGGCAGCAGTATGTGGCTGCAGAAAGCAGCAAAACAGCAAGAGCAAAGGGGAGGAGTGGCGGCAACAGTGGCAAGAGAGAGCAAGTTTGTCTCTCTTCTGTTACATTCAGGCTGTCCGCCCCAGGCTGGGTGTAGCACTCACACCCATAAGCCCACTGGTACTCAGACCCATAATCCCAGCCTTGGATCACAAGTAATCACAGATTGTAGAACTGCACCTCAGTGACTGCATGAGGCTTTTTGGGGAACAAATATGCACAGAATGTAGCACCCAGTTTTCAGAATCTTGGTCAGGAGTGGAAAGGAAAAGAAAAAGAAGCACGCTGGCCAGGGCCTCTCCCTGGTGTAATGGGGTGGGAGGGGGTAGGGGGAAGCTTTCACAGCCACCATCTGGGGCTCCAGAGCCTGAGAGCAGAGGCCTGGGGTACTTAATCCCAGGAGTCAGTGTGCTGGGGACTCAGGGGGTGTGGTCAACTCAGTGTTATTTTTAGGACTGTGGGTGAGGGTAGATCTTGTTATTGCTGTTGTTGTGACAGTGGTGTGTGGTACTTGGGACTGAGCTCAACTCTTAGTCCTTTTTATTTTTATTTTTATTTATTTATTTTTGTGTATTTAATACAGGGTCTACAGGGTCTATGGGATCTCACTACATAGATTGGACTCATGGTGATGCTCCTATTTTCAGCCTCCCAAGCGCTGGGATTACAGGCGCAAGCCACCACTCCCACTCAGTGCACCCCAGGGCAGGGCCAGCACTGCACACTGGGGATCCAACCCTGGCCCCTGCGCTCTGCCTAAGCAGGCCCTTTAGTCCACTGAGCTATTTGGCTGGCCCTCTTGTCCTTTTTAGATGTTTATTTTAACACAGTGTCTCACTAAGTTGTCCAGCAGGCTGAGCTCAAACTTGTGCTCTTCCTGCCTCAGACTCCCAAAGTACAGAGGAGTGTCACGTTGCCAGGTTTGGCTCTGCAAGCCTGTGAGCTGATCCCTCCGACTAAATGTTGCACACAACATTACAACTCTACTACAGATACTGACGTGCGCATTTGCACGTGAGAAAACAAGCGTGGGCTTTTTGGGGAACAAATATGCACAGAATGTAGCACCCAGTTTTCAGAATCTTGGTCAGGAGTGGAAAGGAAAAGAAAAAGAAGCACGCTGGCCAGGGCCTCTCCCTGGTGTAATGGGGTGGGAGGGATACCCTGAGCTTCGACACTGTCAGGATTGGAACTCTGATTCTCTTATCAATTTTTTTAAAGACTTTAATCTCTTTTTTAAAAAATTTATTTTATTTATTTATTTATTTATTTTAATTTATTTATTTTATTTATTTATTTGTGTGTGGCCAGCTCAGCCCACCTGGGGGCGGGGCTGGCTGGCATGTGGTGCTGGGGGATCCAACCCTGGTCCATGAGCCTTGCTAACCTTGTTCTAAGTAGGTGCTCTAGACCACTGAGCCATCTCACCAGCCCCGGAACCCTGATTCTCCAACCTCTGCATGGGAAGGCAAAAGGAAAGAAGGGACCAGAGAAAAAAGAATAGAAGGAGAAAATGGAAACAAAGCTTTGGTAAATGAGGAGCAGAAGAATGGTTGGAGGGTGGGGGGAGACTGGGGAAAAGGGATTAAGATATATTGTGTAGAGGTGCAAATTCCCTATGATGCATGCAATTATTATGTATATTTAAAATGTACCAATAAAATAAAATCTAAACAATTAAAACCTATGTGTATGTGCTTCTGGCTGGGGACATGACTGGGCAGTCTAAATACCTGCCTGGCAAGTGCAAGGGCCTGGGTTCCATCGTTGGTGCCACATGCCAGGTGTGGTGGCGCACACCTGTAATCCCATCCCTGGGGAGGCTGAGACAGGAGGATCACTATGAGCCTGAACTGTGTAGAGAGACCCTATACCAACAAGAGCAACAAAAATTAAAATGAATAAATAAATAAATGAAACCTGTGTGCATCCCATGAATTCCTGGGACTTCTCCCAGAGGGCACATAAAAAGATGATGGAGAAGAAAGAAGGGTTTTCTTCTCCTTGGATGTAAAAGACTCCCCTTAAATGCACAATGCTTGCAAGCGGGGTTCCCGTCCTCTCTTGCTTCACTGTCCTGCCTCCAGTCCCCAGACAGAGCCAGAGGCCCAGATTCACAACTCGGGCAAACCCCTTCCATCCCTGGTTTGCCTTTACTGATCTATAGAATGAAGAAAGTCTGAAAGAAGTTTGACATGCTGCTGAGAGGGAATGAAGTTGTATTATTTTCCATTTTAAAATTTTATGTATTTATTTATTTGGTACAGAGTCTCACTATGCAGATTGGACTCATAGTGATCCTCCTGTCTCAGCCTCCCTTGCACTGGGATTACAGGCGTGCGTCACCATGCCTGGTTTCGGTAACTGGCTCAGCACGCCAGGGGGCTGGCACAGCATGCAGTACCTGGGATTGAACCGGGTCCTTTTGCCTTCCAGGCAGGGGCTTGGTCTGCCGAACGGTCTCCTTAGTCTTATTGTCTTATCTTAAGACAAGATCTGATTACGCAGCTGAGCGGCCTCTAACTGCTCATTGTTCTGGTCCCTCGTCCCGACTGCCAGGGTCGCAGGCACATACCACCACACCCAGGTAACGAAAGAGACATTTTAGAACACGTGCACTCTAGCTTAACAATTTGACTTATTAAAATTATCTAAAGGAAATACATAGACAAAATACACAAAATGATATGTTATACAAAGACGGTCCCTGAGGCATTATTTACAATATTAAAGAGTTTGAAATAACCTACTGTGTGTTCATATGGAATGTGTTAAATAATTACAACACTCCATCTGCTGCAATGCTCGGGCCGGGAGATGGCTCAGTGGAATAAGCGCTTCCCTGGCAAGCACAAGGGCCTGAGTTCAATCCCCGGTTGGGGTGGGCGAAGGGAGAAATGCAAAGCTCATAGACAATTAAAGTGATCCTGAAGCCTCATATATTGGAATATGTCTGGAATCCCAGCACTCTGGAAGCCTGAAGGAGAAAGATCATGAGTTCTAGCCCATCCTGGGCAATTCAGGGACTTAGACCCAGGCGTGGTGGCACACGCCTGTCATCTCAGCACTTTGGAGACTGAGGCAGGAGGATCGTTGTGAGTTTGAGTCCAGCCTCAGGTACAAAGTGAGCTCAAGGCCAGCCTGAACTGCATAGTAAGAGCCTGTCTAAAAAAGGCCAAACAAACAAACAAACCTCTCTGTCTCAAAAACAAACAAAAAAAAAAAAAAAAAAAAGAAAGAAAGAAAAGAAAGGGCTAGGGATATAAATCAGTGTGAAAGTCCTGGTTCAATCCCCAATACTGAGAGAAGCAAAGAAGCTCAGAAGGTTGCCAAGGGATGACCTAGTAGTGTCCCTTGCAGGTGGCACTGCTGCGGAACCAGGGCCAGCTCCCAGAAGAACCTGAGGCTGCCCAGGTAGCTGACTCTTAGGGCTGGAACAGGGGCTCTCTGAGGGAATATAATTCAACTGTATGGCTTTTGGGATTCTTTAAAGAAGTATTTACCAAGGCCTGCTAAATAGCTCAGTGGATTAAAGTGCTTGCAAGCAGATGCAGGGGTCAGGGGTTCAAACCCTGGGCCTGCCGCTGGCCCCGCCCCCAGAGCACACTGAGACGCAATTGAGACTGGGTGTGGTGGCACGTACCTGTAATCCCAGCTCTTGGGAGACTGTAAACAGGCAGATCACTATGAATTTGATATAGTAGTGAGACCCTGAACACCCTGTAGACCCTTCCCTAAAATACAAAAATAAATAAATAAACTCATGTTCTTAACAGCTAAATCTTGGAAACAACCCAAATGCCCATCAATGAAAGAATGGATTAAAAAGACGCGGTATTTTTATACAATGGCGTATTGCTCCCCTATAAAGAGAGATAAACTCAAGGCTTGTATAGATAAATGAATGCAACCAGAGACCACACTCACAGATGAAATAAATCAGACCCACATGTGTAAACATTGCATTGTCTCCCGAGTGCAAGAAACTGAAAGAATAAATAAAATTCAAAAGGTACAATGATACTGGGAAAGGGAAAAGAGCTGCTGAAAAGGAAGCAACTTCAAACTCTTTTGCTTCTGGAAATTCCAAAATAGCTATGAAGTTGTTATATTTGTTACCTTCTGCTATGTAACAAGTTTTTTTATTTTTTTATTTTTAGGGAAGGGTTTACAGGGTATTCACTAGATCGGACTCCTGGTGATCCGCCTGCTTACAGCCTCCCAAGAGCTGGGATTACAGGTGCGTGCCACCATGCCCAGGCTCAGTTGCCATCTCAGTTTGCCCCGGGGGTGGGGCTGGCACGGCAGGCCCGGAGATAGAATCCCCGGCCCCTGCGCCTGCTTGCAGGGGCTTTAATCTGCTGAGCTATTTGGCCAGCCCAGTCTATGTAACAAGTTATGCATACATTTGGTTGCTTAAGACGACTATGTGTACGAGAAACCCAAATTAGAAATACCAAGCGAAATGAGAGATAACAAGAGGTAAGGAGGCAGAGCGTTCTCAAGTGGGAAGAGAATCCAGAGATGGGGCCGGGAGGGTGAAAGCGATGGAGATGTGCTGCGCACACGCGCACGAAGAATGTAGACAGCGTCAACAGTGTGTACTGCCAGCATGCAGTGACAAAAATTTTTAAAGCCGGCTGTATACGTTTATTATCACAGAAGTGGCCTGTGGGTCAAGATTCTGGGGACTGCTTAGCTGAGCGCTTTTGACTCAGGCACTTTGAAAAGCTGCAGCTGCGGGTGCAGTCGCCTCAGCAGAAGGCTCAGGTGTGGAGGCCCTGGCTTCGGCCCCTGACCGTCTGAGTACCTGCGTGGGGCTGTACGAGTCTCCTAGGGACGCTGCGTGTCACTTCTCTCCAGCACATAACACGACAAGCAGGAAGGAAGGAGCTGTAGTGTCTATTGCAGCTCAGCCAGAAGTCATACGCTCCTCTGCCAGGGTCTGCCGGTCACACGGTCACACGAGGCCTCCCTCCTCAGCAGCGGAGCTCTCTGAAAGCCACGGATACAGGACAGCAAGCACCCCTGCGGATGCCTTAGCCGCTTTTCTTGTTGCTGACACAAAACACTGACACCCAAAATTAAAGGTGGAGAGGGTGATTCAGCTCACAGTTTGTGGAGGCTTCAGCCTATACTCTACTGGCTCTAGCAGTCAGGAGCAGAAGCTGTTCATGGCAGGCAGAGGGTAGCAAGGCAACAGGGGTGAGCACGGCTCTCTCCATCCCTTACGTCCTATCCAGGCTACTCAGGATGGGCAGTGCTCACACCCTAATCCTACTGCCCTTCATCCTAGCACTGCTGCATGAGTCAGGCCCAGCAGCGTGCGCTCTAGATCCAGTCATCTCTTAGCAACCCAAAGGCTATGACCCCGTGCGGCTTTGGGGGCATATCTAGACACACCCATCTCTTATTAGATAATAATTTAAAAATTAAACTGAGAATATATGTCATGTGGAAGGCTGGATACC
>NW_004524638.1:4498586-4500843 GCF_000260255.1 Octodon degus | reverse complement strand
CAACCTCCCAAGCGCTGGGATCACAGGCACACGCCACCACGCCCAGTCTGTGGCCAGCTCAGCGCACCCCGGGGGTGGGGCTGGCACAGGACGCTCTGCCTTGTGCTCTGCCTAAGTAGGTGCTTTAGTTTGCTAAGCTCTCAGGCTCGCCCTTTACCCACTGAATTTTAGTAGCACTCCCATTTGTAATAAAAACCACCTTCAGACATAGTCATATTTCCGCTGGTGGATAAAACTAGCCCCAATAGGAAAACACCCTGCCAGAACTGAGGTCTCCTAGCTGCCTGTGAATCTGTCAAGCGAAAAGGTCGTGTTCACAGGGTTTCTATTGATTTATACAGACCAAAGTTAGGACTGAACAGGTAGGTCTACACAGAAAGAAACACACCTTCCAGAATGCAAGACTTTCCAGGAATGGTAGCGTGGCTCTGCCAAAAGAAAAGACGAGTCACAGAAAAAAGACAGATGTGGCTCTTGTAGATCAAGATTCTCTTGGACTTATTTTTACTTGGGTTTAGTTCTAGAGACAAAAGTCTTAAAATAAGGGCTGGCCAAATAGCTCAGTGGTTTAAAGTGCCTGCAAGGACGCTCCGGGGCTGAGGGTTCTATCCCAGGCCTGCTGTGCTCAACCCCAGGGTGTGCTGAGACTGCAATTGAGAGTGGGCATGGTGGTGTGTGCCTGTAACCCCAGCACTTGGGAGGCTGAAAACAGAGGATCACTAGAAGTCCAATTGAATAGTGAGACCCTGAACACCCTGTAAATCCTTCTCTAAAATACAAAAAAAAGTCTTTAAAGAAATTTGAGGCACAGTTGGGAAAATTTGAATGTGTTTATTTATTTCCCAGTACCGTGTATTGAACCCAGAGCCTTCATGCAGGCATTTTCATTTTCATTTTTATTTTTATTGTGTGATATAGTCTTAACTAAGTTTCTAATTGCCCAGGTCCGGCTTGTGCTCCTCCTGCTTCAACCTTCTGGAGTGCTAGGATTATTGCACGCACCACATGCTCTTTAATTTTTTAAAGTGTGGAGATGGTACTATAGTTAAGAGCTTCTTGTTTGGGGGAAATGCATCATGAAACGTTTAGTGGCAAGAGAACATTTAGGCATGTAACTTACTTTGAAATGCTCAACCATAAAAAGGAAAGAAATGGCCAGGCGCAGGGGAGCACACCCATAGTCTCTGCACGCCGGGTGCTAAGGCAACAGGCGTGCCAACTGGAGTCCAGCCTCATAAACTTAGTGACGTGGTGAGACCCTGACTCTAAAAGAAAGGGGGAGGGCTGGGGCTGTAGCTCACTGTGAGGACCTTGGATTCAATCTGAAAAAGTAAGCAAATACAGTAGGTCAAAATATTAATAAGTGATGGGTTGGCCAGATAGCTCAGCGGGTCAAAGTGCCTGCTTAGGCAGACACACGGACTGGGATTAGATCTTGGGTGTGCTGTGCCTCCCCCGCCCCCAGGGCACTCTGAGACAGTGAGTGAGACTGCATGTGGTGGCACATGCCTATAATCCCAGCACTTAGGAGCCTAAAAAACAGAAGAATCACTAGGAATCCAATCTACACAGTGAGATCCTGTAGACCCTGTACTAAGTACTTAAAAATTAATAATTGATAACTCTTCATGATAGATCTGTACTAGTATGTTCTATTTTTCTATATTTTGGAAAATTAATGTGAAAATTAAAAACTAAAGAAAAACTTAAAGGTTTCCTGCAGTCCATAAGGGTGTTGACTGTGGATTGCATACGATGGAAGAAAATCAGGAGTGTCTTAACTATTCATCTCTGAGCACCAGTTACATGCAAACATTGTAAAAGCTCGAAAGCTACACATATAGCACAGTTGCATGTTTTTCTGCAAGCAAGTGTACGCCTCATAAGTGTGTGTGCCTATGTGTGCCCTATGTGTGCAGGTGTGCACATGTGTATGCATCTTATTTATAACAAATGGCAGGAAAGATACCAGCCACATGGACACCCCGGCTGCCCCTGCGATTGGTGGGAGGTAGCAGGCTGCTGAGGGACCCCTTAAGGCACCCTTGCTGGCCCAGCTCCTGCAGACTTTCACAGTTTTCTGTCTGTGCTGCCTCCTCCATGGCTGCCGGGTCTCTGCAGGCTTCCAGTGCGAAGCAAAGCTCCGCTGCCCTTCGTTGCCAAGGGCACTGCCCAGTGGAGCTCCTGAGCGCAAATCTGTGCTGAGCTATCTGATTCCTGGGCATCTGGAAGGCAGTAAGGTCACCCACAGGAGAGA
>NW_004524638.1:4480472-4498106 GCF_000260255.1 Octodon degus | reverse complement strand
TTTGCCTGAAAGTCTGGTTCTTGGCGTTCCTGGGCTTGTGGCTGCATCACTCAAAACTTCTTCTTCTTCTTCTTCTTCTTCTTCTTCTTCTTCTTCTTCTTCTTCTTCTTCTTCTTCTTCTTCTTTTTTTTTTGCAGAACCGGGGGTTGAACTCAGGCCCTTGTGCTTGCCAGGGAAGCACTTATTCCACTGAGCCATCTCCCTGGCCCCCCCTTTCTTCTTTTTTAAAAAATATTTCATTTATTTATTTGGTACAGGGCTCACTATGCACCTTGGATGTGCAGTGATCCTTCTGTCTCAGCCTCCCCAGTGCTGGATCACAGGCATGTGCCAGTGTGTCCAGTTTCAGTGGCCAGCATGGCATGCCTGGGGTTCTGGGCTGGAATGGCGTGCAGTCCTGGAGATCAAACCCAGGTCCTCGTGCTTGCCAGGCAGGAGCTTATCCCACTGAATTATCTCCACAACCCACCAAGCCCTTTATGTCCATGTGGTGGCCCCCCTCTACATGCCTTCAGCCCATTTCCCTCTTCATAAGGGCAGCATCAAACAATTGTAGGCCCCACCCCACCCCAGTGTGACGTCATCTCAACTAACTACACTTACAATGACTATTTCTAAATCAAGCTTCAGGGTATAACACTTTGACGTGTGAATTCGGGGGGCAGGACTTAACTGGCAGCCACTCCCAGCTCTGCTTTATTTTCTCTGTTGCATTTGCCGTAGTATAACATATGGTATAAATTTCTAACTTACCCTGTTTACTATCTACTACCCCCACCAGGCCAGCTTCATAAAGGCCAGAATATCCTTTTTGATTTGCTCACAGATTCATCTTCTGCACCCAGAGCTGTGCCTGGTACACAGAAGGTGCTCGACAAATATTTGCTTTGAATTTATGCAAAGAAAGAAAAGCCAATTTCTCATCTTTAAAATTGTCCCCTCTCTGGCATGGTTCTGAGGCTCGGCGAGGGGTGAATCTGTAGACTCTGAGGCTCCTTGAGCCTTAAAAAGCCCCAAGTTGCCAGGAAGATGGCTCAGTAGAATAAGCGCTTCCCTGGCAAGCACAAGAGTCTGAGTTCAATCCCCGGTTCTATTAAAAAAAAAAAAAAAAAAGACCCAAGTATTACCCAGTATAGTTATCCCATTTCATTCATGGGAAATCACAATAGCTTACGAGGAGGGGGAGCCCAAAGTCCTCTTTCCTGCTGCTTCCAACCACAATGTGGGCTTCAGTGTGGGTTATGGCCTCAGGAGAATCCTGAGATGCTAGTTTAAAGGCAGCCAGCTCTTTTTCTGTTTGACCAGTGATAGATGGATGTACAGTTCTGTTTGCTGTGGATAAATGGAACTGATGGAGACATCAAAGGCACCACACCTGACGGGCCAGTTCAACCAGCTTAGGATACCCAGGGCTGATGGCAACGCAATAAAAAAAGTGATAAACCATTAATCTTGGCTAGGGGTAAGGAAGGCTTCTGTTTTGGCAAACCTGTACTTCTGGCTCAGCACCAAGAAGTTCTCCACCTAAACCTCACCATGGGGTGAAGGCTCACATGGCCTTCCCCCTGGCTTGAGTCACCCATAAGACTGGAAGAAAGGGCCACCATTGTCCAGTTACAGCTGGAGGCACTCAGGGCAGCACGCAGTGCCCAGCACCCTGCAGGTTCTCAAGATATTAGCTGCATCCAAATTTAAAACAACAGGGGGCCGGGGAGATGGTTCATGGGGGCCAGGGAGATGGCTCATGGGGGCCGGGGAGATGGCTCATGGGGGCCGGGGAGATGGCTCATGGGGGCCGGGGAGATGGCTCATGGATGCTGGGGAGATGGCTCATGGGGGCTGGGGAGATGGCTCATGGGAGCTGGAGAGATGGCTCAGTAGAATGAAAGCTTCCCTGGCAAGCACAAGGGCCTGAGTTCAATCCCTGGTTCTGCCAAAATAAATAAATAAATAAATAAATAAATAAATAAATATAAATTTAAAACAAAAACCCTAAGATGCTCTGCCACATTCTCCTTATGATATAGTGCTTATACTTAGAGGCTCTGAGTGACGTTGGACAATCACTAAAGTTTTTATTTTTGTTTATTTATTCATTTTGCGGTACCAGGGATTGAACTCAGGAACCTGCGCTTGCCAGGCAGGGCCTTATTCTACTGAGCTATCTCCCCTGTCCACCACTGAAGTTTTTAGTGCCTCAGTTTCCTCTTCTATAAAGTAATGTGTTAAGAATAATGTCTACCTCACCGAGAATTCAGTGTGATAACCCACAGAAAGTACTTAGTATAGCACTCAATACATAGTAAACTCTTAAGTTTTGCTGTATTTGTTCACTCATTCATTCACTCAAGTTTAAGAGACACAAAAATGAAGATGTGGCTACTGTGTGCAGCACTCCATGGCAGCTATCGGTGGCCAGGAATCTACAGATTTATTATTATTATTATTTTTTATTTTAGGGAAAGGTCACACTACTAGATTGGTCTCATAGTGATCTGCCTGTTTACAGCCTCTCAAGAGCTGGGATTACAGGCCCACACCACTGTGCCCAGGGTTAATTTCCGTCTCAGCATGCCCAGGGTGGGGCAGGCCAACATGGCAGGCCCAGGGATCGAACCCCTGACTCCTGCGCCTGCTTGCTTTAATCCACTGAGTTATTTAGCCTGCCCTAGGAATTTACAGATCTTTGAAGTTGTGGGTGCCTGTTTGCGTACAGTTTTCCAAGGGGAGGACTCAGGTGTCATCTCCTGTCAAAGGCATGCATGCATGGTTGATCCCTAAAGAGGGAAAGAACTGGTTGAGGACCACCTGTTTAGATGGAAGCAGAGAAGTCAGCAGGCAAACCTAAGACAATGTGGCCACTGCATATTGAGGGTCACCAGGAGGCCAACCCTGGGCCACCCTGCCTACCAGTGTCTGGCTTGGCTTCATGTGGAATGTGGCTCGTCCCAAACATGTGACGGCATCTTGTTGCATTCACAAAGGAACTGAGAATGGCAGGCTTGCACGGGGAGAGGAAAACACAGAAGGGAGAGAATAGTGAGCCCAGATACGGCTGTGTTCTGGTTTCTGGAAGAAATTAATAAATTTAAAGGAAAAGAACAAAGAAAGAGAGAAAGGAAGGAAGAAAGGAAGGAAGGAAGGAAGGAAGGAAGGAAGGAAGGAAGGAAGGAAGGAGAGAAGAAAGAAAGAGAGAAAGAAAGAAAGAAAGAAAGAAAGAAAGAAAGAAAGAAAGAAAATTCATTCTATGCTAGTTTTCCTGTCATTTGAGACTTAAGAGAATAGCAAGGGGCCGGGCGTAGCACTCTGGAAAATCAAAGCAAGGTTACTTGCTTGAGCCCAGCCTGGGCAACTTAGTGACTTAAGATCCTGTCTCAAAATCTAAGAAGGGTTGAGGATGGAGCTCCATGTGAGGCTCCTGGGTTCAGTCCAGTACTGCAAGGGGATGCAGGAAGAGAAGGCAAGAAGGGAGGTGGTGGAAAGGGGAGAGAGACAGAGACAGAGATACAGAGATAGACAGACAGACAGAGAGACAGAGACACAGAGAGAGACAGAGACAGAGACAGAAACACACACAGGCAGAGAGAGAGAGAGAGAGAAAGACAGACAGACAGACAGACAGACAGACACACAGACAGACACACAGACAGACAGAGACAGAAACACACACACAGGCAGAGAGAGAGACACAGACAGACAGACAGACAGACAGAGAGACAGACAGACAGACAGAGAGACAGAGACAGAGACAGAGACAGAGACTGAGGGAGAGCAAGGTAGAAAGCACAGTGCTTTAGAGTCCCAAAGGGCTGCACAATTCCTGCCTGTACCTCGAGGGACTCTCGCTCTTGGAATCCAGCCACCTTGTCCTACAAGTCCATACGGTCACTTCTAGGGAAGCCCTAAGCCCATCTAGATGTAAGGACAGCCCACTTCTGGGTGGAAGGAGTGCCAAGTCACGTTGCCATGTCCCCCTCGGCAGTCCAGGGTGGCCTGGCACTCACCAACCTCATGCCTCGGCCTTCTGAGTGCTGGGCTGCCGGGTGTGTGGCATCACGTCCAGCTTGACCTTCCTTCCGCTCCTGCCCTGCTTCCCCACAAGCAGAGAGTATTTCTGTATCTACTAACTTTGGACGTAGATACGATCCTTATTTTGGCCAATGAACTAGGGGTGGCTATAATGTATGGCACGTCTATGTACACACGGAAATGTCACCCTAACTGCTTTGTCTGCTGTGAGAACAACGCAGCCCACCCACGGGCTCATCTGTCCACTCAGATCTGGCAGTGAGCAGCAGATTAACGCTGCTGAGCCCCGACACAGTTGAATTGCACATCTATGAACAAGCAGCTGAACTGCGCATCTCCGAGCAAGGGGACTAGGCCAGAATTCTGGGGCTATTTGTTTCTGCTGCAAATGCTGACTAGTACACTGATTTGTAATTCACACTCAATTATTGCTTTCTCCTAAAAATGAGACAGAGGCCTTGCAGGAAGGTGCACGTGAAGACACTGAGATGACAACATTAAAATCATTTGAAAAAACTTCAGCTATGAAAACAAAAGGAGAGAGTTAGGTAGCACAGGAGTAGTTTGGAATCTAGGCCAGAGGCTCTCAGCGTAGACCAAAGGCCATTTCCTCTCCGAAGGTGCCAGGTGCCCTCCTGAGTTCTGGCGAAGGTGGGGGATGAGTGTCACTCGGCTCCTGCTCTGGGCCCTGGGCCTGCTGGCTTCTGCTCACTCCGCACCCTCCCCTGGCTTTGGGCCGATGGCACTGGCGACCTCAGGGCAGCTCGGAAGCTGCCTGTTGGAGCCTGGGCTGCCACCCACCGTCGGGAGGGCCGACTGCTTGCTAGCGCCTACCTTGCTCTGCTGCTGCCAGACACAAGCACAGAGGTCGCTGGTGGTGCAGTGCATCCTCTGATCCCAGCGCGCTGGGAGGCGAAGGCAACACAATCACAGGTTTGAGGCCAGCCTGGGAGAAAACAGAAAATAAATTGACAAAAGGGCTGGGGATGTCAAGGCCCTGGATTCCATTCTCAGTGCTGAAGAGAGTCCATTCCGATCTGCTCAGAGGTGACTGGACAGCTTTAAGTGAACACAAGGAAGCAGAAGGGAGAAGCAGGGGAGCGAAGGCACAGAAAGCCTGAATGTGGAGGGCGTGACCCTGGGGCCTACAGATCCTTCAGCAGGTCCGAGTTCTTACACCCAGCTGCTACCCAGGCCCAGCCTACGTGGCTTCGGAGGTCAGACACATGCAGGCCTCGTGGCCAGAGACAGGTCTTGGTGTCCTCAGACAGCACTTGAGAGAGCTCCAGGCCATCAGCGATGTGGCTTATCCTCCCGCTAGAAGCCGAGCGCTTGTCCCCATCTCTGCAGGCTGAAGCGGGCTGCACTTAGAGGACTCGGAGGAGAGGACCTTCATCATTATCTCTTTTGGTTCCCAAGAACTACGTAGATGGGTCTGAGCTGAGGGGTTGAGTGCTGATGCTTCCTAGTAAGTGTCGTTGAGGACCTTGCTGCCTACCCAGTCAGCACAAACCCACATCCGCAAAGCCTTGCTCGTTCCTCTGTATAAACCTATACAATAAATATCTTTATTCCCACTTTAGAAAACACATAAACATAAACAAATCAAGAATCTGCATGGTCAACAACTTCTTTAGGATCACACGCCTGGGGATACACAGGGGCAGCTTGGGACCAGGTTACTTTGGTGCCAGGTTCACCGTCCTGCCCACACAGCATTGATTTCTTGTGGTCAGCAAACATGGAAAGACATAGAGGAGCCAGGCAACCCGGATGGGCCGAAGACCCAAATACAATGACCTACAACACCAAGAAAAATGGCTAGAGATGGCTCAGTAGAGTAAGTGCTTCCTTGGCAAGCACAAGGGCCTGAGTTCAATCCCCGGGCCTGCCAAAAAAACAAAAAATTAAAAATAAAATAAAAAAAAAGAACACCAAGGAAAATATTTTATTTCTTCAGGGTCCTTAGGGCCTGAGAAGCCACTAATTCTCAACGCAGATGTGGATAAAGGACATTGAAGCCAAGAAAGACAGGAACGGCAAGCCCAAGTCATAGGGCTGACAGACCCAGGAAGACAGAGCAGGGACAGGCAGCTCATGCCCGGAGGGCCTGGTCAATATTTAATCACAAGTAAGTCCTGAGCTTCACAGCACTCCCTTCACTCCAGTCTCCTTAACCATGCACACCGGAATACTCTTAATTTCTCCCCAAACAGTGATACCACTAGAAGATAGGGGACAGGAGGTCATCCGGAAGAATGAGGAAATCCCCTGGAGACAGGAAAAGCAAAGCGGTGTTGGGTAGTAGAGACACAGATCTAGTCCTGGCTGAGCCTGTAACTGGCTATTTGGCCTCACACAGGTCACTTTTACCCTAAACCAGAGCCCAGCTGCAGACAGAGGACTGGGAAGGTTCCAGGGTCTCTTTCAGCTTTGCCAGGCTAGTCATCAGAGGTGTTCATGCAGGGCAGGTTCTGAGCAGGCAGATCTCTCGATTAGTACTTCTCTCCTCTGGCAGTGAAAGCAAGTACAATGCCCGGTCTTTTTTTTTTTTTTTTAATTTATAAATCAGCTTTTATTTACATATTTATTTTTCTTAAAATACATTTTAGATAGCATATCTATTTATGCAGGTATACATGAGAATTTATTCCAGTTATTTTACAGATCATACTTACAAACCACACCCTAAGTCTTCTGTGCAGAGCTGCACTGGACATGATTATTGGCTAGAACATAGGCCTGATGACCAGGCTATCTCCACGTGCACAGTAAACAGGTTTGTTTCTCCTGTCTGTACAGTAGAGTACACACAAGAAGGCTCCGCCTCCCAGAGAATGCCTTGCAATGTGTTTACCAAGAAGGCTTTGCAAAGTCCAGAAGGGAAAGCTACTAAGCAAGATTAATTCAAGTGACAGCACCACCTTTACATCACTTTACACTTTTCACATTTTTATAGTACAAAGATAGGCTTCAGATTTAATTCTGAGTCTAAAACAATTCGTGCTATCCAGGGCAGTAAACTCTGGGTTAAACAAGTACAGGGTATAGATTCCCTCTTCAGGTCTAAACAGGAATTTTTACTCTAGTGAAAAGTGGGGAGAGCTCAAAAGTAGTTAATAAGGAAGGTAATTTTTTCTTTACCTAAAAGAAAAGAAAATTCCTTCTGTGACAACAGGTCCCTGAGAAATTATCGTTCAAAAGAGATTTCATTGCTCATAAGAGTGTTGTGGTCTATTGATAAAAACAATTTTGTTCATTTTCTTGTCTTGTTAAAAAGTGGCCTTTGGGGCTGGGGAGATGGCTCAGTAGAATAGGCGCTTGCCTGGCAAGAGCAAGGGTCTGAGTTCAATTCCCGGTTCCACCAAAAAAAAAAGTGTCCTTAGCTTTTTGCAATACTTGAATAAAGTGTGTACTCACAAAATAATTTCTGTGGCACAGCATTAGAGACTCATAACTTTTCTGAAAGAAATTCAAACTTACATCTTCCTTTTACTACTTTAAGAATACTAGTGATGGGGCCGGGGAGATGGCTCAGTGGAATAAGTGCTTTCCTGGCAAGCACGAGGGCCTGAGTTCAATCCCCGTTTCCGTCAAAAAAAAAAAAAAAAAAAAAGAATACTAGTGAGAATAACCACTAACAAGATAATATGCAATGTATTAAATACTTTCTTTTTTTTTTTTTTTTTTCCTTTTTGGAAGAACTGGGGATTGAACTCAGGCCCTCGTGCTTGCCAGGGAAGCACTTATTCCACTGATCCATCTCCCTGGCCCACTGCAATGTATTAATTTTTGAAACTGTCCCACTAATTGGTTTTGAAACTGTCTCACTACTATTTGTTTTCAATAAAATTATTATTATTATTATTATTATTTTGTTCCTCGAATGCCTTCAGGGCACTTTTGGCCAGCTGGAGAGGTGTGAGGTTCGAACTCCAGCAACCTGAGGCTGACAGCTTTGTGGAAGCAGCCACTTAAAGGACTGAGCTAGGGCCAGGCCCCCAATAAAATTATTAAAAAAGAATACTAGTGAATAAATATTAATTCAAAGAGCAAGAGATAAAAACTACAATAATATTTAATGCAAATTGTAGAAATTTACAGGTTTACAAATCATCTTAAACTGGTTGTGCAGCAATTCAATGCCTGATCTTTGTCAGGTGAAGATGCCAAAACTCTTTAGACTCCCAAAGCTACAGCTTGTGAGGACTAGAAACCGTCATCTCTTGACCATCCTGTTATTATGCAAATAAGGAGACAAGGCCAGAGGTGCAGAGAAAGAAGGCTAAAGCCACAGCTCTGCATCAGGACAGCTCGATCCAGAAGCCCGATTGCTTTCACTGGGTAGGCAGCTTATTCTACATCTAGGTACTGCAGGAAGAGTAGAAGGTCTCCAGCAGTCTCCAAGCGCTTACCAGGCATCAGAGTCTACCTCAGGTTTATACTCAGTCGGTAAGCAGTCAAGTTTTACTGAGCGCTTGCTCTGTGCTAGGAGGAGAAACAATCTCTTCTTTTGTTCTGAGCTCAGGATTGTTTATCTTTTGCCAGCAACTCTCCTGTAGTCTCCCTCCCATGTGCTATTGGTTAGGAACAAGCCAGTCACTCCATTTTTTACAGGATAACCAGCGAGGGAAAAAGCATCGTGTTTGGCTCAGTTCAGAGAACTGTGCAGAGGATATTGGAGGATGAAATGATCACAAGATGATGAATGGCTTTCTGAATAGAAAAACAATAGGGATGAATTACACATTAAAGAACTGGTAGATATGAGCTCATTGAAAGTAACGTATATTTATAAAACCATCTATCACGAACAGAAGAAAAAGGCAAACAAGACATCAAGGAGAAATATTTGCAATTTACTTACAACTTCTATGGCAGAAGAAATGCTCCCATTCCAGCAACCACTTCTGAGAATTTATCCTAAGGAGTCAGTGAGGACATGGGCAAAGACTTAGTCATAAAGATGCTTGTGGCAGTTCTGTGTTTAATAAGGAACGTTTGCAGACAAGCTGAATCTCTACCAATGAGGTGGTGCTGAAGGAAGGCATGACACAAGTGTACAGTGAAATGCTGCAGGCCTATTAAAAACTGAGGATGCAAAATACGTGCACTGGCATGGAAAGATAATTGTGACAAAAGCAGAACATAGTTGAGCTTTATTTATTTGTTTATTGTTTGCTTGCTTGTTTTTTGGTGCCAAGGGCCAAACCCAGGGCTTCCAGCTTGCTAGGCAAGTGTTCTACTGCTGAGAACACTAAATCCCCAGCCCCAAAAGCAGAATATAAATTAGATAGGTAGATGATCAATTGATCGATTGATCGATAGATAGATAGATTTTCCTAAAGGAAAATGCTGTTCTCTCTCCCACCCCCATGTGTACACATAAATATCTAAAAGAGTATGCATCTCATAGCAGACAATGTCTATTTATAGCATATGATATGTGTCAAAGTTTTAGAATAGTAGACATCCATTGCTTTTATAATAAAAATAGATTTAGAAAGTCTGTTTCAGGAGCAAACATTAAGAAATAAAAGAACGCCTCAACAAAAGTATAAATAAAATATATTCACTTTGGACAATTAGAGCTCCCCCAAGTGAACTGCAGCCATTCTCAGTGACAGTGAGGTCCCAAGCTCCTCTGGTGATGACAACTGCTGAGTTGAATATGCCAATAAACAAATGTGTGAGTATTGGTTCTTGTTAGCAAGCTAATGCACAATTAACACAAAACCGAGTGCCACTCTTCCTCCTTTTCCCTTCCCCATCATGAAGTGTCCCTTGACGGGAGTGTAGGGCAAGATGCAAGGGTGCAGGTGAACCCTTCAGGAACAGCAAGTGCGCAACAGGCAGAACTCCGTTCAGTCTCATTTTTCAGGCTAGGACTGTGTCAAATGCCTTGGACTGAATCTTCAGCACCTCAAAAACAAAGCGAAACTAACTTTGTTTGATTTGGCAACAGCTTTTGGGTATTGTTGTTTGAGGTTTTTTAAGGGAAACAATACAATACAGGGCACATATTTTATAAGATTATAATAGTCACTATAATATAATAATTGTTATAATTATGTATAATACAATCATATACAAAGAGAATTCAACAAATCTGTCCACACACTAAAAACCAAAGAATCCAACTGAGGGCCGAGACCCTATGGTAATATCCTGCATGAATCCAGCTGAAGACTTGGAGTCCAGAGCAATGCTCCCCCGAGTCCATCTGGAGCCCTGGGATCCATGACAATGCCTCATGCAGGCCTGCTTCACAGGTCTGTGCTGGTCCAAAGCTTGGTGGTGGAAGCTAAAAAGTTTGTACCAGCCACATGAAGCGTCTGGGCCAGCAGGCTGAGGAGTCTGAACTGGAGCCAGGAAGCTCAAAGTAAGGACCAGAGCTCCCCCACAAGTCCCACCGCCACCCCCAGCAACAGTGAGACCCTCAGCGCCTTCAGGGATGGAGGCAGCTGGGTCCCCATCAGGAAAGCCAATGTGCCCAGCTTCTGCAGGACCCTGAGCAGTGCGCCATCTTCTCTGGAGCCAGGAAGCCATGCTCAGTGTGAGGACTAGACCTCGCCCACAGTGTACTGCAGCCATTGTCAGCGACACCAGGGCCCTGAGCTCCTTTGATGATGAGAGCAGTTGGGTGCATCTGGAAAGCCAGCACAACGAGCTCCTACAAGAAGAACCCACAGCTCCCACTAGTTTTTTACAGCCTCCAACTGCTGCTTAATGACTTCCCAACATCTTCTACCAGCTCTCAACAGTCTAGTTTTTTCTTCTCCAGTTCTGCCTCTTGTGCTGCTGGCAGTAACCCTCAGGTGGGCCTGCCACACCCAGTAACACACAGGTTCAGTTCAGTTGGGTGTTACACATTGTTATGGTTTGTATCTAGTTGTCCCCCTCAAAGCTTCGTGTAAATCAGGCATGGTCGCTGCTTAAGGAGCAGAGTGTGACTTGAGGGGCGGGGCAAGAGGACCAGGGCGGGGCTTGAGGGGCGAGGCCAGAGAGGCGCGAACCATTAAACTGACAGCATGAGCCTCCCTATGCACCCTCAGGCCTGGTGGCCTCTCTTGGACGTGCGGAGCGTACACCCTTGGAGATGTGGAGAGGGTCATCCTGGACACGGCAGCGCCCCAGCCTCTCCTCCAGTGTCTTGAAGCCTCTAGTAACTACGAGCTAAATAAACCTTTCCTTCCCTCATTTTGAGAGTCAAGTGTTTGTCCAGCAGTGAGAGAAGAGTACCTAATACACATAGTGACCGCCAGTTGTCAGTGAACTACAGACATGATTCCAAAAGGACAGGCAACAAAAGCAAAGTAGACACATGGGATAGCATCGAACTCACAGGCTTCCACACTGCAAAACATCAAGTGAAGAGATGATCTACAGAGTAAAAATATTAAGACACTCACAGACCATACATCTAGCGAGGAATTAGCATCCAAAACGGATGAGGAAGGCAAACAACTTGCAGCAAGAAGCAACCCAATTAAAATGAGCACACCAACCGCACTGCTCCCCAAAAAGGACAGGTGATGGTCACCAGGCGCATGAAAAGGTGCCCAGCATCACGGGCTATCAGGAAAATGCAAACGAAAGCATGATTAAGCATCACTTTATACCTGTTAGAATGATTAATATAGGTAAAAAGTGTTGACAAGATATGGAAAAAAGATGCCCTACTGCACTGTTGGGAGTGTAAATTAGTATGTCTTTGGTGGAAAACAATAGAGAGGTTCCTCAATAAATTAAAAATAGAACTGTCATAGGATCCAGCAAGCCTGCTTCTGGACATAAGTGTAAAGGAAGTGAAATCCATCTGGTCAGAAGGCATCTGGACTCCCCATCCGTTCAACACTTTCATAGCAGTGAAACAGAATCAACCTGTGCACTTATGGGTGGACGAATGGGTAAGAAAGCATAGTGCACACGGAAGAACATTATTCAGCCTTAAAAATGAGGGCGATCTTGTCATTTTTCAAGAACACGTGTGTGTCTGGAGAACACCATGCTGTGTGAAATGAACCATGCCTGGAGAGACGAATGCTGCATGATCTCACCCACATGCGGAATGTAAAGCAGCCAAACTCTCACAAGCAAAGAACTGAAGGAGAGTTAGTGGGGGCCGAGGCCACGGGGTTAGGAATGGGGGAACACTGCCTAAAGGATACAAAGGGAAAGAAAGAGTCCTCAGTGACTCTACCTATCTATTTCCAGACATGGAATCAAGCAAGCAAGGAGAGGTTCCCAGCAGAGCGCCAGTCGTGTGTCTCCATTTCCTGCATGAAGAACAGCCCGCTGGAAGAGCCGATAGAGGTCAGGCTCGGAAGCATAGGCAGGTCTCTACCCAAAATCACATTCCACGAAAATATTAATATTACAGAGAAATGCTCTAGATATGGAGATATCAAGAGGCCGAAGGTCTGCGGGTTTTGTTTAACATACATAAGTCCTGAGTGCAAAAGGGAGGATCTCATTACTGCATCTAAGTGCGGCGAAATGGGTAGTTTTGATCAAAAGTTGTAAGATTCTCATTAAGTGGCTGGATTTACCATACCGACTAGCCAGGTGTGGGGTGCATACCTATAATCCCAGCACTCGGGAGCCTGAGGCAAGAGGATTGCTGTGAGGTGAGGCCAGCCTATGCTACAAAGTGAGTTCAAGGCCAGCATGAACTGCACGGCAAAACCCTGTGCAAAAAAAAAAAAAAAAAAAAAAAAAAAAGGAGGTAGAGAGAGAGAGAGAGAGAGAGAGAGAGAGAGAGAGAGAGAGAGAAAAATTCTGTCTGTCCGTCCGTCCGTCCGTCCGTCCGTCTGTCTGTCTGTGTATCTTTCTACCTTTCTATATCTCAAATAATTGAAAGACCAGGGTAGTCTTAAAGGAAGAAAGTTCATTTAATTCACCAGTATGAAGGAGATCCAGCGGTCCCCATTTTACTGAGAAAATATCTGAGACTTCATTAGTCGTTAGAAGTCCACCAGACCAGCCCGAATGGATGGGCATTTAACAAACTGCCTTACCAGTATTCCTCAGTACTGTCAAAGTCACCCCAAATAAGCAAACTCTGAGAAATGGTCACAGGCTAAAGACCAAAGAAACACAGTGTCTAAATGTCGCATTATAAATGAGATCTTAGGGGCCGGGGAGATGGCTTCCAGGGAAGGTCTTAGGGGCCGGGGAGATGGCTTCCAGGGAAGGTCTTAGGGGCCGGGGAGATGGCTTCCAGGGAAGGTCTTAGGGGCTGGGGAGATGGCTTCCAGGGAAGCGCTTCCCTGGAAAGCTCAAGGGCCTGAGTTCAATCCCCAGTTCTTAGAGAGAGAGAGAGAGAGAGAGAGAGAGAGAGAGAGAGAGAGAGAGAGAGAGAGATCTTGAAACAGAAAGATAATATTAATAATCTAAAGGAAATCTGGAGTTTAGTTGATAGTAATGTAGTAGGTTTTGGGGTTGTTCTATGTTTCACTTTCTTACTTTGTGTCTCACCATATGGCTCAGGTTAGCCGCAAGCTCAAGGTCCTCCTGCCACAACCTCTAGAACACTGATTACAGGCATGTGCCACCATGCCCGAGGGGAATGCCCCCCTATTGGTAAAAGTGCCTTAGAAGCAGTAGGTCTTAACAAGGGGGGCTTTGACAAGTATGTGCTAATCTTTTGCTGTCTTTACAACAGTTTTTTTCTTTGTTTTATTTTTCTTTCTTTTTTTTTTTTTGCTGAACTAGGGATTGAACTCAGGCTCTTGTGCTTATCAGGGAAGTGCTTATTCTACTCAGCCATCTCCTGGGCCTACAACATTTCTATACATCTAAAATTATTCCAAAATAAAATTTTTTATTTAAAATTCCAACCAGTATGATGTTCCTTTAAAAATTAAAAACTGAGGGCCAGTGAGCTAGATCAGGGGACTAAAGCACCTGCTTCGTCAAGCCTAGGCAAGTGCAGGGACCCAGGGTAGGCTGAGCCAGCCAGAGTCCAGGCATAGCGGTGCATGCCTGCAATCCCAGTGCTGGGAGGCTTCAAGCAGGAGGATCACCATGAGTCTGAGCTGTGAAGTGAGACCCTCTGACTATCTGTATAGTCAGGCCCAGTGGTGTTCACAGTAATCCCAGTGTCATGGAGGCTGAGTAGGAGGACTGGGAGTCTGAGGCCAGCATGATTGACTTAGCAAGACCTGTCTCAAAATTAAAAAGCACTGCAGAATACGTTGGTGGACAGCACTTACCTAACATGTGGAAGGCCCTGGGTTTCATCTCTAGCACCACAAAGCAACAAAAACTAAACATCGAAATGTTGCAGAGTTCAGCAGTTCCACTTCTGTGTAAATCTCCAAAGTGTTGGAAGCAGTTTGTTAAAGAGATCCTGGTGCGCTCATGTTCAGAGCGGAGGTGTGGATGAGGTAGAAGCCGTCTAAGAGTCTAGGGATGGACAAATGCAGAAGTGCAATATGGAGTGTATGCACAAGGAAATACTACTCCAGCTTGAAAAAGGAAGGAAAGGACGACACAGTCGTCCTTGGATGAACTCTGGGGATGTTAAGCTAAGTCATGAAGAAGACACACATTGCATGATTTCACTTGCACGATGCCCTTTAGAGTAGTCGGGTCAGAGAGACACAGAGTAGAACAGTACTTGCCAGGAGTTGGGGCAAGGGCAGAACAGGAAGCTGTTGGCTGATGGGTGCAGCTTCAGTTTTACAAGATGAAAAGTTTTAGAGACAGGTTGTAGTAAGAGTTTCACAGCATGAGTTTCTGTGATGTCACTGAACTTAAGTGATATTTAAAATAGTTAAAATTTATGTTTTTTATATTTTATTACAGTTAAATAAATGGAAAAACACCCTTGAGACTTTGATGAAGTTACTCAGGGTCCAATAGTGATAACTGGATTCCAACTAGGGTCTATGTGACATCAAACCCTCCCTATTTCTGGCACCTGTGTAGGAAGGGAGGCAAGGGGTGACTAACAGTTCCAGGAAGTTCGCATTCCTAAAGAGCCTGCTGTCTTGTCAGAGCAGCTGTGTGGTGGGGGAAGGAGGTCACCAGGTCCTGATTCTGCCACTGACTGACTGATTGACCTTCGCCCAGATCGGAGATGTCCTGGGTCCTCGGCTGACCTGTGGGGCCCATGGCTGAGAGTGAGTGACAGAGCACATGCTAAGGGTGGTTCTGAGGAAGAGAAGGAAGCCAGTGCTGACCAAGGAGCTCCTGGGAGGCTGTCAGGTGAGTGTGACCACAGTTCCAGAGGAGGGGAGGCAGCTTGGAGAGAGGACCCGACTGCAGTCCCAGGACAGTGCATCTGACTCCTAAGGGAGGATGCTACAGGAGGAGAGAAGGCTTGGGATATCAGCTATCAAGTGCGGTGAGCTTAGCAGGGGATGGAGGGAAACCCACATCTTCTTAGGATAAACCTAGAGACAGCCTCGGGGGCCAATCCTGGGGAACAGAGCTGGATTCAGAGGGAAGACTCAGGTGGGTGCACAATCTTCCAGAAGGAAGAGATGACAACCTACACCGGAGCAGTGACTGTATGTGCAAGGACAAGTATCTAGGTGGGTCTACTGGACGCAGCCCAGGGTAGACACTGGGACGAGGTGGGGTCTGCCATGGTGGCATTGATTCATTCGTTCCTTTGCTTACCCCTGGGGATTCAACCCAGGGCCTGTATCCTGAGCTACGTCCCCAGCCCCCTGCTCTAGTCTTACTTTTTATTTTGAGGTAGCACCTAACTACATTGCTAAATTACCATGGTGGCCTGGACCCTGTGGTCATTCTGCCCTAGCCCTCCAGAGTGCTGGGATTCCAGGCGAAGCTTGTCACACCTGCTGCTAGCACATGAGATGTGAGGGGCAAAATAGAGGATTTGGCTGCTCAGGTTTCTCAAGAATACTGAGGGTGGCTGTTAATCTGCCTCTTTTCTCCTCATCCATGTTCATTTCTAGTTTACCCTCTGGTGGCTCCTCTTAAAGTCTACACCCACCCAGATGTGCCCACCACCACCCAGTGCATCAGCTGCTGTTCCCTACAGCGATGACGGCTAGATCTGCTACGATTCTTCCCATTAAGGAAGCGCCCAATGGCTCCCTGTCTTTTGGCTGGTTAACCTCTCCTACTCAACAACTGAGAACATCCTACTCCCTGCCACATCTGCATCCTCTCCTCTGGTTTCCCATCCACATAGCCCATGCCACCAAATGCCAAAGGCTGGAAGCAAAATCCCGTACTCGCCCTTGGTCTCTCCCTCCTTTCCCCCAGCCATGTTTACCTGGGGAAGTTGCTGCCCTGAATGTTCTTTGCACCCAGCGTTCTGTGCTTCGTCTGTCTCCCCAAGGTGACCTCTTAGGTCCAGTTTCTTGTTTCTCTCCAGGGCTTCTGCTGCCACCCCTTAAATGAACCACTGGCTTTCTGTCATGTCCCAGTGAAATGCAGTCTCGCTGGACTCTGGAAGACAGCTGAGTTTGAGCTGCACTCCATCTGTGGGGTGGCAGCCTCCTTTCAAGACTGAGGTGAAATTACTTAGCACTGAGGTCAAGGGCTCTCAGCAACGACTGCGCCTCGGTCCTGCCTCATCTCTCTTCACTTCTCCCCAGACGATTTCATGCTTCCGCTAAATCCCACTGCTATCGTGCTGTATGCGTGCCTGCACATTCCTGCTTGTGGCTGCATCCTCCTCCCTGGCAACCTGGCAACCTGGCTTTCAGCTCAGCCCCAGTCTCTCTGGGGAGCTCGTCCAGCCTTGGCCAAGTAAGTGTCTTTCTGTGTGCTTCCGCCACCTGGGCACTGCAGTCTCTCACTCTGCTCTCACCAGCTCCAGGTGACCACTGACCCACTCCTAACGGCTTCTGCGCATGCGGACCGAGCTGGAGGTAAGAAGCCCCTGGAGACTCAAGGTTGCAGAGCCAGTAGAAATAGAGCTGCACTGCGGGCCACCTGACCCAGTGACACTTTGTTCAAAGACTGATGACCTGCAGGCCTTGACCCTTGCTCTACCTCTTCCTGAACACTGTTTCCACACTATCTTCCTTTGATGGGTCAGGCTCTGGAGAATCAATTGTCCAGAGGCTCTGGGTCTCCTTAGCTCTTCAGCCAGACTTACTGTCTCAGGAGCACGTTCACTCATTTTTCTGCCTCTTCCACTGGAATGGGAGCCCCCTCAGAGCTGGAGCTCTGTCTCTCTGCATGCACAAGGTCCTCAGTAGAGTACCAGCACCTGGCTTACGCCTGCTCGTATCTGGTAAAGCAGCAAATTGAAAGTAGTAGGGAAAGGAAGGACCTTATTATGTCCTGAGACTTTATTTGATGGGATTTAATGGTAGACCTAATAATAAACAGCCTTGGGAATAACGCTTATGGAAGGGAGAGTGGCAATTTGAAGAAACGCAAGTGACAAATAAGCATGAAGTAAAAGGAAATGGGGACAATGTTCTACCGGCATAATAAAGTGTTGCTTATAAGCTATATTTTTCAACATCACTGTTCTGAACCTTTGTAAGATTACTTAGGAAACAGTATCTCTCCTGTGGTGGAGATATTTAACATTTAATAATTCCTTTTCTTCTATTGAAAGATAATTAAGAGCTGGGCATAATATGCAGGCCTGTAATTCCAGCATCA
>NW_004524638.1:4478144-4480177 GCF_000260255.1 Octodon degus | reverse complement strand
ATTCACACACAGAGAAAAACACTAAGCAGAAAACTAGCAATTATGAGATACTAATTATTGAAATTATCCTACCAGTTTGGTTTGAAACTGTCTCATTGCTATTTGTTTCTCCATAAAATTATGGGAAAAAATGAGACACTGACATTTTAAAATGATTTTTTTTCAATTGGTTAAACATGTATCTACTCATGTATCTTTCAATATTTTTTTCTATCAATATTTCTAAAAGGCCTACAGTAATGTCTAAAATTTGACATTACCTTTGATATAATTTACATTTTTAAAATCATTTTAATACTTTAATTTTTTTTTTTTTTTCGGAACTGGGGATTGAACTCAGGCCCTGGCACTTTCCAGGGAAGCACTTATTCCACTGAGCCATCTCCCCAGTCCCAATACTTTAATTTTTAACAACACATTTATGCATCACTTTTGCAAGAAGTGACTTTTTGTTTTTGGTGGCACTGAGGACTAAACCCAGGACTTAGAATCGGGGAGGTACATCCTTAACATTTTTTATTTTATTTTATTTTTTTGTTTGGAGTCAGGTCTTTCTTGCTTTCTTGGCTTAGTAGCTGCCAAATTGCTCATGGTGCTGAGCTGAGACTTGCAACCTTCCTGCTTCAGGCCCCCAGAGTGCTGGCATTATGTGCCTATGTCACTGCCCCAGGCAGGAAAGTGACTTTATTTTTATTTATTTACCATTTATTTATTTATTTTATTTATTAAGAAAAGTGACTTTAAAAAATGCAAGCAGATATGCCAATACATTTGTTACAGATTTTAAGGATATTAAATAGTTTCTTCTATAAACTTTTACAGAGTTTTAATTCTAAAAGAGTTTTAAAAAGAAAAGCAGTAAGAACTGAAGGTTCGTATTGCAAAATTAGAAATCCAGAAAGGGCAAGCAGAGTCAAGGGCAAAGCTGAAAGCAAAGCGCTTGTGTCTTGGGGACTTGGGAACAGGGACAGGGACCAGCCACCCTCCTTGGGAGGCCGACACCCTGCAGGAGGGTCGCCCGGGTCTTGCCTGGGTCTCCTGAGGACCTCAGTTCTCACAGCCCTGCCCAGACAGGGGATTTTGATCACCTTCTCTCCTCCACTGAAAGCCGGAGGAGAAATCATCTCTTGAAACTGGGCGGCCCCTCGCAGGGGCTCCAGGAGCAAAGAGCATGGTCACCAGAGACACAGGGGCCTCGGCCGAGGACCGTTGCTCATATTGAAGAGAGAAGAAGACCCGGGAAGCGGGGAGACTGGACAGGAGGTAGAGAGGCAGGAGACGAGACCTGAGGGTGGGTCGGAATGAGTGGGACGCGGTGTTCTGGTCCAAGAAGCGCGGGGACCCCTGTCCCTCCGTGATCCTGGCGTCGCACTCGCCCTGCCCCTTTCCCTGGGCCCTAGGTCCCAGTCCAGCACAGCAGGATGCCCACCCCCCAGGGGAGGCTCTCACAGGAGATGGATGCCCACGCCCACGCGGGGAGGGCGGCCTCGGAGGGGCTCGAAGAGTCCTCACTACGCCGTTTCGCACTGGGGGTCAAGGGGCATGAACAGGATGGGTCCTCAGCGCTGGTCTGCACCTGGCCCTAGTGACAGCGGGACGGCAGGGGGGCAGCGAGGGATGATGCTAAGTGGTACCCAAGGTCTAGCGCTGTTCCGCAGGATGCGGCTGGGCCAGGGGTCGCGCACCTCTCCAGGTCACGCGGTCCTTCCCATGCACCGCACCCACCTTCCCTATCTGGAAAGTGGGGCGATTCTAGCCTCGTGGGCCCCTTGGGGGTGCGGGACCGGGAACGCACCCCAAGCAGCGGAGCCGCGGACCCCTCCCATCCCCCTCCAGGCCCAGCCGGGTGCGGAGTGAGCCCTCTGGGCTCTCGGCAGCTGCAGTAGCCCAGGCCGGGCTCTGGCGCTGCCTGCCCAGCTTGGTGGCCCCCGGAGGGAGCAGGGGCGCGCGCGCCAGGCCGGGACACCCAGCACGCGGGGCCCGGGACGCACGCGGCGCGCTCCGCTCCCTTCCCCCGCCCGGCCGGAGCGCGA
>NW_004524638.1:4468342-4478024 GCF_000260255.1 Octodon degus | reverse complement strand
GGCGGGCAGAGGGGCGCGGCGAGGAGCCGCGGGCAGGGGCGCGCCGCACCCGCCGGCCCCGCGACGGGATCTCCACGCCGAGAGGATGTCGGCAGCCCCGGCGACCTGCGAGACGGGGCTGGATCCGCCCGCCAGTAAGTTGCAATTTTGTCCTCTCCGGTCCTGGAAACTTGGAGCCTTGGCTTTGCGGGTAGGGATGCCAGGGGAGGAGCTGAAGGAAAGGGGCCCGAGGGTTCCCGAGCGTGCGTGGTAACCGTGCACTTTCCTTCTTGCCACCCTCGAGACTGGCAGCGAGTTGGGCGTTCGCGAGGGGGAGGGGAGAGGTGCCACGGCGCGGCCCGTGCCTGGAGATCTTTGGCGGTGTGTACACTTGATCTCGCTCTTATTACTGATCTCCGAAAATAGACCCCTCTCGGACAGCCACGCATTCGGGGCTGCAGATGCGGTTTGGAGGCCCCATTTGCGAAACTGCAGGTCTGCGAAGCGTGTGATGCGCGAGCCATCCTTTGCCCCCCCCCCCCAAGGTGATTTCCCAAAGCTCAATAGCTCTGTGTTTTGAAACTTTCTCTGGTTTTGCGTTGCATCTCTGCACTTGCTGGGTGCCCCGCACCCCCAGGCATGGCAATTCTTTTTGGAGGGTTTGTTGATGTAATTAGCTTTGCCTTCCCTTGGCTCCTGGCACTTATGTCGGTGCCAGGGTTTGTGGTCTGATAGAATACTTCCAGGAAGCACAGCCACGAGGCCGCATGTGCCATGTGTGTGGACACATGGTGAATTTCCCGGATGGCCTGCAGACGTGGGGTATTCTTTTCTTCTCTCCAACTCCTGACTGCAGGCCAGTCTAGAAAATTAGAGAAGAAAAATCACTTGGGAGGGTGTTCAGAACAAGAGAGCCAGATTTTTGTCTTTTCTAGGCTTGTGTTTTCCAGAGCGAGGCTGGCAGTGCCCATTGACCCACTCAGATTGGTGGCACTGAGTTCAGGTTGTGGGAAAAGTGGAAAAGCTGTGTGTCGGGAGTGTGTGGCTGGGGGCCAAGGTCGCCGGGACTGTATCTGCTGAACTGTGAGTTATAGGATGTTGCAGTCCTGTTTTGCATATGGGCAGAGACAAGTTGAGGCTTGTTCACTTGCCACCATCCCGTGGTCATAGCTAGTCTTTCTAAAGCTCTCCCCACAGATGGGGGTTGTATCGATCTCTGGAACCTGCAGTGGAGCTTCCTGGAAGATTTACTATAGCAGAGACCCCTTTAGGAGAGCAAAAGGACAGACAGAACCCCTTCCAAGGCCTGGTCTCCAGGGCTTTGAAATGAGCTACATCTTGGAGGTAAGAGTGTGCCTCATGGTTGGAGGCCTTGGCACCAGGGCTGGGCACACTCTGCTGCTGTGTCTGGGGGTGGAAAGGCTGGTGGCTCCCTTGTGGCTGGGATGCCGGCCTTATGGGCTGCCTGGAAGCACCTTGCTGTAGCGTTCCATGGGGTGGTTGTTTTGCCTGGTTAAGGGTGGTTGCCTCTTCTTGCTGCTTTACCTGCCTGACATGTAAGATTTTGCATGTGCTGGCTTCTTTTGAAAAGCGGACACCAGCTTTTTTTTTTTTTTTTTTTTCCTGGTCCATTTTCCTTTCTCCCTGGTACACTGCCCTTTTTTTTTTTTTTTTTTTCCTGGTCCATTTTCCTTTCTCCCTGGTACACTGCCCTCTTCTCTGCACTGTTCAGGCTCCAGCACCACAGAGCTGGAAGGAAGGACTGCTAGTTTGTTTCTCAGTTGTGAAGGATCAAGCTCCTTTGGTTTTCAAGACAGTCTAAAAATCCAGTGAATTTCCATGATCCACATTGAATTAATCCTTGGTTTGGGGAGATTTTTCTTTTCTTTTCTTTTCTTCCCTGCATGGCAGGCAAGCAGAGCAGCCAGGCTCTGGAGCCTGTAGGCATCTTGTCTGGGGCGCTTGGCCCGCCTGAGGTGGACACTGTATCGGCAGCCTGGCTGAGGGCCTGCTGGCCATAGGCGGCCTTCCTCTTCTGTGTGTGTGTGAGGCCCTGAGTTTGCTTTGCCGAGGGTGGGCTGAGATGGGCCTGAGGTGACCAGGACTTTGCCGAAGGATGACGGCCTGTGCTCTCGGGAGAGCCAGCCCGTGGCTGCTGTGGCCGGGATTCACTCAGCTGTTGATGTCAGTGGCTTTTCTGATGGTCTGGCTGCTTATTTACTTGCTTTTCCTAGTTGGTTGTAGACAGAACCTTCTTGGAGCCCGCTCTCCCTTTTCCCCCATGCCAGTTTCTGACCTCAGTGAGGGCCAGCCAGGACCCACTGCCCCAGCCCCCCATACACTCGTTGTCTCTAGGGGGACCTCGAGTTGGAGAAGACTAGCCTGTGATGGCCCCTGTCGACAGGCACAGTGACTCTTTTTTCTCCCTCCGTTTTATAGTGGTACTAGGGATTGAACCCAGGACCTTTTTGTACTGAACTCCATTGAAACCCTTTTTAAATTTGGTTTTGAGTCTTCTGAAGTTGCTCAGCTGTCCAGGCTGGACTCAAGCTTTCAGCCTTCCTGCTCAGCCTCCCGCAGACTGAGTCCTGGCCTTACAGGCCCATGCCACCAGGCGTGGCACACTTACTTCTTCCCTGGAAAATCTCAGAAATTCCGAGTTGCGTAGAGTACTAACAAATGAACCGCTGAGTGGGAGTCTTCTCGGCTTCTTCGCTTTTTCTGTCATTAAGTTGTATGAGGAACCAATAAAAGCAATGATCAGAATTAATAATAATAATAATAATAATAATAATAATAATAGAGCAGTGTGGCTAATAACTTTGAAACTATTTAGGGTGCCAGGCACATCCTTCTTTTTTTTTTTTTTTTTTTTGTGGAACTGGGAATTGAACTTGGTCCCTTGTGCTTGCCAGGGAAACTCTTATTCTACTGAGCCATCTCCCTGGCCCTACATCCTTCATATTGACTCCACCCGCACACCATGGCACTTAAAATAAAATGAGTGGTAAAACAGGAGGGTGTGCAGTGGCCCAGGCTTGGCTCTAAATGTGGCAGATATCCCATCTCATTTAATTTCTTAGCAAATCTCCCGTAAAATAGGACTATTATTATAATTATCTTTATTCAGCAGATGAAAAATAGAAGGTTAAAAATAGTACCCTGGTCACATAGGTCAGCAGTGACAGAGCTGATGGGACTTGGATCGAGCCCATTTGACTACTGGGGTGCCCCCTTGTCCACACAGCTTGGGAGCAACTAGAACTCTCAGCCTCCTGCGTTACAATGCCTTGCTCTGACCACCGGCTTTCCCACCATGGTAAAGCAGGCCGAGGTTGTACGAAGGGCTGGGAGGCCTTGGGTAAAGGCTCAGTGCAGGGATGTTCAGCTGTGGTGGGCCAGGGCCTGGGAGGGCCGCTCCACAGGTGGCATTCAGAGAGCTCATCTTAGCACAGCGGGCCCGCTCACTTGGCACCTTGTTGGGGCTGTGACCGAGCCCATTCTCGGACTGTTTCCAGGCTGTAATTGCTTTCAACTTCTAGAACAGATGGGAGACTGAGCCGCTCGGCTCGCTACCCTGCCCCCGCCTGTTCTGAGCACAGCCCTTATTGCTGCTGTCCTGGTATACCTGAGCCCTGAAGAGATGCTAAGCAGTGTCGCAGCCTCCCTGGGCTCTGTCCTTACCAATGGAAACAGTCGCTGGATGTGGTGTTGCGCTCCGGTAATCCCAGGCTCTCTGGAGGCTGAGGTGAAGAACTGATTGAGTCCAGGAGTTCAAGACCAACCTGGGCTATATAGTAACAGAAAAAACAGAAAACACCAAGATTGGGCCGTGAAACATGAGATTTCTGCCTACATGCTGTCAAAATGGCCTCACTCTATGTTTCTTTTCTGCGCTGGGGATCTAACCCAGCACTGTGCACGCCCCGGCCTCTGCTCTGTACTTCTGAGCCAGTCTCCAGCCTATAATTTCAGTTCATGTTGAGGTTGTAGAATTTTGCCTTGTCCTCCTCTTCTGGGAGACTGGAGGGGGCCCAGGGGTGCTGCTCTCTATGCCAGTAGTGTGAACTTCTCCGGGAGACGGAGGCTTAGAAGGCCCTAGTCTTTGTTGAACTGAGTAGCTCCCCAAAACGACTTCATCTTCAGGAATCAAGGAGGGGGCACTGCCTTGTGTCGTGCTTAGCAGCTTGGCCTGGTGGGAAGTGGGGGGCTTGTCTTCAGGTGAAGAGGGAAGCCAGAGAGCACAGAGGTGTCCGGGAACATTGCAGGGGGCCACTTCATCCTGGTCCCCTTGGCTGCGGAACAGGGATGATAAGGCCCCAACCTCCTAGGTTGCCTCAGAGAACAGAGATGCCAAGCAGGTGATTGGCAGAGGCCCTGGGATCACGGCAAGCACTCAGCACAGGTGAGCAAATATTAGTGCTGCCACAATTACTCAGTTGTATTGCTTCCTGGGCTGCATAAAGTAGTGGCTTCTGTGTGCATCTCAGTGTGCATGGGTGACAGTCTGGTCCACAGATCCCGAGACGGCTGTGATCTCCCTGCAGTTCTGTGCAAACGTCAGAAGGAAAGAAAGCCTGGCAGATGGGAGCCAGGAAGTGTGAAGCAAGCAGGCTGCTGCCGGGGTGGGATCAGGGACAGGAGCCCAGGGCAAGCACACTGCCGAAGCTCGGTGAGCTGACCTGGGGACTGTGGTTTCTCTTCCCAGGGAGGGTGGCCAGCACCTAGCACAGGCAGTGAGCTTCTGCCTGAGACACAGCAACTGTTGTCAGTATTTACTCCTCAGGACTCTGTCTTCTTGGTGTGTCACACTAATGCTGGCTGCTTGGTTGACTTGGCTACTTACCTAACTCTTGCTGTCTGCGGGACACTGTGGTAGCCCTAGAGATAGGGCAGGAGCAAAGAGATGAACCCCTGTCATCCTGTAGCGTCCACTCTAATCCAGGAGGAGCTCGGAGGGTGGGTAGGTGGAGGCAGAGGGAGCCAGGGCTGGGCCAGCACCAGTGGGGGAGGGGCGGGCACCTCTGTGTTCTGATGTCAGGAGCTCGGCATGGGCCTGTGAACAGTTGGGACCGCAGCAGTGGCTGTCGCTGGATTCATCATTATTGTTTATTTTGGTGGCTGTCTGGTAAAATGACAGCCTCTTTTCCTCCTGTGTTGCCCTTCCTAAATTTTATTTCTCTTCACGGTGCTTGTCTTCTTGATAGATTGATAGACTCTATGTCTATCTGTCTCTTCCTACTAAATGGTAAGCTCTTCATGGCTGAGAGTGACTGGCATTCGTTCATTCATGCATTCATTCATTCATTCATTCATTCAGGGGCTCTCAGTGTGAGTTTATCATGTCTGTATTCTGTGCCACGTATCCCAGATGCTGCAGATGTAGGAAGGAACAAGGAAGGACTGAGCTCCATGCTCACGACACTTAGGAGACTGCTGCGTCACTCAGATGACAAGTGTCAGACCTGCTAAATCAGGGAGGTTGGGGGCGGGGAGATGGCTCAGTGGAATAAGTGCTTCCCTGGCAAGTGCAAGGGCCTGAGTTCAATTCCCAGTTCTGTCAAGAAAAAAAAAAATCTGGGAGGTTGGTGTTGGACGGAGGGCAGGGTGTCCTCCCGGGACAGGCTTGTGGGGCTGGAATGGGGAGGGCGGTTGTCTGCTCAGGGCAGGCTGCTCTGGGAAGGTGCCACAGGAGCAGTCCTGGAGGGTGAGCAGGGGCTGCGTGGGCTGCGTGGGCTGCGAGACAAAGGAGGGAGCCAAGCTGGGAGTAGGATGGCGCCACTGCAGCAGCGGACACCGTGTGGCACGCTGCGTGCCTTCTGCCCTTTACCAGTGCAGGCGACCCGCCCAAGGGCGGCGAGCAGAAAGTCACACGGTCTGACTCAGCTTTCACGGCTGGCTGTCTGGCTGCCTCAGGGATGGGCCTGAATCAGGTGGGACGTCAGGGCACCGGGGGCCAGGGCCGAGGGGCACGGCGTGACCGTGGTGCTGGGCCCGGGGCCTGCCGGCCGCCGTGCCTGCTTCCCGGGCCGCGCTGCATACTCTGGGAGGGCGCCGCCACCAGCCAGCTGTAGGTGGCTGGTGGACACTGGACATGAACGTGAGGAATGCATCCAGCTTCATGTAAAACAAAACAAAACAATGTAAAATAGCGCATTAAAGGCCCAATTCCCTTTTGATGTGGAGTTCTGCTGTGAAGTCCAGGCTGGCTTCCATCTCCTGAGCCTCTGATCTTGTTTCCTGTGTGCTGGGATTGTAGGCACTGGCTACCATGCCTGGTTTGTCATTAATCCATTTTAAAATTTAGATTATCTCTGTTCAGATGATAATGTTTTGGATATATTGGGTCAAGTGCAATTTTTTAAGCTGCAGTACTGAGGATTGACCTTTTCATTAAACTACATCCCCAGCCCTTCTTAACGGTTTTTATTTGGAGACACTGTCTTGCTGCACTTTCTTCTTCTTTTTTTTTTTTTTGTTTCCAGTACTGGGAATCGAACTTAGGACCTTGTTGTTACTAGGCAGGCCCTTGTGCCATTGAGCTATCTTCCCAGCCCTCTCACTGTGTTACTAAGTTGCCAGGCCGGGTTTGAAGGTGCAACCTCCCTGCTCAGCCTCCCAGAGTACTGGGATTGCAAGTGTGTGCCACAGTGTATTTTAATTTTTTTTTTTTTTTTTTTTTGGCAGAACCAGGGATTGAACTCAGGCCCTTGCGCTTGCCAGGGAAGTGCTTATCCACTGAGCCATCTCCCTGGCCTACAGTGCATTTTATTATTTATTTATTTATTTATTTATTTATTTATTTATTTGGTGGAACCAGGGATTGAACTCAGGCCTTTGCGCTTGCTAGGCAAGCGCTTATTCTACTGAGCCATCTCCCAGCCCCAGTGTATTTTAAATGAGATTTTCACCTACTTCTTTTGACTGTGCTCTTTGCTGATGCCAGGAAGCCAGGGCCTGCTCCTGGCTCAGAGGCTCTTGCCTTTGGTCGGCACTGCTTCGGAACTGTGCCTCAAGCCCGTGAGGCTGCCAGTGAATCTTGGGAGTGACAGCCAGGCATCGGGAAGTCTGCAGGGAATAAGAAACTGTGGCCCTCAGGAAGCCCCTGGAGGACGGGTGCAAGGCGGCGGGCGGGCAGAAGGGGCTGGAGGGTGCGCTGTGCCTCAGAGGCCAGGCTGACATGCCCGAGGTGTGCCGAAGGGGCACTCTTCAGGACTCTAACACAGAGCCACTTCCCAGCTTTCTGAGTAGAACAAGAGCACTACAGGGGCACAGATTTGGGGAGAAGGGGCCTCACTTGGGGGCCCCCTCATCCCCCGGGGGCAGAACTGTGATGAGGGGGATTTAAATTTTCTCTTCTCAAGTGAAAGAAATATGAATTTATCCTTAAAAGTCTGGAGGACTGATCTATTGAAAATATCACTCTTGGGGCTCGGGGTGTAGCTTAGGGGTAGAGTGTGTGCTTAGTGTGGAAGGCCCTGGGCTGGATCGCTGGTGCTGCGGGGAAAAATTCTTGGGTTGAATGCAGTCAGTTTAACTTTTTAAAAGAGTTAGGGCCGGGGAGATGGCTCAGTGGAACAAGCGTTTCTCTGGCAAGCGCAAGGGCCTGAGTTCAATCCCTGGTTCCACAAAAAAAAAAAAAAAAAAAAAAAAAGTTGTGGCTTTGAAAAAGTAGTTGTAAGCGACATGTGTGTGTTGGTATCCTGATTTTTTGTTACTTTTATCGACTGTATTAGTACTTGTTTGTTGTGCATCACAATTTCCAGTGCTGTAGGGAACTAGTGCACAAACAGCACGTTCAGCCCCTTTCCTAGCCTCTGTGTTTTTCCAGCATCTGATTCATTTATTTATCTTATAAGACTTACACAATTAGTTATCAGATATACTGATTAAAAGCTAGATGCATAGGCCAAACGCCATATAAAACCTGTGAGACAATTAGTACTAAGTCATGGTAAACTTTTATTTTATTTATTTATTTATTTTTTGGTGGAACTGGGGATTGAACTCAGGCCCTCGTGCTTACCAGGAAAGTGCTTATTCTACTGAGCCATCTCCCCGGGCCCTACTTTTAGATATATTATCTGCACCTGTTTACAATAATTTTTTCTCTCTCTTTTTTCCTATTACGTGTCTTTTATTTTTTACTTTATTACATAAAGTCTCCCTTTGTTTGTTTGTTTGTTTGTTTCTTTCTTTCTTTCTTTCTTGGCAGAACTGGGCATTGAACTCAGACCCTTGTGCTTCCCAGGCAAGCACTTATTCTACTGAGCTATCTCCCCAGCCCCAGTATATAAAGTATTTCATCGAAGAGAAATCATGCAGTATTTAAAGTTGTAGGTCTGAGTTGCTTTAGGTGACACTGTGGTTTCAAGGTGTACCCGTTTTCCTACGGAGCACTCCAGCTTATCCGTCTTTATGGCAGAGTAGAACTCCATTGTGTCCAGATTCCACATTTTCTTTATTCATTCATCTGTTTTGTTTCATTTTGAGACAGGGACTTCCTATACGGTGCAGGCTGACCTTGAGCTCACTTTGTAGTCCACACTGGTCATGAACTTGCAACATTCCTTCTGCCCTGCCCCCTGAGTGCTGGGATTAGGTGTGCACCACTATCCCGGGCGTATCTGTTCACCTGTTCATGGACATACAGGCTGCTTGCATGATTTAGTTATTGTACATTGTGCTGCAGTAAACGTGGGTGTGCATGTGTTGTGATAATATGATGTGTTTCATTCCTTCGGGAAGATATCAAGAAGGGGAATGCCTGGGTTGAATGGAATTGCTATTTTTACTTTTTTGAGGAATCTCCATATTGATTTTGGGCCGAGGAGATAGCTCAGTAGAATAAGTGCTTGCCTGGAAAGCACAAGGGCCTGAGTTCAATCCCTGGTTCCAAACAACAACAACAACAACAACAACAACAACAACAACAACAACAACAACAAAAACCCCAAAACCCCAACATACTGATTTCCCTAGTGGCTGGACCAGTTTACACTCCCACCACCAGCTTTTTCCCCGACAGCATTTGTGATCGCCGATTTCCTGATGTAGCCCTTCCTCCTGGAGTGACATGGGATCGCAGTGTTGTTTACATGTACATTCCTCCAATGACCAACAATGTTGAGCACTTTTTGTGTACACATTGACTGTATTTCTTCATCTAAGAAGTATCTTTAAACATCACACTCACTTTTGATTGGATCCTAAAATTTGAGGGGGCATCTTTTTTTAAGTTCTTTATATATTCTAGATATGAGCCCTTCGAGGAATAGCTGGAAGTTTGTTTGTTTGTTTGTTTTCCCCACTTTGTAAGTGAGTGTTTCACCCTGTTGCCGGTTCCCTTTGCTGTTCATGGTACTTTTTTTTGTGGTACTGAATTGAGCCAAGGACGTTTGCACTGAACTACATCCCTGGCCCTTTTTTATTTTTAATTTTGAGGCAAGCTCTTGCCAAGCTGCCACATTGCCCAGGTTGAGCCTGGACGTGTGGTCTTCCTGTCTCAGCCTCCCTGAGTTCTGTGGTTACAGGCGTGTGCCAGTACCTGTGTATCACCAACGTTCTGTTCACGTGCGTCTGTTCACTCACCTATTCTTTAGACTTGGACCCTTCAGTGATGAGCCTTGGGCTGGCCGTCCCCTGTGACTTGGTGTGACTTGGGTGCTGACGAACTGAGCTGTTCATGTAGGTTGAGCTTTTT
>NW_004524638.1:4462151-4468242 GCF_000260255.1 Octodon degus | reverse complement strand
TTTATTTATTTTTGTGGAATCGGGGATTGAACTCAGGCCCTTGCGCTTGTCAGGGAAGCACTTATTCCACTGAGCCATCTCCCCGGCCCCTCAAGCTTTTTAGTTTTCAATGAAAAAAAAAAATCTCTAGTCCTAGATTTCTTTTGTTTTCAGTACTGAGGATTGAACCTGAGACTTTCGCGTTGAACTATACCCCCAGTGCTTCATCCCCTTTTAAATGTTTGAGATAAGGTTCTACTAAATCACTGAGTGTCCAAATGGGACTACAATTTGAGAACCTTCTGCCTCAGCCTCACGGAATACAGAGTGACAGGCAGCGCTACTAGGCATGGCCAAGTCCTAGGACTTTAATACTGTAAAAATCTCAAGCATTTGAGAGTTTTAGGTAAATATTGTGGTTACAAGATGTGCACAGGTGCATTTGCTGTTTGCTGGTGAGATGAGTGGGTCTGCCCTGTTCTCTCGTGCTGGAGTCTTCTTCGCCCTCACTGGTGTTCAGCGGTGCTTGGGCCAGGGGTAGTAGAGGTGACAGCATGGTGTCTACCCATGGAGCTCATCCTCAGGGGGAGACAGCCAAGATGCAGACACACGCATGAAGTAATAATCTGATAAAAACATGGAGCAGAACCAAGGGGGCGCTTAACACTGGGCTGAAATCCTGCCTTTGGCCCTGGCACTTTAGTGGAATATAACTGTGGTGAAAGGTAAGCAGAGGGGCCGAGCACAAGCAGGAAGGACATGGTAGCAAGCGAGTTTGGGCAGCGAAGGAGAAAAGCACAGCTAGTCAGGTGCAGTGGCACATCTGAGCGCCCCAGCTGCTCGGGAGGCTGAGGCAGGAGGAGTCCAAGTAGGAGACCAGTCTGTCTCAAAACAAAAATAAAATGAGCTGCCTGAGTTCAGTCCTCACTATGGCCAAAGGGTAAAGAAGGAAGAAAAGGGCTTCCCTAAGCAACAAAGACTCTGGGGATGTCGAAAGCAAATAAAAGGCTTGGAAGGCATTTTGGATGTGCGTAGCATATTATGAATCACCTATATCTAAGATGTGGAAAGAATCCCCAAGAGCTCACAGCCCTTTAGCAAAAGGGGCAAAAGCAATGAAGAAAGCAGGCAGAGAGGGAGTAGCGCAGTCACGGCTGCCAAGGTCTGGAGCATTTCTGTCTGGAGCATTTCTTCCTGGCCCTCAATAGGCGGTCTGGTCGCCTGGCCCAGCTTCTGACCCAGCTCAGCCGTGCTGGGAGCTGGGAGCTGGGAGCTGGGAGCTGGGAGCTGGGAGCTGGGCTTGCAACCTCCGCAGGGTGGGCCTGAGGTGCTGGCTGGCTCTGTCCAGCTAGAGGATACACAGAGGGGGTGAGAGTGTTCAGGAAACGGGCCAGAACACATGTCTCAAGTTCAGTGCCACCATCTGTGGAAGGGAGAAGCACGGGCCAGCCCTGAGGCCCACGTCTGCTTTCACTCTCCTTCATTTAGTGCAAGTTTTTATTTATTTTTATTTATTTACTTATGTTTTGTATTTTAGGGAAAGATCTACAGGGTGTTCAGGGTCTCACGACTAGATTGGACTAGTAGTGATCGGCCTGTTTATAGCATCCCAAAAGCTGAGATTACAGGTGTGCACCACCACGCCCAGACTCAATCGAACCCCTAGTCCCTGAGCCTGCTTATAGGCGCTTTAATCCACTGAGCTATTTGGCCAGCCCTAGTGCAAGTTTTTAAAGCGGACCTAAACTTGTCCACGTCTAGGGGTCCCTGTGATGTTTCAGCCCGTGCCTGTTGTGTGATGTCCAAGCTGAGGAAAGTGTATCTGTTTTCTTGAACATGTACCATTGTTTTGGTGGCAAAGATATTAAAAATCCTTTCTCTCAGCCATTCTGAAAATATCCAGGAGGGGCCTGGGCACACAAATGCTAGGATGCTCATGTGGTCAGGCCCAGATTCCTTAGAACGCTCAGGGAGGGCCATCCTAGGAAGGAGAGCAGGAATGGGGGCCTTCAGAGGGTGGGAGGCCCCGCGTAGGGGGCAAGGGCTGGGAGCAGGAGGCCTTTAGGTGCTGCCCAAGGGGGTGGGCCCTGGCCCCACAGGTTGTTTTCCTGGGCAGACAGAGGACTGGATGTGGACAAAGGGAGCTGCTGGAGCAGTGGGCTATGGGAGGCGGGGGGCCAGAGGCTTCCAACTCCAGCAGCAGGGAGAGAAAAGAAGATGAATTCAGTGCTCCTTCTGGAGGTAAAGGACTTTGGCTCCGGGGAAAAGTCTGAGATTCCAGTGGCCCTGAGGAGGTAGCCAGGGCCTTAAGAGCTCTTAATAGCTTTGCTTCAACCCTGCCTCGGTACAGGACTTTATTCTGCAGGCGGCTGGCTGGGAGCAGCGTCGTGGGTACAATCAGAGTAGATCCTGAGTCCGCCAGCTTCAGCTCCTACAGAACGTTCTAGTTAACGTGGCTGACTGTATATTAGCTGCCCTATTATTAGGTGCTTGGCTTTTCCTATTTTCAAAGAGAAATAGGAAAAGGAAAAGTTGCTCTGTGTGGAAAATCCTCTAGATTTTATGAGAGGGCGGCTCTCTCTTCTGTCTGCCTTGTGACTGGGTTTGTTCTGAAGCCTGCTGGGTCCCTTTTGAGCTGTGACTCACCACAGTTTTTTGGGATCCCTTTGAGATCAACCACGTCAGCCAGTCTTGGTGCTTGCTTGCCTTAAACAGAGAGCCGTCCTGTCTGAGTGGCACAGCTTTTCACTGCAAAGCTGCTACAGACGTCCTACAAGCCTGGGGGCAGGCCACACTGCTGGCCAGGTGGTGGGCTGGCCAGTGAGCCGGAGCTTCCTTCTCCTCCTCCTTCTCTTTCTCTTCCTCCTCCTTGGGATGCCTCCCCTTAGGACACCAGAGGACAAGCTTCCCTAGAGCAGGCCTGCCTGGAGCTTGGGGACCTGGCTGGGGGCATGGTGTCTGTGGCTCAGCTGTGCTCAGTGAGTCCCTCCTGGCCAGGCCAGGCCAGGCCAGCCCAGACCAGGCCGCGGAAGGCAATATCACTCCCTTTGGTGACTGGGGACATTCCACACATGCCTTCTCCATTAGAAAGACATTCCCTGCATACTCTTGAGCTTTAAAAGGAAAAACAAAAGGTTTTTAAAAATATCCAGGCTCACAGACAGAAAGAGAGAGGAGGACTCATAACTGTGCCATGCAGCCGCTGGCTGGCAGCTATCACCTGAGGGAGGTTTCTAGAGTTGGTCCCTGGAGGGTTCCTGACACTGGCTGTGTCACAGGCTGGTAAGGAGCCCCACCCTGGGCAGCAGCTGCTTGGCCTGGCTGGTCTGGGCAGGGGCATCCTGCTGCACCCCTGTCCCTCAGCGGAGTGAGCTTTTCACCAGGCAAACTTGATCCTGAAACTGAAGCACTTGAGGAGCTTTTAATAGCTTTTCTTCAGCAGGTGAGAACCTGCTGGTGTGACTGGCGCACAGTGCGCAGGTTAGTGAGCTGCTGACCAGGTAGCTCTGAGTGGCTGAGCTGTGGCAGGACCTGCCCTCCAGCCCTGAGGCCCAGTGCTTGTGCTGTGTGTGCACAACACCACAGACTTGGGGCTGCCTGAGGCCCGGCCAGGATGACAGAGTAGTTAGGAAGGCTTGAGTGAGGTGATTCTTCTAGGGATTTGCGCCTGTAGATTCTGTTCTGACAGCCACTTTGCACACCGAGAAAGTCAGTTGTCGTCGGGCGAGTGGTCCAGAGTCAGCCCTTTCCCACTGCTAGTGTGTACTTTGTGGCTGTGAGGGGCTCGCCATTGTAACAACGCGGCACACTTTTCCCTGGCTGCTTTCTGAGGCGAGAGCTGACCCTGCAGCCACCCTGGGTGGGTTCAGCTGCTCGTGAAAGCTGAGCAGTGGGGGGCGTGGGGCTCACCTAACAGCCTGGCGGGTTAGAAGTGCGCACAGTGTGGAGGACAGCTGCCCACAGTCCTGCCTCCGCTGCTTCCTCAGGCCGCAGACCAGGCCCTGTGAGGGCTCCTCCTACAGGCGGGGGTGCTCAGTGGCAGTACTGAAGGCCTGGGGCTCCATCCCCAGCACCGCTGAAAGCGAACAGCAATCAACACAGAGAAACCCACTTACACATACAATCTCCTGATTTCAAGTGCTTTCCTTTCCGATTTCAAGGAACAGTGTGAGCCAGCCCTCATGGTGAGTGTCCCTACCTACTTCAGTGGCTGCTCGGGTGCTGCTTTCCCTGAGAACGCGTGGCAGTATTCCACATTGCTTCTTCAGATCCTTTCCTGATAGGCTCAGTGTGCATGCGGAAGCCAGCGTCGTCTGGAGTCAGATAGCTCTGTTCTTTTCCCTCTCCCTTCTCCACTCCCTGAAATAAGCTGGCTGTTTTCTCCGTTTGCGTTCTGGGGAAGCCAGTCCTTTGTGTCCCGCTGGTGAGCAAGCGCAGGGATCCACCCTTGGGTCAGCTGTTACCGAGGAGTCATGCTTTCCGGCCAGCTCACTGGCTTTTGCCCTCGCCGCCTGTCAGCTACTGCTGATTTTATCGGGGAAAAAGCCATGATTTTCAGATTTCTCTTTATTTGCAATGAGTGATCACAGGGAAATGCTTAAAGGAACAAACTGACCAGCCACCCTGTGGAGAAGAGGCTTTCCTGATTTTTTTTAAAAATTAATTATTTAATTATTTATTTATTGTATTTTAGGGAAGGGTCTACAGGGTGTTCAGGGTCTCACTACTAGATCGGACTTGTCGAGGCTTTCCTGATTTTGGGCAGATTTTCTCATCCTGGATCTCAGTGTGTTGTGCTGGGGCTGTTCAGGGGGAGTATGCTGGGCAGGCCTGGGGGCTTGGTGTACACCTGGGGCTCTTGGGACAGCCTTGAGATTATGTGTGTGGGAGGCCCGGCTTTTGTCTTTGAGAAAGACAGAGTGGGAGGAGGCAGTGATAAAAATAATATTAACAATACTAACAGGGCCGGGGAGATGGCTCAGTGTAATAAGCGCTTCTCTGGCAAGCGCAAGGGCCTGAGTTCAATCCCTGGTTCCGGAAAAAACAAACAAACAAACAAACAAACAAAAACCACCACAATACTAACAATAATAAATTTGTACAATTACAGTTTAGCATAATGCTTTTTAGTGTTACTAATAGCCACAATAAAATGGCCTTATATAGGCAGTAAGCCCTATTTACCAGTTTGAACAACTTTTCTGGCATTCGCATGAATGATAAACACGTTGTGTTTGTCTAGCTCAGAGTGTCTGGTTTTGGATCTTTCTGGAGTTTGGAATATTCACATCTAAGTAATGAGGAGCCTCAGAGATGGGAAGCAGGTCTCAGTGTTTCTCGTATATCTCACACACCTAAGCTGAAGGTGACTTTAGGTAATATTTTCATGCTTTTGTGCATGAAGTGAAGTTTCATGGTGAGACATTTTCCCTTTGCTGCTTAACACGTTTTGGAGTTGGCATACCAAACGTTTCAGGTTTTTGGATTAGGGACGCGGTCCTTGTGTTAACTAAGTCACGCATCAGCCTCATGAGCAGACAGTTAAATTTGGCCACTCATACTTACTGAGGGTCTTCACGCTGGACCGTGTGGCGTTGCTGCTCCAATCCAGCAAGCCTCCCTCTGACTCTAGTGCAGGGGAAGTGTCTTAGTCTTGGTCTCACCCTGCGACAATATTCCCACCACCTAGAACTCAGAGAAGCAAGGTTTATCTGTCTGTGGTCGGCTGGCTCCGAGATGGCACAGTGTGGTGGGGGGCCAGCCGCTCATCCCACGCCCACGGGAAGAGAGAGAAGGGGGACCGGAGCACAGTACAGGAAGAGAGAGAAGGGGGACCGGAGCACAGTACGCCCTTCCGGGCTGTTGCCAGGAAGGATGTGCCTGCACTCCCAGCTCGTCCCTTTTCTCTGTTCCTGGCTGTCGCACCTTGAGGGGCTTCCTCCCACCACACCTGTGTGCTGTGCCACTTTTGCATTTGAACCAGCCAGCCATGAACTGAAACTTGGGCCACTGTGAGCCAGACTGAACCTCTCCTGTGATGCCGCCACTGTGTCTCAGCGGTATGAGAACAGCTAAGGCGAGCCCCGGAGCTGGTCACCTCCGAGACACAGAG
>NW_004524638.1:4457943-4460281 GCF_000260255.1 Octodon degus | reverse complement strand
GGCTCTTCTGGGATCATAGACCTCCCAAGGCCTTCTTTGGCCAGCTCCTGCGGGCCCATTAGGATTCGGAAGCATCTTTGTGGTGTGAAGGGAACAAACGCAGTTCTGGAGTTGGAGGGACACCGTTGCTCCTGTGTGTGCTGCGCTCTGTTGCTCAGATCATCATACAGTGAAATTAGCTCGCCTCTGCCTGCTTCCACCTCTGCAAATCCAGGATAGACGCAGCTGTCTGGAGATTCCAGGGAGAGAGCGCATGCTAAGCCATTAACCCGGGGCCCGAGACAGACCATGAGGATGCACTTCTGCACCTCTGCCTGCCCCAAACCAGAGCTGAGGTAGAACTGATACCCAGAAGGGGAGCCGTGACTCCCACGAGGTCATTTGACAGCAGGGCAGGGGTGCATTGTGTTTTTTTCTCGAGGGGGACACAAAGCCCCAGTCAGGACCCTTGCTGGCGACTCTGACCTGCCTGAGTAGAGTTGTCCTGTCCTCTTCCCCATATCCCGTTTCATGTAGGGAATGTGAGCCTGCAGAGCCCCCACCCACCCCCACCCCTCAGCGGAGCACACAGCAGGCTTGAGGGCTGATGGTGATTGGCCCGTTTTACTGATGGTACAACCAAGACCGTGAAGTCACTTCCCAAGGTGAACGGCTGATCCGCAGTGCTGACTGACAGGCTGCAGCCAGTAGCAGCTGCCTTCTGGGCCTGTGTGGCTTCACTAGTTTGCTCTTCTGCCCAGAAGCCAGCTGCCCCTCCAGGGGGAGGACGGTGGGAATGCGGAAGAGCCCGGGCCATTACAGAGGCTCGCTGATGGTTCTTGCATGTCCCGGCCTTCCAGTCGGAGTGTAGTCAGAGAGTTGCCTGAGGTGAGTTGGAGCAGGGCACAGGGGCTGGGAGGCAGAGTCCTTGTCCTCTGGCCTCCCAGCACTGATCCTATCTGCTCCATCTGCAGCCCCCAGCATCCTCCACATTGTCCTCTGGCATGTCACTGTAGAAGGTTCTGGAAGGTTGTGGGCATTTGGGGCTTGGACCTCTCTGCATTTTATACAGATGTATAAGCAGCAGTTGCTCCCTTGTGTTCTGCCCTGAGCCTTGTTCAGGCCATTTGGGGATGAGCTTGTCTAGGGGGTACATGCAGGTTCACGCCAGACACCCTTCCACCCCACCCTCAGGCCCAGCCCCTGTCAAAGAAGGAGCACCTCCATGCTGGCTGGGACTTTAATAATAACTCATCCTTGCTGGCCCTAGTGGGTCCTGGATCCAGAACATATGGGCCTTCCCAGCCACAAGACTCGTGGCTACACAGGTTGGCACTCTTCCCCTCCCCTCCGCTGACAGGATGCTTTAATTGTTGGAGTAATAAATTATGCTTTTTAAGGATGAGGCTGTTGCCCAGCTGTTGAGTAGTTTAGGTTTCCAGCTGTTCCCCTGCCTGGGAAGCAGAGAAGGGTGCATGATGGAATCTGTGAACGAGTTGATACACGGGATGGCTCATTACGCTTCCGTGATGAGCCAGCCGCCCTCTGGGGAGATGCAGCATCTTACGGCAGGAGGACACAGTCATCCGCTAAGGTCCCTGGCTGAGGAATCAGTAAGCAATGGGCAAAGACAAGAGAACCAGATTTATGGATAAGAGCTCAAGTTCCATGCATGCTGGTCGTGTGACTTGGAGCCACGCCCATGGCCTCGGTTTCTGATTCTCTCGACAAGGGGCTGCCTTCCAGGACTAGAGGGCTGAACAACATTGCTGAACACTCCTGAAAGAGGATCGAGCCAGGTCTGGTAGGGGAAGGAGATGTGGAGATCGTGCCCACCCCTGTTTTAACGGGAGGATGCTGAGGTCCTGAAAGGTCGGGTCGGCTCTAGGTGCAGGCTGAACTTCATGGTCCAGCCTGCCAGTCACACACTGTTGAATGCATGAGATACAGAGAAATCTGAATTGGTGGATGTTGTCTGTAAAATACATGCTGTAGTTTGGAGATGGCACTAAAAATCTATAATTTTTTAAAATCAATTTATTTACTAGATACAGAGTCTTGCTATGCTATTCAGACTCTCATGATCCTCCAGTCTCAGCCTCTCCAGCACTGGGATTACAGGCCTGCACCACCATACCCAGTTTTGGCAGCCGGCTCAGCATGCCCGGCATTCTGGGACTGGCATGGCATGCAGCACCAGGGATTCAACTCAGGTCCTTGTGCTTGCTAGGCAGGCACTTGACCACTGAACTATCTCCTCAGTCCTATAAAATATCTTAAATTAAAAAAAAATCACCTATTAAGATGAGATTTAGACATACTAGGTTAAATAAAACGTTAGTGAGTATCAATTTTACCT
>NW_004524638.1:4440891-4456172 GCF_000260255.1 Octodon degus | reverse complement strand
CCTGCCCCTGGAGTGAATCACATAGATGTCAGAATCCATAAATAAAAGTCGCATGCTGCTCCCTCTAGATTGACCCAGTCCTGAGTCCCCAGAGTGTCCTCTGACTTGTTTGGTGAGGTAGACAGGTCACCACACCTGACCTTGCTGCTTCCATCCACCTCCTAGATTCTGGCATTTCCACTTGGGCCAGGTGCACACCCTCACATTGGCTGCCATAGCCCAGGTGAAACCCTGCGCTCGGCCTGGGAGATGAGCGCTGCGCTGATGGCGTGGTGAGTGGGGTGTGCGCTGCAGGCCTCCAGCAGCTGGGCCAGCGTGGTCAAGTCCGAGACCCCTGGCCATGCAGCTGGCCTCTTCAGCTCTCCGCTTTGTCACCTGCACCTTCTCTGAATGCTTGGGCTTTGTCCTAGGAATACAGTAGTGGTCTCCTGTTTCCTGGGGTTTTATTTTCTGAGTTTTCAATACTTGTGGTCAACTGTGATCCAAAATCTTGTTTTAAAAAATTATTTATATGTGTATTTATTTATTTGGTACAGGGTTTCACTATGCAGCTCGGACTCATAGTGATCCTCCTGTCACAGTCTCCCCAGCTGGCACTGCTCACCCGGGGCTCCGGAGCTGGCAGAGCATGCAGTACCAGGGATCAAACCCTGGTCCCTGTGCTTGCTAGGCAGGTGCTTAGACCATCAAGCTCTCTCTCCAGCCTGGTCTGATATCTTAATTGTAAAATTTCAGAAATAATCAATTCAAAATTTCGGGAGTAAGCAGTGGAGTATTCGGTGGTGCTCTGTTCTGAAATCTTGCCCCACGCTCTGCTGTGCTCCAGGTGCCCCTTCATCCAACATGTCCGCACTACGTATGCTACCTCTCTGTTGTCACTTAAGCACTGGTGTTACCAGTGTCTGTCACATCCTTGTGCTCAAGTACTGCTCGGTTTACCTTGTAACAGTCCTGGAGCACAAGAGTGGTGGTGCTCGCCATGTGGGTACGCCAAGGAGCCAGCACGGGCTTCCTCTGCGTGAGAAGATGGGCATCCTCAGCCTACGAAAGTTCGTACACTGAGGTTGGCGTGATCCAGGCACACTATCGCTGCTCATCTCCCCTCCAGCCTATAAATTAGACCTTGCTCTGGGTCTACGTTAAGCACACAGCATGTGCAGGTTTGGTGCTAGTGGAGGTTTTAGTTGTGCCTGCAGAGATCTTGGAACACATTCCCTGAGGAGCTCTCCAGCTGTTCTCGAACTCTGTCCATTAGGGTCCTCCACCCCACGGGCCCATGAGCCCCCCACCCCGCTGCTGTGGCTGCCCAGTGCCTTTCCAGCCCAGTGTAGACAGAGCCCAGCCCTCGGCTTCTCCGCTCCTCTCTGTGCTCCTGGGCTGGAGTCGCTTCTTGCTAGATTATCCATCAGTCTCTTTCTAGGTTCCTGCTCTGATTCTGGGGATTTATGAATTTATTTGGAGCAAAATTTGAAAACACAAGGCAGATTAAGTCAATTCTTCGGCTGATCTCATGTTATGCCTCGTGCGCATTTAATACAGGGCATGGGTCATCATGTTACCGAATAGTGCTTTATGGAGCTATGTATGTTGTGGTACAAAAGGCAGAAAATGCTAAGGGTGTAAGGAGGGAGAGAATGTCACTGTGTCTTGCTGCGTCTTCCTTCTTCACGTATTTCCTCTAAGTTCGAGGTTCTGTTATGTTGATAGTTTCATTGGCTTGTTTTCTTAGTGTGTCCTAAGCATTTGTTGAGGTGTACAGAGCAAGCTTCTAAGTGTTGTGTTGCATACAGCATGTTGTGTAGTGTGGGATGACAGAGGAAGTTTGACCTGTTTTGTTTTTGCCTGCAGTACTGGGTATTAAGAGTGTTTCTCTTTCTCTCTTACAACAATGCTGGCATGAATGTGTGTGTGTGTGTGCGCGCGCGCGCATGCGTGCACGTGGATGCATGTGCACCCATAAGCCTAATTTCATCTTCTAGATTCAGAGATTTTTGCAACTAGAATTGCCAGGCCAGCAGCTCTGGCACCTCTGAGGCTCTCAAAGCATGTCGTTGGTTGTGCCATGCTACATGACAAGGTGATGTTAAGCTCCTCCTCTGTGCAGTTGCTTTCTTGTGAAGCTGAGTCTGAGGCCAAGGCCCCTGGCCCTTGCAGAGGGAAAGAGTGTGACTCTTCAGCACTGCTTTCGATGTGCGTGGTGGGGGCAGTGTCCGGTTGGAGGGTTGCTGTGGGTGAGTGGAAAGAATCTTGTCCTGAGCCTGGAGACCAGTCCTGGAGGGTCTGTCGCACTTGGGGGGACTGTGTGGAGCTGCTCGGTGTCTGTTGGCTGTGTTTGCTTGTAGGTCAGAAGAGGGGGTGCAATGCCTGTTGCGGTGGTTGAGGCAGAGAAAGAGCCAGTGACTGAATGCTGAGCAGGCACCCCTGTGCTCCATTTCAGGATGTGAGAGTGGAAGTCAGAAACAGAACCAGGGAACTTAGGTTGTCCGTTGCCCTTTCTAGCTGAGTACTTGTCTCTTCAACTTCCCCTCATTGATAAAATACCAAGATAGCCAACTTAGAAACAGAATAGATTTGGACTTGCACCTTGAGCCCGTGGTTCATTTCTTCGTGGCTTCGGGACCTGTAGCAGGGCAGTGTGGGCCTGTGGTGGCAGGGGTAGTATGTGGTGGGGTGGAATTGCTAGCTTTATGTTGGCCAGGAAGCTAAGCAATGTGAGGAAGAGAGACTGAGGTCCCACGTTCACCTCCAGGGCACGGTTCCAGCTACCTGAACTTACCCCAGGTCTAGACTTCTTTCTGAAGGTTTCACCACCTTTGGAGAATGTCACTCTGAGAGCCAGCGGGGTGCCGGTGCTTGTGGCTTCTCCCCCTCTCTGTACTTGTTCTTACGAGGACAAACAGGGGGGAGAAGTGTGCCGGGATCCTATTTACCCATTCTTCCCAGGTGTGTCATCGCCTGACCTTAGTTTTGTTTGCTATAAAATGGGACCAGTGCCAACAGCCCCTGATTCCGCAGGCGCTGAACAAGGAGGCACCTGGGAGTCCCTTGGCCTGGTGCTGGATCCCAGAGAGCTGAAGGTCAGCCGCCGCTTGGGGCTCCAGCCTCCTTGGAGACTCACCATGTTGAGTTCTCCCAGCCTGCGTGTGAGCTTCTCAGACTGCTCATTTGTGGCTTTGCTAGGTAGGTTTACCTTCTGGAAACTTTGAGGGGACCCGATCACTTGGCATTCAGTGCATGACAAAGTAAGGCTCCAAATGGCGATGACTGCTTCGGAATTTCTTAGCTAACTGCTCTCATTGGTGAGTAGAAGAGGGACACACTTGCGCATGTGCACGGACATGCACAGACTATCTCTGCAGTGATGGGGAAAGACATGGGTAACAGCGGCTGCTATTGACCCCTGGGGTCCCCTAAGGCCAAGAAGGAAGCTTCACCTATCGCGGGACATGGCGTGCTCCTGGGAAATACTGCCGTGTATATTTAGTTAATAAGAAACAAATTCTTAAACATCAGCTGGTTGCAGAAGACCTTAGGGTTTCATTCTGTTTCTGATTGTCCACCTGCATCCCAGGCTCAGCTTACACACGCTGTCTCTGCACACTGCTGGTCTCTCAGTGTCCCCGATACCCACCTTGGGGTCCCACCGCTATGAGTGAGGTAGCCTGACCTAGGGCCCAGAAGCTGCAGGCCTTGCCCCTCCACCAGCCCTGGCTGAGGATGGAAGGACGCCTGTGCGTAGCCCCGCCCCGCCTCCTGTGAACCCATGTGTGCTCCGGGCCTCTCGGGCCGCTCCCCACTCACGCACCCGCAGCACTGGCAGTTGTCCAGATGTCTCTTACCCCGCTTCTTTCTAGCACAGAGCCTGATCCCTGCTTCACTCCCCACCCCGAGGCGCGGGGGTAATTTAAGTGGAGTCCTGCAGGAGCATCCTGCTCAGTGTCCCTGCGGGGACAGGGGCAGAGGGCCTTAAAAGGCTGCCTCCCCCACCCCAGAGCCTTAGCCTTTGATGTTCCTTGGTCCTGGAGCCCAGGCCCTGGTTGCCCAGCCCCATTGTCACATCTGGTGAGCCGGGCAGTCAGCCTCATTATTGCTCTTTGGAGGCCACACCGTTCAATAGTGACCCTTTTTTTCCTGCCCAGTGGCCAATTCAGGAAACATAAAAATGTTTATAGGCCCCCATTTTGCTTCTCCGTTCAGACGGGAAGAGCCATATGACCCCAGGGGAAGATGCATGTGGGCGTGTCTCTTCCCTCTCTGGGGTCCTTCTTTGTCAGGCCAGGGTCCTTGCGCATTCTGAAGCCAGCTCTCCTCTCCTTTCACTCTCAGAGCGACCTCAGGCTAAGACTTCTTGCAATTTATCTAGTTCCTCCTTGTACAGGAGGGAAGCTGAAGCTGGGGTGGCTAGGACATCCCCAAGGGACAGGCTGTGGGCGAGGATTCTCTGAAGATAACAATAACCATGACAACAATAACAGAACAGTACTTGTGGACGGCAGAGGCTGTGCAAAGCCTGGGTCCTTAGCTTCAGGGAAAGGACAGGGGGACAGGAAGCATGGCGTTGGCCTGTTCTCCTTCCCAGTGGCCAGGCTTTGTGGTGTTAGTGTTTCTTTTTGGCCAGAGATGTATTTTAAACGTAAACGATGAGTCAAACAAATTTTGTTTTCATTAAAGCTGAAGAAAACTTGTGCAAAACCTGTCCACGGTGGTTTTGGGACCGAGGTGGGTCAGGTTTCCCAGCAGACTTGGCTGTAGAAGGTGCTGGGGCGGCTCCGCTGCAGAAAGTGAACACTCCATTTGGGTCCGAGTGCTCCCAGGCAACCCGCTTCCCCGTGCGTGTGCCGCCATGGCCAGTTCATCTTCGCTCGAAGTGGACAGCTGACAAGATGGGCTCTCTTTCCTTGTTAAAAATAATTACATGCCAGATGCCATTCCAGTTCCACGCCTCAGCCAGTTAAAGATTTTTGGCTCTTTTGCCCAGAATGACTGTTCAGAAGGTAAGCTTGTTAGCATCTGAGCCAAAGGTAATAACAATGATCCAGCCAAGGGACTACAAAGGACTCTGATGAGCAAAAACCCCCAATAATTATTGCACATTACATATAATAAAATCTTTAGCACATATTTATTCAATTAAATATATATATATACATACACACATACGTATATATACACCTGTGTATATGTATTAAATGGGTGGTCCTAGTAGCAGAAACATCACTACAACTGCAGGATTAAGCTCTCATTGCCTGTCAGTTTCTGCTCCAGGTGACTGGTGGCCCACTCGCTCTCCGTGGTAACCAGAGTTTCCTAGAAACGCTTTGTGACTTAAGAACTGGCAGAGGCCTTTTAAACAAGCAGGGCTTCAGGTCCTGCTTCCTGGCCTCCTTTTTCTACGTGTTCTATAAGAGGAGAGCAGCCCCTCAGCCATCGAGGAAAATTCCCTTTCTGGGGTGGGGGTGGCTTGGGTCTCAGCTCGGCCCCTTATTAGCCTTGTGAATCTGAGCAGGGACATCTTTCTGACTCCGTGTTTCCCATCTATAAAGTGAGAATAAGAATTCTGTCTTTGCAGAGCTGTGACAAGGACTACAGAGAGTGCTGCTAGGGTGGTGGTGTCTGAGGACTGGTGCTGCCGACTCCCGCCAACAGGGTGTCTTTCAGCGATGGATGCTTATGCTCACACAGTTCCGGGTGCTAGATGTTCAAATTCAGGGTGCGATGAGGGCCACACTGCATCTGAAGGCTCTGGAAGACCCTTCCTTGGGCTCTTCCTGCCGCTGCTGCCCTCTGGCATTCGCTAGTGGGCCTCTGGAGTCGATGCGTTGCCCTGCTTTCTGTTTCTGTCATCGTGGCCTTCTCCCTGGGTGTGCAGGTGATGCATCCGTCTCCTCTTCTCCTGAGGATACCAGCCTTTGGATTTGTGGCCCAGTCCATGATGTAGCTAATGACATCTACCAAGACCCCTTTTACAAATCTAGTCACATTTTGGGGTCTAGTTAGAGATTGATTTGGGGAGACAATGTTCAGTCCAGTGCAGGTACCTAGCAGGGTCTTGTGGATAACAGTGTTTGATATCTTTTTTTTTCTTTTTTTGATGAACTGGGGATTGAACTCAGGCCCTTGTGCTTGCCAGGGAAGTGCTTATTCTACCGAGCCATCTCCCTGCACATAGTGTTTGATATCTTGATGACATTTGCTTGCCACCCCTTAAATGAGGTGGGAACAAACCTGGTGGTTGGAGGGACACAAGGAAGGCTGGCTGGCAGTGTGGCTGAGGCGGCATTTGGAGCCAGGATGGGTCCGAGATGCAGCTTGCTCATGGCAAGTGGGAGTGACTGAAGAGTCGAGAGCTCTGCTGAGGTCTGTTAAACAGAAGATGCCCAGGAAACACCCACCCTAGGTGTCACACGGGCACGGGCAGAGGCAGTCTGAGACTCAGGACCATTGTAGTGAAACCGTGTTTGGAAGATGTCAGCAGAGAAGTGCAATCTGAGTGCTTGTGATGGAGCACAGCTAGACCACAGCGTGAGTGGCCGTGTGCCGCGGGTGCATTGGGAGATGGAGGATGGGAAGAGGGGAGCAGAGGGATGGAGGACGGGAAGTGGAGAGTGGGAAGGACGGCGAGGAGGTCAGGAGAGCAGAGCCAGTGCAGTGGCAGAGGCCGGGAGAAGCACTTCCTTAAGGAAAAGCTTCATTTGCAGTGTGGCCATGAGGTTGGAGAGCAGAAGGACACCTAGAGGTGGCTGGTGACTTGGACCTTGTTGTTAACCTTGGCACAGTTGTCTTCTGGAAGCAAGGAAGAGGAAATGATTGAGCAACAGGGGCTGCCCCCGAGTCTCGCTCTCTTACTCAGGCAAATCAGTTCCAGGCAGGCTCGCTTAGGGCTGACGTCATCTGTAGTGCTGGCTTTAGCTATCAGCTCGTTCGATTCTCAGAGGCAGCGTCTTTGCAGACAGGCCGGGCAGATAAGGGTCCCGCTGTGCAGATGAGAAAAGTGCAAGGTAACGTGGTCCTGTGATCTGCTCAGGCCATTTCTCAGAAGTCAGAATAGTCACTTAGAGACCTCAGTCTGGACTCTAACCCTAGTGCTTTGTGTAGTTCTCTATTTAATTTTTCCTAATTAGATTGTGAGCATCTCTGTGTCCCCAGGGCAGTGATAGTAAATGTACACTGTGTCTGTCACCACAGAGGTAACTGGTTGATCCTGACCTTTCTTTTCTTTGAGTCTGGACTGAGTTCCAGAGTTTCTAGCACAGCATTCTGGATAGCTGGGCAGCCCACTGACACACAAGTATTGCTCCTTGCTACTCCTGGTGTAGTGCTTCACCGAGTGTCAGGGCCCCGTGTGGTGTGGGTACAGCAGTCTGGAATGGTGGAGTGAATGAGTGTTCTATGAGACTGCAGTGAGGTGATCAAGAAAAGGTTGGCGGGTTGGCAAGACAGCTCAGGGACTAAGCGTCTGCTTAGGCAAGCACAGGGACTGGGGTTTGATCCCTGGTACCACATGGCACATCAGCCCCACTGTCAGGTGCACTGAGCCGGCCACTGAGTCCAGGCATGGTGTCGCCAGCCTGTAATCCCAGGGAAGGCTGGAACAGGAGAATCACTATGAGTCTGAGCTGTGTAGTGAGACCCTGTACCAAATACATAAGTTAGAAAAAGGAAGAGGTTGGATTCACACATCAGGTGAGGTGAACAGAATTCAGATATTTCGTAAAATATCTAGCTCTAAGGCTGTTGCTCTTCAGGGAGTTATTTAATGAGCAGAGGTGTCTGTTCTTATCCGGGAACAAAATACACACCCAGCTGAGCAGAACCTGACCCTCTTCTCCGTCTGTGCCTGAGGGAGGTAGACTATTATGGCCCGCCTGCCCACCTGCCCGCTCTCCCATTCTGCCTCCCTTTTTCTTTGCAGACTGGATTGGACCTAGGGCCTTTACACTGAGCTGCATCTCCAGCCCTGTGTTTTGAGCAGAGGACTCATTGAACTGCTGAATTGCTCAAGCTGGGCTCCAACTTGCAATCTTCCTGCGTCAGCCTCCCGGAGTGCTGGGATTATAGGTGCATTCCACCGTGCCTGGCCCCTCTCTGGGTCACTTTAGGCCCTGGGTGTGGCGTGCGCTGGAATGCCCTGGGGTGAACTGGTTCTTATGGCCTTTGCACAAGAAATCCTGGCTTTTTACCTGTTGGTTTCGAATCAGCCCTTGAGCCCTGCTGAGCCCAAGGGAAGAGATGGGGCGGTACACCCAAGGGTCCCTGAGAGATTTGGCCAGGCTCTGCGGGGCAGTTTTATCCAGTGAGCTGTAATCTTCTCCCAGCAGTCCTGCCCTGGGGATGCTGAGGCCTCGTCTACATTCCTCTGTGGAATTTGGATGTCTGAGGAAGGTGGGCAGATATGCAGAAGCTGCTCCGCCTTCTGCTGTCTTCTCCAAGCCTGAGATGGGATAATGTCTAGTTATTTTCCCCTTCCTTTGTCGTCCTCACCTTCTTTTTCTTTCTCTTTGCCTCTCTTTTTTCCTCTTCCTCGTTTGCTTTTGCAGTGCTGGGGACTGAACCCAGAGCCTGCAGCGCAGGTGAGGCAAGTGCGCTGCTGTGGAGCTGAGCCCTAGCCCTTGCCCCCTTACTGTCTGCCCAGGCCAGCGGCGGTCCACATCTTTTTTTGCTTGGGCCTGGAGGCAGGGAGTGAGTTAGTAGAAGTTGACCCTGAGGGGGAAAAAAAAAATTTTTTTTAATGTATTTAGTACAGGGTCTCTATGCAGCTTGAACTTAGTGGTCTTTCTATTCCAACCCTCCCAGTGCTGGGATTATAGGCATGCGCCACCACGCCTGGTCTTGGTGGCTGGGAGTGCCTGGGGGCAGGGCTGGAACAGCATGTGGTACTGGGGATCAAACCCCAGTCCCTGTGCTTGCCTAAGCAGGCACTTAGTCCCCTGAGCTATCTCACTGGTTTAGGGAAAAGGTTTTCAGTGTGTGTGTGTGTGTGTGTGTGTGTGTGTGTGTGTGTTTCTCGCAGTATCTTGGCTACAGGGGTTTGGCTTTGCCTGGCCCCTGACAGGTGAAGCCAGTCCTTGGGTGGGGATGGGGGGGATATATGTGCATACCAGTTACACTGTCAGCTGTGCAGGCTGGAGAGCTACAGCCCTTGTGAGTGCAGCACGGCCCGGTGTCTAGAGGCACTGACGAGCTCCCAGGGGAGCCCGGGCTGAGGACCTTGAGCCGTGCGGTGTGCCGTTCTAGTCCATATTTCCCCCACTACCCCTCCTCACTGCCTCCTCCCTGCTCATGCCTACGTGGCAGGCAGGAGCTTCCATGGTAGCCATTGATTGCCTGTCCTACATGGATTGCCATTAGGGTCCTGGCAATCTCCTAACAGCCCTGGTACAGCTTCCCTGCTGGTGCAGTCCTGACCTCAGAACCATGTCTGCTTCCCAGCCCCATCCCGCTGTTCCTGCTCCTGCGCCCCATCTCCTTGGGCCCTCAGTTCCATAGCAACCCCTCTGTGAAACGCAGGGCCTTTATCCTCATTGTTCCCTCTTCCTGGAACACTGCACCTGCTCCGTGGAAAGCTGAGTGTTCCTTCTTACCACCTTCACGGGTCACCCCCTCACAGCCAGTTCCCTAGCTTCTGATATTCTCTGTCATTGGTTGCCATTGATTTCCACTATGGTACCAACCACAGTGTGTAAAAAAAAATACTTTTGCCTCTCAGTTTGATGAGATGCTTCACTAGAGGACAGAAGCTGAACCACTGTCCTTGTCCTCTGTGTGGACCAGCACTTCATTGGGGTCAACAGATACTCTTTGGTAGGGGTGGTTGAGACAGGGTCTTACTATGTAGTGCAGGCTGGCCTTGAACTCAGCCTGCTGTTTGCTGGGATCACAGGCCTTCACCTCCACGCCAAGATTGAATGGACATTCCTGGATGAGTGGAACACGAATGCCCATGTGAGTGAGGATCTCGGCGGGTCAGGTGAGGGGTGACTTCATGTCCTTGACGGACCCAAGGGGCAGAGGCACTGGTGCAGCACTCACTGCTGCCTGATGAGAGGGCAAGGATGTCCTCAGGGTTTGCATTGTAACACAGGCTTCTTCTATGGGCATTAAATAACTTAGCTGCCTGTGTCGGGGAAGGACAAGAGCAGAGAGAGGAGACAGGATGGAAACGCCCACAGGCACGAGCAGACCTGAGTGCCCCCAGCCGCACTGCTGGGGTCTGGTCCCCCTCTCCTTCCATCCCAAGCTCACATGCATGCCCGTGCTCTCCAGGACGGGCAGTGGCCATGGCAGTGCTGCTGGTGCAGCCCTCGTGGGCGGGCAGGCCCCACTCCCGGAGAGCAGGTCCCCCGACCCCTCCCCTCTGGGCCAGAGCCCGGCCGCTGCAGGCCACTGCAGGTGCAGCCAGCAAGTGCCTGGCCGCTCCCTGCCAGCCGCGGTTACTGCTGCGGCCCACAGAGGCATCCAGATACACCGTGGACAGGGCTGCTTCGACCTCAGGCTGGGATCGCCTCCTATTCCTCCAGGCACAGCAGGAACACCTTATACACTTTTTTCTTTTTAAATTAAAAAAAAAAAAAAAAAAAAGAAAGACTCAAACCCATGGAATTAGGAATGAAAAGAGTAAAATCACAACAGAACGTACAGAAATCCATAAGATCATCAATACCTTCTTCAAGAGTCTATATTCTAAAAAGATGAAAAACGTAGGAGAAATACATTCCTAGATATATGTAAATTACCAAAGCAGAATAAAGAAGAGGAAAAATTTTAAATAAACCAATAGCAGTCAATGAAAAGAAAGATGTCATTAGAAACCTACCAAGAAAACCCCAGGCCCTCAGAGATTCACTAGTGATATTTATGAGAAATTTAGAGAACCTAATCCCACTATTTCTCAAACTCTTTATTTATTTTTTTATTAAAATTATTATATTTTAATACCTTGCATTTCATGCTTATAGTTACAATACAAGATAATGAATTTTAAATGTTGTGGCCATCTAGATTCCCATAAATCTTTCTGTTTTCCTCAGTGAGCTATGCATGTATATATTACAAAATTTATTTGTTCAATGACATAAAAAATTGTTAGAAGCGCTAACTTCCAAAATCTGATTAAAACATCAATCCGTCCTTTCCCAAAATGTCATCAAAATCCAATTTCATGTATAATCTGGTGATATTTTAAGACCTCCCAAAAACGATTCGTAGACTTCAGTTAAAGCCTTTCATTCTGTTGAGGAGAAGGACTGAGGGCCATCCTTCACAGAAATGTCTTTCCCAGCTGAGTATGTGGAAGGTTGTCCATGGAAGTGAATTTACATCCCTGAGAGTACACGTGCATCTTTAAAGTTTTGAAATCAAACTCTTTAATAAAATGGAAAGAGTAGCAATTCATTTCTGAAGGAAAGCATATCAAAATCTAAGAAGGATTTAGCCAAAAAAGAAGTAGTACAGGTCAATCTCCTTAATAAATACAGATGCAAAAACCCTCAGTAAGACAATGGCAAACAGAATTCAGCAAATTATCAAGAAGATTACACAATATGACCAAGTAAGATTTATCAAAGGGATGCAGGGATGTTCACATATGAAAATCTAGAAATATAATCCATATAGTAACAGGCCCAAGGACAAAAACCACATGAACATCTCAATAGACACAGAAAAGGCATTTTATAAAGTTCAACACGCATTCACAGTAAAAACTCTAAAGAAAATTGTAGGGGCCAGGGAGATGGCTCAGCAGAATAAGCACTTGTCTGGCAAGCACAAGGGCCTGAGTTCAGTCCCTGGTTAAAAAAAAAAAAAAAGTAATAGGAAGTCTTGACTTCAGTCTGAGAAAAGACATCTATGACAAATTAACAGCCAATATCATACTAAATGGACAAAAACTGAAAGCTTTCACTCTAAAATCAGGAACAAGATAAGAATGTCCACTATCAATAAATAAATAAATAAGAATGTCCACTATCAATAAATAAATAAATAAGAATGTCCACTATCAATAAATAAATAAATAAGAATGCCCACTATCACCACTTCTATTCAACATAGTTCTGGAAACATTAGTCAAAGCCGTTAGACAAGAGAGAAATAAAAGGAATAAAGATAGGAAAAGAAGAAGTTAAATTATTATTTGTAGATGGCATGACATTCTACATAGAACTCCAAAAACTCACCAAAAGACTTCTACAAGTAATAACCAAATGTAGTAGTGACCTTGGACACAAAGTCAACACTCAGAAATCGATAGCTTTCCTGCACACAGAAAACAAACTCAATTATATAGAAATTGTAGGAACAATGCCTTTCACAATAGCACCTAAAAAAGGAAGTATTTAAGAATCAGTCTAATAAAGGAAGTGAAATACCTTTACATTTATTTTTCTTTTTTATGCCTTTAGTAGAGAGGATACAGGGTCTATAGGATCTCACTACACAGGTCAGACTTATAGTGATCCTCCTGTTTTCAGCCTCCTAAGCACTGGGATTACAGGTACATGCCACCACACCCAGTCTTAATTGCCATCTCAGTGCGCCCTGTGGGCGGGGCCAGCATGGCATGCCAGGGATGAAACCCCAGCACTCTGCCTAAGCAGTCGTTTTAGTCCACTGAACTATCAGTCCAGCCCTGACCTTTACATTTAAAACTACAGTTCTGCTGGTCTACGGAAAAAAGCAGATAATACTTAATTTGCTTTGTCTCCTTTTCTCAATTGTTTGTACTTTTTCTCTTCTTAATTTCTTTTTTTGTTTTCTTCCAATTTTACATGGTAATATGAATAACTGGTAATATCTGCCCTCCAATTCAGCTTCCCAGAGTGCTTTAATTTAGGGCTGCAGACCTGTGCCACCAGGCCTGGAAGCCCCCAACCTTTAAAGTGGGGAAAAGCAAGGGTGACTCCCGCTCCGTCACTGACATCGCTTGTTGTCTGGTATTCATCTGAATACCAAGAATTAAACGGAAGTGTAGAAATGGTGAATTCGTGAGCCTTTATTTTTGGAAAGTTGCCCTTGAATCCTGAGGATGTGTGTCAGTGTGTGTGTGTGTGTGTGTGTGTGTGCAGGACCCGCGCACACAACCCAGTCTCGCACACACTGAGCACTCCAGCCCTGACAGTGTACTTCTCCGGAAACTTGCTTCGCTCATCGTTTGGAGGACTATGTGGATGCCTTCGTGTGCACCGTCCCCGTATTATCTGCTTTCCATGTCAATGATTTTGTCTTATTAAGGAGAAAACTGACAAACATCTACTGAGCACCTCCTGCAAGCCAGGGGCGTGCTGGTTCCTCTATTCTTGTTGATCTCCTGCAGAATCATCCTGCGAGGCTGGGAGGGTAAGTTTTTTGGGGGTGTGGGAGGTGGAAAGGATGGAAACCAAGGCCTTCATGCTGAGCTACATCTCCAGCCTTTATTTTTCGTTCTACTTTGACATAGGGTTTTTTTCTAAGTTGCTAAGTTAACCGGGCTGGTCTCAAACTTGCAGTCCCCCAGCCTCAGCCTCTCTGGGTGCTGGGAGCACAGGCATGTTCTGTCATGTCGCGCTCCAGGGCTAGTGTCTCTTACAGATGAAGAAATTGGCCCAGGGGAGAAACTTGTTTCTGTTCATTGCTGGGACTCCAACCCTGTCCTGTCGGTTCATGACCTTTGTGCCTCATATATGCTCCACTGTGCGCTGGGTTCTTTGGACCGCAAATGCAGTGCGCACGCACCATCACCGCCTGCAGTCGGGGTGCAGGGCTCTCTCCTCGGCACTTGTCTGGGAGCCCTGGGTGCTGACAGTCTGTGGGCATGCGCAGATGTGCTGGGGATGTATAGTTGGAGGTGCAATATTTGCGGGACTGTTGAGGAATTAAAGTGATTGGCTTGACTAAATCTGCTCGCAGGCTGGGAAGCAAGGCCCTGCTCTGATGGGGTCGGAAGAGTAGCTTCTTCATTGTGCACTGGTGCACATGCTGTGAAATTTCTGCCCATTGACCCATTTTATTTTCATGACATAAATCCATTTTGCAAATGAAGTGGCTGCAGCACAGAGAGCTTGATTCTCTCTCTGTCCAAGTGACTGAGTTGATAGAAGGCGGAGCTGGGGGCAGCTCAGCCAGAGGTGGCAGGAAGACCCTGACCAGTGCGGAAGTGTGCAGTGAGCCACACTGGGGAGAGAGTCCTCAGATTCCCACATGGGCCTCCTGCTGTTCTGAGTCGTCCCGGTGGGCCGCCAGTGCACGGGGACCTGAAGGAGCCCACAGAGGTCCAGGTTAGGGGTACTGAGCCGGCAGGTGTAAGGGCAAGGGGCAGCAGCTGGAGGACGACCCAGAGAGTGAGGAGGAGCAGGACATGCAGGGCCTTGGGCTTCTACGGAGCTCTAGCAGGGCTGTCTGCCGCTAGGTGGCCGCATCTCTAGGGTGAGTGCAGGCAGAGACCCCATCCTGAGACCCCCAAGCTGACCTGGGGAGGAAAAGGCCATTTCACCCAGGTGCCCCTGCGAAACCGCCTGCCTGGGCTCTAAGCCTCTGAAGACAGGAGAGAGGAAGGAGCCCTGTGCTCAGAAAGTGGGTGGTCTGGATGCCGTGGCCCTCAGGGCCCACTGTGCGGTCCTGTTGTTGGAGGTGCTGCATTTCGGTCCAGTGGAGACTTTCAGGCTCTACCCACGGAGCAGTGGATCCCGTATGGCTGTCCAAAGATCGTAAAACAGTGTGGGGTGCCAGGATATGTGCTCTGAAGGGCCACATTTTGCAGGACCAGGCCAGCCGCAGGGACTCTGTTGCCCTCAGAGCTGTGCTGCTGCAGGGTGGGACACACAACCCTCTCTTGTCTACTTGGGTTCTCCAGGACAATGGCACTGAGTGCTGTTGCCCACCCCAGAGGCCGCACCAGCTCTGCCAGCTGATAAGCTGGACCTGTTGCTTCTCAGAGCCAATAGTGGCTGAGTCTCTCTTGGGGAGCTGGTTCTCATCAAGTGAGGAGGGCCACGGGCTTCCATGCTGCCCAGTTCTGCTGCCCAGATTGCTGCTGAGCCCAATCCCCCAGAATCCCCTGGGACAGTGGTCCTCTCACCTTTGCAGGCCCTGAGCCTGTCTGGGGAAGGCTGGGCATGGTCCTTAATCTCCAAGTCTCAGTCTCTACCCTCCAAGTGGGGACAGTGCACAGTCAGTCCCTGATTCAACAATGATGGCGCACACCACTTTTAAAATTTGCAAAGGAGGGGCTGGTGAGATGGCTCAGTGGTCTGGAGCACCTACTTGGAACAAGCTAAGCTAAGCAGAGCACAGGGACCGCGGTTCAA
>NW_004524638.1:4436101-4440771 GCF_000260255.1 Octodon degus | reverse complement strand
AAAAAAAAATAAAATAAAATTTGCAAAGGAGGGAAAATGATACCCATTTCACTATAAGCAGTATCTGAATTTAAATTCTTTTCAGTACTAGGGATTGAACCCAGGGCCTCTGCGTTAGGTCCAGCTCCTGCCCCCTTATAAGACAGTCTTGTTCAGTCACTAAATTGCTCAAAAGTCTGGAACTTGTGATCCTCCTGCGTCAGCCTCCCAGAGTGCTGGGGCTGCAGGTGTGTGCTGTCTTACATGGCCCAAAGATTAACGTTTCGATCTCTTAGAGACCAGGGATATGGAGGTTGGTCCACTCTTTGGCTTCCGGGCAGTGGAGGGGGAGACAGTGTACAGTTATGTTTGCCAAGAGCTGATGGTCTGCACGGTGACTCATGGTGATTTTCTACTGACAGTGGACTTGTCCAGGTATAGCCTCCTGGTAAGCTATGGAGCATCTGCGCATCCCGGTACTGCTAGAGCCCAGCACATGTGTCCTGCTCAGTGAACTTCTTGCAGCTCAGGGTAGATCTTCTTGCGTTTGTCCTGGGAGGGAGGGAAAGGAGGTGGGTATTTCTAGCCCTGCTTGTAGCAGGTCAGCCTTAGCAGGAGGCCAGATAAGCTCCATGGCCCAGAAAGGGTCCGGAGTGGAGCCCAGGTCTTGGCCTTGGACCCCCGTCCGTTCTCACCACAGCAGCAGTCTCAGGCCCCGCCGCCTGGCCCAGGAGATGCACACACGCCCTTTTCATTCGTAAGCTTGTGCCACATCGTGAAGGAGGCCCCTCTCCTTCAGGCTGTGCTCTGAAGCTGCTGGTTTGGCCCAGGCTGGGGCGGAGGTCTTGATGTTCTTCCTGGCTTCCTAGGTTCCTTCCTCTGTGTGCACATCCATGCATCTTAAAGAGCTTGCATGCACTGCTGGTTACTTAGCTGAATTCAGCTCAGTGGCTCTGTGGAGGGACAGCGGCTGCCAGCCAGGACATCCTGACCGCAGCCTCCTCATGGGCCTGGAGCAACACGTGCAGCTGGGGACGGGCTGAGGCCAGTGTTACGCGATCTCCCGGGTGCTGCTGCTGCAGACACAGCCTGTTCCCCCCCTCGGCCTTGTGAGCTCAGCTCTCTGTCCATACTGCAAGACTGTGTTGCAGTCTTTGAATCCTCGGCTGAATGATGCAACTGGCTCTGCCTCTTGCAGGATGTCCTCTCTGATGCCAGGCTGCAGGACAGGCTGCCAGAGCCCTGTGCCAGCTGTGACCAGGGCCCTTTTCACTGCCATGAATCCGAATCTCTGTTTCTATTGTTTTGTTTTGCTTTTTGAGACACTATTATTCTGCCTCAGCCTCTTGTGTTGCGTTGGGATTAAACGCATGCACCTCCATGTCTGGCTTGAACCTCCTGTTACCTACCAGGCTGAATTCTTGGAGGACAAACCTGTGTGTGATGTGTGTGTCACCCTGTGGGGCAATGCCTGGAACCTAGAAGGTGCTCCAGATGGGGTTACCCAAATGAGTGACCTGGGGCATAGATAACACATCAGCCATGCAGAGGAGCTGCCAGGGACCTCGCTGTACAGCGAAATCTTAGCAGACTTGAGCTCCCCAGACAGCAGGGTAGTCTGTCTTCCTTTCCACAGCCTCAAGCCCTGCTGAGGATTTGTGTGGGAGACAGATTTCCAAGGGGACATCTCCCTCTGACAATTTTCTGTCCAGAGAAACTCTAAGGGCTCCTCTCCTTCCCACCCAACCTGCTCTTTGGTCGCTGCCACTGCTGGCCATCACTGTCTGATGCCAGCTTGTGCAGAACACCAGCAGGTCAGCCCTGTTGGGTGCTGGTCCCCTGCTCCTGGTCCTCGCTGGCTGCTGGTCTCTGAAGCTCTTCAGTGTTGAGCAATAGGTGTTTATTTGTCTTTCTTGAAAACAGACCATTCTGTTCACACTACTCAGGGTAAAAGTCCCAAATAGATTTATAGGACATTTGGAGCTCACGCTACCCGGAAAATAAATCAGGGGCAGGTTTATAAGAGCGCGGCTGTAGCACATGGGAGAACACATGAGAGAGATCTGCTAGACTAAACCAAGAAGTACATGGAAGTGCTGTAGACCTGTTGCAGGAGGGGGAGAGTAGAAAGCAGGGAACACACCGGAAGGCTTGCTGTGCTGGTCCGGTATGCAGACACAGGAGCCCTTGCCGCTCTCAGCTCCTGCAGGGTGCCCTCTCTAGTCTGAAGGGGTAGAATGAGGAAGGGGTGTCCTCCTGCCCACCTGGGAACTCCCATGTTGGACTGGAAAGTGGCTGTCTAGTAGCCAAGGGGAATACTGCTAGCTGGCCAGGAAGGATGCCACAGCAAACCATCCTGGTCCAGCAGGTGCAAGGGGAGGCAAGGTGAGCCAGTGGAAGGCTGTGCTGGCCACTGGCCATGCCATGCCTCCTCCCGCCAGTGTGGGGACAAATGGGAGAGTTAGGCCCTTCTTCTCTGCCTCAGAAATGTCATCACGAGCCCTGAATTAAGGGAGTGAGGCAGACCCAGCTCTTCAGCTTTGCCTGTGCTGACCTTGGCCTCCTCCTTCGGCTCCCACTGCTCCACCTGGGCCTCGTTGAGCCCACCTGGTAGATCTGAACCCTTTCTCCCACCCTAGCTCAGCCAAGCTCTCTTCTCAGGCCTCTCCTGGCTCTTTCCCTGTGCCCCTGCTCTCCTGGACATTCTCCTGGATGGCCAGGGCCCGGGGCATGGGGCCTGTGTCACGTGTGTCCCAGTCACTCCACCTGTCACAGAGCCTGATGGCCAGGGGTGGGTGGGCTGTAAGACACATTCCTCAAGCATGAGAAGAGGGCGAGAGACTGGACCTGCACTCCTCCCTGTGGAGTTGATGCACTGTGCGGGCAGAGCTGGGGTGGGGACACGCTGCTGCAGTACTAGTCAGCTCCTGGGGACACTGCGTGGCTGTCCTTATATAAAAGACATTGAGCGAGTCTCATGCTGGGATGTTAGAACCTTTTCCCCTGCAGATACACACGGGTGCTCGAGATGCACAGTGTTCCCCAGGTCTGCATTGCGTGTGGGCTTAGTGCATAGTGTCACACTGCACAGCCCAGGAAATGCGGGGAGGAGGGAAGGAGTACTATGTGTGCACACGCCAGAAGCCTTGGGGTGTGGTGGAGACAAAAAGCAAAGAGCAAAGGTGTGCTGTCTTCACTGTGCTTGTGAAAGTGATGGAAAATTCATATTTGCCCAAAGTCTGGACCCATGAGAAGCCGCCACAGGTAGCATCTGTGGGGAGGCAGGCAGCTTTTATCACATCATCCTGAAGGTGCACGGGATCAACAAAATTGATAAACACATCCCTGCGGAGCACTGTTACAAAGTAGTTGATCAGCATGCCTCAAATTGGCAAGGACCAGCGCTCTGGGTGACCTCCTTCCCCAGGCTCTAACACAGGCTGTGGAGGCTGCCGTGCCTGATGGGCACAGGATGTTGGCACAGGCTGGCAGAAGACAATGCCAGTGCCGCCTGGAGAGGACCTCTGGGATGCTGTCGGGCACAGCCCACTGATGGGCAAAGTCTTTGCCCAGCATGCAGGTGTGGGCCATGATCAGATCCCTGGGGCCTTTGGGCATGCTGCAGTTTCCAGAAGAGGATGGCAGCATTTCTTACTCCCATGCCCACCCCCACCAGTCAGGTGCCTGCTGCGAGCCCTGCTGAGCTCTGTCTCAGGAGAATCTGGTCATTTAGTGGCGGGGCAAAGACAAGGTTGGAGTTGGAGAGCACAGGTGCCGCAGTGGCTGGACCGGGGACCCTGTGTGAGTTCAGCCAGGCAGAGCCAAGCCAGAGCTACGGCCACACTGGTTTGGTTCTTCTCCTTGGACCTCTGAAGGCCTTTTGCTCTGCCGTGTCTCTATCGAGGGACTTGGGCCAGACTCTCGGGAAACCTGTAGGGCCATCAGCCCTCATCAGCTATGCTTTCGCCGGTGGCATAGAGGTCAGGATGCTGGAGGGTGAAGCGGGACATCTGCCTGCATGTGCGCGTGCGCAGTGTGCCTGTGCCCCTGGCTGGGCGCGGGCCTGTGCTTGTGGAGACGGGCAGTGGCTGGGACGAGTAACCCAGGGCGGAGACCGAGTGCTGCTCACGCTCCCTCCCGGGACCCTGCTCGTAAAGGAGGTGACAGGAGGGTAGGCCTTTGGTGCGGGGAAGGAACCTCTATTTTGTATGAGATTTTAATTTCTGCATCTTTCTGGATCCACCGGAAACCTGATTCAACATGAGGGTGGGATCCAGGCGTCTGAGGTAGTGCTGCTGAGGTGCTTTTGGTTAGGACGTTGCTGTCTTTGGTTCAGGGATCCTAAAAAGATGAAGCATAAACACAGACGATGTTTGTGTGCATTGCAGAGCCCTGTGAGTTGGTTACTAACTTACAGCAAGGATCCTGGGGAAGCCAGTGTTCTGGATGTTAACAGTAAGTCATCTTGGGGACTGTGCAGCTGTAGTCACAGAACATACTCAGGGTCTATGGGTTTAAGAGTAAAATGTAGATTTTTGTCATTTGGTCTCTTTTTAAAAAATATTCATTTACTTATTTTTTTAAAGAGAGTACAAATTAGAATTAAAACAAATAGGGCTGGGGAGATAGCTCAGTAGAATAAGCACCTGCCTGGCAAGTACAAGGTCTTGGTCCCCAGTACCGCAAAAAAA
>NW_004524638.1:4430619-4435896 GCF_000260255.1 Octodon degus | reverse complement strand
TTGAACCGCGGTCCCTTTGCTTTGCTAAGCTTGTTCTAAGTAGGTGCTTTAGACCACTGAGCCATCTCACCAGCCCCGAGGAGAAGAATTAAAACAAAAAATTTCAAGTGATACAGAAATTCACTTAACGAAGTAATAAGAATTTCACAGTATTTGTTGTAATATATGGTGTTGTCTTCCAACCAGTAATTCATATTATCACATATATACATGTAAAATTGGAAGAACAGGGCCAGTGCGATAGCTCAGCGGACTAAACACTTGCCTTGGCAAGCACAGGGACCAGGGTTCGATCCCCGATCACACATGCCATGCTGGCCCTGCCCCCAGAGCATGCTGAGTCAGAGAACAAGTCCAGGTGTGGTGTTTCATGCCTGTAATCCTAATGCTGGGGAGGCTGGAAAGGGGAGGATCACCCAGAGTCTGAGCCGCATAGTGAGACCCTGTACCAAATATGTAAATAGAAAAACAAATAAATAAAAATGGAAGAAGAAAGAAAAAAGAAAGACATGTATTAAAATTAAGAAGAGAAAAAATACAATCAACTGAAAAAAGGAGACAGAACAAACAATTATCTGCTGTTCTCTGTAGACCAGCAGAAATGTACAATACAGTTGTCCAAACCATCCTGTTTACACAGGTAGGTAAATCCCTTTCCCCACTCTCTACCCTGTCCTTCTCCTCAACTCAGCAACTCTTTCCTTCTGAACAGCTTCGCTCCCTTTTCCCAGTACCTATTGTACCCTTCAGATTCCATTTTTCTTTTTCAGATTCTCACACTAAGGAGACAATATGATGTTTGCACATGCGGGTCTGATTTATTTCACTTAAGAATACGTTCTCGAGCGGCATCCATTTGCCAACGAAAGACTCCAATTTATTCTGTTTTATAGCTGAACAGCACTTCACTGTGTAACAATACCACTCGTCTTTATCCATTCTTTAGTTTGTGGGCATCTGAGTTATTTCCAGGATTTAGCTATGAGAAATTGCGATGCTATAAACATAGGTGCACATATATTGCTGTGATACAAGGCTTTTAGTTCTTCTGAAAAAATACCCAGGAGGGGAATACTGCCTTGAATGGGACCTGCGATTTCCATAGTGATTGTACTGGTCTGCACACCCACCAACAGTGAAGAGAGGTGCCTTTCTCTCCACAGCACTTTCAGCGATTGTTATTAGCTGACTTCTTGATGTTAGGCATTCCTTCTGGGGTGAGATGGAATCTCAGTGTTGTTTTCACTTGCATTTCTCAAATGGCCAACAATGTTGAATATTTTTTTCATATGTTTACTTGCCATTTGTATTTCTTCTGAAAGTGTATATTTATCTCACGTGCACATTTTTGGATTGAGTCTTTGAATTTGGGGGGCATGAAGTTTTTTTAAAAAATTTTTTCTATGTTGTAGATAGAAGGCCTTTGTTGGAGGGACAGTTGGCTATAATTTTTTTTTGCCAGTTTATGAGTTTTCTTTTTATTCTGTTGAAGATTTTGCTTTGAAGCACAGAAACTTTTCAAAAAGATGAGATCCCCGTTGTTGATTCTTTGAAGTATTTTCGGTGCAGTTTGGCTTTTGTTCATGAACTCTCTATCTACCCGTATGTCTTTAAGATTTCTACCTACATTTTCATCCACAAGATTTAGTGTTTCTACCTTAATATGTAAATCTTTGATCCATTTTGACAGTAGGTTTGTGCATGGTGATAGGCATGGATTTAGTTTTAGCTTTCGACGTGTGGAAAACCAATTTTCCAGCACCATTTATTTATTTATTTATTTTTTAAATTTTTTTTCCATAATTTTATTGAGAAACAAATAGCAATGAGACAGTTTCAAATCAAATTGGTAGAACAGTTTCAATAATTAACACATTGCATACATTCTTCCTAGTGGTTAGTTGCTGTACAAGATGCAGACATGATATCATACTTACAAACACCATTAGAACAAATGCCTCTATTCATTAAGAGAATGTAACTATATATCTATCCTAACCACTTTGAATACACAGATACAAAATGGACATTCATCTGTACCCCCTTTTTTGTTAAGTTCCGTTATTTGAATATTATAGGTGTGTAAACTCAGCAAAATATTCTAAAAGAGTCCAGTAGCCCATAATAGTATTGGGTCTTCTGTTTGACTGGCAGTGTCAGAAATTGTTGACCTGAGTCCCCCACAGCTCAACATAACAGCATGGCTTTACTTCTTATATTTTGTTTTTATACTTTTCTGCTGGATGGCCAAGACCAAGGTAAAGCAGGACCTATGCAATAAGAGTTGTAGCTTTTGGGTCTGATAAGGTTAGTGAAATCCCCTCAGGATTTATCCTGAGATCCTGCACCTCAGATTGTTTTTTTCCAGCACCATTTATTAAAGAGGCTGTCTTTCTTCCAGTGAGCCTGTTTGGCCCCTTTATCAAAGATAAGGCAGCTGAATGTGTTTGCAGTTGTGTCTGCATCCTCTCATCTGTTCTGTTGATCCTCAGCTCTGTCTCTTTGCCAGTGCCACGCTGATTTTATCACAGGAGCTTTATAGTATAATTTCAGGTCAAGAATCGTGATACCTCCTGGCTTTCCTTTTACCCCATAAGTGCTTTTGATATTCTAGGTCTCTCCTTGTTCCAAATGAATTTGAGGGAAGTTTTTTCTAGCTCTGTGAGGTATATTAATGGTATTTTAATTGGGATTGCATTGAATCTGTATAGCAATTTTGGGGGTGTGGCCGTTTTCTCAATGTTGGTTCTTCCTATGCAGGAGCATGGTATATTTTTTGATTTTTCTCAAATCCTCGTCAATCTCTTCTCAGAATATAATATTTACTGTATGAATCTTTTAGATCCTTTGTGAGATTGATTCCTAAGTATTGCTCGCTCTGTCTGTCTCTCTCTCTGTCTGTCTCTGTCTCTGTCTCTCTCTCTGTCTCTCTCTCTCTGTCTCTCGGATGTTATTGTGAGCAGCCTGCTTTCCCTAATTTCTCTCTCAGTGTGTTCATTGCTTATGGACAAAGATGCTACTGATTTTTGAGTGTAGACTTTGTATCCTGCTACGTTGCTGAATTTGGTGATTGACTCTATGAGATTCTTGGTGGAGTTTTGGGGGTCCTGTATGTGGAGCATCAGGTCGTCTGCAAATAATGATAATTTCACTTCTTCTTTTCCAGTCCCTATTCCTTTTATTTCTCTCTCTTGTCTAGTTGCTCTGGCTAATGTTTCCAGAACTATATTGAATAGGGGTGGAGACGGGACATCCTTGTCTTGTTCCTGATTTTAAAGTGAAGGCCTTCCATTTTTGCCCATTTGGTGTTGTGTTGGCTATTGGTTTCTCCTGTCCTTTGGTCTCTTGCCTACACTCAGTGGTAGCTAAGTATAGACCTAGTCATTTTGGTTTTGTCTAGTCATTTTATATTAGAAGAAGACTGCACTGCAAAAGAAATTGAAACAGATCCAGAAACCAGGGATGAGGAACAGTGTTCATTTGAAATGGCAGGCAAGGTAGCTGCGGGTGAAGAGAAGGTGAACCCGAGCCTGGCTTATGGCTGTGCGTCCTCCTGTGAGCGCTGCCAGGGTGTGCGTGTTCGGGGCTGGGGCCCCTCGTGGCTGCTTTCCCCTTGCCTTGGGGAGATGCCCTGTGTCTGTGTGGTGAGAGCCAGAGCTGGAGCTAGTCTCATGTTTCTGATCTAAGTTCAGTCCTGAGCTGTGGACCACGTTTCTCTCCCCTGTCGCCCTCACCACTCTGGAGAGGACCTTGCAGGGTTTTGGTGAGAACCAGGTGAGAAACGTAAGAAAGCTTGGTATCCCGTGGCATTCTGTCTGTGGCCTTCCCCATGAGCCCACTCCATGGGCATAGGGCGAAGTGCAGCGAGGCCGCACTGGAACAGCACGGGGGTCCCTTGCGCTCCAGCTCCTTTGGAGGTTGCGTCTGGACCAGCACTCAGGAGTCCCAATGTGCAGATTTGACCTTGGTCACTTGGCCAGACCACTGCAGGCAGAAGCAAGGTGGAGACACAGGCTTGGTGCTCTGTCTCCTGTCCTTCCTCAGCAGGCCACACTGCACGAGCCCACTGGCCTGATGCTGTCCGGGTGGAGCTCCCTCCTCTGGGGAGCAGCCTCCTGGGTGACAGCACCTTCCTGGGTTTCTGAGGGCTTGTTCCTCCGCTGGCGCTTTACAAGGATGCAGTTGGATGGCATTCGCCATGGGCCAGCCACCTGCGAAGTGAGGCATTCACAGGTTTGCCTCGGGTTCTGTTACAGAGCTGCTGGGGCTGAGTCATGGTGGAGACTGCAGCGACGGATGTGTTCATTGAATGTGGGGTCCCAAGCTGTGGCAGCGGGGACAGTGGCTGGAACACAGCACACTCGGCAGCCTCTGAGACAGCTTTCCAGCACTGCACCGTGTGAAATCCGCCTTTGGATGATAGGGCCACCCTAGGCCCCGTGGGATGGACACTTGGGCATTTGGTACACTAAGGGACTGTCCTACATGAGTAAGCTGGGGGTGCTGGAGGGGCCTGAGCTCTGGCTGGCCTATTGCTCCCTTGCTATAGGAGCAGAGAGGGTCCTGCCGAGGCTTGAGTCTGTTATAGGAACTGTGTGGTTTGGGGAAGATGTTAACCTGTCCTGTGAGCAGAGTAACACATCTTAAGAGTATCTGTTTTGCAGACGTAAGGTTGTGAGTTAGCACATGTCAAGCGCATGGGTACAATTCCTGGCTCGCAGCACTGCTGAGCAGAAGGGGCAGGAGGGGCTGGGCAGATTTCTCAGACAGTGAGGAGGAGGGACCCTCCACCAGCTCTCCTCAGAGCCCCAGCAGGGGTGGGGGCTTGGCGTCTCGTCCTGCTGATGGCGGACTGGCAGGGAAGGGAGTTTCCTGAGGACCCGGAGGCCCTCTCTGGATGTGGAAGCCATGCAGGACATCATCTCTTCTGCCTCTGTGGCCCCAAACACTGTGTCCAGCTGACGCAGACGTGCCACCCAGTAGGAAGTGACTGCGGCTGGCATAATTGCTTGGGAACAAGTACAATGCTGCTGGAGGTGTGCAGATTTCAGATCAGGGCAAGCCTCTGGCCTGAGCCTACCTAGCATCTGCTCCTGGCCCTGCAGGTCTGGGTGGGAGGAGGGTGGGGCTCCTGGGCCCGGTGTCCAGGTGAGGCTGTGGTGGACCTTCCCAAGAAACTTGTGCTAAGCAGTAGATGGGACAGGTGGGCCCGGGGAGGTGGGGAGTGACACTCGCAGGGTCCCAGGAGGGCTGCCTGGAAGAGGCAGGCCACCAGCT
>NW_004524638.1:4411418-4429659 GCF_000260255.1 Octodon degus | reverse complement strand
GCCTCGTGTGTAGAAGGGTCTGTCCCATGGGTCTCCTCTGCCTGAGCTGGGCCACCACTGGTTTCTGTTCCTAGATCACAGCCATTCTTTCTGGAATAAAATGGAATCTCAGTATTGTCTTGATTTGCATTTCTCCAGGGACCAGCGATGCTGAGCATGGTCTTTGTGTATTTATTGAACATTTGTACTTCTTCAGAGAGGAATCTGTGCATTTTAGTTGCCTGGTTTTCAGTTGGGTCTCTTCTTTCGAAAGTCTATGTTTAAAAAATCTTTCGTTTATTTATTTGGTACAGGATCTTGCTATGCAGCTCGGACTTGTAGTGGTCCTCCTGGCTCAGCCCTCCCAGTGCTAGAATTACAGGTGTGGGCTACCGTGCCTGGTTCTGATGGCTGGCACGGCGCACCTGGGGCTCAGGGGCTGGCACAGTACGTGGTACCGGGGATCAAACTCGGGCCCTTGGGCTTGCCAGGAAGGTGATCAGACTGCTGAGAACACCCCCCAGCACCCCTTATTTTTTAGTCCTTTACATTCCAGGCGTCAGTCTTCTGTCTGAGGAGCAGTTGATGTACCTTTCCTCATCCTGGAGGTTTCTCCTCACTCTGTAGTGTTTTCACCTCTGTGCCAAACCTTTCTAACCTGATGTAATTCGATGGGTTGATTTTCGATGTAATTTTTGTGCTCTTGGGGCTCCATTCAGAAAGTCCGTGCCTGCGCCTGTGGCTTCAAGAGTCCTAAGTTTCATCTTCTGCCCTCTCCTGTTCTGTGCTTCACTTCTTGGCTTCTGTCTCTCAGCCCCAAGTCAGCAGCTGGAGCCGGGCAGGAGGCTGCAGGCGCCCAGCCATTTCCTGCCCTGGGGGGCCGCCCACCCAGCTCCACGCGCTGCCATCCTCGTCCTCTGCCAGCATGACCTCACCCTGGGCCGGGAAGTGGCCCCAGCTCCTGTTTCCCGCCTGTTTACCCTGGCGCACTAACAGATGGGTCATGTGATGCTTCAGGGATGCCAGGCCAGTGAGTTGTCAGCAGTGGGGGCACGGGGCAGGGTGGGACATTTCTTCTGGCTGAGTCAGGCTCTCTGCCTGGCACGAGACCCCCACCCCTGGGGGCAGCTCGAGGACGCTGGGCCCGCTCTGTCCTGCACTGCTGAGTCATCACTCCCCTGGGGTCTGAGTCACGGGCAGCTGGGGCCTCCAGGGCGAGCCCTTTTCGGGGTAGTGCTGGGCGCTCTTGCTTCTTGAAGCCCTGAATGGAGCTCACACTGGCACTGGGCCCTTTCTGCTGCTGGCCTCCCTGAGGTCTCCTGTACCTGATCCTTTTCCAGGCTTGTGGCCAAGTACCAGGGATGCAGAAACATATCCCTTCGCTTCAGGGGGCTGGCAGCACCCGGAATCCAGAAGTTTGATTCCTGTCGGCAGCTGGGTGACGGGAGAAAAGCCAGGCAGTGCTGAGGCAAGCTGGGCTGGCTCTCTGAAGGAGGCTAGCTTCCGGTCTGCCAGTCTGCGCGCTGGCAGAGCCGCAGGAGGAGCACAGAGACTGCTTGTGTCTTGCGTCCTCAGTAATTGTGAGAGTCTGGAAGCAGCCATGGGGGAGCAGGCAGGAGTGCGACACCTGTGTGCTGGCACCGGGCACCCTGCGCAGTGCCCTCCGAAGCCCTTCATCCCTGCAGCCACCTCCTATGCCTGCGCCATCTGTACACTCACTTTGCAGCTGGAGAAATTACGGGTCTAGTGAGCAAGCGTACTGACTCGGCCCGCAGAGCTGTCCGGCTGCAGGTCTGCACTCTGATCCTAGACCTGCTGCCTGGGTTTGCCGTATTTTCTCCTGTAATACCGGAGCTGAGCCAGGGCCTTTGCAGTCCTTTTTTACTTTTTGTTTTGAGACAAGATCTCCCTATGTCACTAAGTTGCCCAGGCTAGGACACTTTCCTGGTTTGTACTCCTCACTTTACATTTCCTTCGGCCATCAGCTGTCAGAGGTGCGGGAAGCCGGCTATCACCGGGAGACAGAAGCGTCATACTGGCGCTGTGGACTGAGCCATGCGCTGAGCCCAAGGTTACCTCCGGTGCTGCATCTCTTCCACAGGAGTGGAGAGAGCTGCTGGGGGTCCTGGGGGTGAGGATGCCTGAGGGCTTCTGTCTGGGGTTGCAAGGAAGTGGGGCTGCTGTTAGCCTGCTCCTCTGCTCTGTGAGAAGCAGTAGGGCTCAGGTTCCCTGTGCACGCCTCCACTCATGTGGCTTTGGGGTCATTTCTGCTGGCGTGGTTGTCTCTTGTTTAAATATGTGAAGTCCTAGGGGCCGGGGAGATGGCTCAGTGGAATAAGCGCTTCCCTGGCAAGTGCAAGGGCCTGAGTTCAATCCCTGGTTCCGCCAAAAAAAAAAAAAAAAAAAAAAAAAAAAAAAGCCGTGAAGTCCAGCTACAAGTGGTGTTTCCAAAGAGGATGCTCCATCTGAGAGGTGGACTCTGCCCATGGGATAGCCTTCCCAGGCCCAGCCGAGAGAGGCAGCGGGGCCTTCCTGTCTTGTCCAGTCTCCAGGGCTCGAGCCAGCCCCAGCCAGCTCGCTCTGCTGAAACTGGCCAAAGGACAGGGAGCTGTTGGGTCGGTGCTTGAGAATAATGGTTCTCTTAATTAACCTCTGGCCTCAGGCTTGTCCCTACCACAGGAACTTGGATGTGCCTTCGGTGTCCACCCTGGAGTGTGTTCAAGTGTAGTAGGAGACTGGAAATGGGCCCCTGTGGAAGACAGGCATTTGAACACTGGCAGAAAGACAGATGTTCAAGTGCAGTTTCTGCTTCTGCTGGGAGCTTTCCAATTTGTCTTCTGTAAAGGGCTTGCTGTCATGGGAGGGTTTTGGAACTGTGTTTGGCCTCACGAGTGGCCCTGGTAGTCATTCCGAAAGAGAGTCTGTGTAGAGCAATCCTGCGGCCATGCATTTTCACCCTTTGCTTCTGTCATTTTCTCATGTCACTGTACATGAGGTTTGTATTTATTTATTTATTTATTTATTTATTTATTTATTTATTTGGCGGAACCAGGGATTGAACTCAGGCCCTTGTGCTTGCCAGGGAAGCACTTATTCCACTGAGCCATCTCCCTGGCCCCCCATGAGGTTTGTTTTTAAATGCCATTTTGAAATGAAAGGCACGCTTTAGCGTCCCCCCACCTGACCCTGTTATGCTTGCTTGGAGTTAGCTGCTTCATTTTGGGTGATTTCAGAGGATGCGTGGCTGCTGGCCTCCCTGGATGGACCCTTGGGGCATCCGAGCTCCCCCAGTGCCTGAGTACAGGCTGAGGAAGCAAGAGGACCCCACTCGGTGCGTCTCACCCACGATGAGTGCAGGAACAGTATCTAAGAGGAGAGCTTTCTGCTGGCTATGCAGTGGCACAGGCGACAGTGAACTCTGCCTTGTGAATTTGCTGTCTTCCTACTGCCTTGGACTTTTCTCCCCCAACATGAAGTGGCAGATAAACAGTAAAGTGGTGTATATGAGTCAGGAAGGTTGAGGCAAACTTCTGGGCTGGCCTGTGGGCTCTTTCCCTAGGACTGACCCTCGCCAGAACTTTCCAGCCCCTGTTCTCTTTGAGGCCCGGACTGCAGCTGTCTGGGCCAAGCAGATCCGGGACTTAGAGTCAGCTGGAGGTGAGCCTTGGGTCTGTAGTTTAACTTCTGCTGGCCTCAATTTCCTGCCTGTAAAAGGTCGGTATCATCTAGGCCAAAGGTAGTAGGAGATGCTCCTGCATGAAGTGCCTGGCACCCAGCAGGTGCTTCCGATTGTGTTTTCCTTTGTCCCTAAACAGAGAGAGCTGAGTCACACAAGACCCGAGGGAGGCACTTTCTCGTCTCTCCACATGTGTCATCACGCCCACCTTGAGCTTGTCTTATCTGGGTGTGGTGACCCAGGAATGGCGCTGCCTGTGAGGTGGTCGGTAGCACAGACCCGCCTGCACAGCTGTCTTCACGCTGTGCCCTGTGACTGGCTCGAAGCTCTGGTGGTAAGTAGAGGAGAGCTGGGGCTGCTGCGAGGGATTCAGAAAGCCCTGTGCACATCAAGGTCTGCTTCTAGGGACACCAGCTTGCTTTGGGAAGGACCTTCCCTTGGAGCAGCCCTGCGAGGACAGGAGCAGGCTGTCAGTGGTGGACACAGGGTGCAGGGCTCCTCCAGGGCTGCAGGTTGGCTTTCCAGGTGTGAGCGCCGCGGTGCAGGGCGGGCTGGGAATGGCTGTTCTCTTGCTAGCCACCGCCACACTGGAACATGTCTTCGGAACGAATCCCTGAAACAGAGGGGAGGAGATTAGCACATTGGGAACAAGTCTCTGGGAGCCTAGCAGCTTGGGGCATGACTGGGAGCCCCTCAGGTATGGAGGGAGAAGGGGACTTTCGATAAAGCTGCCCCTGTCCAGGTGATGACTTTGCCAGGCGGCCACTGTCCTCCTCCTGAGCACCTCTCTCAAGGGCAGGGCAATCTTCCAGTGTGTCCTTCACATTTCTCAGAATGGCTGTGGATGCTCGGGGGCAAGATGCGTGCTTCAACTCAGTGCTGCGCCTGGGCCTGCTGCAGCCTGCCACTGAGGAAGCTCCTGCCGCTGCCTAGTGATTTCCCTCGCGTCTCCTTGGCCCGTCTTTCCCCATGTAGCCTGTGCTTCCTTCCAGTCTTCTCAGCTTCATTTCTTCCAGCCTTCCTTTTCTTTGTCCCAGCCACTGTCCCACTGCCCACCCTTCTGTCCAGCACCCTTCTGCCTAGCTGTCCTCCCACCTGACCGACCGCCTTCCCACCCAGCTGGCCCTCTGCCCAGCCACGTCCACCCGCTCATCTTTTTGTGCAGCTGCCCTTCCCTCTGGCTGCCAGGAGGGGTGGAAGGTGTGATCCTTTCCTTGTCCACCCTAAGGATTGTAGCCCACACTCCTACAACAAAAGACAGGCTAGCAAAAGAGAACTGTAACTTTTGTCAGTAGTACTGTGGGCCAAACCCAGGGCCTCACAGATGCTAGACAAATGCTATCACCGAGCCACACACCACCCCCAACCACAGCAAATTCATTTATTTATTTTTTATTTATTTATTTTTTTAAAACCAAAAAATTCTTTATTGAAATCTGCATTCCACAGCAAATTTATTTAATCGAGGTATTAGGTGATACAGAGAACCGTGAGACACAGGGCTCAGAGATCCAGAGCCTGTTGCATGCTGAAGTTTGAAGACACAAGGGCAGCGTGTAGCAGTGTGGCTGGATGCAGGGTGAGGTGGGCAGCACAGCCTATCCACTCAGATGTACCTCTCTGTGCTGACCCCCTCCTTGGGGGTAGGTAGGATACCTCTGGAATGAGGGTCTTTGATCTACTATTAGATAAGGAAGGTCAGAATTTCTTTTGTGTCCAGCTCCTACATGGAAAGACGGGAGTTAGGGTGACATTTTTGTGTGTTATAGCTTGCTTTTTGGTACAAATTCTAGCTTCTGTGACCTGCTTCAGGGAAGAGAAATTCTGGTTCCTAAGATTTGTTTTGTGCAGAAAGAGGGACAGGAGGAAGAAGGGAGGAGAAAGTTGACAAGAATTTGCTCCTGGGGCCTGCCCCTCTCTCACAGGCTCAGCCTGCTCGAGTCCATGGTGTTCTGAGACTCAGCCCAGCCTGCCAGCTGCCACCCTTCTCCCAGGCCACCCTTCCATTCAGCCGTCTGCCCGTCCTTGGCTGCCCACTGTCCTGCTGGTGCTGTGGATGCACCAGCAAGCCCTCCTGTGCTGCCAAGGTCCAGCCGAGGGCAGGGTCCTGCCAGCTCAGGCTGGTAGGCGCTGGCACAGCTGCCTCAACCTGGACATACTGGGTGTGGAGGGCAGAGACCTCAGCCTGGGTGGCCTAAGCCATTCATTGCTTGAACCGAGCCATGGAGGGTGGACTGGTTCTCTGGGTGCTGAGGGTCATGGCAGGGAGGTGGGGCAGACATGGGCTTTCCGAGACCTCGGCCTGTATCCATGGGCCTCTGCTGGAGGTCAGTCTGCAGATACTTGTCAAACTACTGGTCTGTGTATAGTATGGTCTCAGTAGCTGAGTCCACCTCCTCCGCTGTTCTTTGTACAATTGAGTGTCTTTTCTTTTCTTAAATTAAAAAGTTTATTTTTGGTACCAGGAATTGACTCAGCATCTTACACTTGCTTGGAGACCTTAACAGGTCCACAGACTTTTATTCTGAGCAAGATTATTTGTACAAATAGACTGCAAATAAGGCGGATGATGATACAGAAAACTCAGGCTGCCCGTGACGCTGCTGCTCTTCTGTAGTCCCCAAACGTCTTGCCACCTTGTTTCCAGATGCTTGTGTGGTTTGACCTTGCACACTGAGTGGTGCATCCGGGCCAGCGCCAGGCGTCAGCCCAAGTTTGGAAGCTGGCCGACCTTGAGTACTGTGACCATGTTCTGTCCCACACTGGTACCGGAAGCTGCTCCACAGCTAGCTTGTCCTCCCTGCAGAGAATGAGCAGCCTGCCTGGGGCTTCTGGGATGATCACGTGAAGACTTGTCCTGAGGCCTCCTGGGGACTGGCTTGGAGCAGATGCCGGCTGCTGTGTTCTCCAGGAGTCAGCGCAGCAGGGTGTGCAGATGCCTGCCTGCTGTGGCAGACACTTTCCTACGTCTCTGCTTGTTTTCATGGCGGAATCCTTCATCTCCAAATAATCTAGAATAGATTATTTGTTATACTCTCATTTCAGATTTCTTTTCAGGATATTATTCCCTGCAGCCCCTGCTAAGGCAACTCCTCTGGATTTAAATGTTCTCATTGATGAGGCCCGGAGGTTCACAAATTGAAGCCAGCCTGAACAACTTGGCACGACTCTGTCTCAAATGGAAAAAAAGAAGGGCTGGGGATTTTAGCTCAGTGCAGAGGCCTTGGGTGCACTCCTCAGTGGCCTGCGCGAACACACACTCGCACACGCAGGAAGAAACTCCTCAGGATACACCACATTGAAATAAAGTAAGGTGTAATGAACCAAAATCTCCCCTTGCCTGTTGTATTTCTAACAGTGTGAGTCGCTTTTCCTCGCATGCTGCTGTGCTCCAGTGGAGACCAGCTTTTCCTGTTTATCATCTATTCGTGTTTTGTAAACTGGTGATTTCCTTTGGAGCTGTTAGCAGGTTTTTTTTCTCATGGATTTGTAAGATTCCTCTTGATTAACTCTTGAATTTTGCAGATGGCAGAGACAGGGGAGCCCCCTGGTCCTCTTTGTTAGGCATGCTGCTCCAGGAACTCGCGCCTCTGTTTCTGTGGGGACATTTTTTGTTTTACTCTTCTGCATGTGACTGTGGCTGTCAGACCCATGCTTTGCAAGTGAATGCACGGCCTGCCCCACTCGTCTGGGTAGCCGTCAATTTTAAATATCACCTAAGTCTTCAGGAAGCTCCACCTTGAGTCTCTGAATTGGCTCTTGGGGAGCTCAGCCCTCCACAGCACGGATTTGCTTTCTCGCTGAGGTCGGGGTTTGGATCTTGCTGTGACAGCTTCTCTGCTAGATCCCCTTGGGGCACAGCCCTTCCTTCCGTCCCCTCTTCCGTAGGTTGACATGCATGAGCTTTGTCTCAGTGCAGTGCCTGTGTGCACACTGAAACCTAGGGTGAAGTGACTCGCCTTGACCTGGTGTCTAGGCTCTCCACCACCCCCTCCCAGAGCCTTTGTCCAGGTGGTCAGGACGTGGCTTGGGTGGTTGGGTCAGTGGAGTAAAGGTTGCTGAGGCTGCAGGGTTTTGCTTGGGTGTCTCCCTGGCATTGGTGATTCCGGGTTAATGAGGATGGAGAGAGTTAGGGGAAGGTTGAGAATGGCCTGTAGGTGAGCGCCTGGTGGCAGCCGCTGCTTTCCTGGCTTGGTATACCATGTTGTGAAGCTGGCATGGCTTTGTTGGGCATGCTGGCAAGGAGTGAAGGGTTTAAAGCTGACCAACACCACCTATTCAGCTGCTCCAGCCCCAGACCTGCTGGAAGGAGAAGGTGTAGGTGGCAGACAGCCCATAAGAAAGGCTTCAGTGTGGATTGGGATGCATGGTCTTGGGAGAGCAAACAGGGTTGGAGGGGCTTCGTGGGGGATTGGGTGGGTCTACTGGCTGGAATTGGGGCACTGCCAGTCATCTGTGACTTGAGTTGGGGCATGGCACGAGGAAGTTCCAGAGATGGACCAGCTGCTGCTGACCCTGCAGGTATCGAGTGAATGCTGGTTCACCTCCCTGCTGACTCATGCTGAGGGCCTCAGAGTATTCTCGTGCTGGCAGGGGAGCTCAGGTGGTAAGAGTACAATGTGCAATTCCTCCTGCCCATTAGAGTGCCACATGGCAAGACACCCCATGCTGAGAGGGACTTTGTGCGAGGCTCAGTCCACAGGCACAGAACCCTACTGGGTCCTGGGGATCCATGAGGGGCAGTGGCACCTGCTAACTTGGACACTGGGTGCTAATCCTGACTACTCTGTAGAGACCTGTTATCATGGGTCTTACCCTAGGGAGCCTCACGCTCCTAAACCTAGTTCATGTGTCGGTCCTCAGGATGGGGAGGTGAGTGGTTCCCAGGGTAAGGGGGCCCTGATTCTCCCATGACGTGGTAGATGACAATTTGGAAGCTTTACAGATACTGAACGGCAGATCAGGGGCCTGGACTAAAGGTAAGTGTGGCAAGCAGGGTAATATCCCCCCAAAGGCATTCATGTCTGAATCCTCGACAGCCTCGAATATCGTTTATTATATGGCAAAAAGGAGTTGAGGCTGTCATGGATTTAAAGCTAGTTTGGTAATAGAGGTATTATCTGGGACTGTAGTGGGCCCAGTGTCAGCACAGGGGTCCTTAAAGACATACAAGGGATGAAAATGGAGGTGGGCGTGGTGTGCTGCACCAAACACCCTTGCTGGCTTGGGAGCAGGGGGAGTGCAGTGTCTTCTAAAAACGGGAATGGGAAGAGTCCAGGAAGGAGTGCAGCTCTGTGGCCCTTGGTGGGACCTGTTGAGGACTCCTCACCGCCACCACTGTGGTGCATGCATCTGATCTGCTCCGCTTGTGGCCCAGACCGATGGCTAATGAACCGTCTGGTGGCCGGAGTGGTGTCTTGCCAAACGAGGTGAGCTGAGGAGTCCAGACAGGCCGCTTGGGAGTGGCCGTGGTGAGCATTCCCTTAATTCCGGGTGTGACGGGTCGCTGTGCCCAGCCTGGTGGCCTAGCAGGATGGCTGGAGTGACCAGGTGTTCCGGATGAGTGAGAGCCTCTGTGTCAGGGTCCCTCGCTGGTTCCCTCTGCTCTCACGGCCCAGCCTGCGCCTGGGGCACCAGGGGGAGGATGAGGTCAGCTAATGGTGTGGCCCTTCCCACCCCCCACCCCCTGCTATTTTAATTAGTGGCCTGTTGCAAGTTGCTGCCTCTTTCCACAGCTTGAGAACACGAGGCAGGTGCATGTCAGCTGAGGGACAAGCTTGTCTGGCTAAGGCTGTGCCCCTTCTTGGCCTTTTGTGGACACACCTCCTGGCTGCTGCTGTGAGGCCCCCAGGCTACGGGCAGTGTGTCTGTGTGGGCCTCACCTGCAGGTCTCCTCTGTAGTGCCTGGGAGCAGCCCAGGGCCACAGCGGGGCTGTGAGCACAAGGCAGAGGCGGCGTGAGCTGTCTCAGATCAGAGTGAGGCCTGCAGCTTGCTTGGCCTGGGTTGGGCCTGTCATGTGTTGAACTTCCCACTTTCCAGTGCTCCTCTGATGTTCATTTCATCCACCATCCGGTGGGAGCTGACAAGCCTAGAGAAGACCCAGGGAGTGAAGGAGGCCTTCCTGGAGGAAGTGGCCTGGTGTATGGGCTAGGCAAGCCTGTAGAGGCTGCTGGGGCCCAGAGGGGGTTCCAGGTTGGGTGGATAGGCACGTGGGAAGAGCTGAGGACCACAGCTTGTGTTTGCCACTCAGGGGACTGTTGGTGAGACCTCTGGAGAAAGCAGCTCGTCTTTGGCGCTGTGCACTCTGCTTGCCACGCAGCCCTAGCACCAGGCCCTGGCCTGTTTTAGGGGAAGGCACCCTGCACCTGTGTGGCATTTCACTTGTGCTGAACGCCTGTGCCAGGCTTGGGTTCACTATGCAGGATGACAGTACAGTGCCCACTTTAAGTCTAGCCAGGTCGCTAACCCAGCATCAGCAGCCTCAGGTGCCCTTCTCAATCTTGCCTACAGCTACCTTTGCAGGTGCGCTCGCCCCACTGCTAGTAGCAGCCAGGCTGGCTCCAGCTGAGATCCCTTTTCTGGGCGCATGAAGGAAGGACACCTGGCCTAGAGGTGGGAGGGAGGAGGGTGGGCCTCTGCACCCCACAGTCCTTTTTGTGTGCAAAGGGACCCCATCAGCTCCTTTGCCTGGAACTTCCTCCCTTCACTGATCCCTCAGGAAGAGGGGCAGGGTGCCCGGAATATTGTGGGGGCATCTGAGGTGCACATTCCTCTGCAGTAACCTGGGAAGGGGGACACCTTGCAGGCACCTGGCTGGAATAACAATGGGGCAGACCCTGAGCCCGCAGCCTCCTGGGGGAGGGGCCCTGCTGGACCAGTACTTGTTCCCCCATCCTGGCCTGCCTGGCCTCTGATGAGTAAGGGATGATGATGCCCTCTGGGCTGGCCTTAGCTTCAGGGAAAAGCCAAACTCTGGGGACAGTCCTTGAGGCTGCACACTCATTTTCTATGCAGACATGTTGGGGGGGGGGCAGTAAGGCCTAAAGAAAGGGACTGCGCAACACTTGAGACCCGAAGCTAAGATCCTCAGAGATGTCATCCTTTATCAGCAAAGCTCTTTTGATGTAAATGTCCCAGAGGCCCCAGGTCACCCAGCCTTCACCCCCAATAACAGGACTGTGTGCAGCCTCCATGTCTGTGGGGGTGGGGGTCCAGCTGAGACCTTTGTAAGAGGAAAATGGAAGTGAGGGGCTGCCACCACCTTAGTGCATTGTGCTTGGGCCTCTCCACCTTCACCCATGAGCACCTTGTATCCTGAGTTTCAAAATAATTGTTTTTGTTATTATAAAGTAAATATTTAAGAAAAAGTATATAGTTTTTCAGCAGTCTGGGCAAGTGTTGTAAATGCTTTGCAAACATTAACTTGTTTGCTTTAGTTCTAGCCAGCCCTGTGTACTGGTAACCACACCAGCGATTAAGGCATGGTCTGAGGTCACACAGCAGGTTTGTGGTGAGGCCCAGAGACGACAGAAGACCCTTAAAAGCTCCTTCCGCCACCCAGAAGCAAAGCCCAGAGTCTGTCCAGCGTACAGCAGGGATGCTGCTAGATAGAGTGGTAACCGTGTCATTGTCTTATCAACTTTCTATCGTTTGAGCTACACACGTGTAGTGGCCCCGTGTATCCAACTTTGCGTCTTGTTTCTTTCTTCTGCATGTGCTTATCTTCTCAGTGTCATCCCTTAGCTGCTAAAAGGTTTGAGAGTGAATTAAAAGTCCCCACATAGGCCTCCTAGACACCGGTGTCCCTAACGCACACTGGGCACCCAGCAGTGGCTGTGGCCGCCCAGAGGACAGTGGTGTGCAGCTGGGCACCACGTGAATGACAGAGGCATCGCCAACCCGATGGTTGGTGCCCAGGCCAGAGTCCCTGCAGTGGCAATTGCATGCCACGTATCGTGTGCAATTGCATGCCACGTATCATGTGCAATTGCAATTGCATGCCACGTATTACGATGGATTATTGAAGTAGTCATTAGTAAGTCATGAAGATGGCATTCCTTTTTTTTTTTTTTTCCCCGGAACCGGGGATTGGACTCAGGCCCTTGTGTTTGCCACGCAAGCGCTTATTCTACTGAGCTATCTCCCCGGCCCCGAAACTAGCATTCTTATTTCTTATTATTAAACGACAAAATGGTGTTCCTGCTAGCAGGTATTAATTATTGATTATTGAAGTCTCATTACTTAGCATTAAACTTTGTAGCCTTTGACTGATGTCAAAGGACCGACTTGGAGCAGCATGTCCTGCTGTCCTGGGAAACTAAGACAGACACCAAAGCAGATCCAGATTCCCTTTGCAGGGGAGCAGGAAGTGGGGGGAATGGGCAGCTTCCTTCCCCTGCTGAATGACGGGAGATGCAGCAAGCTGAGGGAGCGGTCATTCACGCCGTAGGCCCTGGGGAAGCTGTGGAGGCCCAGGGAGTGTCGGGCCAAGATCTGCTATACAGGAGGCTCCTTCTGCACTTAGCCATCTGCCAGGGCCTGGCAAGATGGGCTCCCAAGCGCTGGGGGCTCGGAGGGGGCTTATTCTGTCAGATGTGAGGTCATCTAGGCTGCAGCAGTGGCCAGATAAGGTGGTGTGCCCACGCCCCAGCACAGACCACGAGAAGGTCAGCCTCCCTCTGGCAGAGATGAGCAACTCTGCTGCACGGCCCCCTTCCTGCAAACCATGCAGCTGGCGAGGTCAGAGCGCCCTTCTGTCCTTCTCTGTCCAGTGGCTGCAGAAGTCAGGTAGCCATAGGATGAGATGCTGCGTTGATCCAAGGATGGAGCGAGTGAGCCCTGCCCGCCTCCTCTGCCAAGAAAAGAAAATAAAGAAGTGAGCACAGCAGGGCACACAGGGCAGAGGAAAGATGCCTGCCACTCTAGGGGCACCTGGGAGGGTGTGCAGGAGGGCATGCTGGAAACTCGCTCCACCTTCTGCTGCTTGGACACCCAGGAGCCTTCTTGTGGAGGTGCACCACTGGGTGGCAATCACAGCAGCGGAGGGAGTTCATGAGGAACGTAGGCTACTGCTTTCTGTTACTATAACTAAACACCCAAGGTGAGTCATTTACACGCACTAGAGGCTCGAAGTCGGCTGGGAGGTCCAGGAGCACAGCACCAGCCTCCACTCTGTGTCTGTGGAGGGTCTGCTCCTGCACGGTGGCATGGGGGGCTTCGCCTGTGGGGGTCCTACAAGCTGCCGTCTAGGTCTTCTTCTCCTTATGAAGCCACTGATGCCATCTTGGTTGTCCCATCCACTTGACCTCGGCTGGTTGTAATTATTCTCCACGGGCTTCATCTCTAAATACCATCCGCATATGTATTTGGGAATTCAGTTTCCAACACAAATTTTTTTTTTCTTTGTCTTTGAGACAAGGTTTTTGTAGTTCATGTTGGCCTTGAACTCACTTTGTAGCCCTTGAACTTGCAGAAATCCTTCTGCATCAGCCTCCCAAGTGCTGATTACAGACGCGTGCCACTGTGCATGGCCAGTGCATGAGCTTTTGTAGGAGGCTTTCAAATTATAGCAACATGAAGACTTTTATAATGAGATAGACATTAGGAAAGAGAGGCCTTCCATCTCCACCCTCCCCTTGTTTCAGGTCTCCTTTTTCTGTCTGCATTCATGGAGTGGAAGAGCAGTGTGTAGTGTGAAGCATTGACTGAGCTTCCCCCATTGGGACAAATCCTGTCGTCCGGATGAGGAGCCCTGATCAGAGGGAGATAGCCTTGGTTCCCTGGGCTTTTCCCAAGCCAGGGAGGAGCAAGTCTACCTGTCCTCCTTCCCTTCTTGTTCCCTCCCTCCCTGGCTCAAAGTTCTGGTGGGGCGGGGAGGCCAGGCAGATTCAGGCGAGGTGCTGGTGGCAGGCACCCAGGGACAGCCCTCCAGGTCCCCCAGGTCTGTGTTTGCAGGCCTTGTGGCGAGAGGGTGGACTGCCGGACAACCTTGTGCTTGGGCAGAGCCCATTGGTATACAGTACAGTGAGTGCCTGCCCCTCAGAGTTGGGCAGGATGTCTGTTGTGCCGAGAGACGACTGGGATTCAGCTCTGGGGTGGCTTTGAACGTAGAGTGAGGCATGGATTTTACACCCAGAGAAGAAAACTGCCACATTCTAGCATGAGATGCTGATAAGCAGAACAAGACACCAAACAAAATCAACCATCTCTAGTTTCTCATCTGATTGTACCAAAATACATGCTCATTAAAAACACTTGCAAAAGCGACAGAAGTATAGAAAGTGGAAATGACCTTTCCATCCCATGTGCTGTCTGGGCCTGTGCTTTGGCAAAGAATCCCCACACCCTTGGTTTTTTTGTTGTTGTTGTTGTTGTGGGCAGGAAATTTTCAAGGAAAGAATTGGAGAGCTCTTGCTTGGAATCCTATAGCCTGACCATTTATTTCATTTCCTTCAGGACCTTTGGGGAAGACAGTCCTGCCACCGTGGAGGGCAGCACAGATCTGTGAGGTTGGGACATTTGATGCAGTCATGTCCTTTGTGGGCCCAGTGTGTGCTCTTTGTCCCCTTTGCTGTCCTGGCTTCAGATTTTCTGGAAACTCAAATGCAGGTGAGCAGCCAGGCTAGAAAATCCGTGCAGTCCCTGAGAGCTGTTGTCTGCACACCATGCCGAATCCGCAGGCTCCTCAGTCTCCTGAGGTTGCTGATCCCTGTCCTCTCCCCTGGCCAGTGGATTTCCAGGCTGGTTTAGGTGAGGACGGGGAGCAGCACCATCCAGCCTGGAGCACCATGGCCTCTGTGCTTTGCCTCAGGGAGGGTCAGAGGCTTTCAGAGAGAATGTGGGCATGCGCAGGTCACATGCCGGCTGTCCCTGAGACACCGAGAGACCCCGTGATGGTGACGCATGCCTGGCCTGCTGCAGCTCACTTCCCTGCTCAGTGCGAGGTGAGCTGGCATCTAGAGTTACCTGAAGGGCAGCACTTCCTTTGCTAGTGCCAGGGATTGAATTTGGGGAGTGCTGAGCTATATTCCCAGCCATCTCCACCATTTTTTTTTTTTAAATAAATTTTCCTCCAATTCCTCAGTACAGATTGCAGATTACAGATGTGTGCTGTCACAACTGGCAGATGATACTTGCTCATCCATAATTTAATTGGGAGTGGAGTGGAGTGGAGAGGACCGTGCGAGGCCAGGGGATGTCTCTCCTTCCGCCCATTCCTGGCTGCTGAGAAATCACTAGGCAGCACTCCCCTTCCTGTAGCTGCTGGCTGGGCGGCGGCAATCAGGGCTCTTGGTAGGGAGCGCTGTCTGTGTGGGGTGGACCTACTGCACGCGGCGCGGCCTTACCTCTGCATCCTCTCAGCAGTCCGACGAGGTGCAGTTGTCTCCCTTAACTGCAGGCAGTGCCTTCCAAGACCCTCCGTGCAGGCTGGAGATCTCCACTAGGGCTCAGCCCAGTAAGTACTATGGGTTCCCCTGTCCGCATGTACCCCTGATACGATTCCCACCAACTGCGAGAAGAGATGAACAGCCAGAGCTCCTGAGGAGGCAGAACAGCTGCAACAGTGTGCTGTAATCACATTTTTAAAATCTCCTAAGTTATTTAGCTTTGGCATTCCCCATTTAGTATTTTTAGATCACTGTTAGCCACACATAACTGAGCTGTGGAAGGTGAGGTGGCCAGTGAGGGAGGACCGTGGTGGTTAATTTGTGAGGAATGAGGTGGAGCCCTGAAGTGGTTCGCACACAAAGTCATGGAGGTGGGGTGCAGTTTGCTCTTGCGATCCAGAGCCCTGGGCCACAAGGGGACACGGGCTGTGGTGGGGCTGCTGCTGCACACTCGTCTCTGCCATCTAGTTACTAGCACAGTGGCCAACAGAGTGGGCATGAAGGCTCAGGGCAGACGTGAGGGCAGAGCTGGCGGGCACCAGGGGGGCAGCATCTGATCCGAGTGCCTGCTGTCCTCGAGCAGCTCGCAGCTACCTGGTAGAGAGAGCTCAGGGGCGCCCACAGAGCTTGGCGCACTTCACTGCAGGGCTTGGAGTGTGCAGAAAGTAAGCCCTGTGTGTTCAAGAGCAAACTTCCCAGCTGTGGCTCCCAGCGGGTGAGCAGAGGAGAGGACAGGCTGGGAATTGGAAATGGATGATGTCCTTGTGCCATGGGGCCCTGGGAAGGGACAGCAGTGGGTTCCCCTGTGACTTTGTCATGAGAGGATGATGACAGGTTGGGAGGAGCCCCCGGTGAGGAGGAGGAAGGCCTTGTGGGTTGGGTAGAAGGTCACTAAGGGTGTGGTTTAGTGACACAGGTGTGCTGTGGTCTGGGTGCAGGCAGGGCTGGCAGCGACGCTTTGTGTCTGGCTGTCCCCCCAACACCTCATGTGGTTGGGGGCTTCTTCGGCAATAGCTGAATCAGGAGTCTTCGATTGCTTCCTAGTGCAATGCAGGGATTAAGGCTGTTGATCGCTGGATCAGTCCACTGATTGGGTCAGCACCGCTCCAATCCTAGCAGTCTGCATACCATAAAAGGGGCAGAAAGAAGCTTGTCCCCTTTTGCTCTTGTGGCATTTGCTATCTTCTGCCGCTATGAACTGTTCCCCTCTGCCATGTGCCACCCTGCGTTGGGGCCAGCTATGGACTGAAAGCACACACTGAGCTAAATGAACCCGTCCTTGTTTGACTTCAGGTGTTGGCTCTTTTCTCCCAGCAGGGAGGAAACTAACCAAGACCATGGCCTGAACTGCAATGGAAAGCTGAGACTTCAGCCTGGCACTTCCACCCCAGCCCACCTTATTGCCACCTGTGTGGCCAGTGCTGTGGTTTGTCACAAGGGGCAGGGCTTGCCCTTACCTGCGGAACTGTTGAGGGGTGGCGCAGCACTGAAGGTCTTGGCGTGTGAGGTCCCCTGTGAGTGCCAGCATCTCCTCCAGCTGACTGTGACAGGGGCTGGAGACAGACACAGGATGCTACTGGATGGGTCGCGCAACCCCAGCCTTCTCAGAAGGCGTCCGGTCTCCACCGTCCTCCGTCATGGACAGTCTTTTCCCTCTATGCGCGTGGTGTCCACCCGTCTGCACGGAGCTGGCTTTCTCGGGCTGGGCCAGTCCCCAAGCCTTTGGCTAAACCAGCGCAGACCTCAGCCACAGGCTGCGTCTGCACCCCCAGGTGTGAACATCTTGCAGGGGGCTCCAGAGAAGGTCCCTGGCTTCCGGCTCCCCCCTTGGCCCCTTCGACATGTACTGGGAACCTCCCCAGGCTCAGTTGACCCCTGAAATTCATGCAGGTTTCATCTCTAGACCTCTGTGTTTATGAAAAATGGCCAATTTCTTCAGATATGGTTAGAAAATTACCTGTTTTTGTAGTTTAACCCTTAAATACGCTATGTCCGCCAAGGTTGTGCAGTTCAGTTCAAAACTGTGATAGCTACGTGAGACAGCAACTTGGTTTTTTCTTTTTTAAATTTTATTTATTTATTTATTTATGTGTGTGTGTGTGTGTGTGTGTGTGTGGCCAGCTCAGCGCACCAGGGGGCGGGGCTGGCTGGCATGTGGTGCTGGGGGATTGAACCGTGGTCCCTGTGCTTTGCTAAGCTTGTTCTAAGTAGGTGCTTTAGACCACTGAGCCATCTCACCAGCCCCATAGCCACGTGTTTTGATGCGGGAGTGCTGGTGCCCAGGGTCACAGGACAGTAGCCAGTCAGCAACAAAGAGAAGCGAGTGACGCTCTTGGGTGGGCTACTTGTAACCCTCTGCCAAAACAAACAAACACACGCTGTATAGGATATTCGTCGTTTCTGTGAAATTACAGGAGGGGGATTTTCTCAAATGATTATTAGCTAGAGTCTAAGGAAAAATCAACAAGCAACTAAGGCTGCAGGCTCTGAACTGAGACTTCCCTGGGGCATACTATAACACGACTTCCTCATCTGTAAAGCGTGCACACTCAAGGGCTGGGGATCAAGAACCCTGGCCGTGTGTGGTAGATAATATAGGCAGTGTGCTCAAAACATATAGTCGTTATCTAAATTTAAAAATATTTACAATAAAAGATGCATTGTCATTAATCTTCAGAATCCTCCCCCGTCAACTTGAACAAATTTCTCCTCAGCATTCTTGCCACGTTTCTGAAGTTCTAGAACCCTCCTCCGCAGGTGTCTGTAGTCGCTGGAGCCCTCCTCCGCAGGTGTCCGTAGTCGCTGGAGCCCTCCTCCTCAGGTGTCCGTAGTCGCTGGAGCTCTCCTTCGCAGGTGTCCGTAGTCGCTGGAGCCCTCCGCAGGTGTCCGTAGTCGCTGGAGCTCTCCTCCGCAGGTGTCCGTAGTCGCTGGAGCTCTCCTCCGCAGGTGTCCGTAGTCGCTGGAGCCCTCCTCCGCAGGTGTCCGTAGTCACTGGAGCCCTCCTCCGCAGGTGTCCGTAGTCGCTGGAGCCCTCCTCCGCAGGTGTCCGTAGTCGCTGGAGCGCTCCTTCTCAGGTGTCCGTAGTCGCTGGAGCCCTCCTTCTCAGGTGTCCGTAGTCGCTGGAGCGCTCCTTCGCAGGTGTCGTAGTCGCTGGAGCCCTCCTTCTCAGGCAGGTGTCCGTAGTCGCTGGAGCGCTCC
>NW_004524638.1:4409195-4411318 GCF_000260255.1 Octodon degus | reverse complement strand
GCAGGTGTCGTAGTCGCTGGAGCCCTCCTTCTCAGGCAGGTGTCCGTAGTCGCTGGAGCGCTCCTTCGCAGGTGTCGTAGTCGCTGGAGCCCTCCGCAGGTGTCCGTAGTTGCTGTCTCATGGCTGCCTTGATGTCTTTATGGATTCAGATTTCTGTCCTTCAGGATTGTTTTGACTCCAAGGAAGAGCAGTCGTGGCACAGGGCCAGATCTAGCAAGTAGGCTGGACGAGGACTGTAATGTTTTACAAGCTCACTTTTTCATTAATTGGCTCCCGACAGCAGTATTCACTGTATTTTTATCACGCCTCGTGCTGATACTCATGACAGAGGACTTCCAGAACCGCTTCAGAAAGTGGCAAGAATCATGTTTGAAGCAAGGGTAATTGAGTGGGCAAATGGCAACGTGTCTTTTACTGCAATATAGTTAAGAAATTTAAAAGCACAGTGCGTTTTTGGATCGGTCTTTGCATGCTTAGTCACTTTTCTTTTCCTGTTTTCCATTTCCTTCCTCTTCTGGAAACCACTTTTCAGTTCCACAGCTTGGAGTGTCTTCCTTTCCTGCAAGATGAAGGGACGTCCCAGGCTCTGCTGCCTCCTACTTGGTGGCAGCGACAGGGCACCCTGGTGAGCCCCAGCTGTTCCCTGCATGAGTCTTCCAGTCCTTGCCTCTGAGGGCAGCTTAGCACGCAGTGTGTGCAAAGCAGGGCCCCTATGGTCCCGTCCCTCTAGGGACACCACAGCCACCCTTATGGCATCCAGGTGTCTTCCACGCTGGAAAGAGAGAGCTCTGCTTCCTGAGCAGCTGTCCCCGGGGCTCCAGGTCTGACCCATGAGTTCTGTGGTCTCTCGTGTCCTGGGGTGGGGTGGTGCACTGTGCAGACCCACCCAGGCCCATGCTGAGGATGGTCTTGGGTCTGCCTGGTGTGAATGTCCCCAGGGGAGTCTTGAGACCCACGGGCTGCAGATGCCCGTAGCATATAGGTTCTTGGCAAGTATGGGGTGCCCTCTTCCACGTGTGCATGCGTGCCATCACACTGGGCTTGCAGTGCATGCTGCTGTGCCACCCAGGTCCTACAGAGCCCAGGGGGTCCAGTTCCTCCCGGCTGGGCTTTGTTTCCAGAGCAGATCTCAGCAGACCTTGTAGTGTGTTCCCTGTCTCCCTTTCCTAGGGGACGTTGAAAGTGCTGTCCAGGCTCTCTTCCCGTCCCTCCTGTGCCCACAGGCTGCCTGCGGAGGGGCAGGACTGGATGGCAGCTTTGAACAGCCTTGTGCCTTAGATAGCGGTGCTCACTTCCGCCTTCACTCCAGGCCATTTGGAACTTGGTCCCGCGGCTGCCTCCCCTCACTCTACCGCCTGTGGGCAAGGTAGAGCCTGCCAGGGTTTGTTTAGTGAAGTGCACCTCCAGGACTTGGGGGAGAGGCTGCTTCCGGGACTGTCAGCTGTGCTCCCTGAGGTCAGCGGCACGACTGCCCCAGAAGCTGGCAGATCCAGGCGTTGGAGAGGAGGGGAGCGAAGGTGATGCTCTACCTGCCGCCGGGCTCGTGCTCTGCAGGCTGCATGCTGGGAAGCCTCAGCCAGGGTCTAAGTGCGCTCGGAGTGGGCCACACCTAGAGCGAGCCAGTGCTCAGGACGATGGTGTCCTGGGAAGGGACTCAGAGCGCCTGGTCCTGGGCCCAAGTCCATCCCGTGTGGGCTGCATGAGGCGCGCAGGGTGTCCACCTCCCGTAGCTGCCAGTTCTAATTTTGGGATATGAGACCTGATTGTAGAGAATTAAATGCGGGATAAAAAGAGACCACTGGGGGCTGGTGGCAGGTCAGCAGTGCCATTTTCCCGTCCTCCTTATTTGGCACCTTCACTTGTCCTTGTGACTCCCTGAGGGTCTCTGTCCCCTACGCCCTCAGTCCCTTGGTCCTTCAAGTAGAATAGCTCCAGCCTTTGCCCAGCTTCCCTCAAGTTCGCAGAACACGTCACCTGCCGTGTGGGACAGTGGCAGAGCTTAATCCTCCAACAGGTTGTTCATCATGGCTCTGTCTTTCTTTCTTTCTTTCTTTCTTTCTTTCTTTCTTTCTTCTTTCTTTCTTTCTTTCTTTCTTTCTTTCTTTCTTTCTTTCTTTTTTTGT
>NW_004524638.1:4398225-4409095 GCF_000260255.1 Octodon degus | reverse complement strand
GGGGCTGGTGGCAGGTCAGCAGTGCCATTTTCCCGTCCTCCTTATTTGGCACCTTCACTTGTCCTTGTGACTCCCTGAGGGTCTCTGTCCCCTACCCCCTCAGTCCCTTGGTCCTTCAAGTAGAATAGCTCCAGCCTTTTCCCTCAAGTTCGCAGAACACGTCACCTGCCATGTGGGACAGTGGCAGAGCTTAATCCTCCAACAGGTTGTTCATCATGGCTCTGTCTTTCTTTCTTTCTTTCTTTCTTTCTTTCTTTCTTTCTTTCTTTCTTTCTTTTTTTGTATTTTAGAGAAGGGTCTACAGGCTATTCAGGGTCTCACTACTAGATCAGACTCATAGTGATCTGCCTGTTTACAGCCTTCCAAGAGCTGGGATTACAGGTGCATGCCACCACGCCCAGTCTCAATTGCTCTCTCAGTGCACCCTGGGGGTGGGACCATTTCGGCAGGCCTGGGGATCCAACCCCAGGCCCCTGCGCCTGCTTTCAGGCACTTTAATCTGCAGAGCTATTTGGCCTGCCCGTGGCTCTGTTTCTTTAAAGGGATTTTATATTCTTTGCAAGCAGGCACTAGTAAGGGGGTCGCTTTCTGGGACGCACCCCCCCATCTGGGTTCTGAGTCATCAAGGGCAGATCTTACAGAAAGCGGCGTCCCCATGAGCCGCTGTCTGGGGGCTCGGTGCTTCGGCACTTTGCCCCTCTGTGCGTGGGGATTTAGATGACGCTTGGGCCTTTGGTGACCTTTCCTCATAGGACTTCGTGGGAAAAGGCCAACAGAACTTAGAAAAATTGGAGGAATTTTTCATTTGTAAAAGGAAAAATGTGCACGACTTTCTCAGCAATCTCTGTGTCTTACTCATCATCAAATTAATGGAGAAGGAAAGCGGAGCTAGCACTGACTTGGTGACAGCTTTTCTTTTCGCTTAGCTTGGCTCGGAGACCCAGGTTGAAGATGTGGCCGCAAGGACAAGCAACCGATGCCCACGGCTTCTCGTTCTCGTGAGCCCGGAGCGAACACTCGCCCTGGTCGGTCCCATGCTTTCTGTCTCCTCTCACTCCTGCTTGCCTTTTCCTCCTGCGATTCCTTTTGCTGTTCCTCCATGCCCTGGTCTACAGCATTAGAAAGAAGCCCATTTTGAGCCCTCAGGAGATTCTTTCTTAGACAGCCCTCTCCTGGGGATGCCCAGGGGCCTCAGTACTATTCTAGCTGGACTTGTGACCAGAACCCACCCCACCTGTGGCCAGAGCCTATGTTCACACAGGTGTTTCTGGGACTGTTTGACTTCTCATTGGCGGCAGGGAGGAGAGGGCAGGGCCAGTGTTTTGGAGAGACCCTTACCCACTCTTGAGCCTGGCAGAAATGCTTTGTGGTCCAGGCCCTGGCAGGATATGCTGTCCACTCAGATGCAGGACTGGGCTGGATGATGGGAGGGAAGAACAAAGGCGGTGCTTGGGACCACTCTTGTCTGCCAGTACCACTCTGCCAGTGGATGTTGTTGATTCCCCTGGAGAGTTTGCCCAGCCTTTTCCAGCAGCGGAGTTCCTTCTCCTTCATCCTTTCTTCCAGAAGATTCACCTCATCCTTTTCTTTCTCACTACAAGGTCCTTCTAAGGCAGCACCAATGAGTGGTTAAGTACAAATCCCTGTGGCCAAGTGCCGGGCTCGGGTTTCCACTCTGTGTCTCCATTCCCTGGGTACTTTGTGCATCTCGCGTGCAGCATCCTGCATCCTGTCTCACTGCTTCTTTTTCTTTTTCCAGGGATTGAACTCAGGTCCTTGCACTTACCAGGCAAGTGCTTATTCTACTGGGCCATCTCCCCGTCCCTATCTCATGGCTTCTCCTTCACATCCACAGGCCTCAGCTGTGTGATCTTGGCCAAGTCACTGTACCTTCTCCAGCCTTTCTTCTTAGCTGTTCAGTGGGAAAAACTGAACCTGAGTGTCGAGGGTTCTCCTGTGTGCTGCTGTGCTGCGGCCTCTTGCGTCCAGCGAGGTCTGGCCTCCCCTTCTCTTCCTAAGCTCCCGCCAGCCTGCCATGGACATCAGGATGTCCCCAAGTGCTCCTGTTTATGGACAAGCAGTGGCTGCACATTTGCTTCTCTGGATTTCTTTGTGCACCTAACAGCCTCTGAAGGTTGGACCATGTGTTGCTTGTTTTTTGTTTTTTGTTTTCTGCAAAGCTTTATTCAGGAGGGGCTCAGTCCTTCTTAGCAGTTGCCTTCCTCATGGCGGCCAGCACGTTGCTCAGCTTCTCACGCTTCCTCTTGGAGCCGATGTGCATCCCCACCCTTTTCTTGATAAACTTGAGCAGCTCCATGGTGCACCACTTGTAGGGGGTGAAACCACACACCTCCCGGGTCATGCCCGCACGAACTTGGTGTTTGGTGAGACAGCCACGATGGTGGCTGTGCCTCGGTTTGCTCACATTCTTAGTCACCCTGTGGCCTTTGTTGAGGCCCACGGCCATGGGACAGCGGAGGGCCATGGCTCTTCTTTGATGGTTGCTAGGGAGAAGAACCAGAGCTGTACGGAGCCAGGGGAAATACTGTGTGCTGCTTTTTTATTGTGACTTCCTGGCCCTGTGTGGCTGGCTGATGGCCGCACACGCAGTATGCGGCTGTGACTTATCAAGCACTCTCTGGCCACACGTGGCTGGGTCCCTGGGGGGTCCTGGAGATGGAATGCCAGCGCTTGTGTGTGGCAGCTCTGAGCTGGGGGCTTGCTGAGCTGAGAGAGGGTCCTGCACCCAGCGCAGGGTAGGGGCTGCAGGAGGGGGCTTGGTCTGTGCCAGCGCCGCCGCCGCCGCCGCCGCCTCCTCCTCCTCCTCCTCCTCCGTCCCATGAATGAACCGGCCTGACTTAGGGTCCCATTTCTCACCCATGATGCTCAGGGTGACACCTATTGAGGGGGACAGTGACTCGGTAGTGCATCCGCTCACTCCCAGGTGATCGCTAGAGGACATGCAGGTTTGTTCCCACAAGCATATGTTTGTGCCCAAGGCCACAAGGCCATGACCCAGCATGGGGTTCACACTCTGGGTTATCGACACCTGAGCCCCGTCTCTGCTCCTTCCCTGGGAAGAGTAATCAGAGCACGAAGGGTGTGTGCTGGCAGGCTGGGGGTGCCGACGTCCTCAGCTGTGTCCCCTCGCACGCAGGCGGGGGTGGGGGGAAGGGCACAAAGCTGTAGTAGATCCTGTCCTGGTCATGGCTGCTGCTTTCCCTGGGCTCAGGTGATCGGATGTACAGCATCTTCCAGGGCAGCAGGTGCTACTTGTGGGATGCCGAGAAGTGACATGGACGTGGGACAGAGCTTGTTGCCGTGACCCTCCCCAAGAGGAAGCAGAGGGGACATCCTTCTCTTGACCACAGGTGGGAGAAATCTCACCTCACCAGCCTGAGACAGAACCGAAGCTGGCTAAGGTGGTGTCAGCTCACAGTGCTGTGTTCCCACCTGCCTGTTCTCTGTAAATCCTCTCTCCCTTCTTCTCCCTCCAGTCGGCTTGCTGTTGAATAAGCCCGGTGCACTATTCAAGGTATTGTATTGCAAGATGTCCATTTGGCTTTTTTAAGTTTTTTTCTTGCTTGCTTACTGAGATTTCCTATTTTCTCAGGCACTAAGAATTTATTTTCCTTAAGTTCCTAGGCCTAGTGACAGTCAAAGCTTTAAACCCTTGTCTGCTAATTCCAGAGTCGTGCTCATCTTAGAAACATCAGTATGGTCTCTTTCATGCCTGTTCTTGAGAATAGATCTTATCCACTCCCTTCACCTTTTGCTTATTGGTTAACCTAAGTTAATTTTAATCTTGTCATAAACGTGGCGAATGACACATTGGAGAGATTCTGAAATCTGTTTTGTTCCTCTAAAGAGTTGCTTTTCTGTTTCAGTGAGCAGTTAACTTAGTAAATGTTTGAATTTGATAACTTGGGAAACATCTCTTAGTAAACCTAAGGCTCTGAGTGGCGTGGGGCCGCCCTGGAGTTCTGTTAGTGCCGGCCTCAGCGGGTGCGTGGGAGCTGCCGGGCTCAGGGCTCTCTCCATGGTGCAGGCAGCAATGTGTGTGCAGAACTTAGCCAAGACTTTTCTGGGTCTCCCCTCTTCAGTCTTTGTGTTCTCCCTTTCAGATGCACTATTTTGATCTTTATTCTGATTCTTCAATCCACCCAAACCAGTAAGTCTTCGCTACCTGCCTGCTATAGACCTGGACCTCTCTTTAGGCTTTTAGGCACCAGAAGGAGGTCATTGTTGGAGTACCAGGGGAGTACATACCCTATACACGATGGCTTACGTTAGGGTTCTTCCTCCCTCCTTTCTTCACTCTTCCTTCTCATTTCTCCTCCCTCTCCCTCCTGTCTTCTTTTTGAAATATATTGTGCAGTCAGGTGTGGTGGTGCATGCCTATAATCTCAGCACTCTGGAAGGCTGAGGCAAGAGGATCCCAAGTTGAAGCCCAGCCTGGGCAACCTAGCAGCTTAGTGAAATCTTATCTTAAAATGAAAAAGGTTGGAGCTGTAGCTCAGTATGAAGACCCTGGGTGCAATCTCAGCACTGCAGAGTTTATGTTTACCCACAAGACAGTCAGTCTTTCAGGTGCTACTTGACCACTACCAGTGGCAGAACATTCTAGAAATTCTATTTCAAGTGAGGGTGTTTGAGAATGGAAAAAGCCCGTACTTTAGCACTAAAACCAACCTGGATGCAGAGGCTCTGTCTCTCAGAGCCTGAGGCCTGGGGACTCCGCTGTACAGTGGGACATCTGATCCACCTCCATGAGCCACCTCAGCGATGGAGCCCCTGACACTGACCTCTTAAACGTCCTTGGCAGTTGGTGCCCTGCCGACTCCTATGACAGCTGCCATCTTGGCTCGAGCCCTGTGTGGCCAGTGTCTGAGCACCTCAGCTCACCCAGCACAACAAGGGCAGCAGCATGTGGGTGTTTCTAAGAAGAAACCCACCGGTCTTCTTTGTGCTGTCCCCATTGACTGCTGCAGCTTGTGCACTGTGCACGTGCGAGTGTCCGTGTCTGAGTTCATGGCTATGCGTGCGTGCATTGGGTTGTGGCGAGCAATCCAATTTCCATGGTGAGGGTGGCAGCTGCTCTGCTCAGCACTGCCCAGGCAGGAGATGTGTGCGCTCCTGGCATGGTTGCTGGTGGGCACAGTAGGCCCCAAGGCGGTGTCTGTCCTCATCCCTTGGGCCTACGGATCCTGCATCCCTCGTGTATCCCACCCTGCTGGTGGGATCAAGGCTGGGGTCCTCAGGGTGGGAGATGCTCCTGGTTCCCTGCAGGAGCTCTGCGCCTCCACGAGTCCTTAGTGAGGAAGCAAAGTGAGAGATCGCCTGGCAGCAAAAGCAGGCAGAGCGGTGTGAGGAGGATTTGCGTGGGCGGAAAGGCGCCAGGCACCAAGGCGGATCAGCCTGCGGGAACCAGAAAAGACCGGGACATGGCTTCTCCTGGGGACTCTGGAAAGGAGCGAGGCCCCGCCGTCCCCTCGCTTGGAGCCCAGTGAGGCCCGCGTCTGTCTGCTGACCTGCAGAACTCTAAGACACAAATGTGTGAGATTTTAAGCCTTTCAGTTTGTGAGCATTTGTTTTGGTGGCGGTAAGTTGTCACTGATGGAAGTAGGGGTAAGGGCCATTCTCATGGACCTCTGATTCACACTGCTGGTGACTCTGTGCTTTTTCTTTTAAAGTTGTGTGACCATTTTAAACTTGAGAATAGTTTATAAGTCATGGTGTGTGTGTGTGTGTGTGTGTGTGTGTGTGTGTGTGTGTGTGTAGATGGCTTTATTTATTTATGGCTCGGCCCACCCTTGGGGTGGGGCTGGTATGGCATGTGGTACTGGGGATTGAACAGGGGTCCCTGCACTTTGCCTAATCTCGCCTAAGCAGGCACTTTAGACTGCTGAACTATCTCACCGGTCTGGTAGATGGTTTTATACCTGTGAAATGTCAGAATCTAGGTTTAGGGTGCAGCCATTCTGGCTAGGCAGCCCTTACAAGGTGACCCAGAGTGATGGACTGGGGCTCACCTGACTCAGGACGGATGACTTAGCTTTGAGTCAGGCTCCTTTGTTACTAATTTGAAGCAAAGTCATCATGTCTCCAAATCTTCATCTGGGAAGTAGGGCAAGAAGTCCTGGGTGGCTGGGGACTTGCACTGGGTGGGATGCCAGCGATTTTAGTGGGGAGCAGTTAGGTGTGCAAGGGGGGCAGTGCTTGCCATCCATGGGTGGATGGGGAAAGCCGGCCTCCTGCCCTGGCCGCTATGGGTGGATTTGTCTCCAGTTATCCTTGGGTGGTAGAGACAGACTCAGTTGTGACTGGAATGGGCTTGGTGCCTTGCAAGAGGTATGTAATGGATGTGTAAGCAGCTCTGTACAGAGGGGAAAGCCTGGAGCCACGCTGGACTTCTGTGGTTGTCTTTACAAAGAAACAAAGCAGGCTAGAGAGATAGCTTGGTGGTCTAAGTGCCTGCCTGGCAAGTGCAAGGACCTGGGTTTGATCCCTGGTACTGCATGCCATGTCAGCCCTGGAACCCTGGGTGCATCATGCCAGCCGTGGAAACCCAGCGTGGGGGCACACACTTGTATTCCCAGTGCTGGGGAGGCTGAGACAGGAGGATCACTATGAGCCTGAACTGCGTAGTGAGACCCTGTAACACATAAAAACATAGAAGATTAAAAGAAAGAAAAAGAAACAAAGCAGAGCACAACTTCTGATCAGTTGACACTAAACCTCTTGGGTCCTTGTGGGGACCTCTCAGGCCAGGCTGGCCTCCTTGTCCTCTGCGGTTCCTGTTACTCGCAGCCCAGCACCGTAGCCCAGCTGTTCCCTGGACACAGCCAAAGGTCTGGGTCATGAAGGCCCTTGCGCTGGTGTGGGAAGCAGGTTTGCCCAGAGACCTCCCCCTCCGCTGCCTCTCCTCCCCGCTGTGGGGAGCCATTTTTTATTTCTAGGGTCAAACAGAAGGGGGGAAGGATGGCTGGCTACTCTGTCACCAATGGTTATGACAAGACCGTTCTTTCTTTCTTCCCTGTCCCAGGCCTGATCTTTGGACCCAAAGGAGAATAAAAAGATGCTCTTGCGACTGCTGCCCCTGACATTTGTACGGATCATCACTCGAAGGTTTTCTGAGCCCAGTGGATTTACAGTGGCATTCAGCTGCCTGGGGAGTGACGCTGCCAGACTCGCGTCCTGGAATTAGCTACTGGTGCTCTTCAGGATGCAGGTCTCTGCAGGAAGGCGGGCACAGTGCCCACGGAGCCTCTCAGCCTGGACGCCCCCGAAGCGCCTGACCACAGCTGCCCACGGGGGCTGAGCTTTCCACCTTTGTCTTGTGAGGCCTCTGCCAGCTCCCTTGGGACCCTCTGAAACGTAAGGCTCATCTCCTCCCTGGGAAGCATCAGGCATGTGTCCTTTGCAAGCCAGGTTTTTGATGTCCTGACCGCTAGTTGTTGTGAGGTTGCTGGTGTTCAAAGAAGCCGAGTTTTCATAAGCACAGTTGTGTGTGCTCTGCAGGAGCTGGTGGGGAGGCCAGTACAAAGCGCCTTCCTGGGAGCTGCCCAGGCCTTGTTCTGACACTGTGTCCTTCCTGTGCCCCTGCACACGTCTTCCTGGATTGTGCACCTGTCCTACCTTGCAGTGTGTGTACCTTGAAGGCCAGGGCCCCTGAAACCCATGTGTCTCTCAGACATGCAATAACCTGGCACCTATGTGCTCTAGTGCTGCACAAGGAAGTGAAGGGAGCCATGGTGGGTAGGGAGCTAGGACTTTGCAATTTCAATGGGATGTAGTTTTTTGGCTCCATGCTTAGAACCAGGGCCAGTAAGGCCATCTGTCAGTACCCCGAGACCTGGGTGGCACCTGCTTGTGTTGGGTTTGCATCTCTGATACATGTATCCTGTGGGACTTACAAGGACTCCTCTTTGACTCCTTTCCTTTTTCTCTGCAGCAGGGGTGAATTAAATGTCACCTGCTTCACCACAGCAGAGTTGAATTTCATGATGTGGACACTAATGTGGTAACACATGGTAGACACTCAGCGGGGTGGAGCAGCTCTGGCTGAGGGGTGGCTCTGGGCCAGGGGCATTGCCTGACCCTTTAGAGTCTTTCTGAGCAGAGGCAGGGGCAGGCAGCACATGTCTTTGCACTGGGACCACTGTGTGGCATGGGCCTCTGGTTAAGGGGTGCAGGGGAAGACGGAGGGCAGATGGGCAGGAGGTGAGGAAAGGCACATCCTGCCCACTGCAGGGAGCAAGCCGCTGGCCTTGCTCACCGGAGCCAAGTGCTTGCTGCATGCCTGCAAGCAGAGGGTCTGGCCTCTCAGGGCTGGACTGGTGGCTTGGACCTACACAGGGCCAAGACAAGTTTGCCTGAATCTTGGGCCACCCAGAGGAAAGTGGCAGCCTCAGCACAGAGGGGCACAAGGACTCAGGTCGCCTGGGGCCACCCAACACTTGACTGTCCAGACAGCACTGGGGATGGGGCCTTAGGTCTGATTGTGGTTGGGCTCCTCCTTCCTTTTACCACGAGGGCATCTTCCCAGGCAGCTTTCCTGGCCTCCAGGAATAAGCAAAGTCCTCTGGGTGCTGGGCGCTTCCTCACCCATGGCTCCCAGGGGTGCCACAGTTTTGCAGTCAGCTGTGCGAATGATTTGACTTGAGACTTGTGAGACAGAGTAGACAGCATTGGATGCGTCGCAGTCAGCCTGGTGAGATGGCAGTTCTTCAGGGCTTTCCTTCTGCATCCCTGGAAAGGGTGGAGGGAAGGGAGTTCTGCACATCTTGGCTGAGCAATCCCTCCAGGTGGTGGTGGGTTACCCCCTTTACAGCTGAGACTCTCGAGGTTTGGGGGCCACATAACGTGCCCCTAAAGGCTGTTATGTAGGAGAAGCAGAGCAGGAGGCCTCGAGGTCACCAGTGTCCTATGCTGAGCCTAGCACTTCACTTGAGGGGTGTGGACTTTGTCCACGGTACCTTCAGAAGGGTGATGACTGGGGGAACGTGGGCCTTTAGAACCGGGTGTCTTCTTTGTCCACTGGGAGACGCAACATTTATTTTTTTAATTTTAATTTTTATTTATTTTGCTTTATAAAGAGAGTACAAAATAGTATGACAACAGAAAAATTTCAAGTGATACAGAATTTCACTTAACAAAGTAATATGAATTTCACAGTATTTGCTGTAATGCATAGTGTTGTCTTCCAAGCAGTTATTCTTGTTAACAAATATATGTATGGAAATTGGGAGAAAGAAAAAAAGAAATATGTAAGAAATTAAGAGGAGAAAAAGGAGAAACAATTGAAACAAGGAGACAAAACAAATTAGGCATTATCTACTTCTCTCTATAGATCAGCAGAAATCTACATGTTTGTCTAAATTGTCTTGTTTACATACATAGATAAATCTTTTTCCCCTACTGTCCTGTCCTTCTCTTCAACTCAGTAACTCTTTCCTTTTGAATAAGTTAATTCCCTTTTCCCAGTACCTGTTGTACCCTTCAGATTCCATCTTTTCGTTCAAGTTCTCACACTAAGGTGACCATAGGATGTTGAGACGCAACATTTAGAAACTCACTCTGGTGTCCCAGAGGCCCCAGGGAAGGAGTTGGAAAGGACTGAGCAGCAGCAGCCCTGGGCTGCCGTGGGTCCTGGGAACCTGAGCGCTTGGGGAGTGCGCTGGAGCCTGGAGAGGTGGGTGTGGTGTGTGTGCTCCTGGCCAGGCGCTGGCAGGGAAAGTAGTCCTGTTAGTGGGAGGCTGCTAAAGGCCACTGAGGCCTGGGCGACTGTGGGCGCCTGAGGTTTTCAACAAAGAAAGTGACTGTGCTAGGGAGGCCCAGGGAGGTCGTGGGCCTCCTGTCTGCCTGTCTGCCTTTTTAGTCCACCCTGGCAAAGCGGCCGCACCTCACTTATCACACGGCCTGCAGCACTGTTTCTCTGTATTTATCCTGTGACTCCCTGGCATAGCCCCACCATGGTGGTGGTGGTCAGCATTAGATCCAGCCCCTGTGGGAGGGCAACCACAGTCTGTGGCTGTGGTCCAGCCCAGGGTGCTCCAGGAGGCTGCCGCCCATGGACGTGGATGTAGCTGCAGTCACCATCTGCTCAGCCAAGCTCTGTGGGGACCACCACGCTGTTCACACCTCTGAGCTGAGCTGCCAGGAAGCGCTGTTCCCATGATCCCTTGCTGTGGGGTCACAGCAGCCTGCAGAGATGAGCGTGTGTCCTGGGGACGCAGCAGTACTGGAGCATGGTTCCGATTCCACTCACAGGTCCACAGTGCCCAGTGCTGAGAGGCGCGGCTTCCGCCTCCCCCAGCCCAGAGCTGGGAGTTTGTGTGGATCTCCCGTCTGCTGTGGGCCTCTGTGCCCTCGTTGGCAGGGATCTGGAATTTCTCTTCCCATGATGACGCTTACTGTGGCATGGGAGGTACAGAGGCCATGACGTGGCTGGGGGACTAGCAACAGCAGCCTGACCAGCCCTGGGACTCTTCAAGAGGAATGCTGCTGCGGCTGCAGGGCGCTGGTCGCAGTGCTCCATTGTGACTGCGCTGGGCTCCGTGTGTAAGAGCAGCCTACCCTTGTGCTCACCACCAGGCGCTTTGTTGCCTGACCTCATCTTACGCCTTCTTGTGGTCGCCAAAGGGCACATGGAGGCCTTTCCCGACAGTCTCTGTGGCGATGGTGGTACCTGCTGTCACCCGGCGCCAGCTCCTGTCCTCTCCCACTTGCAGCTACCTTCCTGGAGCTGGCTCAGCACCCTGGCCTCGCTTCCCTGGAGAAGTGCCTGCAACCTGGGAGCATGCACCTGAGAGAAGGGATGTGACTCCTCCTTTCTCCTGGATTCTCAGGGAGCAGCTGGCCTTGCTTC